>NC_136070.1:575364890-576109890 GCF_964261635.1 Lissotriton helveticus | reverse complement strand
GAGCTATCACCTCGGAGTTCTGCATAGGTTAGCTGCATATGACAATACTGTACATTCTGTGATCCTATATGCCTCTTATACTGCTCATTAAGTTCTTGCTCCAAATTAGGATTGTTACTAATGGACATTTATAGGATTCCTTTGATCAAGCGATTACAGCGTTAAACAGAACCATTCCACTCAAGGTGGTAAATGGATGTGGTTTTGAGATTCCAAAATTCTTTGAAAATTCCTTGAACTTATCCGACATGAATGGACCACCATTGTCATTGCTAATGGTTTTTGGTATGCCTTCCATGTAAAAACTTTCTTCTAAGAAATCTATGACCACTCTAGAGTCTGCTACCTCCACAAACTTTAACTCTGGTCATTTGGAATACAGATCTATTAGAACTATGACAGTCATATATTCTGTATTCTGTACTGGTCCACAAATATCAATTCCTATATTTTCCCCACAGTGCCTCTGGTGCTTCAATGAGATTTAAAGGAGGTTTTAAAGTTACTTGGGTTTTATCTGAGTTGACGCTCTTTCAGCAATTTCTCACCAGTTTTTCCACTACTCAGTTTATCACCGGCCACCAGTATAAACGTTTAACTCTACTCTTCATTTGAACTATGCCCAGGCGGCCTTTATGACACCAAGTTATAATGCTTTCATGGAAAGAAGTTGGTGGCATCAAACGTCCTCTCCTGAACACCAGCCCATTTTCAATGGATAATTAATTCCTAAATTCCCAACATACAGTTAAATCAACAGCTCTTATTTTCTCCAGCCACCCCTCTTTGATCATATCCATGATTCTGCTTAAGATAGCATCAGATTGAGTATCACTTAACCATGCTTCATTATTCATTTCTGCTAGATCCTTGGTCCCTAATACTGCCACCCAACAATCATTCCATTCATCAGGCGGTTCACTTACAAAAAACCAAGGAAGACTACTCAGTCAGCAATCTTGTATCGCTATCCTGGCAAATATTGTACTTCATAACAGTAATCTAATAAATGCATAAATAACCTTGTAATCCTTGGTGAGGCACTGTTGAGTCCTTGTGTTGTAAGTACTTTGCATAGAGGTTCGTGATCAGTGTGAAGAACTACTTTTGATCCCCAAACAAATTGCCGGAAATGGCCAAGGCCCCAAACACACCCCAGAGTTTCGCTCTGTAACCGAGTAATTTTCGCAGGGGGTGTTAATGCTCTTGATGCAAATGTCACTACACGCTCTTTTCCTACTGCATCAACCTGGGACAACATTGCCACAAACCCTTTTTCACTGGCATCAGTAGTTATGATATTTTTCTTGCATTCAGGATCAAGATCATAAAGCAACGGTGCCTCATTGTCCTTTTTAATACCGTGAAACCCTGTTAAGCAATCTGTGGACCATACAAAAGGCGTTCTGTTATTTAATAACTGTCTAATAGGGTACATCTTACTTAAGAAATGTTGTACAAATTTAGAGTAGAATTCGGCTAACCCTACAAAAGCTCACACTTCTTTGTTACTGGGTGAAGTTTTTTGATCGCTCATATCATATATCCTCCTTGGGTGCAATGCCATCACAACTGGTGACCCAAATACGTGACCTTCCTTTTCCTATTTTATGTTTAGCAGCTTCTGCTATCAATTTTCAAGAATTCTCAATACTTTCCTCAATGTCTTATGTTATTTTCTGTTTTCTCCATTATTAAAATATCATCCTTGAATAAAGTTACATTAGACACATTACACAACAGTTTCTACATTAAAGGCTGAAACATGGCAGCATCCGAAGCTAGGTCAAAGGGAACTCTTCTAAACTGTTAACACCCTACAGGCATTATAAAACCAGTCCGTTGTTTACTATCTGGGTGCAAAGATACCTGGTGGTAGGCTGACGTTAGATCTATTGTCGTTAACCAGCTCATGTTCCTTTTAAAAGACAATTCATTTATATGTGGTAGGGGAAATTGATCAACAAATAATTTCTTATTGAAGTCTGAGGTCGACACAATGTGATCTTGCCATTCGATTTCCCAGCCACCACCCGTGGTGCGACCCAGTTAGAGGAATGAACGGCATCGTAGTCCGAGACGGCTGATCAGGCGGGTCCACAGACCGTGATTGACCCCGTTTGATGGAGTGCCCAGCGTCAGCACCCGGAGCTCCAGGACAACCCCCTCCGGCATAGAGGACTGAGGCATAGGAGCAGTCCCGATCTCCACCAGTGATCCCCAGCTGCATCGGAGCTGTCTCGCCTAAGACTGCATCGGAGCGGTGGCGCCTAAGACTGCACGCTCATGAGGTAGGCGGAGAGTACCGGGAAGAGCCACATTTTTTACAAGGTGAGCCCTGTTGCAGCCACACTGCAGCCGACTGAGCTGAGGCTCCCTGAACGAGCGACATTTGTTTAGCGACCCCTCCCCTCCCGCTGACCCCGCGCTTACTTCTGGAGTGCTCCCCTGCAATTCGAGGTCTACTGTGCTCGCATTTACACGCTGGGGACAGCACATGGAGAGACCGATGCAGAGGTGCTTATGATCACTTGTTTGGCATTCACCTTTGAATTGTCCCCAGCCGCCGGGCTTTATAGTGTAGGATGCATTCAGAGCAGCACACAGAGACACGGACGGAGGAGAGGGATCACAAGAGTGACCTGGATGATCACTCCTCGATAGACAGCACAAGCCCCACCATTTTTTCTACCTAAATGGGGGAACCTCAAATGACTAATTAGCTGTTTAGGTAACACAAAAAAAGGACCACTCACCTCACGCCACTGCAAAGTCACATGACCTATAGCATTCACCTCATTATCAAACAGAAAGAAAGGACCATGAATTCTGATCTGCCCCCATAGAAACAGACAGAGGACTACCTTGGTAGCTCGTGTGGCATGGAAAGAGTAATAGGACTAACTCACTGATATTTGTCATCATTAGACAAAGAAGCAGCCATCTTGGAACGATTGATACACATGCAACCTCCACAGAGCGTACCCATTGTTCTCAACTACAAACACGCTAACCCACTAATGGATGGATATCATTTACTTTAAATCTCAGCAACCGCTAACTCTCTAACTAAGGACCCCGGGACACTACCTAAATTGGGACATAGTTAGCCAAGTTAATCCGACCCTCTCAAACAACAAGGGCCATCTACCACTACGTGACCTATTAAATGTAATGGAGCAAGGACCTATCCCAAGTACTCATTACCTGGAATAAACAGGGAGGCCTCAACTGCTCATACTCCCCAAATATTGCTCCCACCAGTCTACCTCTCTTTTCCATAACTTTCATACCATATTATGGAGCCTATGGGCCCACACACCTATTCCATCAAATAACCCCCTTACCTCCCAAAAAAGGCAGCCAAAAGCTTCAAACATCGTCTACTAAAATCGCATCCAGAAACCCCAATCTCTGACCCTTATTTTTCAAACAATACAGGACACATAACAAACAACATCTTATTCTACACCAAAAGGAGAGCACAATGGCGGAAAGCCTTTCTCGCCCTATTCTCAATTGCTTCAACATGAAAAAAACGTACACGGTCTCACATTAAATATCACTTCCTCTCCGTTCTACAAAGCAACGGCTACTTTTACCAATTATCATACTGGGATTATTCTCATGCAGGCAGCGGACCATAATCTGAATTTACTGGACAACATCTTCGCTAGCATCAAAGCGAAGGTGGCAAGACCCTATTCCACCCCCCACAAACCATTCTCCTAACCCTCTTTCCGATTCCTCACCTGACTCCTCATCCAGTCATTCCCCCTGGTATCACACTGTACATATACATCCACCTCGGACCTAACCGACACCCCATCTGATGACATATACCCACATAATCTCCACTCCTTCCCCAGCGCCACCACAATCTCTACTACACCCACCTCGCCTATCACTCACATTACCTCGACCCCAGATTTCCCTTAAGCCCCCACTTCCTCAACCTCCCTTCCCCTTCTCCGCAACCGCACCTTCACCCACCTCATTGCATGCTCAGCCTCAATCTCTTCCTCCTACACACTTACTCCAGATCCATCCGCCGGTCCATCTTCTCCCTCTCCCTGCACTATAAATCTCACTGTTCCTCCTCCCATAGCTCATAACAATAACCCCTCACGTCCCCTCTTCACTTCCCCCCTTCTCCAGTTACCACCACTCTACAAGTATGTCACACAACAAATTAGATCCTACTAAATTACACATCAACACCCCTTCCCATCCTCTCTCCACCCACCCCATCCCTATGGACTCCCACACCGAAAAACCATCATGCATCGAACCAGCTCACCTCTTGCCCCTGGACACCACACCAGCAATAACCCCTCCTCACTTTACCACAGTTCAGGCCACCAACATGATAACTCCGACACCTGACCCCAGATTCGATGATACTTCTATCCCTTCAACAAATAAAAGAGGACATCCAAGCGCTGCATGACCTGATCCGGCATCAACCCATCTCACTAACTAAGCCTATGCATCGGCAATGTTCTAGCCCTCTACCTCAAATCCCCAAATGGAATACAGTACCCTACCCGAATGCCTCATCCCGCCCGACAAGGGAAAAGCGAGCCCTATCTCCAAATGAGCTCACCTCCATGCTTCATTCTTATGAACTCCCTTCCCTTCCCTCTACACCAGCACAAAGACGACAAACAGAAACTGTCCTTAATCCAACCCATCCAGCCAAATGCATCTAGAAGTACAAGACACGCCCCCAGAGGTATTGACGAAAATAACCTCAAGAGAATACCCATATCGCATGACCAGAACACCACTTTGAACAAGGCCCATCTAAAATGTATCCTACTAAAGCACAAGTTAGTACTTGTGTAACGATATATCTGTAAGAGACATTAGTTAGTATTAGATTCCTTACCTTAGAATATCCCCAGGCGTCAGACTGGATCCGGAAACTTTTGCGTAGCAGTACCCTTGCGCGTCGGTAGGCGTCGTCTGCGGCTCCGCGTCTGTCGTCGTGGGCGCCGTGATGACGTCGTCGGAGTACTTAGACGCCGCCTCCGCGTGCTGACGTCAGTTCTTAGACACAGCTTTTCCGCGCCAGAAACGCAGAGCCATGTTAAAAACCAACACTGGTGCCATTGAAACTAGGGCCCTGAAAGGGGGTAACCCTAACCCTAGATATTGGTTCGCAGAGCGGGGAGGGTGGGTCGGTAAGGAATCCAATACTAACTAATGTCTCTTACAGATATATCGTTACACAAGTAGTAACTTGTGCATCTGAAAGAGACATGTTAATATTAGATTCCTTACCTTAGAATAGATACCCCAGCAATACCAACCCCGGTGGTGGGTCTGCGAACCAATAATCACACCAGAAAGTCCTGGAGGACGGAACGGCCAAAGAAGCCATCCCTCCGGACTTGGCTGTCCAGGCAGTAGTGTCTTGCAAACGTGTGCAGCGATGCCCACGTAGCTGCCTGACAGATGTCTTGTAAGGGCACACCCCTGCCCAGGGCAGTGGTAGCCGCCGTTGCTCGGGTAGAATGAGCCCGCAGTCCAACCGGGGGCTCCTTCCTAGCCAAGGAGTAGCATGCCTGGATACACAGGATGATCCACCGGGAGATGGTCCTCTGGTGCACCGCTTTCCCCTTCTTAGCGCCCACGTAACCAACAAAGAGTTGGTCATCCACCCGGAACTGGCGTGTGCGATCCAAGTAGAATGAGAGCGCACGTTTTGGGTCCAGACGGTGGAGCCGCTCTTTCTCTTTAGAGGGATGCGGTGGCGGGAAGAAGGTTGGCAAGGTGATAGACTGCCCGATGTGGAAGGCCGTGACAACCTTGGGCAGGAAAGAAGGTTTGGTACGCAGCACCACTTTGTCCGGATGGACAGAAAGGAAAGGTGGAGTACAAGAAAGGGCCTGGAGCTCACTCACTCTCCTGGCAGAGGTGATGGCAACCAGGAAAGCAGTCTTCAAGGTCAGAAGGCGAAGAGGACAGTTGTGAAGTGGCTCAAAGGGAGCGCACATCAGAAAGGTAAGAACCAGGTTCAAGTCCCACTGAGGCATCACAAACGGAACAGGAGGAAACGCGTGTGTGATGCCCTTAAGAAATCTATTCACAATAGGGGACTTGAACAAAGAAGGCTGATCAGGCAGCCTCAGAAAGGCTGAAAGGGCAGAAAGGTAGCCCTTGATAGTGCCCAGAGCAGAGCCCTGCTGGGCAAGAGGAAGAAGGAAGAGAAGAACCTCAGAAAGAGGGGCATTGAGGGGATCCACAGCCTTTGCTGTGCACCATGCCACAAATCTGTTCCACCTGCAGGCGTATACCGACTTTGCGGAGGGACGCCTGGCTGCCAGAATGATGTTACAAACTTCAGGAGGCAAGTCGAATGGCCTCAACTGTCGCCGCTCAATCTCCAAGCATGGAGGCGGAGACTGGACAGGTTCGGGTGGAGGACCGTTCCCTGCTGCTGTGACAGAAGGTCCTCCTGAAGAGGCAGACGAACCGGGGGATCGACTGACAGACTGAGTAGCTCTGGATACCAGTACCTTCTCGCCCAGTCCGGAGCCACAAGGATGACTTGGGCCCGGTCGCGCCGGATCTTCTTCAGCACTCTGGGCAGAAGTGCTATAGGCGGAAAGGCGTACAACAGACCGCAACTCCACTCGCGACGAAAAGCGTCTCCGAGCGAGTGCCGCCTTGGAAATTCCAACCCGCAGAACTGATGACATTGCGCGTTCTCTTCGGTGGCGAATAGATCTAACCAAGGCTCTCCCCATCGCTGAAAGAGGCCTTGCGCCACGTCCGAGTTCAGACGCCATTCGTGATCCATCATGCACCGACGGCTGAGCTTGTCCGCCTTGGCGTTCAGAGAACCTGCCAGGTGTTGAGCCACCAGGGTCACGCCCTGGCGTTCCAGCCATTGCCAAAGGCGAAGAGCCTCTTGACAAAGGGTCCACGACCCCACCCCGCCTTGTTTGTTGCAGTACCACATGGCGGTGGTGTTGTCCGTGAACACCTGCACTACACTCCCCCGGACAGAGGGGAGGAATGCCTTCAGTGCCAGACGAATCGCCCGGAGCTCCAACAGGTTGATGTGGAGCCGGGCCTCCGCCGGAGACCAGATGCCTTTGATCTCCGCCTCTCCCATGTGGCCTCCCCAGCCCTGGAGGGACGCGTCCGTCACAACTACGTGCTCCGGTTGGGGAAGGGAGAGGGATCTGCCGCTGACCCAATCGCGGTCCGTAAGCCACCACTGCAGCTGTCTCGCAGTGCCCTCCGAGATCAGGACGTGGTCGGATAGGTTGCCCTGATGCTGGGCCCACTGAAACTTCAGGTCCCACTGCAGAGCCCGCATCCGCCATCTGGCGTGATGCACCAGTAGGATGCAGGAGGCCATCAGCCCCAGAAGCCGCAGCGTCAACCTGACCGAAACCCGGGATAACGGCTGAAAGATGGGAATCAGAGCCTGAATATCCCGGACCCGCTGTTCGGGTGGATAAACCCGAAACCGCGCCGAGTCCAGAACTGCTCCGATGAAGAGGAGCTTCTGAGAGGGGCACAGGTGTGACTTCGGCACATTGATGGAGAACCCCAGCTGGTGCAGGAGGTCTGCCGTAGTCTGGAGGTGGCTGACGACTGTCTGGGGCGAGCCCGCCTTCAACAACCAGTCGTCGATGTAGGGGAGACTGAAACCCCTAACCTGCGCAGATGAGCTGCGACCACCACCATCACTTTCGTGAACACCCGTGGGGCGCTGGTAAGGCCGAAGGGGAGCACGGTAAACTGAAAGTGCTCGTGGCCAACCATGAACCGCAGGTAGCGCCGGTGGGCAGGCAGGACGGGGATATGAAAATAAGCGTCCTGCAAGTCCAACGCTACCATCCAGTCTCCTGGGTCTAGGGCAGCCAGAACCTGAGCCAGTGTCAGCATCTTGAACTTCTCCTTCCGGAGGAAGCCGTTGACGTTCCTCAGGTCCAAGATAGGGCGTAGGCCCCCTTTGCCCTTCTTGGGTACCAGAAAGTAGTGGGAGTAGCAACCACACCCTACTTCTGGCCCAGGAATGCGCTCGATGACCCCTTGGCCAAGAGGGCCGTAACTTCCTCCTGCAGAAGTCGCAAATGATCCCCCGATACACGGTGGTTCTGCGGTGGCATGGCTGGAGAAGTCGCCTCGAAGGGGAGGGAGTAGCCTCTTCGGACGATTTGCAGCACCCACCTGTCCGATGTGACAGTGCGCCAGTGGAGGTGGTGATGGCGAACCCTGCCCCGCACTGGCGTCACATGGGCCTGAAAGCACGGACTAGGAGGGTTTTGAGGCGGATGCTGCGGGGGAAGGTGTGGACTGACCTCGACGCTGCCCCCGACCGCCCGAACGGCGGTTCCCACGGCCACCACCGCGCTGGGTTTTGCCCTGCGGAGCGTGGCTGGCGGCTCGTGTGGGCGCACCCCTTCCGTGGCCACGAAAGGAGTGAAAGGCAGCCAATTGCTGGCGCTAGCCCGAGAGGCCTAAGGACTTGGCCGTAGCCCTGGAGTCCTTAAAGCGCTCAAGCGCATGGTCTGCCTTGTCGCCAAAGAGGCGACGGCCATCGAACGGCATGTCCATGAGTGTGTTCTGGACATCTGCCGAGAAATTGGCGGACCTCAGCCAGGCGTGGCGTCTGACCGCCACCGTCGTTGCCATCGCTCTACCTAGCGAGTCGGTGGTATCCAGCCCACACCTGATGGAATACTTGGCTGCATCCCGGCCCTCCACAAGGGCTTGGCCGAGTTTGGCCCGTACCTCCAACGGACACTCTGGCAGCACCTCCGCGACCTTATCCCACACAGAGTGGGTGTAACGTCCCAAGAGGCAGGCGGTGTTGGAAGACCGCAGGCCCAGGCTCAGGGATGAGAAGATCTTCTTCCCATACTGGTCATACCTCCCATTTTCTTCATGGTTCTCAATCCGGGTTCAGGGCTGGTTTCTCCACGGAAACAACTCTCGTTGGCGTGTCAGAAACCATCAGACGCCAAGTGGATAATGGTGAGACGGTGGCACTCATTCTGCTTGACCTGAGTGCCGCTTTTGACACCGTCTCCCATTCCATCCTATTGTCCACCCTGGAGGCAGTTGGTGTCGGTGGTACCGCCCTGGCCTGGATCGCTAATTTTCTTTTTGAGCGCACATTTCAAGTTTTTTCTTCCACATCTGTTTCATCTATTCTCCCTTCCCCTCACGGTGTTCCCCAGGGGTCTATTCTTAGTCCCCTTTTCTTTAACCTGTACGTGAGGCCGCTTGCTTTCCTGGCGGAACAAGCTGGCCTCACAATTTATTCCTACGCTGATGACACAAGTCATCTACTCTCTCTCCACCAATAAAAACCTCCCCTCTTCCTCTCTTCAAGTTGGACTGAAACATATATCGGACTGGATGTTGAAGCACAAACTAAAATTAAACGGGGATAAAACAGAGCTGCTCCTGTTTGGCCCAGACACCTCTCTCTGGGGCCCACACCATTGGCCTCCAGAGATGGGTCCTCTTCCCACTCCATCTGTGTCTGCCCGCAATCTTGGTGTGATCTTCGACAACCAACTCACTTTCAAACAACACGCTGTGAAAGTCTCAGCCACCTGTACTACCATCATCAGGTGGCTGAGAAAGATCACCTGGATGTTACCTGCGGACACCTTGAGGACCGTAGTCCAGGCTCTTGTCATCTCACGCCTGGACTATGGGAACATCCTGCTCCTAGGTGCTGCCAAAGAGGTAATCAAGAAGTACCAGGTGGTACAGAATATGGCTGTCCGCTTGATCTGTCACCTTCCTGCCCGATCCTCGGTCGCGCACCATATGCGGAATCTGCACTGGTTGCGGATTGAAAGCAGAGTTAACTTCAAAGCACTCTGCTACATGCACAAAATTATGACTGGTAGAGCCCCTTGCTATCTCTCTGCTCTGGTGCAGCAATACATCCCCCCCGCACACTTAGGTCTTCGACGCAGAATAAATTTAAGATTCCGCGCATCAACAGAGCCAAGATGGGAGGACGCTCGTTTTCCCTGCTGGCCCCATCCTTATGGAATTCTCTTCCTCAATCTCTGCGCACTGAATTGTGCTTTCTGAAATTCCGTAAGGGAATAAAAACTTGGCTTTTTAACAACTAATTTATGATCTTATGATCCTCCCTCCCTTTCACCGTTCAGTTTGCTTTAGCGCCGGGAAACCTCCGGGTAGCTGCGCGCTCAACAAATGTAATTATAAATAAATAAATACCTCTTGGATTCCCTGTCCGGCAGGGCGGACGGGAATGCGGTCTGGGAATTGGAGGCCTGGATGACCAGGCTCTCAGGGGTAGGGTGGGAGGACAGGAAACATGGGTCGCCCGGGGCTGGGCGGTGGCGTCTGGCCACGTTCCTATCTACGGGCGAACCCGTAGCGGGCTTGGACCAAGTGCCCAGAAGAACGTCGGTCAAGGCCTCATTAAAGGGCAGCAGAGGCTCGGCGGAGCTTGACTGCGGTTTAAGGACCTCAGTGAGGAGGTTAGTCCTCACGGCCGCGACGGGGAGCTCAAGGCCCAAGGCCTTGGCAGCCCTCATCAGCACCACACTATATGTTGCCCCCTCCTCCGAAGCCACGGTAGGAGGGGAGACAAAACCAGTGTCTGGAGAGGTGTCCAGGCCACTGGCCTCCCCAAGGTCTCCTGTCCAGTCCTCGTGAGACTGACACTCTCTGGTCAGAGGGTCCTCAGACCCCTCCCAGTCCTCTTCATCACCCATCTCCTGAAACTCAGGGTTCTCAACTAATGGGGCCTGTTCATAGAAGTGAAATTCTCCAAACGACGTCTGGAGCGGCGCCCATCGGGGCCGTCCCGGCGCCGGAACAGGAACGAAGGTGGAACCGGGGACGGCGCCGGCGACACCTGAGGGACTGACGCCGGGGAGGTCGTAAGGTCCACCGGTGACGAACCAGATCCCGAAGGAGGTCCAGCGGCGTCCTGCGGCGCCGGGCCCGAAGGCGCCGGCGGCGCTGGAACAACTGAACCCCTCGGTGCCGGGCCCTCGGTGCCGGCGGCGTCGGGATAACAGGAACCTGCGGCGCCGGGCCCGAAGGTGTCGGCGGCGCCGGGGCTGAAGCACCCGACGGCGTCGGGGCAGAACCCCCCGACCCGCTAGGGGTCCCCGACGGGTCCGCTGGGCCCGAAGGCGCCGCGGAGCCCGTCGGAGGAGAGAGTTTCCTCATGGCCATGAGGAAGCGCTCGATCTCCTCCGGCGTCGCGTTGAGCCCAGGGACCGTAGGGTATGGGGCTGAACGCGGCGCCCGCGACTGACGGAGCCACGTGGGTGGTGTCACCCGAACCCCCGGCCGCATCGTGCGAGCGTCGGGGGGGGGGGGGGGGGGAGTATAAAGAGCGATGACGCCGCTTGGACTTCTTGTGCCGCTTACCTGACGACGACTTCGACCCGGAGGAGTGCGGCCTACTCTCGGAACTGTAGTGGCTCCGAGCCCGCGACCTGTCCCGCGACCTGTCCCTCGACCTGTCCCTCGACCTGTCCCTCGACCTCCCATGGGATCGGGACCTCTCGCGGCGCGGGACCGACTGCCGGAGTTCGAGTCGCCTGCGGAACCGCTCCCGTCTGGCTTTCGAAGAGAGGGCCCGGCAGTCGGAGCAGGCCTTGTCGTCGTGGTCGACGCCGAGACAAGATAAACACACGCGGTGAGGATCCGTGACCGACATCAGGCGGTCGCAATCATCGCGGTGCTTAAAGCCGGGCATCCCTACGGCACCGTCTGAGTCGATAAGACTTCGAGAATAATCAAAAATGATCAAAAAGTTAGTCAAAAAATGACTAGGGTTACTGCTTTTTCCAGATCTGTGCTTGCTGGCGCGGAAAAAAGAAGAACTGACGTCAGCACGCGGAGGCGGCGTCTTAGTACTCCGACGACATCACGGCGCCTATCGGACGCGGAGCGGCAGACGACACCTACCGACGCGCAAGGGTACTGCTACGCAAAAGTTTCCGGATCCAGTCTGACGCCTGGGGATATTCTGAGGTAAGGAATCTAATACTAACGTGTCTCTTTCAGATATTGACTGCCCGGAGGTCATCTCTTTTTTGTGTTCTGAATTGTTGGAATGGGCAGGGGAACTTAATAGTTATGGGAGACTTTAATTGTACATTAGATAAAAAAATTAACACCACGAATACCGTACCACGAGTCTGAATGGCTCAGACGAGGGCATATTTGATCTACTTCATATCAATCAATTCGAGGACGCTTGGAGAAAATTATTTCCTACTATACCAGGCTATACTTTTTTTTTCGAATCCGCATAAACAGTATTCTAGAATCAATATGATTTTTACTAATAAAGCCATGTTAGAAAACTTTTCCATGGAGGTTTGCCTGAAAGTCACATCGGACCATAACCCTATTATGCTGACAGTTCAACTTCAGCTTGGGGGGAAAGAGCCAGCAAAGGAATTGTCGTCTCCCAGGCACCTCCTTAGTAACCCTGACAATGTAAATTATATGCAAGGAACGCTGAGGGAATACAAAGAGAATAATCAACATACTGCACCTTGTGCAATAGTTTGGGAATGTTTGAAGGCATATGTGAGACATTACAATATATTATCAAACCGAACTGGATACATGCAAGCTCGGTAGAAAACGAGCATTGGCAGTATTTAGATTTAGAGTAACAACATGCTAGAGCTATTGCCTTGAGGGACACTAGGGAGTCATTGATTTATTATCAGCTTATCGAATTAAGAGCGAAGCTCAGGAGAAGACTAAAGGACAGAGTAGCTAACAGTTTTCATAAGTTTAAAACCAGACAATACGAATACAGAGAAAGGGTTGGACAGGCTTTGGCCCATCAGTTAGCCGATCAGAGGGCCAAATCACATATTAAGCAAATTAAAAGAGCACATGGTTTAGTTTATACCAAATCCCAAGATATATTTGAACCATTTATGTTATTTTATGCTGAGCTTTATAGCAATTCAGCATGCTTTAATCAGCAAATAGCTATGGATTACATACAAAAGCGCAATGCCTATTTTGGATCCACTTAAATCTGCGCAACTGCACAAAAATGTTGATAAATAGAAATAAACGCAGCAATAAGTGCACTACCTTCAGGCAAAGTGGTAGGCAAGGATACTATTCCTCTTGAGTTTTATAAAACTTTTAAGGATTATATTGGTCCCTGTCCTGCTTGAGCTGGCTAATAAAATAATGCAAGGTGGGGATGCACCTTCCTCCTGGAATATAACATTATTGTTTTTCCTAAAAAGGGGAAACCTGTAGTGGATAGGAACAATTGTTACTTACCTGTAAACAGGTGGTTCTCCAGTATTGGTGTCTTTCATAGATTCACATGCTTGAATATTCCCCGTCGTCGAAGTAAGAGTCCCACGGTAAATAAAATAGCAATAATGCTAAATATAATAAATATATATATATATATATATATATAAACATAATACAAGAAAAAAGAAAGTAAATACAACTGAAATCCTCTAAAAACGATTCCTACATAGGAATGTAAGGTAAAGAGAAAAAGCCATTTGTAACACATTAGTGTCATTATGTTAGTCCAAATTACAGCCAATCAGGCGCCAGCACCCTCTAAAACCTTCTCCTCAGAAGCTCAAGCCCTCAGATTTTCGTAGCACAAAGTAACCAAGAGTGTATGAGGAGAAGAGTCTCGGAAGGGAGGCGGGTGGGTCGCATGTGAATCTATGAAAGACACCAATACTGGAGAACCACCTGTTTACAGGTAAGTAACAATTGTTCTTCTCCAGTATTAGGGGTGTCTTTCATAGATTCACATGCTTGAATAGAATAGAAAGTAGTAACCTCCGAGAACTGAGATTGCTAGGCATATAAAGAAGAAATCAAGACAGTACTAATAATAATACAGTCATATTAACACATCATAGCAATCACAGGAAAACACAAATGAGGAGGGAACAGAGGCTCACCTTACTGAAAAAGATGGCGAAGCACTGCCTGTCCCACTGCGGTATCCGCTTCATTGATGGCATCCAAACAGTAATGTTTGGTGAAGGTGTGCCTGCTGGACCATGTCGCTGCACGGCAGATCTGATGAAGTGGCACACCAGCAAACAAGGCGGTGGATGAAGACATCACCCTCGTAGAATGAGCCCTCACTGAAGACTGCAATGGTTTGCCCGCTTGTTGGTGGCAGAAGGCAATGGCTGAAGAAAGCCACCGGGCAATAGTTGGTTTGGAAACTGAATGTCCATTGCGCAGTCGTCCATAGGCAATGAACAGTTGGTCGGACTTGCGGAAGGGGGCAGTTCTGGCAATGTAAAATTTAAGGCATCGTTTGATGTCCAAAGAATGCAAGCGCTGCTCCGCCGGAGACTTTGGGTCCGGAAAGAAAGTCTTGAGGAACACAGGTTCATTCAAATGGAAATCCGTAGGTACTTTAGGTAGGAAGGAGGGGTTAGTGCGGAGCACCACCCCGGTGGTTTGAACTGAAGATAAGGTGGTCTGACAGTGAAAGCGTGAAGGTCGCTCACGCGACGAGATGAGGTCAAAGCCAGAAGAAGTGCAACCTTCCAGGTGAGGATTTTGATATCCGCTTTATGGAACGGCTCAAATGGTGACTTCATAAGCTGAGATAGTACAATATTGAGGTGCCAAGATGGAGGAGGGCGCCGAACAGGTGGGAACTTGCGGAAGAGCCCTTTGAAGAATTGGCGTATGATCTGTGATGAACAGAGGGAAGAAGAGGCATCATGTCGAAAACGAGATATTGCAGCTAAGAAAACTCTGAGTAGCATGAGAGAGCCCTGACTGAGCGAGGCTCAAGAAGAATGGAAGAAGCTGCTCAGGAGTGGAATGGATGGGATGGATATTGGCTGTAGCGCACCAATGACAGAATCGCTTCCACTTGAGTTTGTAAGTCTTGACGGTAGACGGAGCCCTGGCATGAGCTAGGATGTCTCTGCATTCCTGGGATATGTTCAAGTCAGCGAACTCAAGGTGCTCAGGTTCCATGCCCACAAATGTAGCGTGGAGGGATCCGGATGGCATACTTGGCCCCTGTCCATCGTTAGGAGGTCTGGACGGGGACGCAGAGGAATGGGCTCGCACTGGGACAGCAGAAGCAGTTCCGAAAACTATGCCTGCCTGGGCCAACGAGGTGCGATCAACAGGATGTGGCAGGGCTGCCTCCGCATTTTCCACAGTACCCGCGGTATTAATGGGAGCGGCGGAAAAGCGTAAGCGAATAGATCGCACCAGTCGATCAAAAGGGCATTCCCGCAGGACCCGGGGTGGGGATGCCAACTTGCATAAGACGGGCATTTCCGATTCTCCGGTGTTGCAAAGAGGTCTAGATCTGGGTGACCCCACTGGCGAAACAAGATCTAGAGTCGGTTGGTGTAGTTCCCATTCGTGTGTTGAGGAAGTGGACCTGCTCAGAGAGTCAGTCAGGAGGTTGGACACGCCCGGAAGGTGGACAGCTGTCAAGGTGATGTGATGGCGGAGAGCCCAATCCCAGATCGACTGGGCCAAGCGGGACAGATGTGGAGACTTGGTCCCTCCCTGTTTGTTCACGTAGTGCATACTGGTGGTATTGTCTGTTTGGATTAGCACGGACTCCCCGTGAACAACCGGGAGGAAGGACTTGAGCGCTAGGAAGATCGCCATCAATTCTAGCCTGTTGATATGCCACGTGCGCTGCGTCGGCGTCCACTTGCCTTTGATGGATAAGCCCTGGAGATGAGCGCCCCACCCCTCCAGGGAGGCGTCCGTCGTCAGCGTAAGATCTGGAGCCTGAACGAGGAAGGACATTCCCATTTCCAGATTCGTGGGCTGCGCCCACCAAAGCAGGCTCTCTCATTCGAGCTGTGACGGCAACTAGGTCGTTGAAGGACCCGGAGACCTGACGCCACTGTAGGTCCAGTTCCTCCTGAATGGGACGGGTGCGCAACCTGCAATTTGGGATCAGTGCGATACAAGATGAAGCCATTCCCAAGAAGGACTTTAACGTCCGAACAGAAACGGACTGTTTTCTTCGAATGAGGGAGACCAGACGAAGGATCTTCTGACGTCGCTCGTTCGAGACGAACGCTTTTGAGAGCTGTGTGTCTAGGATCGCTCCCAGGAAGGTTCTGGTTTGCAGAGGCGCAAACTGTGACTTTTCGACGTTGATGGTCAACCCCAGAGACTGAAACACTTGCTGGCAAAGGCGAGTGTCCTGACCTAGCTGATGGTGGCATTGAGACTTGAGAAGGCAATCGTCTAGATATGGAAAGATCTGAACTCCTTGCAGACGCAGGTGAGCCACCACAGGGGCCAGTACCTTCGTGAACACACGAGGAGCTGATCGCAGTCCGAAGGGCAGAACTTTGAACTGAAAATGTATTGGTCCCACCTTGAAACGCAGGTACTGGCGATGTTGTTGGATTATTGGGACATTAAAGTATGCGTCTTGAAGGTCTATGGTGGTCATGAAATCCTCGCTGGATAGAAGACGCAGGATTTCCAGTAACGTCAGCATGCGGAACGATTGTGACTTTAGGAACTGGTTGAGAGCCCTCAAATCCAGAATGGGTCGCCAATCCCCGGTCTTCTTGAGTATGAGGAAGAATCAAGAGTAAAAACCCTCCCCTCTTTGATGTTTCGGGACCACTTCGACTGCACCTTTTAAAACAAGAAGACGGACCTGATGGTAAAGCTCCTTGAGATGTGGAGGAGGCGGGCCACGAGGTGGAGTGCAAGGAGGAATCTCTACAAACTCCAGGGTATGACCCCGTTTGACAATGTCCAAAACCCAGCGGTCCGAGGTGATCGAGGACCACTGAGAATAAAACAGAGAGATTCGCCCTCCAACACTTTGAGGGTGATAAAAGTCATTGGCGTTTTGGATTGGATCCACGATAAGAAGACTTTCCTCTGTAAGGTCTGGAGGGCTGCTGACGAGATTGCTGATTGGGCGTGTAACGTTGGCCGCTCTGATTGTAGGAGCGGTATTGTTGCCCTCCTCGAGCGTTGGAAGAAGTGCCGCGTCCGCGCGCACCTCGAAAGGACTGCTTCCGAAATTGCAATGTGCCCAAAGCCTTTGCGGAATCGGTGTCCTTCTTAATGGACTCAAGGGCGTCATCGATATGGGATCCGAATAGCGATTCCCCATCATATGGCATATCCAATATTTTGGATTGGACTTCCTGCCGGAAGGAGGTGGACTTCAGCCAGCCTTGTCGTCGGAGTGCAGCCGCGCTTGCAAGCAGACGGAAACCTGTGTCAGCAATATCGACTGCACAGTCGATCATTTCTTCCGATGCCCTCTGACCATCGCGAAGAATCTGTTGAGCGTCAGCCTTGGAAGCATCAGGTATGAGTGCCATGAAATCTGAAATGTCTGACCACATCTGCCGGTCATAACGTCCCAAGATGGCTATGGCATTGGCTGCCCGGACAGATGTTGAAGCCATCGTTGAGAACTTGCGGCCAATAGCATCTAAGCGTCGACCCTCTCTATCCGGAGGGGCTGTGATCTGGGACGCTGGGTTCCGTGCTCTACGCTGTGCGGCCTGAGTCACCCCAGAGTCCGGCTTGGGGTGAGAAATCAGGCAAGCTGGAGAACCAGTTGGGGCCTTGTATTTTTTCTCAAGGCGCGGTATCTGAGCAGGTAAGGAGTTAGGAGCATTCATGAGTTTAATTTCCTCCTTCCAAACGAAATCGATGATAGGAATAGTGTGTACCTGCTTATAAGGTTTATCTTTAAAATCATAAAGAAAGCAGTCCTCCTCGCGCTGTGATCGCGGTAATTTGAAACGCTGAGCCGCTTTATCCATTAAAAGATGGAAACTGGCGATATCTACAGGTGGGGATTCACCCGAGTTCCCAGGCTGAGGAGAGGGCGTCTGTGCCCGATATTCGTCCCATTCAGCCATATCCTGGTCGCCTGCATCGTCATCCGAGTTGTCAGGGACCTCTCCGTCCTCACGCTCTGGGACCGCCTCATCATCCGCATCCTGCGGGTAAACAGTGGTATGGATTCTAATGGACGTCTGAACCTGAGACGAACTTGTAGGTGGTAAGACAGGCGGCAAAGAAGGTGGAGGTAGTGCCACAGGAACAGGAGATTGTACAGGCGTGGTCTGCGGTGTTGCAGGAAAACGGCGGTTGTAATCATCCAGCATATGTTGGAGATTAGAGATCAAGGTTAATGGAATGGTAGCCATAGGAACTTGGACCAACTGCTCTTCTTGCTGAGACTCTTGGTCTCCGCCATCGTCGTCAGAATCAGAGTCTTGACATTTAATTATTAAATCAGAGGGACTATGTGCCGCCCCAAACGTGTCCCCTTCATGCTCCGAGTCTGTGTCATGCTCAGATGTAGTTGCAAACATCGGAGAAGGTGGTGGTGGCTCTGGATCAGAGATCTGTTGGCAAGGAACCGTAGTGCGATGACGTGAAGATTCAGAAGTTTTCAACGGCACTAATGGCAAAGAGGCAAATGAAATCAGTGCCGTCGTCGACGGTGTCGTCGTCGTTAACGTCGACGAGACGGACTTGGCTGTCGAAGGTAATTTTGGAGAAATCTTAGTCAACGGTATGGCCGTCGACGGAGTCGCCGACGGGCGATCCACTGTAGACTAAGTCGTCGACGGGGCCGTCGTCGAAGCTGGTAGAGTCTCCGTAGACGGAGTCTCGTCGACGGGGCTTTGGTCGACGGTATCTTCGTCGACAAGACCTTGGTCGACGGTATCTTCGTCGACGAGAGCGTGGTCGACGGTGTCTTCGTTGACGAGACCTTGGTCGACGGAGTCGTCGACGACGATTTCTTCGGGTCTTTCGTCGACGAGGATTCTCTCTTCTTCGCCGACGAGATGGGAATCGTCGACGGAACAGGTGTAGACGGCAACGAAACCCTCGTCGACGTGTAGGCTGCCGACGATACCGTCGTCGACGACAAGTCTGAAGTGGTAGTCAGCGTCGTCGTCGAAGATGCAGGCAATGCTGTCCTCGTCGTCGGAACGCTCGTCGACGCTCCCGTCGACGGCGGATCTTTAAGAGGCGTGGAAACACCTTGAGAGGCAGCAGAAGACGCCTGAGAGCCAGGTCTCGTGGGCGTAGAGGTGGTAGGAGTGGCAGAAGACACCACAGGAGCCAGAGACAAGGCCAATTTAGGCTTTTTGAGGAAAGGAGATGGAAACTCCTGAACACTACCACGCTTAGAAGCTGCTGTAGAAAGACCAGATTGCAAACTTTCTGCATCAGACGGTGCAGAATCCTTGTCCTTAAGACATTGCAGCCAAAGGAGAAGACGGCCTTCTCGTCTTTAAGAGTCTTAGTAGAAAAAGTTCTACAGAACTTGCAGCTGGCAGCCTCATGATCAGGGTATAAACAGTAGATACACTTCTGGTGGGGGTCCTTTTCAAAAAGGCGCAGCTTCCCACAAGAAGAGCAAGGTCTGAATAATACTTGACATGTTGAGATAAACACTGGAAACTAGATGAGTAGAGCTGAAAACTGAGCAGAGCTCAGGGAGACTCCCTTCACACGACGTGCGGTAGAAAATCTGAGGGCTTGAGCTTCTGAGGAGACGGTTCTAGAGGGTGCTGGCGCCTGATTAGCTGTAATTTGGACTAACAATGACACTAATGTGTTACAAATGGCTTTTTCTCTTTACCTTACATTCCTATGTAGGAATCGTTTTTAGAGCATTTCAGTTGTATTTCCTTTCTTTTTTCTTGTATTATGTTTATATATATTTATTATATTTAGCATTATTGCTATTTTATTTACCGTGGGACTCCCACTTCGACAACGGGGAATATTCAAACATGTGAATCTATGAAAGACACCCCTAATACTGGAGAACTCATATCGTCCAATATCTTTAATCAATACGGACGCTAAAATCTTTAAAAAAATTCTCACCTCCTGTCTAGCCCCAATGATCCATCTTCTAGTATCTGAACAACTACATGGTTTTGTCCCGGTTCGAGACCCAGCTGCTCACATAAACACAGCTATTGCTGCATTCGATGTCTCTGGCCACTTGAACCAGCAGATCGAGATGCTGATGTTGGACGCCGAGAAAGCCTTCAACCGAGTGGCTTGGGGGTCTTTATGGTACACAAAGTCATCTCTAGGTCTCGGTCGGAGGTTGTTGCAAACATGCGTAGCTGGCATAAGTTACTAATTAGCATTATTGGGAAGTTTAATGCAGTAAAAATGAACATCCTTCCGAAGTTATTGTACCTGTTTCGCACTATTCCATTGAGGGCACCCCTGTCTGTAAGCGGCTTGAGAGTGCTGTAGGCAGTTTGATATGGAGTTATAAGAGGGCAAGGAGAGTTCTTAGGTATATTAAGTTAACATACGAACAAGGTGGTTTCAAACTCCAAGACTTTAAAGCTTACTTACTTCTGGGCTGCTTTTGCAAGTCGGATTCAGAGCCTACTCAAGGGGCCTGGTCCGGGTAGGATTTGGTTTGCATATCAGCTGGCATTTGGCCCTAACACGGGGTTTCTAAAGTAAAAGACGAACGACCCTAATTATTACAAGTGGGTTCGGTTCAAGGTAGTCCGAGATATTGCCCGGATATGGTAAGACATATGCAAGGCCTATACACTGCCTGAATTGCATGAATATACAATTCTTTGGGAAAATCCGAGATGGTCTGGAATATTTTCCGATTCTGTGGGGAGAGGGTGGCAACGCTGTGGTATAACACAGCTTTATGATGAGCAAGGTTTTAGATCATTTGCATCACTGAAAGAAGAATTTGGGTTTCACAAAATTCGTTCTTTAGGTACTTACAAGTCAGGGATTCTTTTATTCATGGAGAGGGCTTATTAGCCCTACCCAGCTCAACTGAGGTATTATTTGCATTTTTTCAGTTTTCAGGCTGGGTCTGTTTAGGAAAAATCAATCAGACTTTTTTTGCGGCCGCTAGCGACGATGGTATACAGGTTGTAGCTAAACTGAACTGGACTTTTGAAATGAATATTACAAATGAGGAAATGTATGAATCGTTGGCTATAATAAATACTGCAGTTACCTCAGGTAACTTGAAGTTACAGCAACATCGGATTATGTTTATGTTGTTCTATACCCCAGAGGTCATCTCAAAGTGGGCCATGACCCACGCTTCTGTAAAGTCACGCTGCCCGAAGTGTCAAGGATATGCCCCTGATCTCCGTCATACGTTTGTTACATGTGCAAAGCTAAATACGTTTAGGGTTGATGTAACCCGCGAGCTGGTTCAACTATCAGGCTATGATATCCAACTAACTGAGAAAGAAATGTTATTGGGGGTAGTATCAGATCCGGGTAATCTAACGAAATCTCTAGTTTCGATTATTATAGTTTGTGCTCGATTATGTATTGCTCGGGCATGGATTCAAACACTGAGTGCAAATATTACAGAATTTTGGGGGGTTTATGAAATGGAATTGGCCTTGGCTAAAGCTAGGGCTCCACGCCCAAGGGCAAAATTTGAAAGGGTGTGGTCGAGCCTTCAGTGGGACTAGAAGATGCATTGTCTACGATATGTAATTCTATGTTACTGTCTGCAATCATCCAAACTTTTTTTAAATATTGTTAATGCATTTTTATTTCTCTCTGCTCTTCTTTTTTTGGGGTGTGTTCTGAAGATAGCTATTTGCTTTGTTATTCTGTGCTATATATGTTTACGGTATCAAACTGATGGCTAATAAAATAAATAAATAAAAGGGGTTGATAACCCTTTTGGTTTGTTGCAGCAGTACGCCACAACTTTGCGTTTGAATGTTTGAATGGTTGGTTGAGGCCCTTCGTGTTTAATGAGAGTATCTTCAATGCATGCATCATAGAGGGAGTCTAGGGTCTTGTTGGACAGTTGGTGACAGTATAATAAGGCCAAAGCCTTTAAACTGGGCAGGTGGCAAAGTGTGCATTTTAGTTCGCCCCACACGTTTTTCAGAGGCGGGTGTTGGTGGTCATATGAAGAGGTAAGTGCAGGTGTTCAGCTAAGTGTTGTCGAAAGCACTGCTCAGGTAGCCGGGAGGTGTGAGCATGTCTGACAGGGAGGAGTGGGTCAAAACAGATGAAGGAGATCGCAGAGAGATAAAGAGCGAGAGGAACAAGAACTGTGGACACAAAGTTTTAACAACATTAATGAAACCAAGCCCCGTTCACCCATCCCTGGAATGAGTATGAGAAGCTTTCCCAAACCGGTGTTCTAATTGGGGTGTTTTTGACCACATGTTGGCCTGTCCCAAAGCCCGCTTGGAAGCTACTAAGTCATGCAAGTAATCTTGATTGGTGATGGTTGAAGACACTAGTAAGGAGTCGCATCCGTCAGCGGTGACGGCCCAAGAATCATTCTGGGTTTGGAAATGTCTGGAGCCACGTATGATTCTATGGATCACTTGGGTGCCGAGGTGGGGCTTTATGATGTTGTGAGAAAAATGTAAGAGTTGCGTTAGGGGACATCTTTGGCAATCCGGTGTCAGGCCAGAAAGTGTTGTACGGTCCATCAAAAGGCCAACTATGGATCAAGTGTAGGATTGAATCCTGTCCATGTGGGATGAAGGTGGCAGAGGGTAAGAAAGGTGGGGAACAGTAAGAACTTCAGATACAAGATAGGACGTATTTGTAACGCTTAATTTCAGTTAAATACCTAACCAACAAGGGCGATGGAAATCTTGTACCGTATCCCAGAATGCCCTGTGGAAGTATACACTGTACAGTGCAAAGCAAGCAAAGAGTTGGTGGCATTGTGCACATACAAGTAGATATACATGTCAGATTTATAACTATATACATATTTGTCAATCTTGCGCTTCTTACGTGATCTGTGAGGCGAAACAATTTCAGCAACAGAATAACAATCTTCTGCTTTTGATGGACTATGTACTGTTCCATCGAAATAAAGCTTACTGATTTTTTGGGGTTTAATTAACTATCAAATCAGTTTTCAAGGTCGGGGTCTCTACTTAACATGAAGCCATAGGCTCAGATGAATTATAGGAGGCCAAAACCAGCTCAAGATCAGAGTGTTCATAATTCAGAGCCAACTGGTGCCGAAGAGTTTGCATGTGAGATCATGCCAAAGGAATTACAGGAATGTCTTTGGGAAGCATTGGTACTGGTTCAGACACTTGTTAAGAAAATCTGTCCCTAACTATACGAGCCAAATCATCAAGAAGCTGGTCTGATCTTAGGCAGGTCATTGCTGCACCTATCAAAGATTTGGTCAATTCTACAAAAGTCAAGATATCTGGAGGGTTACTTCGCACCTCCAGAAAACATTACTCATTACAAAGGATGTCTCTATTTCACTAATGACACTGGAGCTGCAAGCAAGGCACTTTTGCTAAAGTATGTTGAAAGAACACCAATTATTCAAAATAAAATTAAGTAATTTAATGTATATAATATGCAGCACAGCAACAAAGACATCAGGCCTCCAGAGCAACACAGTGAAACTGACTGCCTGGGGACTTACATTCTAAAGCAGTGTTCTATGGAACCAGAATGAAGAAGAAATCATAACAAGTGAATACAATGAGTATATTGCAAATGTAACATATATTCAATGCCAACAGCTTTCAAGCTCAATACCGCAAAATAAAAAAATATAGAAAACACATACCAGGTAACGTGTAATATGGTGCAATATTGCAGACTCTGTGTTCTGGTAATATTCGGAATCCACTAGCCGTTTGACTACCTGGTTAATGTCACCAGAACCCTTTACTATTGATGGCGTACTCATTATGTACCCTATTTCATATACATATAGAGTGAAAGAGTGCACTATCTTCCTGCATTCTAATTAAAGCCTTCGCTCCTAAATCATCTACAATAGAGGTACAGTAAAATGTGTTGTAAAAGTGATACTGTACATGTTTTCCTATTTAAAGTGTAATAAACGGATTACATTAATGTGTCTCAGTCCGTATTGATTCATTTATACCAGATGAAAACTGCAAATAATCCAATTTTCTTCGAAAAATAGGGGAAGGCTTAGGCAACAAACATTGCAATCTAATCTGTTTTATTACAGCGTGGACATGAGCGTGAATTATGTAACAGTGTACATAGTGCGTGGTGAAACTGAAAATAGGTGTTATGGGTGAAGGGTAAAACCAACAGTTTCATATATTTCTGCCTAACAGTTACAGACATGGAATTCTACGTTAAAATACTGAACCAAGCTTACAGTGTTTTAAACATTCATGAAACTCGGGGTGGTCCAAAGCAGTGTCCAGATTGTCAACCTGAAAATGTATGACTAAATCCGGGAAAAAACACTCAATTGTTTTTGTTTTTTTACTCTAATTAAGCGTTGTTTCCAATTTCAAAATTATACCTTCAGTTTTGTTGTACAATACGTGTGGTGTCGATTACACCAAGCAAACACTTGCCAAATGAAGTACACATGGGCCTGAGTGACACTCACCCATCAGTAGAATAGTCTGTACACCTTTGTAGACAGAAGGCAAGTTACCAGTAACTATAAATTCCCAATTAGGGACGTATGCAGGTAACCGATCTTATTATTTAACAGATTTCCAGACTGGGACTCTCCTGTAATAGTTAACAAATGTTTACCACATTTATTTATTCAAATACAATATATCACTAACTAGCATCAACAACGCCACTGCTTTCTAACAGTTTATATCGCTTGATTTCCTAGTCGAGCTCAGTGGCTGATCCGATGTTTGAAAATACCTATTCTCATCCTTACAACCAGCCAGAAGACAACCAGGTTTAATCTACACTGACCATGGAGGAAAGTAGCAGTGAGACAGACACAATAGACTGTACGACTGTTCATTTTCTTAGACATCTGCCATATTCAGATAACCACTGCTTTAATTTAGTACCGTAAAAGTTCAAAATCCGAGTAGGGCACCCTTAAAACCCAACCACCTGAGGTATTCAATAACTGCGCTGTCACGTGTGCCATCAGCCCTCAAATGAATGCCTAGACAGGTGCACTGCAAACAAACCCACACCCACCTAGAAAAGGCAGTCTGCAATGTCAAATGTGCCTAAAAGTACGCTATGTTTAAGCTTTTTAACAGTTTTGGTCAAAAGTACACATCGATTGTTCACATATTGATCAGACTCGGTTGAAGACCTAAAATGCTCTTTTAGCACTCTACGGCCACAGAATACTATCTACAAAACCGGAAAAAGTGTATTTTACGTAAAGCAAATAAATCATTTCAAGTAGATAAAGAGTTTTTGTTCACGACCTTGTATTAAAAAAACAAAAACAGCAGTGGAGTATCAACTGAAAAGTTTGGACTGCAGATCTTTCCATCAGAAATCAACACCAAATATAAGCAAAGGTCTAGGTTTGTAACATAAATTGCTTCTTTGTCTCCAGCACTAAGACTGAAACAACCAAATACAAATTATAGGAGAAAGCAAATTTGAGAAGCAAAGAACTTTAAAACATTTGAAAAAAACTCCCACAGACCATCAGTAAATAAACATATCGAAATTCATTTCTCTGAGTCTACACTGTAAGAGGTACAGTATTCGTGTTATGATCCAATCAAGCAAGACATCACAAAAAACATGTTTAGTTTATAAAATCAATTCACGTTCCTTGGGACATTGGGTTTAGAAGAGACACCACAATTCACAGATATGTAGCATCTTTGGGTCATACTCGCAAAAAAAATTATACTCCTGAGGTAGGCACGATAATAACAGGTTTGCAAGATATTTAGTTCCGCAAAGGCGTACCTAAAAGACAACACATTGTTGTGGAAGACGATCTTATTTTCAACCCACAATGCATAAGTGGTACAGGGCACATCCGCCAACCCTATGTAGTGCACAAGGCACAAGTTTATAAAAACTTAACTCACATTATTTACAAAACAGCACCTCTATACAGTACATTTGCATGGAAAACAAAGGTAAGACTGCGAAATAGCATTCATTGAATTACGTCCAGCTCTAAAGTCCACAGCCAGATAACATTCTTTTGAGTGTGGAAGGGATGCAGGGCAGACTAGGGCTAGTGGACCTCAACCGTGGTGGCTGAAGTAGGTTATCATTGGTGTTCTGTGGCCAGCCCAAGCACAGTTCTGGAAACTGGGCCAAGATACAACAATTTCTGCACATACCTCTCAGGGTAGAGAGGGCGAGCAGTAATCCGCTTCTCAGCAAGGGACAGTGGAGGGCACGACCTCTGAACTCAACAAACCAAACACAAAATAACTTTATATTGAGCGGAGTGCCTGCCCTTAAAAAAAAAAAACTAACTCATTTTAAATACTACACAATTAGATGGGGAATACAGGGTGATACTCCCTAATCATAATTCCCTTGTGGACGCTGCACCACTCCCTCCTCGTGCGCTCTTCCCCTATGCAAACATATTTAAGATAGCCCCTATCCCCCACCCCAGTCGCCAATCCTGATTATAGATCACTGTGTTTTATGGGTTGTTTTATTTTTTAAGTGGAAACAGAAAAACTCACGTTTCAAACAAGTGGGATTGTAGCAAAATAAATTGGGGGGAAAATGAAGGTGATGTGTCAAAATGGACTTCGTAGGTTACCATTCCACACCCTAGCCTTATTAGAAAGAAAACGACGGAGGAAGAGAGAAGAGGTAGCAAGAAAAAAGCTAGAGATACAAAGGGGAAAGCAAGAGTAACTGATAGGACAGCCTGGGTAAAATAATTTTGTCAAAGAAATCTGGGAGTAAATAAATACAATGCATGCTGCGTAAGAGGTTATGATGAGATGAACTTTACAAACTGAAACTGTAAGCAGGACTAAATACCGGGTCTGTGAAAGTTCAGGTGCCAGTTTCTCAATGAAAAGTTGACTATTCATCAGTTTACTCAATCGCCACACTTTCATCAAAAACTATATTTTCATGTTCATCAATGTCGAATTTCGTGTGGAAAGGCAACTTTAAAGTAATACATAAACCATTAAATACAGGTTAAAACTAGAGCTTACCTTTTGAAGACTGGAGGAGTTAAGTTGGGTTTTGTCGATAATTTTCACAGCAACCTTTGAGAAAATAAACAGAAACCAGATTAATTTTCATCCAGTAATCCGGCAAGGAAGATCATAAAGGAATTGGGTATAACATGAACAGATAATACAGATGTGCACACACTGTCTATTTTTTTTGTTTTTATCCCAGAAGGAACACCCCAAAACTACCACTCAATATTAACAGTCAATTGTATAATAAAACCAAAATACAGACAATATATGAAACAATACACACTTGTTTTCGTGAATTGCACCTTATTCTGATCAGATCAGCGCAAGATATCACTTCAAACAAAAAACAAAGTGAGTTAAAACCAGCAGTGCAATGCAACAGAACGCCTCAGTCCAATAAGAAAACTAGTTACTTACCTGTAATTTAAATTATCCAGTATTAGTATCTGTCATAGATTCCCATGTGTGAATCATCCCCACCCCAGGACAAGTGACAAGAGTAATATAACAGCAATAAGGGAAGCCTCTCCAGGGAGGAGGGTGGGTCACATGTCAATCTATGAAGGATGCTAATCCTGGATAACTGGAGTTACAGGTAAATAACTCTTATTCTTATCCAGTATTTGATCTTTCATAGAATCAAATGCCTGAATCAGAATAGATAGCAGCTAAAAAGCCAAGTGGATCGTTAATAAATATATAAATATGTTTCCTAACAGCCCGCCTCCTTTGTGTTTGCAGTGCCAGTGAACAAGAGCAAGGTTATGCTCGAAGCGCGTATGGCTGCATCAGGAGAGCGAGCGGCATCCTGTGATTCCTGCTGCCAGCGGCTGCCTGTGCGTTACCCCTTCGTATGTAGCACCTTCAATGGGGCAACCTGTGTGTGGATTCAAAGGCGGCTAGTCCGGTCGCGAAGGTGCTCTGCTGCTTTGTTTAGCGGCTCCCGAGTGCTGGTGATTACAAGCACTCCTGAGAACGAAGGGGGCCTGAGCCGCTGGTTGATATTTCCGGCTTTCTACAGAGGTGCGAGTGATGCTATCAGATAACAAACATCAACTTTTCACAAGCACGGAGGAAGCGGTGTCAACTTGGCTTTTATAAAGGATCTGCAAGGTCATTTGGCTTGAACAAGGACTATCACAACCATAATGCCTCAGCCCGCAGGGGCGTGACCTATCGTCAATAAATATGTTTCCTAACAGCCCGCCTCCTTTGTGTTTGCAGTGCCAGTGAACAAGAGCAAGGTTATGCTCGAGACGTGTATGGCTGCATCAGGAGAGCGAGCGGCATCCTGCGATTCCTTTTGCCAGCGGCTGCCTGTGCGTTACCCTTTCGTATGTAGCACCTTCAATGGGGCAACCTGTGTGTGGATATATGTAGGGACCAAGGCGGCTGGGTCCGTCGAAACGCGTCTACGATATGGAATAAAGAATAATCTTTGATACTTATCTCATGGTGTCGGTGCCTACTTTATATGCATTGGAGGAGGATTGAAGGAATATATATATATATATATATATATATATATATATATATATATATATATATATATATATATATATATATATATTTTTGCAATACAAATCGCTCAAGAGCAGCGAGAGGGCACACCACGGCACTTGTCATTTCCAGCCTCGCTGCAGCTCGTCCTTTGTTCCCCAAAATATATGGATCTGCCTCTGCCGACGCGTTTCGAGGCTAAGTACGCCTCTTCATCATGGGCTAGCAGCAAAAAGAACGCTGATCACGCACCTCCTTTACAACTTGCCATTTTATTCACAGTAACTCCCACAGTGGGTGTGGCACAATTCATTAGCACAGAAGTGTTTGTGGGAAATGTAGTCCCCTTTGGAGGTGCCTCTTTTTTCCTGTAGTAGGTTCAGCGTAATTTCACCAGTGTCTCAGGCTATATATATATATCCTCCACCAAGAAAATATACGCCGCACTCTCCCAGATTGTTAGAGATCAATAAAGATTTATTCAGGCTCCTTCATCACCGACGCGTATCGACCAGCAGGTCTTGATCACGGTGCTTAGTGCTTAGTCCCTTTACCGTTTCACCTATTTGTACCACAAACCCATTCAGCACATTATGATGCATTTTGGGAAAGGTCTTTTCATTCACAATTTGCATACATATGCATGCAACAAAATTTCACTGTGTTCTATTTGACAAACAATTGATATGGTTTCATTATAACAATTGGTCCATCCTTTTCACATGTTACGTATTTTATAATGTCTAATACATCACCAGGGGTTTGTGCGCTTACAGGACTATCCTGTATTTAGGCCATTAAGTCTTAGTGACTGCGCAAGCTGTTCAATTCTTGGCTCAGTGTCCACTGTTTGAACATGAATTGGCCTCTGGTACGATTTGCCTTGTGCTTGCAACACTTCCGGTCTCATCACGGGGCTCAGTGCCCTTATGAGCTAGTATACCCACATATGTTTTGATGGTCAATTGTCATTATGCTTGTTCGCAGTTTTATATCATCTTGTTTCTCCTGTTCCTATCTCAATTACTTCTCTTTGCTCTTTCCATTGATATATTTATGTTCATTTCATCCTTATTCTTGCTTTTTCTGATTAACAGAATGTGTATTTACAGGTGTATGTGCAGTTCTTCGTTCCATTTCAACCCTATCAGGATTTTGGTCTTAAATCTGATAATCAACCTTGATTCCAGACGTCTGAGCTTTAAGATTCTATTTCCTCCTCTTTCATTGGTAGGTATAGTTGCTAAGCCACTGTAGGTCATGTCCTGCCATGTCTTTTTCTCATGTGTTATCATATGTTTGGCTATGGCATATGTCAAATCCTTGTTTTGGATAGCCCGTATGTGTTCAAGGATACGTTTGTTCAATGGACAGATCGTACTTCCAATGTAGCGTTTGCCACAATGGCATTCCAGCAAATACACCACACGAGTAGTTTTGCATGTTATAGTATCTTTGATGTTAAATATTTTGGCTTGTGGGTTCTTGATTGTCTTCATAGTTTTCCCAATTTTGAAGGCTTTGCATTGACTGCATTTCTTGAATCCTTTTTGCATGCATGTAGCCACATGTGCTCGGTTGTTTGGTTTCAAAGTGGCTTCTGACTAATTTGTCAGATAACGATGACGCCTTTCTATAGGTTATTTGTGGATGATTGCCCAGTTAACTTCCAATATCTGGATCTTTAATTAAGATGTTCAAATTTTTTAGGGTTTTACAGATTTAAACACTCTTTGCTGTATGTTAACACCATTCTTATTGGTTCTTTTGGTTGTCTCTCCCTGTTTGTGTCTTTTTTGTTTATCAACACTTCAGCTCTAGTCAAGCATCTTGCTTTCAACTCTCCGCGTTTCACATCATTGCACTGATAACCTCTTTGCAGGAACAGTTTTTCGGTCTGCTTGAATTTCTGATTCATCTCTTTGGTAGTTGAACAAATTCTTTTCATTCGGATGAATTCACGCTAAGGTATATTTCTCTTGAATGTTTCTGGATGGAAACTTTTTCCATGTAACACGCTATTCATTGCAGTGCTCTTCCTATGCACAATTTCCATTTGATCTTCTTTCACATATAGTTTTGTATCCAGAAATACATTTTCATGCGCACTGATGGTATAAGTGAATTTCAGACCAACATCATAGTTGGTCAGAACTCCTTCTCAGTCCCATTCCAGAGTAGAAAGAGGTCATCTATAAAACGTAGCCAAAGTACCACCTTGGCTACGTGATTGTCATTTTCCTCTCTCCAAGCTATGGTCTTTTCCCACCAACCCATAACTAGATTGGCGTAGCTTGGAGAGAAAGAAACGCCCATGGCAAGACCACAGCATTGGGAGTAAAAGTTCTTGTTAATTAGGAATATATTGTTTAAGCATAGTTCTATCATTTCTGTAACCATCTGACAATGTTGGAGTCATTCTATGGGCTTTTGTTTTAGAAAATATTTAATCGCTTTTAACCCTATGTCATGGTTGAGGGACGTATAAAGAGACACTGCGTCGATGGTTACCAGCAGATAGTCCTTACTCCATCCTGTGTTCATAAGTATTCTTAGGAAATCCCCATTGTCCTTAAGTACGATGTTTGTGTAGGTACTAATGGGGTAACAAGTAATCCACGTAAGTAGAGATGTTTTCATAGAGTGCCCCCACAGCTGGTGATAATGGGTCTCCCTGGAGGTTTTATTAGCATTTTGTGTACCTTCGTAAGGAAGTAGATGGTCCGTATGATTGGATCGTTATTACTCAAAAATTGCACTTCCTGGCCTTATCCTGACAGTTTTTTAGTTTCATATTTAGATCCATGATTAAGTCATTGATGGGATTTTTCTTGAGCTTCTCATAGTTATTGTCATTCAGTTGACGCAACGCTTCCATGACATAATCTTCTTTATCCATAATAACTATGTTCCCTCCTTTGTTGGCTGGTTTTATCTCTATTGAACTGTTAATGAGGGAATATATATATATAACATTTTATTTACCATGAGACTCCCACCTCGACGGCGGGGAGGATTCAAGCATGTTTCATCCTACATAAAAGTACATATAACACTTAACTCTTGACACAATTATGTGTGCAACAGTGCTCCAAACCACACAACAGGCTAAGCATTGCCCTTCAACAGCACATCCAAATCAAACACTCCCCAACTTGGTGGTATTGTAAGCAGTCCTTGGAGTTTTGACTTGAGATGTGGGTAAATAGACTAGTGTCTTTTTGGTTAGCTTAACGCAAGGGGATGATTCTCCATTACAGAGCTACTAGGGTTAAATGCGAGCGGTCTTGGGCAGTAGCACAGTCCAGTAAAAGACAGCCTCTAGGCAGGTTGGTAGCAATTCATCATCTAGGCAGCCAAGCACGGAGGCACTCGCATGCGACTCGTGGCTGCCCATGCTGAACCTTAACTCTCTTGGTACATGCAACTTTTTGTACATTCTCTCCGAAGCCATACTAAAGACCAGAGACACCTTGCTCTACAGGGCAGCTTGCATTGCTCAAGCACAGGTGCGTGAGCAACCCTGCCCAGGAGGTTGGTCCGGCATGTCGTATTTCCCTACCTAGAATGCTTCACAGTCAATAGGAGAGCAACTAAGGTCACAATGTTTACTTGTTTAATTTTTCTTATGGCCTTGAATCGAATCAAATGGCAGATGCGGAATCTATACTTTTTGGGAAGGAAAAGTTTGCATTGCTTCAATCAGTGCTCTTCCAGCACTGAAAAATACTACATTTAGCTTATCTTCATGTATAGAACACACGTGTATCACACCAACAGTGCTCACTGTAAACAACACCTGGCCCAATGATGTGCAAGAACAGCTCTAAGCTTTACAGTTATTTGGGCGTTGCACATGGGCAGCACATCCATATCAATTATATTCTTACTCAGTAAACACATCACCACACAAGCCTGGTAACCACTAGCCCCATTATGTAGATGGAACAGTTCCAAGCGACAGTTGACAAAGTGTTTGCCACTTCTACGGCACATCCAGATCAAGCTGGTACACGCACAACATGACTAAGCAATAAAGTTGACTAAACGTTTATCATGGTTGCAGCCCATCCATTTAAATTTTCCTGCTGTATCATCTACACTCAAACAACCCCTCAGTCTTCAAGTAAACTTACTCTAACCACATACAAATAAGAAATCATCAAGGTGACAAAATAAGCAAACTAGTTGCAAAAAAATAGCCACCCAAATCAAAGCATTCGACAACAATGCATGTCTGCATAACGAAAGAAACAGCAATGTTATTTGTCCCATATATTCACAGTCAATGATCCAAACAGGATATAGGTGGCAACTATTCAATATATTCTACCTAAAAAAAAAAAATAGTTTAGCCAACTTCAACCTTGATAGGCAAAATCTAATAACTCACCGCTATAAAATAATAAACAGCGTAATACAGCAACAGACCACTGCCTATGGTCAGAGAGAACACCAGAACTATAACAAGCATTGGCAGAGTCAATAGGTCTCGCCTTTGGGACCTTATAAGTGTTTAGCAATGCCGTGCATTATTCCCGACTGGCACGCCCCCACACTGCGAGCCTTAAATAATATAGCGCCACATACCTCGAAAGAGCACCAAGAAGTATGCTTTTTGCCTCCCTCTGCTCCAATTATAAAACTGCCAACATCAGAGGACTCAGGATGCAAAACAAGTAACTATGAAATGTACGTAGAAAGAAAAGTGTGTGTTCCGCAGAGAAGCGCCTAGAAGTAAGTCGAGAGGCATCCAAGTGCCCTATGGCATTCTGTATGGACTGCTGTGGTAGTACTGTATAAAGTATACAAATTGTTCTGTGGGGTGTGTACTATTTCTTTACGTTGTACTGAATCCTAGACAATATATACATTTCAAAGCGTTTTCATCAAAGAAGAAAGAATATATACATTTTGAAGTAAATTCATCTAGGAGAAAAGAATGTAAATCCAAACAATCTGGGGTAAAACATACTTTTATAAATTCTTTTCATTTTTAATTACCCTGATTTCAAATATAAAAAGGCTGTACAAAATACACAATGGCGCATCAAATGTGAAGAAAAGGTGACATTCAGTGCTCAGTGATATTTGTGAAGGTGTCAAAATATACAGTGGTGTTTAGAAGGGGGGACAGGGAGGGGAAAATTGGCCAGTAGTATAAGGTTTTCAGGAACTTCTGAGGACCACATCCGCTGGTCTTCTCACAGAGTCCTTGGTGCTGGTCCAAGTATTGGAGTGTCGACGTTTCAACCCTGGGTAAGCCCTCTTAAAGGGTCAGAGCGGGTCATCATTAGGACTGGGAAGGGTGTGGGGGGGCCGACAGCCTGTTGAATAAAACAAGCTAAGTTCAGGTTCGGATTTACATTGGCAAACATTGTCAGAAACAATATATTTAGCACTGAAGGCGGTGGTAACTCACCTCGACGGGTGCCCAGTTAGGCGCACCCAGATGGGGTTAAGGCAGAGCCACTGGTTGGTCTGTAGCTGGTACGGAGTATTGACTCCCTTGTGTGTTATATCTAATGAAAAGAAAGAGCGTAGCGATTACTAACCCGTTTGGACCGCTCATGTTGTCAAGGAGTTGATCAGGGTGGGGTGCCAACTCACCTTTAAATCATGGAAGTTGCTCGATTGGTGCGAGCAATTCATTTGCGAGGATGCTCATCAAAGATGCAATGCACTCGCATGTAACAGTTTCGGGCAATTCAAGGCCCAGAGGTGCTCTGGAATGGAAAGTGCCGATTAATTACAGCTATCCGGCTGTGTGGAGCGGTTAATGGCGGGTTGAATGGACTGACCCGCTCCGACGGCTCACCTTTAGGAACTTGTATTAAATCCAAGTATCGATCAGGAGCTGGGATTTGTTTCTTGCTCCGTCCGCGCTCGCTGAGGTAGTATCAGCGGCTGCCTAATCAGACTTGTATAAGCCGGTTTCGGAGGCGTGAGGACGTTTCGCTGGAAAGGACGCGCTGTCTGGTTGCTAGGCAACCACCTTCACGTAGATTGAAGTTATCGGGCCGATCACCATTTGCGCCTTTGTTCTGACAATTCGTATTAAAGGGTGGTGATCGTGCATCTTGGGATAACAATTATGGTGGGGGAAGGTGGGTAACCTGAATATTTAACAAGCATTTAAATGCAATGGTTTCGCCTTTGGAATAGTTAGAGCTATTGGCATTGTAAATGACAAAATTTGTATTTATGTGTTGGTTTTGAAAACAAATAAATAAATGGCATTGTCATTTACATTGCCATTAGCTTAATCTCTCGCAAATGTGAGACCTATTGTACCCTACGGACGAGCTATTACATGGACACTAGACACCACTGCCCACTATTAAGCGTTTTCCACCCACGTCTTCCGCCCTACCTGTTGCCTCCACTCCACTTCAGTGTTGGCTCCTGCCCCACCCTGCCTCCTGCAAGATCCATCCTAGAGCATGAGGCTCCTCTGCTGAAGCTTTGTATGGAGGTCAAGGGTCGAGGCTTGCTCCAAAGACAGGCACAGACAGCCATGCACAAACACATACAGCGGCACGCTGGTAAACCCGGCGCAGACATGGCTGCTCCCTCGGACTCACGCTGTGAATGAAAGCCAAGGGGTGGTTTGGCATCTCGAGGCGGAGCTTCTGGGCACTTATGATCTCCGTGTATTTCCTGTAAGTAAATGGCACGCACGCACTTACACACACACATCCATCCGTTTCTGCATACACACACACCATGATGTAAGCAGAAACGAAGGAACCCCACCCCTTCCTTAACTGGGCCTCTCCACAGATTGCAAATTTCAATATTCCCTTTCCTCCACTATTTCCACATGTCAAAACTCCTAGGTTTTTCCCCTTTCCTCGTAAACATAATTATTTAGTGGTGTATTGGCCAAAGTCTCTATTTTCATTTGATATACGTTTACTGTGGTACAGGTACAAGAAAGAAGGCAGGCCTCTCTCCAAGCGAACCAATACTCTTAAGTAGCAGTCAGAAATCTGCTATAAATAGTAATTCTTCTGCAGCAGCAAGTTTGCTTTCCTCACTTAGCTAACTGCATAAAAATCACACAGTGTATTAACAGTTCCATCAACTCTGACTCCAGCTCCCAACCTTGCCAACACACCGAACAGGCTCTTCCAAATTGCGCACGCACACCTTTTAGCACGCACTCACTCATACAAGCATATATGCATGAACACACACACACAGATAGACATTCACACAGGCATAGACATGCACTCCAGTCCTGCCAGAGACAAATGCACAACATTTGGAGGCTGAGAAACAAAACGTACCTGCTCCGTAATCTGACAGGTAGGTCAGTCCCACGGTTCTGGACAACAAACAAGCTTTCACCGAATCAGAAGCCGGAACAGAGTGTGAGCTACACCTTATTTCCCTGTTCCGATTTCTGATAGGATAAGACTACTCACACACCTCAGCAGCAAGCGCTTCCAGTGCCTAGCTTGCCGGACGGCCAAGCCCTCACCCACCTTATAAACTTCTCCATTGCTTGTGACATCCTTTCTCGCGTTCACCACTTTCGGACCCTCACACCCCCTCAACACGCACACCGAAGCACCTATCACCACACGGCATCTCCAATCCCTCCCCCCCTTCTTTTAAAGCTCACGTCGAGTAGCCCCCCCTCCCACCTGTCCTTTAAACCCACTGCTGTGCCCTCCAAGTTCCCTCACTTCTGTCATACGCCGCTCCTATCACCCCGTGTCGCAGCGACTAGGAATCCTGCCACCTCTGTTACCCTCACACATCAACGCTCCCATAGGTCTGCGTCTGAGCCAGCTAGCCTCGTTCTACCTCTACTAACCCTCATCAAATCTATTATGTGTATCATCACTCCCAAGTAACAATGATTTAGGGATAGGGGCAAAGTTGAGTGCATCACGGTTGCGTTAGGGTACTTGCTTTATGATGATGGAAAAAATGGCCTATAATAAACACGTGGCAATGGCACCAGCTGTATTATCAAGCGGAGGAATGTTGGAATATGCGTGGCTTGCTTCAGTCGCACATTGGTATTCCGCTCAGTGTTTCCTTTGCAATGTCAATATAAATACACTTACATATAAAATAATAATAACTTCTAAATGCCTAACACAACCACTAATCGTCGTTTCACCTGGTCTACCCCTCACACCAACTCACCCACCCCCATACTACCTCTGGTCATTCACATACCATTAACACCCCTTGGAATAATAAACCACAACTTCTAGCAGCCTACGTTATTGCCCCTTTTCTGCTCCTTATACCGGCTCTTTCAACATTCGTCCCACTGAGTCTTAAAACGTATCACCCTTTTCTCCCAACCTTCAAAGCCATCTTCAAACACTTCCAGCCTCCACGCCATCTCTTCCCAATCTTGGGCGGACACTTTCCCGCGCCTAGAGGCTGTCATGTACACGGCACAATTAAATACACGATTGCCCTCGCTTACCTACCATCTCCCTCGCCTTCCTAACCACCAAACAAAACTAGGCGAGTTGTATAGTCACTAAGTTTGGGGACAGAGCTTCGGAATTCCCAACTATCTCTCTGGCATGGAATGTGAAAGTACATTACAGACAAGCAGGGCACATGAGAGGGGCTTTAGGGGCACTAGAAAGGGAGAGCAGTACTGATGGGTGCGGGTACCAGGAGAGAATAAAACACAATATATGGTAAAATAATCAACGCGGCTGAGGACTTTGAAAACACGGAGAGGGTCGCAGCGGCTAGGGGTGCGTTCCCGTCTGTGGGGATGTAAACATTCCTTGTGAAATCGGACACCCTGCCCACGATACCTACTAAAAGCACCTGGCTGTGCCAAACTAATTACTAAAACATATATTTATTAGGGAGGGGGCTGTAGGACGCCACCCCCCTTGCCCCCCCCCCCCCACTCAGGAAGCTACGCCTTTCAACAAAATGGGAAGTACAATACTATCTGCACCTTAGGGCTGTTTAAGGCTTATCTCCGAGTGGGCGAGGCCTTCCGAGTTGCTGTGCCCCACTGAACCCTTAAGTTTTCGGGCGGTGGAAAACAGCAGGGGCGCAGGACGCCTGGATACCTTTGCTCCCACCAGAAGTGAACGGAGGCTGCACTCGGCTGCGCGCTGCCTTGGCGGTATTCTAACCAAGGAAGGAACGGGTGGGGACTGGTTGGAGGGGGTCGTCGTTACTTAAAGCCCATAAGATTTACCTTAACCCCCTCGAAAGCCCAATGTTCTGAGGAGTTTGACGCAAATAAAGAAAAGCTAGCGCTCACCTTATACTTTTCGGTCGCTTTCGCTTTCTTTCCTCCGGGTTCCTTTTTTCGGGCTCTTTAATGTTGCTATTTAATCCATTAAGTGCTCCCCCACGCCCCGGTAGAGTGAGGGAAAGAGAACGGAAACCCCCGGGCCCTCGCTTACCTCAAGAGCAGGCACACGGACAGCGGATGGGGGGCGGGCAGGCACACGGACAGCGGGAGGGGGGCGGGCAGGCACACGGACAGCGGGAGGGGGGCGGGCAGGCACACGGACAGCGGGAGGGGGGCGGGCAGGCACATGGACAGCGGGAGGGGGCGGGCAAGCACACGGACAGCTGGAGGGGGGCGGGCAAGCACACGGACAGCTGGAGGGGGCGGGCAAGCACACGGACAGCGGGAGGGGGGCGGGCAAGCACACGGACAGCGGGAGGGGGCGGGCAGGCACACGGACAGCGGGAGGGGGCAGGCAAGCACACGGACAGCGGGAGGGCACACGGACAGCGGGAGGGGGGCGGGCAGGCACACGGACAGCGTGGGGGGGGCAAGCACACGGACAGCGTGAGGGGGCGGGCAGGCAACAGCCAGCGGGACAGGGAACAAGACGAACAATGAACACAAACATCGGGGGGAAAAATAAAAAAAGTACACGCCCACAGTGGCCACGTCTTCATGACATTGCGGAGAGGGAAAGAATCGGCGGAACGCCCACGAGTCACCTCGCAGAATGACGGACGCCTCTGTTTCCCAATGGCTAGCGTCCATTTATGGAGCAAGCCAATGGGAAACAGAGGCGGAACGAACATTCATACTGGTAAACAAAAGATTTCGCCTGCGCAAACCGCTGCTTGCGCAGCTTTTCGCCAGGCGAAACCTAAAAACGTATTAACAAAGTATACACAGTGAAATAAACATGTAAAGGTTGCGCATTAAACCTTCCGTTTGAAAAGCATTTAAGATATTTATGCGTACATTGTATTAGCCGTGAGCTTTAACATTATTAATTTATATATGGTCAATGAGGAATTACTTCATGCGTATGTCGCGACATTCTCATGTTATGTAGCATGCATGCAGCATGTTTTGGCGATTCAAATTACACAAATGTTATGCTTGAACGACCATGAACCCAAAAGGATCATATCTGGCCACTTTAGAAATAGTGTCACAGTTAGCTGAGCACACAAACATTATCACGTGGTTTGTACAGTTCATAATTAATGCAAACTATATGCTCAGTCGGCCGTGCGACTGGTGATCATATTTGGTCACTTACAAAGTAATGTCTGCACAAACAGTATCAGCGTTTACATAGACCGTTAAGGCAATTCATTTTTACAGTTTAAGATGTGTGCCTGTTATACGCCTGCTGTGAGGCTAGGACATGGCTGGATCACCGCATCGAGATATTCTCACGTTGTTTGTACACTTCAAGGTGTATACTGAATCGGCCATATGAATGGTGATCATGTTTAACCACCTCTAAAGTTATGCCCGCACTAACATTATCGTGGTTTACAGAGCCCATTAGGCTGATTTGTTTCAAAGCCATTTTGAAACATATTTTAGGAACATACCAGACAGTAGTCAGTCACAGATATGTATGTGTTATGGGACTGTGCTAAATTTCCTAGTTAACACTGCGTGTGTATGCAACATTTTCAATATGAAATTACTGTTACCAGGACGTGGTGTGTACATTCAGTGATTAATACCATGTATCCGTTCTAAGTTGACCATGTGCCTGGGACATTATTGTACTAATAACATACACAATTGCCTGGTCTCAGTTTTATGCTGTATTTTAATTATCAGCAAAGTAGGAACCTGTATTTACTTACAAAGCTCATGTGTTATTTCACTACATTGAAATCATATAAGTTATTACTTCATTCCTTACATGAGGTTCAAACACGATCGAAACTTAAATAAACATTTTCGACATTAAATCATATTATGCAAAAACATATACACCATATAAATGCACAATTTCATAGTTAGATCATAAAAACATTTCTCAGAGGTACACCAGAATCAATTAAACTTCAGTCCTGTCTGTATTATTTCTAAATGTCTTTTTTGAGGACTGATTGTCACCATGGGGCAATTTTCAACTGATGTGTCCGACTCGGACACCCTGTTTTTGTTTTCTACCCTTGGTGACGGAACGATTGATGCACTCAGGAAAGCCGACGCGTTTCCAAACCCGGTCCAATCATTCGGGTTTTTCCTCAGGGCGAGCCTGGGTACCTAACAGGTTAAAAGTTACATTATTAGTGCCTTCTCCTTATTCAATGGGGGTTGCAGAACTCTAGTTTTTTGTGCGCCTGTAATTTACCTTCTTAGTCCAGCGCCGCTTTTAACGTTAGAACTCTGGGATTGTTTTCGTTTCACAACCTGTGACGGTGTGAAAAGAGGGAATCAATTTGTATCTGTGAAGCTTTTACAGGGGCATTTCTTGGAACATGACATGCCTTCTCAGGACTTACTTGTAAGTGGTGAATACGGTGGGCTCGTGCTGTTGGCGAATCCCACGTTGCAACAGTCTAGCGAATTCACCCCTCTGTTTTTTTTTAAAGAATAACAAAATACCTTGTATCAGTTCTAAACGGAACCTGTTTGGGTGACAGTGCAATCTTACTACGCGATCATTTCGGCAAGGTTACAAGGGAACGGGTTCTTACTTGTATCTGCCGCAGTTGTGTTGCTGCCTAAAGCAGAGTCTTCATTTTGGAAATTGATTCCCCGCCTTCAATGTTGTTTAACTAAAAAAGGTTAGAAGGCTTCATTAATCCTGTGCGTTTAAGGCTAAGCTGTACTTGTAGCACTGCATTTTGGTCAATTGCTCACCTTACTTCTTTCGATATTATGCTCGGTTCAACGCTCCTGCTAGTAAGCGTTCGGCTGTGGCGGTGCTGTATGTAAATGAACACCACGCCTCCATGGTCATGTGATTCCTATCGCAAGTGTTTGTGGGACTTGTGGTTTTTGGTGAGTTGAGGGGGGGCGATCGCTATATTTTGGGGGTATGTGTAGTTATTATTCATGTATGATTTGCATGCGCCTGAGTGCATTTCAATACGTGCCGTGTTGCTCTCAGAGGAGTCAGTAAATATTTCTTTGGAATTCGGAAAGTTCGTTCATCCCATCGATCACGCAGTTGAACTTTAGTATCAGATATGCTTCCCTTTGCATTAATAAACTGTCCACGTCCCCTCCTAGTGGGGGGATCTTAATACCGGACAATACAGTCCATTTAAAATCCTTTTCACTATGTCCTCTTTGCTGGAAATGCTGAACCATCGGGGCTGTTAGTATGTTTTGCTTTATTCTTGAACGATGCTGTGCTACCCTTTGATTTATTTGTTGGGTCGTCTTGCCTATATACAGTTTTGGGCAAGGGCAGATTATGGCATAGACTAAATGACGGCTTTTGCAATTGGTGAATTCTTTGTGTGTCCATTTAATGTTGTTGTGTTGAAATTCTGTTCCTTCTACCGTGTTGGCACAGGACACACAAGTGCCACATTTATGGTGGCCTTCTACAGGCTTCAATTTCCATAACGTGCGTAGGTCAGTTTTGACCTGACTCACCCCCAAATCTGCCCGGACAATCTGCTGTCCTATGCTCTTGTTTTTCTTAAGAGCGAAGAGTGGTTTTTCTAAAGGCATTTCAGACCCAGCAATCAAGTGCCAATTATTTAGAATGATGGATTGAACTTATGTGTGTGTGGACCATACGTTGACACACATACTAACTTATCAGTAGGATCTTTTTGTTTTTTTGTCAGCAATTCCTCTCTGGGTGTGTGCCAAGCACGTTTAGTCGAATGTTTTAACAATTTGCCCGGATAACCTCTTGTTCTTAATTGGTTGCTCATTATTTCAGCATGTGCTACAAAGTCATCCTCCTGATCCTAAGCATTTGGCTATAGGGGAGATTAGCTCTTAAATTTTGAGGATGATAGCTAGTGTAGTGGAGAGTTGTGTTTTTATCGGTTTCTTTGCGATGTAATGTTGTCAATTTTTGGTCTTGTGGGAAGACTTCCACATCCAAAAATGTGAGACAAGTTTTACTAGATGTCCCAGTGAACTTAATGTCTGGGTGTCTCAAGTTTAGCCATTCGTGGAACTGAGTCAATGTTTCTTTTGAGCCCCTTCATTGGCACCAGATATCGTCGATGTAACGAATGGGACATTAATGTGTCATCTAGCTGAAGGTAGAAACATTTCCTCATGTTGCTAGGTATAATACGTGACTCAAAATCTTTTTCAGGGAACCATAGTGGAGGGTAAAATTCACCCTGGATGGCGGTAGAGGTATTACCATCTTGTTACTCATTATACCTGGCAAACATCCAAGAATGCCGAAAGGCCTGGGGTAACAAGGACTGCACTATCCGCAGATGTTCAAGGCGTAACAAACAACAGGGGCATGGTGAATTACTCAGTTGTCTTGTTACAATTGTCCCATTTGTCTAGAGATCTCCATTTTATTCAATCCGTTCTGTACTGCGTTGAGAGAATGTATCCATCTACTCTTTGTAATGAAGAGATTTGGTGACAGAACCCCCTCTGGTATTCTGGTAGATCTTCTCAAAGACCCACCATGTGATGTCATCTGGTGTGTGGTTTTGTGTGGTAAAGTGTTCAACCAATGGTGCCCCCACTGTTCTGCATCTTATTCTGCTCATATGTTGCAGGATCCTGTTCTTGACTCTCTCTGTTGTCTGACCAACATACATCTGAGAGCATGGGCCACGGATAGCATATATCACCTGGGAGCTACTGCAGTGGTAGTACTGGGCCCTTCAGAGGAGTACCATAACTATGATACTACGTGACATAGCAGGTGCAAGGGAAGAGCAAAATTGAAATAAGTTTGGGTAAAAAACATGTGCATTAAGAACATGCATTGGTAAAACGAACTGCCGGTGATACGCTCCCTCCCCAAACAAAGTCCTCATAAACAATCCAAGACCCCCACACTATCTATCGGGGAGGCTGCGGTTTTATTGTGAACCCGGACAGCTCTCCGTTTTCTTTGTGAAGCCGGTCATGCGTGCACAGAAATAGGATGGGCTGAAGGCGAGTTTAGAGCTCCCTACTTTCAAAGTGGTGTAATGTGCAGTTTGTAGGTTTTAATCTTGGCAGAAGGGATTTAACTCTTCGTCATTTCGAAGTTGTTAAATGGAATACCGCCAAATCGGGCAATCTACCTGGTCATTTACAATTCTTAGACAGAACAATACTCTGGTATGAAAGGGTACAGAGAAGAGCAATAATAAAGATTATAAGTAAAAGGTAGCACACATGAGAAAGGGACACTTGGCAAGTACAGAACAAAGGGACACTTGGCAAGTACAGAACAAAGGGACACTTGGCAAGTACAGAACAAAGGGACACTTGGCAAGTACAGAGCAAAGGGACACTTGGCAAGTACAGAACAAAGGGACACTTGGCAAGTACAGAACAAAGGGACACTTGGCAAGTACAGAACCAAGGGACACTTGGCAAGTACAGAATAATGGGACACTAGACAAGTACAGAATAATGGGACACTAGACAAGTACAGAACAAATAAAGAAAGTGCTAGTAAATAATGACATTTCTTCCCGTCATCAAATGCCCGCCATTAAAAGATGTAAATTATTTAATATGACTGCCATGTTCATGGAATTCCCCTTCATGAATCAACGGCACTGAGATGAACATGTTTTTTTAACGTATGGTTAGTGGCAGGTATTAGTAATGCTGCAGCACAGCAGCAGTCGGATGTTTAGCGTCTGTTGATCACAGGCCCTTGTGCCAAACACAAAGCGCTCCCAGCCAGCCGCCGGCAGCGGTGTTACTTTTTTCAGCTGTTGCCCAATAAAATCCAAGAAAAAGGCTGCCCTGGCGTGTCCTGTAGCCCCGCGAACGGCGCTGCTAGGTGTCACTGAAAGGCATCTGGAAGGGGGCATTTATGATCACATCGTCATTTCGGGGGAATAAAATGAGCCTATGCAATTCTTGCAGGCTGGTGGAATAGCAGGCCTACTCGCAGGCCTTCCTTGAGGTGGCAAAGTCTGCTGGCTGGCGCAGCTCCAGGAAAGCCATTCCGAGCCTCTGAAATTGCTTCGAAGCCCGCAGCTGCATGTTACAAGGAGCTAGGGCTGCTTATTAAAAGTTCCAAATCATTAGCCGAAGTCCCCACGGGATGAAAGACTCGTTAGAGGTGCAGCAATGTTTTTAACAGTACCACGCTCTCATGACACATGCTACACGAGAGCTAAACTCAGATTAGGGAAAAATACTTCAAGCAACCAGTGTGATTAATTTGGAACCACTGAAGCCCCCAGATTTATAGAAGGCGATTTGACAGGATGACTAAAACAAGCAGGCCGCAAAGTGAAAGCGACCGCGCTGTGTTTCTTTAGTAACATGATCCACAACAAGGGAGGAATGCAGCTGCCACAATGCGCGCCGCTGCTAGCTCCCGACACCAAAACGCTATGGGAGTGAACATTTAGAGAAAAGGTGGGACATACACCCGCCTTCGGCCATTTGCGTGCGTTCATTATTGAAAGCCACACGCAAAGTGTGGGAGTTGCCAAACCCACAAGGAGAAGTTTCGGGGAAGTTTGGAGTGCTCACAAGAAGCCTCCCATAGAGCAGCGCATGTGCGCCGCGCTAGGCTCAACCTAAAAAGGGACCAAGATGCAGGAAAAGCTGTAGGTCCATAAAAGGAAAGGGAATGTTCTATCGAAATGCATTTTAAATAAGCTCTTCTCACAAATATGCATAACTAACTTAAAATCTACAACAATGCACGGCACACAACACAACAAAAGCACATATATTGCAAATATGCTTCCACAATAAGTTAACCCTAGCCAACCAATTTACAAACCTTGCTGAACAACTTTGTGAAACAAAACAAACAGCTAAGTCCTTTGGCGCACACACATCAATACACATTCTTAACAGTATCTACCCAGCAATAAGTACAACTGGCAAGACTTAAAGTATATGAGTATATTATGGTAACCTTACCAGCCACTACATACCATGATTCACCTTAATACATTACAAAATACTGGCATAGACAAGAGTCCAGTTTGACTTCATTCAATGATAATCCCAAAACGCTACAGAACAAAACAAATATTAGAACAAGTTATTTACCCTCAGTCACAGTCTTACTACTGGCTACTCCATTTAACCCCAAATTCCTCACCTTAGAATACTACCCAGGCGCCAGACTAGATCCGGAAAACTTCACACAGCATTGCTCCTACAGGTCAGTAGGTGGTGCCATGTGTCTCCACACCATCCTAGAAGTGACGAAGCAGTGCACATATAAGCACCAATCCAATACGCTGCAGTCAGTTTGTTTCTTTCCACAACCAAGTGGACTACGGTAATGCCCTCTACACAGGTATCACCACACACCTCCTAAAGGGTCTTCAGACCATACAGTACGCCACAGCCAGACTCCTCCTCGGCTTTTCCTGATGAACGCACATCAGACCCCACCTCAGTCAACTTCACTGGCTTCCCATACAGAAGGAATATTAATTCAAGCTGCTGACCCACGCACACAAGGCTCTACACAATTAAGAACCCGCCTACATTAACCACCACCTGAACTTTCACCAACCATCAAGACGACGACACTCTGCCCCCTTTCACTTGCCCTTACCCCTTCATTCTGCAGAAATGGAGGGTGCTACTTCTCCCACATTGCAGCAAAGACATGGAACAGCATCCACACGCACCTCTGGACAATCACTGCAATTCTGGAATTAGAATGGCCCTCAAGATCTGGCTGTCTGAATAAGCCTTCAGGACCTGCAAGCACCTGGATACCCTTTTGGGTGATTTACCGTGCTTTATAAATCCTGACTGATTGAAAGGAGGGGATCTATCATTTTATTACATTGGCTGCCCTTTGGAACACCACTGCAAAAGAAAAACTATCTTAAATTGGTGACCTAAGTGACGAGTTAAGTAAGCTCTGAGTAAGGAGAGTTGTCAAGCCTACTGTAATTTTGTAAATTAATGTACAAAACATCCCCAGTATAGGGAGATGGGAGCAAGTTATTCCCATTAAACTCATCAACATCTTGTGGTGATTCCTGCTCTGGTATAGGACCGGAGTCAGAATCTAAGAAATCATGGAGCCTTTTTTGGTGGGTACAACATGGCAGAGGCGCTGGGTTACAGTCAGGTGGCAAAATGGCGCGATACTGGTCAGGAACAAGCCAGTCAGTTTGGGGTCTGACATTGGCATTGCATCGGGTCATCCTTTGGCACTGGTGGCACTGTGTAGCAGGTAACAGCGTGGCTCTCAGAGCTGGAGAAGAAAATCAATACAGCATTCAGTATGCGCCTCGTACGAAATCCCAGGGGGACAATGGTGCCTGGGTGGAGCTACCGGCAGTAACCAGACTGTGGGATCCTGCTGTACTTGTGGCAGGAAGGCACACCAGAGGAAACTGGAAGCACACCAAAAATCTGCAACAATTCCTTGATCTGCATGGGGTTTGCAACGATTCGTGAAATTCAGGGCGCATAGAGAACAGCTAAAGAAACTGGACTAGAATCAGAAACCTCAAAAGGGTGCGACTGACATAATGTAGCCTTACGCTACCTTCTTTAGAATCAGACTGGTGAGATGAGATTAAATACCAATTCACTTTCTTGTTCTTGCCCTTAGACTTTGACTTGCTGGAGGACTTTAAGCACAAAGTTGAATGGATGAAAGAGTAGCCTCGGGCAGCGTCCATGCCTTGGATGGGAACTAGACTTACGCAAAGGTTACATCTTCTTTGGTTGCCTCCAGACAGTAGAGGTGTACTTAGTGCATGACTTATGAACTGCAGACTGAGCCCAAACACCAAAGATGCACCTTGTGTGGGTTCTTAAACATAGTCGTTTTGGGTGGGGACATCAGTCCCTTACACTGGTTTGATATAGTTTAGAAGTAATCGGTGAAACTAACAAAGTTGGGAGCAGAGCTCTCGATTTGTGTTGGAAGGCAGAGAAATGAAAGACTGAAATCAGCGCCCAGTGATGAGACTTAAATGCAGCTACGCTCTGTCACTTCGGAGTCCACATGGAACTGCGCGGCACCACCTAGTATATGGGTGCACTTGTGTGTGATTTATTCCCCCCGGATCCAGTCTGGTTCCTGGTCAGCATTACAAGGTGAGGAGTCTAATGTTAGAGTTATCCAGCAAAAGGACCTATACAAATACACCGAACAAAATAGATCTAACAACATCATTTAACCAAGTTGCCTCAGGAAGCACATTGAGTGCAAGGTATTGAGTAAATTAGACTAAACTGACATTCTGGGATGGGTGGAGTGAATAGGTTCTTACATAAAATAGTCACAAGCAAACATTTTTTTAACTTCTAAATCATTTTCTTCATCAAGATACAACAGAAGGAAGGCATTGATTAGCAATCATTTGCCTGAATGGATCTTTGGTGATCTATTGATCCAACTGTAATCCATTCTAATATCAAAATAGTAACATTCAAAGTTGAGAACCGTTTTCCCAGTATTTGTGTTGTGAATTACTGTAAGTTTAGAGCCTCACTGTAGGAAGGAGGAGAATTATGTGGTGATGCTGGTTAGGCTTCACCATGTAATACTTTAAAAAAAAAAAAAAACAAAGGTGGTCCTTGGATTCACCAGAATAAATCTTTAGCTCTGGTTATATGGATCTGATCACGTTCGTTTTGGTGTCTAAATTAAAATCTGCTTATTTATAAATTGGGGTCGGATTTCTTACGAGTTGTGTCAAATTCAAATTCAAAAACTTTATTCGATCATTGATTAATGATCATAAAAGTACATACATACATAAGTGATAAAACATGAGGATATAGCAAATTTTAAGTTAATCACATATCAAAAATGGTGCTTTTCCTCAAACAAATCGATTTTAAAATAAATACAGCAGTAAAAAAACAGATGTCCTGTGAATCAAGTCCAAATAAAAGCCCCATGGCCGATACAATAGTGGATACATTATATTTTTTGAAAAGCGGTTTCAGATATATTTTTCGGAGGTGAAGATAAAGAGGGCATAACAATAAAAAGTGCTCCGTACTTTGTTTTGTGGTCCCATCACACGGACAGGGGGCAGTAGTATAGGTCTTCATTACAGGATAAGCGACAAGCAAATGAACAATCCCCATCCGTAATCTTGTCAATACATATTGGTGGGATCGGATAGTGACCAATTTAAAATATCCTGAAAGCCCCATTTCTTCCTTAGTGTATCTGTCGTAAAAAACATGTGTAGAGAACTGGGCAATAGCTGCGTTACGCTTCCCCATGCTAACCCTCAAAAATTCATGTTTAAGCTCACTCTTCGGTATATCTAAAACACAAAAAGGGTTATCACGCACAGTAAGATTAAAAACATCACTAAATGTTCGAATAATATAGTTAAGCCAAGGGATGCGGGAACATTTGTCCATATGAAGACAGTCTAAAATAATTTTTCTTGTGAAACCAGTCTGTTCCTTAATCCATATAGATCTCCATACTAACAGGGGTCTTAATCTGATCAAGTCAGATAGATGTTCTAGACCAACCTCCTGATGGATCAGCTTTGTTGAGGCAGAAGATGGTAAACACAGGAGTTTTTTGACAAATTTGTTTTCCTCAACCTGGAGCATGTTGTTATTACAATGGCCCCACACTCCTGAGCCATATAGGGCCAGAGCAACACATTTATGGCGGTATAAGTACAACATGTCTGGTATCCGTCTTGAGCCTAACTTGGATGCGAACTTAAATATGCCAAAAGAACACTTGGCCATTTTGGCTCTTACATTAATCATTTCAGGTGTCCACATCCCCCCTCTGTTAAAGGTGATACCTAAATAACAAAATTTGTCCACCACTTTTATAGTTTGGTCCTTAACTGTAAAGGGCCTTAAGTTTTTAATTTTCTTCCCACAGGGCATTATAAAAGTTTTTGAATTATTAATTTTTAATTTTCTCCCATTAATAAAATCTGCAAATTTATTCATAAGTTTTTGCAACCCAAGAGGTGTTTGTGAGAGCAGAACCGCGTCATCCGCGTAAAGCAATATTGGGATGGAAAGGCCATCAGCAGTCGGTGCATCTGCACTGATGGTCCGTAGTTCCGACTCAATTGCGTTTATAAAAAGGGAGAAAAGAAGAGGTGCAAGGACACATCCCTGCCTAATTCCAGATCCTACTTTGATACTGGGTGTACACTCCCCCGATTGCCCGTAGCGTATCTTAGCCGTCAGATTCCTATAAAGTTGGGCCAAAAAATAGATAATATCCTTTGGAGCACCCATGTCCAACAAGGTTGACCACAGAAGACCATGATCAACCAGGTCGAAGGCACTGGTCAGGTCGGCAAAACAAAGAAACAACGAGCCTTGTTTAGCCCTTGTATATTTGCATATAATAAGATCTAAATTAATGCATTGTTCTATGGTGCCTAACCCCTTGCGGAATCCATACTGAGAATCCGCAAGGATCCCTATATCTTCTACCCATTCCTCCAGACGACTCAGTAATACCCTACTCATAATTTTTAGGGAAGCAGTGAGGAGAGAAATCGGGCGGTAATTTTTTGCCTCACCCCTCTCCCCTTTTTTATACACCGGGATAATGATTGATTCCCCCCAGATCTGTGGGGCCGCAATCATTGCAGCTGCATTAAAAACCTTTGTTAACAATGGACTCCAGATAGAAACCTCGGCTTTATAAAGGTCAACGGGTACCCCATCAGGGCCCGGCGCCTTTCCCCCCTTACTGGCCCGGATGGGGGCATCCACCTCAGAGACTGTGATATTAAGAGGTAGGGGGATAAAAGCCACGGTCTCCCTATCACCCTCTACAACTAGTCCTTCAGGGTTAAAAATGCTAGTAAAATGAGCCACCCATTGTTCCTCAGACACCTGAGCAGACATTACCGGGGCTTCTTCATTTTGGAGGAAGGGACTATTGACAGTGGACCAGAAAAGCTTTGCATCCTTAAGATCCACTGCCTTAGTGAAGTTGTTCCAGGCCTCTTCCCTTAGTTCCTGTTTTCTATCCCTCAGATGAATTGAGTATTCCCTTCTAAGGGTTTTAACTGCTTCCTTATCCCTGGGTTTACCCTTAAGAGCCGCTTTGAGTTTTTGTAAGGAGTTAGTACATTCCCTGTTAAACCATCCCCCGTTAATCCTAGGGCCCTTTGGTTTTCTTCCAGTTAAAATTTGTGCAATGTTTTTATTAATGATATCGAAGCTAGCTAGAATATCAGCATTATCCTTTTCGGGTTCAAGGCAGCATTCCACCTCGTCTATACAGGCAGACACAATGGTACATAGTAAACGTTCCTCATTTTGCCTACCCCATTTAATTCTAGGGCCATTAGGTCTATGTGGAACTACATCTGTCACTGCACCATGTGACGCCTTTACTTTATCCCCCCATAAGGAGAGATACATAGTTAGACAGTTATGATCGCTTAAGGCTGGGTCTACTATTACGGGTAAGGAACACAAAGCTGTAATACTGGAGGAGGCAATGAGGTAGTCGATAACCGTGGCACAATTCCTACCAATAAAGGTCGGTACCGAGTTACCCTCACTGTCTACGCCAGGTAACATAATGCATAGATCCATTTTAAGCATAAGAGTGTTTAGAGATTCCCCATAAACAGAATGTAGAAAATGGGTCTGATCTTCCCCCACCTCTCCCCCATACCCACACACCCCTTTGCCAGCAAATGGGCACATGTGAATGTTGAAATCTCCGCCCCACAGAATATCAAAAGACACATCACTGCGCCCATGTAGCCTTTCCACCTCCGCTTCTAGTTCATCAACCATATATGTTTTTGAATGGTTAAAGACATTGTTATAATGGATTATTACTAAAACATTTCGCCCATTCCTGTGTTGTAACCACAACAGCTGGGAGTGCAGACCAACAATCCGGTGGGTTTTCACTCGAACCGGTAACCTCACAGAGAGCAATATCACCATCCCACCACTGGCTCTCCCCATGTTGGATGGCTGAGCATGGCAATTATAGGCAACATACCCATCAAGATAGACATCTACGGCCGCCCAAGTCTCCTGGAGACACAAGATGTCAAATTGGGTTATAAATTCTAACCATCCTAGACAATCTATCTTATTATTCCACCCAGCAATATTCCAACTCGCCATCTTATATCCCCGTTCTGTTAAACTAACAGCCCCCCTAGATGGTGGGGGTAGGGTATGGATGTGAATTACTTCCCCTGGCACGGGGTCTTCAGACAGTCGGGTCGGAGTTGTACTTCCATTAGCCGGGGTAGGAATATCTGAGTTACAATGAAGCTGCCCAGAATTACATGTATTACCCCCAGAGCTACAAGTAGCATTGTACCCATTGAGTGGGTTAATATCAGTTGAGACTTTTTCCCCCGTGCCTGCACCCGTATCTCCCCCTGTGTCTCCACAGAATTCCTTACCCCCCTCCCCTGTGGCTCGATGGCATCAATCGCAGTCTTCCAGGCCACTAAACACGTCAAACCTGTTGGTGGTGTCTAGGGGTGTAAAAGGTTTAAGATGATCCATTCTCCTGTGTGTTAGGGAGTTGTACCTTGGTCCTACAGTATTCCACCCATACGGATCTACAACTATGGGAGGTTGCTTATCGTTAAAAATAGATCCATTTTTGTAGACAGGTGGACGATATGGGTTTGAGAGCATTTGCCTCAATAAGGGGGGGGGGGAGGAGCTTGCCTTGATGGATGATTGGGTGGAAACACCACTGAGCGAGGGTAAAAATATGTTAGGGGGCGAGGGGTAATAGATTTACTACCGTGGTCAGAATGCCAGTTAAGTATAAAATGGACAGCATTCTGATCTCTAAAATTAATGACCACTATGTCTCCCTCAATATCTTTGGATCTTCCTCCCAGCCAAGGAAGGCGGCGGACATGGACAATTTCTCCATTGATATTATTTACAATAGGTCTGTGTAGACTTAACCAGTGCGATATTTTATTTTTCAGCTGGGCAAAGCCCTCCCGTTTGTTCTTCTCTAGCTCTGGTACCCCAGTAAGAACTACTACAAAGGGTACAGCTTCTGGTGGGAGTTCTGGAAGGGGGCCCTTATTATAGTTACCTCGAGCCGGCCACTCGTTTCCTCTAACTCTCGTCTTAATCCCTGGAGCTTGACCAAGGTTATTCGGCTGTCCATTAAACGTTACAGCCGGGGACAATGTGGGTTTACTTTTAAGTACAACAGGGTTACTCCCTGGTGTGCTTCCACTCATATTATTTGAAGATTGAGGCAAGATGGTAGTCTGAACAGGGGTTGGTATAATAGTTATAGCGGGAATTCCTGGTGAGGTAAGTAAAATCGGAGTTGGTATAAGGGGATTAGGTATCACTTTATTAATCCCTATCTTGATTCCCAATTCATGTTCTATCTTCTCAAGTCTATTTTCTAGTTTATTGAGTCTGTCTACGATAGCCAGAGTATGGGTCCTCAATATAGACTCTATACTATCGATCAGGGCACCATTTAGTGGTTCCTGTAGCGTCCCAACTGCGGGGGGACTGTCTGCGGTGGAGATAACGGGGTCTATAAGGGGGGTTACGCATGAGTGCGTAGGTGATATAACTATCCTTCCTTTTTCTGTTACTTTAACCCGTTCTCCCCTAATACTGTCGTCCTTTTTAATGCCAAAGTCTGCATGATTAATTTTCCTCTTTGGAAGGTCGGATTTTTTACGCCTTTTTGTCGGAGGAGGGCCATAAATTTTAACTGGTGTGACTTTTTTCCCCCTACTTTGAACTGCTTTAGATAGTTTAGGAATAGGGGTAATTTGTGCATTGGTTATAACAATAGATTTAGTTGTACTAGGAGTGGTAGCAATAGTTGGCAATTTACTAGTAGTGCCTAAGGGTTCAAATTCACTCGTAGATGTTCCCTCTCTAAATATTAGAGGGATACTGTCCTGCGAGGGGGTACAGATATTTTCTGTAAGAGTTCCGTCCCCCGTGGAGCTAATTAACACTGGTGAACCCGGGAATGGTCTATTCTTTAGGCTTTCAACCGACCGCCGTCGCTCAGCCCGAAGTTCTTCAAGGGTGGCGGTGGTTGGAGAATCCAAAAGAGTTTTCTTAAAGTAATTATCTAATTTCCCATTTATCAAACTCACAGGTTTCTCAGGGCCAACCAACTCCTGGGTTAGTATTTCAATTGACATAATGATTGATATTATAGTATAACCCCGCAAGCACTTACACAAGAGTCCTAGGTCGTTTAGTAATCGACCAGGGATTATGGCCCAGTCCAGTCTTTTTAGGCCTCTGACGGCCGCAGACGGTCCCGCCCTTGTCCCGGGCTTCTCCCGGCGAGCTCCCGCGCGCTCCCGCGCAGCGGTATGCACACGTTAATAAATAGCTATTACGATGATCACCCGGTCGTTGGGGGCGGGGAGGGAGAGCAGCCCAGGTGGAACGGGCGGGGTTACTGGGACTCCTGGGAAACGTAGTCCCAGCCCTCTTTCTCGCAGCCCTCAGCCCCTGTCTTACCCCAGCAGCAGCTAACAGCCCACAAAGGAAAGGAAAGTGCCCCTCTGCGAAGCGGGACCCGCGCAGCGGGTTCCGCGAGGCGTTGGAGGAGAGGCAAAGAATCCACGGGCAATCCGGTCAGCAAGGCAGGTTTATCAAGGTGTCCCACGAAGTGCAGTGAAAGCCGGTATTTGATCACCCGGTCGTTGGGGGCGGGGCGGGGAGGGAGAGCAGCCCAGGTGGAACGGGCGGGGTTACTGGGACTCCTGGGAAACGTAGTCCCAGCCCTCTTGCTCGCAGCCCTCAGCCCCTGTCTTACCCCAGCAGCAGCTAACAGCCCACAAAGGAAAGGAAAGTGCCCCTCTGCGAAGCGGGACCCGCGCAGCGGGTTCCGCGAGGCGTTGGAGGAGAGGCAAAGAATCCACGGGCAATCCGGTCAGCAAGGCAGGTTTATCAAGGTGTCCCACGAAGTGCAGTGAAAGCCGGTATTTGATCACCCGGTCGTTGGGGGCGGGGCGGGGAGGGGAAGGAGAGCAGCCCAGGTGGAACGGGCGGGGTTACTGGGACTCCTGGGAAACGTAGTCCCAGCCCTCTTGCTCGCAGCCCTCAGCCCCTGTCTTACCCCAGCAGCAGCTAACAGCCCACAAAGGAAAGGAAAGTGCCCCTCTGCGAAGCGGGACCCGCGCAGCGGGTTCCGCGAGGCGTTGGAGGAGAGGCAAAGAATCCACGGGCAATCCGGTCAGCAAGGCAGGTTTATCAAGGTGTCAATTACTTATCGTCCATGTTGGTAATCTGAAATGCTTCAAAATTACAAGAGAGTACTGTTCCTGTGAGCAAGTCCTAGCCTATTCGGCAGCGTGTACTTTAGCACACGCTGTATTTGGAAACTGTCTACGCTTCTGTTAGTAAACGCGGGGCAGACTCTGGCCTTTTGTTTAAGTATTGCTGTTAATCGGGGCCCGTGAAGGGGCTCTGATTAACAAATAAAGCAATATTGTGATTCGCAGATACTGCGTTAGCAGTCAGGGCGGGGCATTAATTATCAAAGATGACCCTCTCTTCTGTTCTCCTGCCCCGGGCTGCGACCCTCTCTTCTGTTCTCCTGCCCCGGGCTGCGGGGCTCGTTGTGTAACTGTAAGCGCGCACAGCAGCAGCATTGTCCAGCCCTCACCACCCTTCACCAGCTCCGGGCAACAATTCCACCAAGATCGCTACTGCCTCTTCCGCCAACTTTCTTGTTTACGTAATAATTTTATGAATTACGTTTTTACACGTTAATGGTATAAAAGATAAAGCTAACTACGCACAGACTTCCACTCACGAGTCTGTGCTGGAGCCAGGCTTCGTGGGGAGGTACATCATGTCTAGTGATTCACCTTCAGAGATCGAAGCCAGTAGCGTTGGGTTCAAATCACTCGCTTGAGCAAACTGTAAAGTGTTGGGAGCAAGAAGAACTCTTCGCTGTCGGCTTTTCTTTCGGGACACTCCCCTGCCTCGGGCAGCAGCTCCGCTTCCTGGATGAGCGAGAGGGAGCCCTCAGAGGCTGGGACCAATCCCAGCGCGGCCCCACGATGACTTAGTGGGAGTGCCTGCAGGCGGGAGCCAATCCCAATTTCTTATGCAAGTCTCTAAGGCAGTCAGCATATCACAGAGCAGCATGCTGCCACTGCAGAATGTGTTCCAGTGCCAATGTGGGGGTAGTAAACACTGTATAAAAAGCACACAGTACTAAACTTTGCACAATGGCGAAATGTTCTCCACCGATTTGTGTTACGTACTTTTATAATTGAATCTCAAACTATGCACAAGTTTTTAGTCCTTGGGTACGACATGTTTATTCATAATTTCAGATCTCTTATATCAAATAAAAACCACTTGATCGGTTCTTCGTCTGAAATTGCTGACTTGCACACCCCTAACCACACAAACATACACAGTATTCGGTGTTTCCTTACTATAAATCCAGTTACCAGCTGGAAAGGAATTCGGCACTGGAACTTGCCTAGACAAAGATTTATCTGCATTGAAATGAATGCAAAAAAAAAAATCAGTGGAGAAGAAAATATATATACACTGGAACCAACACACACCGTCAAATATTCATAAAAAGAGCAAATGTGCATCTGAGATGTTTACGTTCATGATCCATATGCAACAAACTGGATGTATTAACAGCCAAATGAAACAGTCACCTAAAATGAATACCAGGAACCTTCCAGATGCGCACAACGAAAGGCCTGTCTCTTCCCTTTTAAACCATGACTGGCTGCCACTCTCCGTATTTTCACAAAAAATGATCTGTAACTCTCCCAATTCATCAGCTCTTGCTGTATGAAACAAACCATTCTCAGTATCTAGGTAATAAGACTGCTTCTTACCTACAGCCCCTCCGCAGGTCTTAATCCTGAAATCCTCCAAAGTCTTTGGATATGCATCGAACTGCTTTAGCCCGTGCAATTTGTACATGACCAGTGTCAGCCTCAGAAATTCACTCACTTCCTGGACTGAACAGCCAACCACGCTACCCTCAAGCGCACGCGCAACGCTTGCAGCCAATCCTCGTGCACCTTACAGACCTCAGACACTATACATCTCGTGGGCTTTGCTAATTGGGGGTTCACGGCCTGGCAGCAAGCCGTGTAGGTTGAAAAATGATAACCACCCTACTTGCTAAATCCACACCCAACATGGCCTCTGTGTGACTTGAGCGATTCACGCATGAGCGGTACTGCCAAGTGAATATAAACAATACGGTTAACCGATGCGACTGAGGCTAATGTGTATTAAACAGCCAAATAAAATAAAAAACATACGCAAAGATAATCAATTTGTTCTAGGGTAGTGTTCTTAAAAATATATTTCACACTAGACACGTTTGCGATGATTTAAAATATGCACAGTAACAACGAGAATGTCACGATCGTCTGTCCCCAAAATACCGTCTCCGCATGTCTCACGATTTCGATAGGAATTACAATCTGATAAACAAAATACAATGGTTAGGTTTGAAGACGGTTGCTACGATGCAGCTGTAACCCTCCTTAGTTTGAACACCAAGCTTCTCTCCCCAGCCCACCTCTTCCTGAGGCACGGTCAGTCCTCTGAGTACTGAACAAGAGCTAGAGTGCTAACTTTCCGTCTGTGTGAAGTGCTAAAGCCAGTAGGCTTTTTTCACGTTATTGGTTTCCCCCACCCTCCGAGCATGTAACAACAATCTAGATGTCGAGTGGCTTTAAATGAGCATATTGAGCAAGGAGTATAAGTTAACAGCATTCCGCCTTCCCGACCAGTTAAGAGTGTGAATTTATGCAGACCGCTTTATATAAAAACAGATGAATTCCTGAATCTATATCATAAGACCTTGACTACTGTGGGTAGGGTGACCAGATTCTCAAAACAAACAAGCGCTCGCTCTCCGGAAGGCAAGAGAGGAGCGCTCCACAGGACCATGTTTCTCCGAGGCCCAGCAGAAATGCCTCGGAGAAAGCATCGTCCTTTTCGGATTCGGGGGCGTGGTTTTCGTTCTCTCCTCTTCCCATTGGCTAGAAGGTAAAATTCCAGCCAATGGGAAGAAGAGAGAAACAAAATAGAAAGAAGAGAAAAAAAACGCCCCCCAATCCGAAAAAGACGGGGCTTGAACAGAGTGACGCCCCTCTCCTCCAATGGCTGGCCTCCGTTTAGGAAGCCAGCCAATGGAGAAGAGGGGCGGGTTAAAGCCCCCATACTGGTAAACATTAAATCTCTGACCGAGACTGCTCAAGCGCAGCCTACGGTCCTCGACCTAAAAATAAATGGAAGGAGAATGCTATTTGCAATAATCTGTTTAAGAATAATTCAAGGTCATCAGGGCAAATCTCTGCAGAACAGAGATGGCTCTACCAAGGCGGGGGTTACTCCACTCTTTAAAACTGATAACCATGAGTTCACTTATCCGCTCTGAAGATGGTTTCTTGGATACACAGGAGGCCACCATGTGTGCATTCATAGTCACTAATATAGGTTAGTGATTCTGAAAGGATGGGTGGTGCTTTTAGGCTTGCTCAGGGTTTTAAGTGGGATGAAAAAACTGGTTGATCTCTCAAAGGGACATGCCTAATGTAATTAAGGGCGTGACGTAAAAACACGCAAGCTAAAAATATTAGCTTAGCATAGTGTGCCGCCCAACCGTTATTGTGCTGCCTCCGTCATTGCATCCATATATATAATACAATAGGTAACATTATACCTACAACAACCCAGGACTTTGTCAATGGTTGTTAGTTGCATAGGATAAATAAGCAACAACTACAGCTTTGTTGAATATACTGAAAATGCCTCAGTTCTGAAATGATCTATAAAAAGTCCTCTGAAGTTACACCAAAGGCTTTCAGCAGTCGAGATTTTTGTTTACCCTAAGGGTGAGGGCAAAAACGAAGAGCCTGATTGGGACCGGTCTCAGCACCGGCTTAAAAACTCAGCATCAGCAGGACCCAGCCCACTTAAAACCCTGGGCTTTCTGCATTGTTTTTGTTAGTAGAGCGTGGCTGCGGGCAGGTTGTGTGCATTTTGGAAGTATACATGTTAATTGCAGCAATCAACATGAATACTTAAAAAAATGTACACAATCTTCCTGCAGCCACGCTCAATTAACAAAAAGCATGCAGCAAGTCCAGAAGCAGGACGTGTCCTTTCAGAATCACCAACATATATTAGTGATTGTAAAAGCACGTCATGTTTTTATGCTTGCTGCATGCCTTTTGTTAATAGAGGGCGGCAGATTACGTGGCTTTTGGAAAGTGTTCATGTTAATTGCAGAGCCCGACATACTAATACACAGGGCTGCACTTAACAAGAAAACTTTGAAAAAGACACACAATCTGCTGCGCTCTATTAAAAAAAGCGTGCAGCAAGCCTAAAAGCACAATGTGATGTTTACACCTTCTTTTGTGCTGGCTGCATTTATTCTCTTAATAGAGCACGGCTGCGAGCTGTTTGTGGACCGTTGTGAAAATATTCCTGTTAATTCCAGCACCGTCATGCGCTGCAATTAGTAAATATTTTCACTATGGCCCACAATCAGCCCGCAGTCGTGCTCCATTAAGAGAAGACATGCATCAAGTCGCAAAGAACTATGTGTAAAGCACATGTCATGCTTTTGGACTTTCTGCATTTCTTCTCCCAAAGAAGCGCGGCTGCGGGCTTATTGTGGGCCATTGTGAGAAAATATTTATGTTAATTGCAGCGCACGACGGTGCTAAAATTAACAGGAATATTTTAACAATGGTCCACAAACAGTCCCCAGCTGCGCTCCATTAAGAAGGAAAAACAGCAGTAAGTGCAGGAGCCACCACAAGCCGGAAGTTACCATTTTTCGCGCCCCTCCTGTTCTAAAAGCACGAATGCTCTCCTAAGATGTGCTGTGGATGCGGGCACGCACGTTACTGGGAACACTGGTGGTGAGTGTAGGTATGTGGGGAGTGTGCAAGTGATGTAATGGTGCCCTTGGTAGTATTTATTCTTAGGTCTGTTTGGTATAACTAAAATCAGGAAAAAGAACTTGTGTACCCTTACCCCAGTGAGGAGGGTTGGTTAGTTTTTTTCAAAATAGTTAAGTGGTGATAAAAATTAATAGTGGGGTCGACATGTTTCACACCCCGTTGGTCCCTATTGGATCTCATGGTGTTTCATCAGCACCGGAAGGAAGTTAAAGTGCAAACCTTAAACAGGAGTTTGAAAGATACAAACAATACACCCTGTTATTTTGACCTGAATAAGGTGAGTGGTCGAGGTGTATCTGAACCCATTAGTTTTGGGACCACTCGAACGAAAAAACAAACCAACCCTCCTCACTGGAGTAAGGGTATACAAGTTCTTTTTCCTGGTTTTAATTATACCGAACGGACTCAAGAATAAATACTACATGGGGCGCTGTTACGTTATTTTTAAATCACTTTCACACTCCCCACATACCCACACTCACCACTATGGCGTTCCTCTCAAAAGATCTCTGCTAAAGCGCCCTCCAGGGGGACAGTGGGAGACTGCAGCGCCAACCCAACAAGAAGAAAAACACCCAATGATAAAGCATGACACCTCGACGGGTGTGCGTGGGCAACTCTTTAAATTTGAGGGATCCATTGCATCCAACCGTATATTTATTAAGATAGGTTACTATCAACTTCCTTCCTTATTCTCACACTCTCTGCCACCGAATAAGCCAAGACTTACTCACAGGAACAGTTACTCTAGTGATTTTGACGTACTGCCTTGGGAGCACAGGTACTGGACCTCTTTCTTAAGCTCATCTTCCCACTTTTTGTGCATTAGACTCTGAAATGCTTAGCACATGTTCCTCTAGTAAAGCCTGACTGCTCTTTGCCACTCTGCCATGCGGCCTGAGCTAAGGATTTGTTATTGTGAATCCAAGGACCATCTTTGGGGTTTGTGAGAGTGTTGCATGGTGAAGCCTAACCAGCATCACCACATAATACTCCACCTTCCTACACTCACTTTTCAATGAGGCTTAACATTTTCTGGTATAAGAGCACATATTTTAATGAAGGCTAATTCAAAAACAAAATCAAATGTTCGAATTTTGCTTTGTTATTTGCATATACTTTGTTAATTATCATTTATTGCTTTAATCTTATTTACGTTTGTAAAACAGTAGCGGGCCCCAAGAGTATGTCTCTCGGACCACAGGTTAAGAACACTTGGCCCGATGCAACATAAAAAAAAAAAAAAAAAAATTAAAAAAAAACACGCCATTCAACAGTATGCAATGCTCAGACTCCTTTACGGGATAAATAAAGGCAACAAAAGTGAAATAATTAAAACGTTTAATCGGGATTTCCTTCCTCACCAACCTTAAATCATAGCGCTGCCTGGCAGCAAAAGGAGATTTAGCAATTTCAGCCAAAACAGTATACAGCGTGAATACTCAAAATATGGTGCGGGGTCGCATGCGGCTCCCTGACCTTTACATAGGGCCTCCCGATCAACAGGGGCATTGGGCTTCTGTTCACTTCGCTGAGCACGAAAAAATATATATATTAAATAGGCAGGCAATTATTTATTTCAAGGTTCATTGGTGTACAAGAAGCGAAGTAATTTGGGAACCCTGCGCTTAACTTTAGAAACACCTTCACTTTTAAAGGCATCTTTCAGCAAAAGGGTCAAATTATGAGTCTCTTCAAAATTCAAAAGGTGTTTTTAATCAAAATGCAGAACCTTTGCATCTTAGTATAATTATATCACTGCATTGAGCACTATTAATGTAAAAGTGATCGTTTTCAAACATGAATTTAGAAACCTTACTTCATCCTACCCTGACAACACCACCAACAGTGAACTAAAGAGACAAGCTGTGTGCACTTTTTGTTTGGCCTGGGTTCCTATAATACATGAACATTATAATTTATTAAATTAAACATAGGAGCAGGTTTGTACAGCGAACACCCCGAAATCATGCATTTAGAGTCCTCTTGTATGTGATTCACATTGTTCAATCCAGCTCTACATGAATATCCTTGGCTTTGCCTACACCTACACCTACCTTTCCGTCAATCTCCCACCCAACCACCACCATGCTGGCATCAATGCAGCCCTCAGGCACATCACACACCAAACTTTGGCCCCTAGGAAAATGCTTGCGAGTACCTATAGTAAAAGGTGCTTCACTTTAAATAGTTTCCTTTATAGACCTGAAGAAAACCATTACCAATGAGGATATGAAGGCCTAACTAAATTGCTCTTGTAATAGACAGGTAAGCTTCAGCGCAGAAGAATTCAAATAAGCCAATTGTAGGACGTGGGGTCGAATGCTATAAAAGTAAAGCAGAGGATTTGTGATCCTTGAACATGCACAATGCAGCAATCTGTCCACAAATTGAAGAAGGTACAGTGCTTTATGGTGCACGTCTTTTGGCACAGTGGCCATTCGAGGCAGTGGATTACGACACAGTGTTCTACTGCAACAGCAACAGAAGCCTCGAGTGAGGAGTTCCCGGGAGATCATCAGTGGGGGAGTTGATTTTCAGTGTTTAGTTCAACTTACTGCAAGTTTTCACGCAGTCCAACTTGTTACTTTTCTTACGCAGGTTTTAACAAATGGTCATCGAAAATTCTAGAGGTCCAGGCTAGTATTTCCAGCTTTACCTATACAGAACATATTGATGTGTGAATATCTGGTTGTAACTATCTTCAATTAAACCATAGTAAAACAATGGTTCTCATCCTGGAACACCTAATGAGGGTAAAGAACGAGACCTATTTTTGCCAATCTTCCTTTATTAAGCATTCACACTTAAGCGTCTCAAAAATTTTCAAACCTTGACATTTAGTGCCTTATCCCAAAACCCAATTGTGTGGGTGTTGTTGGCTGGTGACTTTATAATAAAAAGAAAAATCAGGTTGTGCTACTTCACTGTATGCAGGACGGCCCTAACTCATCATCATCAAATGCTGTAGTCAGGCTCATCTTCCAATTGAAAAGGAACGATCACGTATCTGCAGTGTGAAGATTATTGCATTTGCTATATGGCTCCTCAGATAAGAAAATGAGGCTTCTGCGCCTTTAATAAACTCTTATAGGCCACTGCCTTACACGTTGAAAAAAGGCAGGAAAGCACAATTATCCAACTACACCGATAATAAAGATTTACAAGCATTTGTCCTATATTTAGTGTGACTATTCAAAATTGTTTCTTTTGCTTCTCTATTTTGTATAAAAATGTGTGCACACAGTAGCCCACACTCAGTTGGCGTTTAGCCCATTTTTAGGGTCGGGTCTTAAAGTTCACATGCTAGCACATGTATCCCGCTCGCTAGACACTAAGTATACAACAAAAAGGGCATGGAGCCCGATCATTGCTTACCATCTACGCACTTCAGTGTCACTCTTCTTTGGTGCATGCCTAATGGGCTAATCCACTCGAAATGTCACTTTCGAAATTTGCTGGGGAGCATGGACCAAGCAGATTGATTCAACCTAATTAGTGCCCATCCGCTACTCCAGACGTGACTGAGGTACTATTTTTCCCCCCTCCTATTCCCGCTGCCTGTGCTTTATTTCTTGTTCCGGTTTACAGCAACTTCTCGCTGATTGGAGAATCAATTTTTTTCAAACTGCATGAATTGAACAACACAGCCACACTGTAAGCATAATGTGCCCTGCTGGAAAATGTTTGGACAAACATTCATACTCCTCATTCCCGAGAATTTTCCACGTCTGATCAATTCAGAGGAACTCTGCACGAGTCCCCTTCCTTCTGTCCCACCCCCATGTTGCTCTCATTCATCTGCGTGCTTCTTTACTGTTCAGCTCTACTCCATGATGCTCTTAGCTCTCCTTTGTCTGCTTCTCAGCCCAATAAACATTAGCAGAAAGTAAACATGATGGTGCAGCCCCTGGGCTGCGTCATCTTGTAGGTGTAGACATGTATGTTTAAATCATGCATGCATCTACAGGGCGATTCATAAAGGGGGTGGTGATGGACAGAGTATCTGAATTAAGCAGAACACTCCTACCCAGTTAAAAGATCAGGGCTTGATCCATCACCGTTTTTTAGCTCACTGCACCATCCCAGCTCAGAAGCTGGCTACATGCAAATTAGTCTGACCCTGGCCCAGTGCATCATGGGAACAGGGCAGACCAAACTACCAAGCCAATTCTTTACTGGAAAGGAAACAAGCTTCCGGGGACCGCTTTCTGGCATTACAGCCGTCTTCGGCCCGGCTTGCTTGAATCCTGATGGTGCAGTGAGCAAGGGACTCACATCTGAGCATACCCTTCCACACTTGTGGTGGCCAAAACGATTCATAAAGGGGGTGGTGATGGACAGAGTATCTGAATTAAGCAGAACACTCCTACCCAGTCAAAAGATCAGGGCGACACAGCCGAGCGTCAGCATCCTTTTTAGGTCTCGCCCTGGCGAAAAGCGCGTGAAGCGCGCTCTCGCCGCGAGACCTATAGCCGTCCACCCTGCTTCCAAGGAGACAAGAAATGGTGACGCGCATCATGCCGGAATCGGATCAGTTCGCGCGCGCACCATCTCCTGTCTCCCTTGAAAGCACACACAAAGAGACACAAGCACACACATGAGCGCACATACATCCATGCACACACAACTCCTGAATCCCCAGCTCTCCTTGCACCCCCTCCGGTGTCAGCCAGCCATGCGCCATCTGCCAACAGCTACTCTCTCCGCGCATTCCTTACCGTTGTTCCGCCATGCTCGGTGTACTTCTCAGCCCAGGCGGCCGCCGTCACGCTGTCCGTGCTGCCTTAGGAGCAGGCCAGGTTCAAGGACAGTTCAACCTCCAATTCAGACTTGGAGCCTCAGGGCAGGTAAACGTTGTGTCTTCTCCGTCGATCCTCAGCTTGCGCCGGGACAGCCGATGTGCGCTTTCAGTATCGCGCGCTGAGGGACGTTCTCGCGCCTCCCATAGTCACTCCACCGTACTGACCGAGCAAGCTACCTTTCTTCGTCCCTCGACCAAGCACACAAAGAACGAAAGACACCTGCAGATAAAGCATGAGCACACAAGGACCCGAATCCACCAGAGCAAGCCGTTTATAAGGGTGTAGCAGGTGCATAAGAACAGGAGACACCACAAGCACACCTAAAGGGTTAGCCCCTGATGCACAGCACGCAGAAGAAGGTGCACACCGCAGGCTCACAGGCCCCCCCTCAGCAGTAGCAGGGTTTCACCAGGCATTCACGCATCAGCAGTCACCGGCAGGCACAGGCGGCACACGCCGAGCTCGCCCCAGACAGCAGCCGGGAGCCCGCCGGAGCATGGCGAAGAGAAGCTCCCTCACCATCCGGATCGTGGAGGGGAAGAACCTGCCCGCCAAGGACATGTGAGTACGAGGCCGAGGGGAGCCAGGTCATGACATGTACCAGCGATGGGTGTGTGAGTGCAAGGTGGCAAGAGTACACCCAGCGGGCATGTGAGTAAAGCCAGGGGTGTGTGTGTGAGCACAAGGGGTGTGTCAGTGCAGCTAGACGGGCATATGAATACAGCCAGAAGGGCCTGTGGGTATAACCAAGGGGCGTGAGTAGAAGGGACTTGTGAGTACAGCCAGAGGGGCATGTGAGTACAGTGGGGATATGGGCATGTGAGTATAAGGGGTATGTGAGTACAGCCGGAGGGGTGTGCGAGTCTCCCAGGGGTGCATGTGAGTACATGGGGGTAGGGGCATGAGAGTACAGCCGGAGGGGTGTGTGAGTATGCCGGAGGGGTGCATGTGAGAACAAGGGGCATAGGTGTGTGTGTGTGTGAGTACAGGGGCTGAAGTGACTACAGGCAGAGGGGCGTGTGAGTAAAAGGGTTATGCCATGCCAGTACAGCTAGGAAGCTTGTGAGTACATCCAGAGCTGCATGTGAGTGCAGCCAGAGGTACATGTGAGTGTACACGCAGGGTGCCTGTGAGTACAAGGGGGCATATGAGTACAGCCAGAGGGGCGTGTGAGTAAAAGGGGCATGCCATGCCAGTACAGCTAGGAAGCTTGTGAGTACATCCAGAGCTGCATGTGAGTACAGCCAGAGGTACATGTGAGTGTACACGCAGGGTGCCTGTGAGTACAAGGGGGCATATGAGTACAGCCAGAGGGGTGTGCGAGTACAAAGGGGCATGTCAGTACAGCTAGAGGGGCGTGTGAGTACACTCGGGGGGTTCGGGTTGGTCCAGCCATAAGTTTAGAAGCACATCTGATTGGAGGCTGGATTCGGATGGACAGCCCGGGCGGGGTTAAGGCTGTACCACAAAGGGCTCACTGCGCTGCCTTTGATGCAGGGCTGATCTTGCGCCGGGGCAGAGCATGGAGTACCCCTATTTTTCCTATTTAAGGGAAACTTGCGTCACTGCTGTCCGTGCTGTAGACCCGCCCCCCGCGTGTGAGGAGGCTTGCAAAGCAGCTGTGCTGTACATGTGTGTGGAGGGTACATACACCCTTGTGTATGACTTGCATTGTGATTCCATTCACATAGCGCTACGTGCCCCTGACGAGGAGTTATATGGGGCAGTCGTTTTGCTGCTGTTCTTGGCTTTGCAACCTCACTATGGTGCACGTCCGGGCACGTGCCTGCACAGCAATGCTGCAGCTTGTGCTGCTGTGCTCTCCTTGTATTTTTGTGTAAATGAAGCTTGTCCTCCTGCTGCACCCGCCGCACCTGTTTGGTATGAGAGTTAAGCAAGTGTGTCCTTCCGCCATCCTTCGATGTTTAGTGTCATGGGCGCTGTGCAGCGGCCTGGCAGTGGAGCCATCGAATGCCAACAAGGAAATGGCACCCCTTTGTCCAGGTTGGGTAGCAAATGACAGCATCAAGCGCTGTACCATGGGTTCCTTACTACCGCTGGTCAGGTGCAACTGCACATGCTGCACTTGATAGGCACGCCGTCGCTGGTACTGCTCGCGCTGTCTGTGGTACAGACCACCCTCTCCGGCAGGGTCAGCGTAGGCTCTCCTAGGGGTTTAGTCTGAGCCGTACTTAAAAAACGTTACCAGGGTGCGCATGTGCTAGGGGCCTGGCTATCAGAAGTGCACCAGGTGCCATGTCACCATGCCCCAGGGGCGTGAGAGGCCTTATCGACCCAAATTAAGTATAACTTTCATTACTAAATTGTGACCAGGGGACCCATTTCCCTTGAGTACATGACGGCCTATGTCCAACGCCATGGCATGTGCACGGAATCTAATATAATGTTACCAATCTCCGCTACTCTTGTTTCTATGTGGAGGCATGCAGTCCTGATGCCACCCTCAGTTCCAAATGTGTGCGTTTCCCTGTTCCATCATGCTGTACCAGATATATGTGTGTTTTGTGGATCCGTGCTGCAACGGTGCTCTGAGCAGTTGCAGGTTGTGTCTATGCGACATGCCACATGCAGTGCCAGATGTGTGTGCGTTTTCCGGATGCCCCGTGCAGTACCAGGTGTGTGTGCGGAGCTGTGCAGTTCTTGAGTCCTGCGCAGTGCCAGGTTCTGTGTGTCTTCGCTTGTCCTACTGCCCGTGCAGAATCAGATTTTTGTGTTTGTTGGTCTATGCAGCACTGATACGCTGTGCACTAACTACTAGATGGTGTTTGTGTGTTCACATGCAGACCTGATGCCTCGCGCGGTGCTAGAATTATGTTTCTGTGTCCTGGTGCCCTGTGCAGAACCAGATGTGTGCCCTGATGCCCCGTGCTGTACCAAATGTGCGTTTGTGTCTGCGTGCCCTTTGCAGTGGCAGATGTTTCTGCTTCTTGATGCCCCGTGCAGTGCCACATGTGTGTTTTTCTGTGTCTTCAGCCCCGTGCAGTGCCATATGTGGGTGTTTCTGTGTCCTGATGCCCAATACAGTGCCGCGTGTGTGTGTTTGTGTCTGACGCCCTGTGCAGTGCCATATGTTGGTGTTTGTGTCCTCCTGATGCCCAATGCAGTGCCGTGTGTGTTTGTGTCTGATGACCCGTGGAGTACCCAGTGGCTGTGTGCATGTGTGCAGTCTTCCCGCTCACTGCACCTGTGCGGTTCTGCGCTGTCTCTGAGGGAAGCGTCCACTGCTGCTGCCCGCGCTGTACCGGATCCGAATGTGAGACGCATACACAGCCACCGCCCGTCCTGGGACACCACCACATCACTCTGGGACACCACCACATCACTCTGGGACACCACCACATCACTCTGGGACACCACCACATCGCTCTAATACACCACCACATCACTGAGCCCAACCACATCATCACTCAGCACCACAACAGCACTGTCCTTGCTTGTTTTTACCTGTCGCCTGCCCAAGATCAGGAAGCAGGCACACCGAACCAGCACCTCCTCACCACTTCTTGTCAGCCAATAGCAACCTCAATGCCCAGCATACACAGAGAACTACACTGCTATGGCACAGCACTACCAACTGCCTGCCTTCCTGCCCCTACACTGTTATCCCGCGGTGCAGCCACAGGACAGTGGCTACATTGCCCGTGTCTGCCCCGCAACACGTTGTTCCTGCCATGGAGGTTTCCCACAACCGGGTACAGTTAAGTACAGGGACCCAAAGATATGTGGCATCGCAGAATAAGAACGGACGTGGTACAGGTAGGCTTTTTTAAATGTATTTATTAGTTTTCACTTTTATATAGCACAAACTTTACCTGCAGGTATCAGAGCGCTTTAAATCAGCATGCTTATCACAAGCAAGACTAGCACTCTATATTACTTCCAACTTTGCTTAGCATAAGCAACAGCTAACCATTCACAAACAATGTTTATATACCAATTGCAAATTAAAAAAAAAAATTATGCAAAGCATTGTCATTTACAGTGTCAGTAACTCAAACTTTAATGCTGCGAGACCTATTGCATTGTAAATGCTTGTTTTATTATTTTTACCTTTTCTTCATGCAGTACAGCAGCTGCTTAATGCAGTAAAGCATGAAGAAATTAAGCTGTTGCTTTTTGTTTGTTGGTCCATCTCAGATCGACAATGAAAAAAAAAAGGCTCACATTTTGAGAACACTCCTGCCATTACAAAATTATGCTAATGGCCTTTACTTATGCCTCAATTCTGTTTTTGTAGCCAGGCTTCTTAGCAATGGGGATGCTGTACAGCAAGGCTAAAAACACTGGTAAAGCCAATAGGTCACAAAGGCGAGACCTGTTCGTTGCCAGTGCTCGTATTGAAGTGCAGTCAAATTTTAAACCTTTTAAGACACAGCTAGAGCCCGGTTTTAAAATTAGAAACTGATTATAACTTTCTGTTATAGAACTTACTTGGTGTCTCTCCCTGGTTTTCAATCTCCCTCACGCACTCGAGAGTTCAGGTTCTAAAGGCTTTCTGGTTCGGAGTTGACTGGATTTTACAATCAGTGACTGGTTTCAACACACTCCAATACTGTGGCCCTGGATACCATGATCTTCCTCCACGTTTTTGACATATAAAAGCTAGAGGGTAATAATATGCAAAGTGAAAGAAGATTTCCGATAGGGATGTAAAGGATAACCATGGAAGATGCCGCAGAGCATCACTGTTAGGGCAAGTTTGGGCTGCCATATTTTGCCCCCTTTGTTATCTTATTGGGTATCCCCATGACGATAATACTGCAGTGATCCAAATTGACTCATTACTAAGAAACGCACAAGTTACTACTTGTGTAACGATATATCTGTAAGAGACATTAGTTAGTATTACATTCCTTACCTTAGAATATCCCCAGGCGTCAGACTGGATCCGGAAAATTTTGCGTAGCAGTACCCTTGCGCGTCGGTAGGCGTCGTCTGCGGCTCCGCATCCGTCGTCGGCGTCGTGGGCGCCGTGATGACGTCGTCGGAGTACTTAGACGCCGCCTCCGCGTGCTGACGTCCGTTCTTAGACACGGCTTTTCCGCGCCAGAAACGCAGAGCTATGCCAAAAAACCAACACTGGTGCCAGTGAAACTAGGGCCCTGAAGGGGACAACCCTAACCCTAGGTATCGGTTCGCAGAACGGGGAGGATGGGTGGGTCGGTAAGGAATCTAATACTAACTAATGTCTCTTACAGATATATCGTTACACAAGTAGTAACTTGTGCATCTGAAAGAGACACGTTAGTATTAGATTCCTTACCTTAGAATAGATACCCCAGCAATACCAACCCCGGTGGTGGGTCTGCGAACCAATACTCACACCAGAAAGTCCTGGAGGACGGAACGGCCAAAGAAGCCATCCCTCCGGACTTGGCTGTCCAGGCAGTAGTGTCTTGCAAACGTGTGCAGCGATGCCCACGTAGCTGCCTGACAGATGTCTTGTAAGGGCACACCCCTGCCCAGGGCAGTGGTAGTAGCCGTGCTCGGGTGGAATGAGCCCGCAATCCAGCAGGGGGCTCCTTCCTAGCCAAGGAGTAGCATGCCTGGATACACAAGATGATCCACCGGGAGATGGTCCTCTTGTGTACCGCTTTCCCCTTCTTAGCGCCCACCTAACCAACAAAGAGTTGGTCATCCACCCGGAACTGGCGTGTGCGATCCAAATAGAATGAGAGCGCACGTTTTGGGTCCAGGCGATGGAGCCGCTCTTCCTCTTTAGAGGGATGCGGTGGCGGAAAGAAGGTTGGCAAAGTGATAGACTGCCCGATGTGAAAGGCCGTGACCACCTTGGGCAGGAAAGAAGGACGAGTCCTCAGAACGACCTTGTCCGGATGGACAGAGAGGAAAGGAGGTTTAGAAGATAGAGCCTAGAGCTCACTCACTCTCCTGGCAGAGGTGATGGCAACCAGGAAAGCAGTCTTCAAAGTCAGAAGGCGAAGAGGACAGTTGTGAAGTGGCTCAAAGGGAGCGCACATCAGGAATGTTAAGACCAGGTTCAAGTCCCACTGAGGCATCACAAACGGAACAGGAGGAAACGTGTGTGTGATGCCTTTAAGAAATCTGTTTACAATAGGGGACTTGAACAAAGAAGGCTGATCAGGTAGCCTGAGAAAGGCTGAAAGGGCAGAAAGGTAGCCCTTGATAGTGCCCAGAGCAGAGCCCTGCTGGGCAAGAGAAAGAAGGAAGAGAAGAACCTCAGAAAGAGGGGCAGAAAGAGGATCCACAGCCTTTGCTGTGCACCATGCCACAAATCTGTTCCACCTGCAGGCGTATACCGACTTTGTGGAGGGACGCCTGGCTGCCAGAATGATGTTACAGACTTCAGGAGGCAAGTCAAATGGCCTCAACTGTCGCCGCTCAATCTCCAAGCATGGAGGTGGAGACTGGACAGGTTCGGGTGGAGGACCGTCCCCTGCTGCTGCGACAGAAGGTCCTCCTGAAGAGGCAGACGAACCGGGGGATCGACTGACAGACTGAGTAGCTCTGGATACCAGTACCTTCGAGCCCAGTCCGGAGCCACAAGGATGACTTGGGCCCGGTCGCGCTTGATCTTCTTCAGCACTCTGGGCAGAAGTGGTATAGGCGGAAAGGCGTACAACAGACCGCAACTCCACTCACGACGAAAAGCGTCTCCGAGCGAGTGCCGCCTTGGAAATTCCAACGCGCAGAACTGATGACACTGCGCGTTCTCTTCGGTGGCGAATAGATCTAACCAAGGCTCTCCCCATCGCTGAAAGAGGTCTTGCGCCACGTCTGAGTTCAGACGCCATTCGTGATCCATCATGCACCGACGGCTGAGCTCGTCCGCCCTGGCGTTCAGAGAACCTGCCAGGTGTTGAGCCACCAGGGTCACGCCCTGGCGTTCCAGCCATTGCCAAAGGCGAAGAGCCTCTTGACAAAGGATCCACGACCCCACACCGCCCTGTTTGTTGCAGTACCACATGGCGGTGGTGTTGTCCGTGAACACCTGCACTACACTCCCTCGGACAGAGGGGAGGAATGCCTTCAGTGCTAGACGAATCGCCCTGAGCTCCAACAGGTAGATGTGGAGCCGGGCCTCCGCCGGAGACCAGAGGCCTCTGATCTCCGCCTCTCCCATGTGGCCTCCCCAGCCCTGGAGGGACGCGTCCGTCACAACTACGTGCTCCGGTTGGGGTAGGGAGAGGGATCTGCCGCTGACCCAATCGCGGTCTGTAAGCCACCACTGCAGCTGTCTCGCAGTGCCCTCCGAGATCAGGACGTGGTCGGATAGGTTGCCCTGATGCTGGGCCCACTGAAACTTCAGGTCCCACTGCAGAGCCCGCATCCGCCACCTGGCGTGATGCACCAGTAGGATGCAGGAGGCCATCAGCCCCAGAAGCCGCAGCGTCAACCTGACCGAGACCCGGAATAACGGCTAAAAGATGGGAATCAGAGCCTGAATATCCCGGACCCGCTGTTCGGGTGGGTAAACCCGAAATCGCGCCGAGTCCAGAACCGCTCCGATGAAGAGGAGCTTCTGAGAGGGACACAGGTGCGACTTCGGCACATTGATGGAAAACCCCAGCTGGTGCAGGAGGTCTGCTGTCGTCTGGAGGTGGCTGACGACTGTTTGGGGCGAGCCCGCCTTCAACAACCAGTCGTCGAGGTAGGGGAAGACTGAAACCCCTAACCGACGCAGATGAGCTGCGACCACCGCCATCACTTTCGTGAACACCCGTGGGGCGCTGGTAAGGCCGAAGGGGAGCACGGTAAACTGAAGGTGCTCGTGGCCCACCATGAACCGCAGGTAGCGCCGGTGGGCAGGCAGGACGGGGATATGAAAATAAGCGTCCTGCAAGTCCAACGCTACCATCCAGTCTCCTGGGTCCAGGGCAGCAAGAACCTGAGCCAGTGTCAGCATCTTGAACTTCGCCTTCCGGAGGAAGCCGTTGACGTTCTGTAGATCCAAGATAGGGCGTAGGCCCCCTTTGCCCTTCTTGGGTACCAGGAAGTAGTGGGAGTAGCAACCACACCCTACTTCTGGCCCAGGAACGCGCTCGATGGCCCCCTTGGCCAAGAGGGCCGTAACTTCCTCCTGCAGAAGTCGCAAGTGATCCCCCGATACACGGTGGTTCTGCGGTGGCATGGCTGGAGGAGTCGCCTCGAAGGGGAGGGAGTAGCCCCTTCGGACGATTTGCAGCACCCACCTGTCCGAAGTGACGGTGCGCCAGTGGAGGTGGTGATGGCGAACCCTGCCTCCAACTGGCGTCACATGGGCCTGAAAGCACGGACTAGGAGGGTTTTGAGGCGGACGCTGCGGGGGAAGGTGTGGACTGACCTCGCCGTTGCCCCCGACCGCCCGGACGGCGGTTCCCACGGCCGCCACCGCGTTGGGTATTGCCCTGCGGTGCGTGGCTGGCGGCGCGTGTGGGCGCACCCCTTCCGTGGCCACGAAAGGAGTGATAGGCAGCCGGTTGCTGGCGCTGGCCCGAAAGGCCTAAGGACTTGGCCGTAGCCCTGGAGTCCTTAAAACGCTCAAGCGCGTGGTCTGCCTTGTCGCCAAAGAGGCGACGGCCATCGAACGGCATGTCCATAAGAGTGTTCTGGACATCTGCCGAGAAGTTGGCGGACCTCAGCCAGGCGTGGCGTCTGACCGCCACCGTCGTTGCCATCGCTCTGCCTAGCGAGTCGGTGGTATCCAGCCCACACCTAATCGAATATTTCGCTGCATCCCGGCCTTCCACAAGGGCTTGGCCGAGTTTGGCCCGTACCTCCAACGGACACTCTGGCAGCACTTCCGTGACCTTATCCCACACTGAGTGGGTGTAACGTCCCAAGAGGCAGGCGGTGTTGGAAGACCGCAGGCCGAGGCTCAGGGATGAGAAGATCTTCTTCCCATACTGGTCATACCTCTTGGATTCCCGACCTGGCGGGGCTCACGGGAATGCGGTCTGGGAATTGGAGGCCTGGATGACCAGGCTCTCGGGGGTGGGGTGGGTGGACAGGAAACATGGGTCGCCCGGGGCTGGGCGGTGGCGTCTGGCCACGTTCCTATCTACGGGCGAACCCGTAGCGGGCTTGGACCAAGTGCCCAAAAGAACGTCAGTCAAGGCCTCATTAAAGGGCAGCAGAGGCTCGGCCGAGCTTGACTGCGGTTTAAGGACCTCAGTGAAGAGATTAGTCCTCACAGCAGCGACGGGGAGCTCAAGGCCCAAGGCCTTGGCAGCCCTCATCAGCACCACACTATATGTAGCCCCCTCCTCCGAAGCCACGGTAGGAGGGGAGACAAAACCAGTGCCTGGAGAGGTGTCCAGGCCACTGGCATCCCCAAGGTCTCCTGACCAGTCCTCATGAGACTGACACTCCCTGGTCAGAGGGTCCTCAGACCCCTCCCAGTCCTCCTCCTCACCCATCTCCTGAGATTCAGGGTCTTCAATTAATGGGGCCTGTTCGTAAAAGTGAAAATCACCAAGGGGCGTCTGGAGCGGCGCCCATCGGGACCGTCCCGACGGCTGAACAGGAATGGGGATAGGACCGGGGCCGGTGCCGGCCGGAGCCGGCGCCGGAGGCGACACCTGAGGGTCCGACGCCGGGGAGGTCGTAAGATCCACCGGCGACGAACCAGATCCCGAAGGGGGGCCAGCGGCGTCCTGCGGCGCCGGGCCCGAAGGCGCCGGCGGCGCCGGAACAACTGGACCCCTCGGCGCCGGGCCTGAAGGCGCCGGGATAACAGGGAGCTGCGGCGCCGGGCCCGAAGGCGGCGGCGGCGGGACCGAAGCACCCGACGGCATCGGGGCCGGAGGCGCCGATCCGCTAGGACTCCCAGACGGGTCCGCTGGGCCCGAAGGCGCCGCAGAGCCCGTCGGAGGAGAGAGGTTCCTCATGGCCATGAGGAAGCGCTCGATCTCCTCCGGCGTCGCGTTGAGCCCAGGGACCATAGGGTATGGGGCTGCACGGGGCTGCACGCGGCGCCCGCGGCCCGGACGGAGCCGCGTGGGCAGTGTCACCCGAACCCCCGGCCGCATCGTGCGAGCGTCGGGGAGAGTCCGAGGAGCGATGACGCCACTTGGACTTCTTGTGCCTCTTACCTGACGACGACTTCGACCCGGAGGAGTGAGGCCTACCCTCGGAGCTGTGGTGGCTCCGGGCCCGCGACCTGTCCCTCGACCTCCCGTGGGAACGGGACCGCTCACGGCGCGGGACCGACTGTCGGAGTTCGAGGCGCCTACGGGACCGCTCCCGCCTGGCTTTCGAAGAGAGGGCCCGACAGTCGGAGCAGGCCTTGTCGTCGTGGTCGACGCCCAGACACGACAAGCAGACGCGGTGAGGATCCGTGACCGACATCAGCCGGTCGCAATCATCACAAGGCTTGAACCCGGGCATCCCTAAGGCACCGATTGGAGTCGTAAAGACTTGAACAGGATCAAAAAAGGATCAAAAAAGTTATTAAAAAATGACTAGGGTTACTGCTATTTTCCAGATCTGCGCTTGCTGGCGCGGAAAAAAGAAGAACTGACGTCAGCACGCGGAGGCGGCGTCTAAGTACTCTGACGACGTCATCACGGCGCCGACGACGGACGCGGAGCCGCAGACGACGCCTACCGACGCGCAAGGGTACTGCTACGCAAAATTTTCCGGATCCAGTCTGACGCCTGGGGATATTCTAAGGTAAGGAATCTAATACTAACGTGTCTCTTTCAGATATGTTTGTTTCACACTGTGTTTGGTGTGCAGCAATGAGAACATCTTTACTGAGTAACAAAAGTTATAGGTTCATGTTTTAGACTAACTGCACTTATCTGAGGTAAAAACATCTCTGAAGGTTTGGCTTGCATAGGTTCAGTGGGTCAGGCATCTCATCGGACTACAAATATTTCCCATTATGGATGGACTGGGTAGAAGGGCATGTCTGGCCGCATGAATGTTATCATCCGACACTTTTGATAAGTTAAAATAATTTGACGCAGCTCAATCTCCATGTATGAAGATGTATGTTTATCAGATATATAATGGGGTCAGATCTGGCAGTCTGAGTATATTTGTCCTTTTCTTCTCCTTAGCGCTGTTCTTGGCAGATCCATGATGGGAATTTTTGAAGGGCCTTTCTGCCTTCCTCTGACGTACCCTGGTTCCCTCTTGTGAAATCTCTTCTGAGAAATGGAAGGTGTGTCACTATCCTCCTCAGAAGTTGAAGATCTTTGTACCTTGTCTTTCTGAAGCCGTAGGAGAAGCCTCCCCTCCCTGGCCTTCATCGTTTTGGTGGCAAGAATAAAACAGAATATACAGTCTTTTACTTTTTGCTGAGGGTAGGGTCAGTACAGACAGGTCTTGTGGGATCATCCACATGAAGCTTTTTCTTTCTCTATGTCTTGCAGGGCCAAGAGACTTTTTCGTGATGTCTCAGATAAGGCAGAAGTAGTAGAGTAGCTTCCAGAAACAAGTTTTGAAGAAAACTGAACAGAGCACATGGAGACTACGAGCTGTAGAAAATCTCTTATAAGTATTCTAGAGGGTGCTGTCGCCTGACTTGCTGGAGTTTGGTTCCTTTTTTTAAAAGGACATGGATAGGTTATTTAAGTGATTGTTCATGGCTATTATAGCCTAAAATAATGACATTGTTTTATTATGCTACGGGGGGACTCCCACTTCAATGACAGGGAATGATTCAAGCTTGTGAATTAATGAAATATCCAATACTGGAGAATATACCATTACGTCCGCTAGACTCTTATGGTTGGTAGGATCTGGACGGTTTGGAGTTTCTCTAGGGGCCCAAGGTGCCCAGAGAGAACAACTGAGCTTCAGAGTGTAGTGGTTTTTCATTATATACAGAGTACAGACCAATTCATATGGTGAATGTTAGAAATGGGGAACTCTAGTTGGCAAGGGTTTGCACCTTTGTCCAAGTAGGGACCCTTCTTCATAGTCAGGCTAAGGTGGGATACCCCTACTAAAATAGATGAAAAACAGTTCCTCCGAGTCGGTTGCTCCGTCCGTGGCTACCGCGATGCTGAAAACAACAGAGTCTAACAGTTCCAGCCAACAGCGGCGGTAGAGGACAGCTAAAGCGTTGACAGACTTGTGAACAGTACTTTCTCGTTGCAGCAGACACGTTAATGCCAGGGGCAACCGTTGGGTTGCATTGCAAAATGTTAGCGGTGCAGGCTGCGGTGCCCTTCCGACGCTGTGCAGGCAGCAGCTCGGTGACCATCATCCAGACGGTGTCAGTGAGACAAAGGCTTACGATGCAGGGTGAGGCGGTGCTCGATGCGATGCTGGCAGGTTTCGCTGCAGGCGACGGAGCCGATCGATGTTCGGGTCATGCAGCGACAGTGTCGGTGACATTCAGGCAGGGTGGTGAAACGATGCCGTCCCGACAGGATGCAAGCAACGGCTCAGTGACGATCGTCCAGGCGGCGTCAGTGAGACCAAGGATGCGGTGGGTAGTGCGGTGGGGCCTGCTGCGGTGCCTTCATGACACAGAACCCTTCGACGGACTCAGTGACTAAGTCATCAGCTCCTTTCTTCTGCAGCGGCTGAAACAAGTGGTTACAGACACGGTGCCCAGAAGGATGGTGAGGTCTTTGCTGTTCTGGAGACCAGTTGAACAGGGGGCAAGCTCCACTTTCAAGCCCTTGGAGATACTTTCTCAAACATGATAAACACTAAGTTTCTCTTCTTGGCAGAATCAGCTACTGCAGTCCAACCCCAGACAACACACAGCAAAGGGGCAGTAGCTCTTCTCCTTGGCAGAGGTTCCTTCTTGAAGTCCAAAAGTGATCTAAAACTCTGAGATTTGGGCCCCACTTTTTATAGTACAAAATCCTTTGTTCTCTGGAGGCAGTGTGTGTCTTTGCCAGCCAGAACCAGTTCTGTCCTCTCTGGTGCAGCTGCCCGACAGGAGGTGGAGACAGCATTGTCAAAGGCAGACCTGGCCCATTTAAGTGTGAAAGAAATCTCCTCCCCCTACTTTGAATGCAGCTCAGGTCTATTCAACCCGGCTCTGACTCGCCCCGGAAAGGCAGGACACACTTTCCCCCCCACCCCAAGTGGCTGTCTGAACAGAATGCACATCCCCAGCCTCAGCCACGCCAAAGCCAGACTGTCAATACACAAACTTAGCAGAGGCACACTGGATAGTTAAGCAAGAGAACACCCACTTTCAAACCCAGAATATAAAAATCATCCTTACTAAAAGATGCATCTTTATATTCTGAGTTCAGGCATACTAAACTCCACTTTCTTATCCTGTCCCAATGGGAAAGTTATATGTATAAGAGGTTATAAACAAACTCCCATTCTATCCTATGGGACAGATAGCATTTCAATAGTGAAAAACAAACACACATCAGGGCATGTCCTACCTTTCACATACACCGCACCCTGCCCACAGGGGTACCTTGGGCCTACCTTAGGGGTGACTCGCATGTAGGAAAAGGGATGGTTAAGGCCAGGCAAGTGGGTGCACTGCAGTGGAAGGTCTGAATTACATTTACAGGCTGCTCATGTGGGTGGCAAAATCAATGCTGCAGGCCCACTAGCAGCATTTGGTTTACAGGCCCTGGGAGCACACAGTGCACTGTACAAGGGAATTACCAGTAAATCAAATATGCCAATCATGGAATCACCAATCCATAACAACAATTTACAGAGGGAGCACTTGCACTTTGGCACTGAACAGCAGTGGCACGGTGCCCAAAGCATCTAGACCAGCAAAAAATAAGTCCAACACAAAAATACAGGGGAAACTACGCCAAAGACACCAGGTCTAACAGTGAAATGTATAGAATGGGAATCAAGGAAACCTATGTGTTTCTGAAATAGGCACAAGCTATGGAGTTAAAGAGTGCTGGTAATTTGTACATCTCTGAATTTGTGCACACCCGTACTAGCATACAATTTAGAGGGTATTTTTCAAAATGTCTTCTTTCTTACACCCTGGCTTACATTTGGAAGGCACAAATGTTCAATTGGCAATAACAAATTCTCTACTATTCATACTTTCCCACATGTCTTTCGATAAAAATGGTACCTCTCTTGCATGGGGAGGCCTAGTAAATGCCAAAGAAAACCGCCCAAAACGCAACATAGCTACATCACATTTTCCCATCAAAACATAACTCAGCCTGCACCTAGGGAAACTTAGAAAACTTGCACCTTTTATAAAACTAGACACCTAGGGGTATCCAGGGTGGGGGGGGGGGGTACTTACATAGCTCTTACCAGGTTTTGTTACCCAGAATACTTCGCAAACCTCAACCTTTGACTAGAAAAAAAAAATCCTCACATTTCTGTGAGGAAAAGTTCTGGAATCTACGGGGAGCCACATATTTTTACCACCCAGAGTTCCCCCTTGTCCTCTGATGAGAACAGTGCCCCATTTGTGTGACTGGGACACAAGACCACAACACAAAAATGCCCTAAAGTGTTACATTGAGAGATCAGCAATCGGGGTAGCTGTGGTATTTTGGACACTTGTGTGATTCCACACATGCAAACCTACGAACTACAGGCATTTCTTAAAACTAGACAACTATGGGATTCCAGGGTGGTGTGCCTTGCGTGGATCCCATGAGGTTTTCTTACACACAATCCCTTGCAAACCTCAAACTTTGCCTGAAATCAGGCATTTTCCTTATATTCCTGTGATGAAAACTTTTAGAATGAGCAGGATTCCAAGAAATTTCTACCACCAAGCTTTACCCCAATTGCGCAGATAACACGCTGCACCACTTGTGGGGCTTGGACTGCTGCCCGTAGCAGGAAGGTATCAAACCAAGGTCAATGGGAGCCATTGCTAGAGGACTCCCCAATCAATGCTCAATGCGGACTGAATCTGTAGAGTGGTAATCATAAAATTAAAATGGAGTACGTTATCCCTCCAAGAATACTTTATTACAAGGACCACTGTTAAAAATTTAAAGACAAAGCTGAAATATGTTGGGAAATAATGTTCCTCTATATTCACCTACATGGTAGACATGTTTCTTGATAAATTAGTCTCAACAGATCTATGGTAATTCTTCAGGGCCAAATCAATCTAATCTAAGACTATTGAGGTTCTATGCTAATTCATAAAGTGTCCCCACACACGAATCACTATGATAAGAGAGCATTCAGGTATAGAGTTATACCTCTTTCATGTTGTGGGAGTTTAAACACCCTAAACCGGACAGAAAATGTAAACATCAAGACTACTGCCCCAATCTGCCCCTAGGTTGGGCAGAAAGAATGTCTGTGCCCTTCTGGGAAGGGGGCATTGCCATGTCCAGGGTGGACAACCCCCACCCCTATGTTTTTGTTGCCCAGGTGTCTAGTGGACTCTGTCCCCCTATGGAGATTGTGGTTTATTACCCCTTTTCCCTTCAGGGGGCAGAAAAACTCACCTTATATTTTAGGGGTGTGGGGCCATGGCCCTGCTTATTGTGGGCAGACCCCATCCCTATATTTATTTTTTAACCTGGACCCTGGTGTCTAGTGAACTTTCAGCCCCACCGGTGGGGTAGAATTAGTTCATCTGCCTCGGAGGGGAAGATATTGTCCACCTGCTGGGATGGGGGCACAGCTATGTTCAGGGTGAGTAGAACCCTCCCCCCCCATGGCATGGTGGAGGCAATCACCCCTCCATCTACCCTCTAGGGAGTGAAAAGATTGTCACCATATTTCCCAATGGGTGGGGGAATGCACATAGTGGGCAGCCCCTGCCCCTTTTTAGGGCTCGCGCCCTGCGTTGCCCTGTGTTGCACTGCGCAGGGGCGAGCGCCCTTTTGTCCAGGGTTTCAAATCGGACCATGGAATCGCACACGCTTGTGCTTTTCTTTTTGGGTTCCGTGATTGGGCTTTGCGTGCGTGTTTTTTTAAACAGCAAAACATACAAGATGATGGACGGAATGTTGCACAATGGCAAAACATTCACCCCCAGTCGCAGATCTGGGTTTAATCCATCGTTATTTTGCTCACCATTTGAGCTTGCCCTATTTCTTTCCTTTCCCTCTATCCTCCCTTGCTCCTTTTTGCGCGCTTTGGAAGGACTTTTATGGCAAAGACTCTTTCATAATTCCTGCTGAAAAAACGTTTGGAAGAGAAAGATTACAGCAGCTGCATGTAGTCTCCAAGGTATAGAGAGTGAGAGAGTTCGAGCATATCAAAGAGCCTGAATGAGTTTATTGAGTAATTGATAATGAAAGTCTTCTTTTCCTCAGATAAAGACTACCTGCAGTAAATCTAAATTAAATACAGAAGAGAAGCCAATACCTTAAGCACTACTGGTAGGACAAGCTTTATTTATTCCATAGAGTCATTATAGTAGGAGGGTTGTTGTCTTATGTTTCCTTCCATCTGTGCATTAGGCGTCCCCTGAAGAACAGACTGCAGAATATCTTCCTCGGAAGTCCAGCAGCCTAGAGGGTGTCAGCAGTGCCAAGGTGTCTCTTCTTTATCCACTTCCCCTTTTCCCTTCTTCTGGTGAGACTGCTAAGCTAGCGGTGGCACTGGAGGTGGGGAGATTGGGATCAGCATCTATACTGCCCCTGCGGAGAGTTGGAGACTTCTGACACCCAACCACCCAACCACACACACCCCCACCCAACCACACACACACACACACACACACACACACACACACACACCCAACCACACCCAACCAAACCACACACACACCCAAACCACACACACCCAACCAAACCACACACACACACACCCAAACCACACACACCCACACCCAAACACCAAACCACACACCCAACCACACACACCCAACCACACACACCCACCCAACCACACCCACCCACCCACCCACACACACACACAACCACACACACACACCCAACCACACACACACACACACCCAACCACACACACACCCACCCAACCACACACACCCACCCAACCACACACACCCACCCAACCACACACACCCACCCAACCACACACACCCACCCAACCACACACACCCACCCAACCACACACACCCACCCAACCACACACACCCACCCAACCACCCACACACCCACCCACCCACCCAACCACACACACACACACACCACCCCAACACCCACCCCACCCCCCACACACCCACCCCACCCCCCCCCCCCACACACACACACACACACACACACACCCACAACCACACACCCGCAACCACACACACAACAACCCCACACACAACAACCCCACACACAACAACCCCACACACAACAACCCCACACACAACAACCCCACACACAACAACCCCACACACAACAACCCCACACACAACAACCCCACACACAACAACCCCACACACAACAACCCCACACACAACAACCCCACACACATCCCCTTTTCCCTTCTTCTGGTGAGACTGCTAAGCTAGCGGTGGCACTGGAGGTGGGGAGATTGGGATCAGCATCTATACTGCCCCTGCGGAGAGTTGGAGACTTCTGACACCCAACCACACAACCACACACACACACACCCCCACCCAACCACACACACACACACACACACCCAACCACACCCAACCAAACCACACACACACACACACACACACACACCCAACCAAACCACACACCCACACCACACACACACACACCAAACCACACACACACACCAAACCACACACACACACCAAACCACACACACACACCAAACCACACACACACACCAAACCACACACACACACTGTTGGACAGGCCACATGAAGGGCTCGCTCCCTCCCCGCAGGACAGGGCCCGGGCCACCGTCAGCACCATTGCCCGGCCCAGCCGCCATCTTGGACACGGCACCACGCGGCCGCGCGGCCTCAGCCCGACCCCAACCCCGGGCAGGCCAGGCCCCGACATCCCGGCACCACCCTCCACCCAGGAGGTGAACGGACCACTTGGCAGGTCAATGGGAGTACGAAGTGTCGATGGCTCTCCCCCGCCAGGTGCCGAGCACCCCCAGACTCCTCAGGCGCTGGCTCCACCCCCCTGCTGGGTGTCTGGACTCCCTCATCCCAGACCTCCCGACCTCCGAGAGCGAGGGTCCGGACATCAAAGGGCGCCAGACCTATAACTGAGGCAGCCCCAGGACAGGAAGGCAGTTGTATCCTGGAGTCGAGAGACACCGAGAAGAACTCATCCTTGACGGACTGTTGGCGCTGCCGCAGCCCTGCCTTGTGAACTATTGTCCTGCCTGCTGGCGCTGCCGCGGCTCTGCAACCTTCATCCTCGTGGGACCTGCTGGCGCTGCCGCGGCCCTCTGCAACCTTCATCCTCGTTGGGACCTGCTGGCGCTGCCGCGGCCCGTAGTAACCTCCATCCTCGTGGGACCTGCTGGCGCTGCCGCGGCCCGTTGCAACCTGCCTTCTCCTGGGACCTGCTGGCGCTGCCGCGGCCCGTTGTAACCTTCATCCTCGTTGGGACCTGCTGGCGCTGCCGCGGCCCGTTGCCACCTACGACCTCTTCGGGACCTGCCGGCGCTGCCGCGGTCCGACCCATCCGAACACCGAGCTCGAGGATTGTGAGCTATCACCGTTACACCTCAGTACCCGTAGGTACCAAGACTGTCCCGCTACCCCCTTCCCTTACTAGAGACTAGAATTGAGAGGATCATCGTGTCCTGATCGCCTTGTATCGCACCACTCTACTACCAGAAGTGCCTATAAAAGGTGTTACCCTGATCTTTGTGTGGTGTCCATCTGTGGGGGGGAAGTTACCTGTCTGTGCGATCACTGTGCTCGGCCGACCCTCCAGGTCTCCGTCTAACATTGGTGGCTAGCGGCGCGATCCGAACCAACGCGTACCGTACAGACAGTAACTCACCCTACGACTAAAACCACAATGACGACCAAAGAGAGCGGATCGGCGGAGAAGTTCCAGATGGAAAAGCTGGAAGAATACAACCACCGAGAGCTCAAACAATTTTGCATGGACTTAGGCATTGCTACCACCGTGCTAAGCACAAAAGAAGACTTCAAAAACGCCCTAGAGGCCTGGGCAGAGACAAATACCGCAACCCCCCGGGACCCCGCAGCCCCGGAAGTCAACACCACCCGGACGGAGGAACGGAGAACAGGCCCTTCCCGTGAAGAGATCCAAGAGCGGGAAAAAAATAGATTACACGAGTTAGACTTGGCACGACTCAGATTAGACGGAGAATTGAAACTGGCGGAACAAAAAATAAACTTAGAACACTTACGGCTCAGAGAAGAGCGAGAGGAAAAACAGAGACAGAGAGACCTCGAAGAAAAAAGACTGGCATACGAGCACGAGTGCAAACTAGCGGAGATAGAAATACGCAAACTGAACAAAAACCTAGGGGTGCCCGAGCAACCGCACTCCCCGGGTCCTACCGAGCAGAAGGTCCACATCCCCAAGGATGTGGTCCGAGAATATCACCGGAATGACGACATACAGCAGTGGTTCAAGGCCTATGAGATTGCCATGACCGCCCACCGGGTCGCTCGAAGTGACTGGGGAGCCGGTCTATGGGGGAGATTCGTCAACGAGGGTCGTGATGCCCTGCTGCAGCTTCCGGACCATCAAATGACGTCCTATGACCACATGAAGGCCGCCCTCCTCAGTCGATATGGGCTTACACCCGAAATGTACCGCCAGAGGTTCCGCAACTGCACCCGGATCCCAGGTACGACGTGGTTGGAATACGTGAACTATTTCAGCCGAGCCTTCGAGGGGTGGATCAAGGGTAACAACGTAACCACTTACGAACAACTCTTCAATATCATTGTGTGGGAGCACCTCTCCAACAACTGCTTCGTCGAGCTCAGGCAGCACCTCCTCGACAGTAAATTGACTGAACCCCGGCAGCTCGCCACCGAGGCTGACCGGTGGGAGAGCACCCGAGTGGCCCGGAGTGGGCCGAATGAGCAGAACAGAACCAACCAAGGTCATCATCGTCCCCGAGGAGGAGGAGGAGGCCCGGGCCGGGGCAGAGACGCCGTCCCGGCCGCACCCACTAACGCCACCCCGGCCCCAGCAGGCCGGGGAAACCCCCCGATGCGCCCGGGGTTCCGAGCTAACGTGACGTGTCATCGATGCCAGCGAGTCGGCCACTATGCCAGTGACCCGACCTGCCCGAAGAACCAGGCCCCCGGGCCCCGCCAGATGGCGGCCGCCGCCCTGGGAGAAGAACAAGTCTCCGAAGACACGGAAACCTATGAGTCGGAGCAGTTCGAGTGGGAACCCGCCGCCATGACCCTGGCATGCCTAGGAGGAAGAGACATGGTCCCGCGGACTCCCCTGCCCGCCAACACTCGGAAGTACAGCCAATGGGTGAGCATCAATGGGCGCAAGGCCGAGGCCCTGCGTGACACCGGGGCCAGTGTGACGGCCGTCCGCTGTCACCTGGTGACCCCAGAACAAATCCTACCAAACGTACTTTGCCCCGTCCGATCGGCAGATAACTCGGAGAGCCTGTGTCGGATGGCCTGCGTCCCCTTCGAATGGGGAGGAGTGTCCGGCATGCTGAAAGTAACTGTCCGTGACGATGCCCCCGTAGACTGCCTCCTGGGGAACGATCTCGAGAGCTCCCCGTGGGCCGCTGTGGAAAGAAGAGAGCATCTGGGGATGTTGGGTCTCCCGGACTGGGCGTGCGTAACCACCCGGTCCATGGCCACCCGCACCATCCCTAGACCAGAAGAACCAGAATGGGCAGCACCTCCGCCCTCGATCACTTCAGAAGAAGACTTCCTCCAGACCGACCACCCGGACCCCACCCCAGAGGGGTCCACACAGCCCCCCGAGCTTCCCGACCTGGCTCAGTGGCGCCAAGAAGGGGGGCCCACCCAGGAACAATTCCGGCAGGAGCAAAAGACCTGCCCCTCCCTCGAGGGATTGCGACAGCAAGCGCTCGCCCAGAGCCAAGGAGACACCACCGGGGCCCACTGGGTTTATTGGGACAATGACCTCTTGTACAGCGAACAGAAAATAGCAGAACTGGGGGCCGGGCGAGTGCTGGTGGTGCCCCTCCACTTCAGAGACTTCCTGTTGAACCTAGCCCATGATGTCCCCCTGGCCGGGCACCTGGGCCAAGACAAGACCTACCACCGCCTGGTGACTCACTTTTTTTGGCCCAAAATGAGAAATGACGTATCCAACCATTGCCGGTCCTGTCCGACCTGCCAGGCCAGCGGGAAGAGCGGCCGCAAACTCAAGGCACCCTTACAACCATTCCCCGTGGTGACCACCCCGTTCGAAAGGGTGGGAATAGACATTGTGGGGCCCCTGGACCCCCGAACAGCACAGGGGCATCGCTTCATCCTGGTCCTGGTGGACCACGCTACCCGCTATCCTGAGGCGGTCCCCCTTCGTACTATAACAGCCCCAGTAGTGGGTCGAGCCTTGATGGGGATCTTCTCTCGAGTGGGCTTCCCCCGGGAAGTCGTCAGCGACAGGGGTACGAACTTTATTTCAAAGTATATGAAATCCCTCTGGCAACAGTGCGGAGTCACTTACCGCTTCACCACCCCCTATCACCCCCAGGGGAACGGACTAGTCGAGCGGTTCAACCGCACCCTCAAGGGGATGATCATGGGGCTGGAAGAACCCCTACGCCGCCAGTGGGACGTGCTACTACCGTGCCTCCTCTTCGCCTACCGAGAAGTCCCCCAGAAGTCCCTCGGCTTCAGCCCCTTCGAACTCCTGTACGGACACCCCGTTCGCGGGCCTCTCAGCCTAGTGAAGGAGGAATGGGAGATGGCCCCCCTAAAGACCCCCCCGGACGTCTACAAATACCTCCTGACCCTCCGCAATCAGACCCGGAAATTCAGGGAAATCGCTAAAGCCAATCTAGAGGCCAGTCAAGAGGACATGAAGAAGTGGTACGACCAACATGCCTCCTCCCTCGAGTTTGAACCGGGTCAGCAGGTATGGGTGATGTCCCCCATCGAACCGTGTGCCTTGCAAGACAAATGGACGGGGCCCTTCAAGGTGATCGAGCGCAAGAGTCCCGTCACCTATCTCATCGACCTGGAGTCCCCCCGGAACCCCCTCCGGGTCCTCCATGCCAACAGGCTCAAACCCCACTTCATGCGCTCGGAACTCAGCCTGCTGATGGCTACCGACAGTGGTACGGAAGGAGACTCCGAGCCCCTCCCTGACCTACTGAGGACTCGGGAAAGGGATGGCTCGGTGGACGGGGTCCGACTCTCCGAGGCCCTGACCCCAGAGCAGCGTCAAGATTGCCGGGCCCTCCTGCTGCCGTTCGCAAACCTGTTCTCCCTCGCACCCGGAGTCACCTCCTGGTGCCTGCACGACGTGGACACGGGGGACAGTCCTCCTGTCCGACACCGGGCGTACCGAGTACCGGATCGGGTACGTACATGCATCCAAGAAGAAGTCTCCAAGATGCTCGCCCTCGGGGTCATCGAGCCTTCGGACAGTCCCTGGGCCAGCCCGGTCGTCCTGGTCCCCAAGGCCGCGGCACCGGGCACCACACCTGAGCTCCGATTCTGCATCGACTATCGGGGGCTGAACGCGGTCACCCGAACCGACGCTCACCCTATCCCCCGCGCAGATGAACTGGTCGACCGCCTGGGGGCAGCCCGCTACCTAAGCATCTTTGACCTGACAGCGGGCTACTGGCAGATCGGCCTCACCCCCGGGGCCCAAGAACGTTCCGCTTTCTCCACCCCGGACGGACACTACCACTTCAGAGTGATGCCCTTCGGCATGAAGAACGCTCCAGCCACCTTTCAAAGACTGGTGAACCAGGTATTGGCGGGCCTCGAAGAATTCAGCGCCGCCTACCTGGACGACATCGCGGTATACAGCCGCCACTGGGCAGACCACCTCCACCACCTCCGAGAGGTCCTGCAGGCCCTCCAACAGGCCGGCCTCACCATAAAAGCCAGCAAGTGCCAAATCGGCCAGGGGTCCGTAACCTACCTCGGACACCAAGTGGGGAGCGGTCTGGTGGCTCCCCTCCAACTCAAGGTAGCTGCCATCCAGTCCTGGCAACCCCCCGAGACACAAACAGAGGTCCGAGCCTTCCTGGGGCTCACCGGATACTACCGGCGGTTTGTGAGGGACTATGGCAGCATTGTGGGGCCCCTCACGGAACTCACGTCCAAGAACAGCCCAAAGAGAGTCAACTGGACGCCCGACTGTCAAGCAGCCTTCGAGACGCTGAAGGCCGCCATGTGCACCGCTCCTGTACTCCAGGCCCCCGACTACAGCCGCGAGTTCATCGTGCAGACCGATGCCTCCGACCATGGTGTTGGGGCCGTCCTCTCCCAACTGAACACCGAAGGGGTGGACCAACCAGTGGCCTTCATCAGCAGACGCCTACTGCCCCGAGAACAGCGCTGGAGCACCATTGAGCGAGAGGCCTTCGCTGTGGTATGGGCCCTCAAGAAGCTCCGGCCGTACCTCTTCGGAACCCATTTCCGGGTACAGACGGACCATCGGCCCCTGCAATGGCTCATGCAGATGCGGGGGGAGAACCCCAAACTATTGCAATGGTCCATCTCCCTGCAGGGGATGGACTTCACTGTGGAGCATCGCCCTGGTCAAGACCACGCCAACGCGGACGGCCTGTCCCGCTTTTTCCGCCTCGACGAGGAAAGTCCCCAAGAAGATGGGTGACTCTCCCCGCCTTCAGCTGGGGGGGACGCATGTTGGACAGGCCACATGAAGGGCTCGCTCCCTCCCCGCAGGACAGGGCCCGGGCCACCGTCAGCACCATTGCCCGGCCCAGCCGCCATCTTGGACACGGCACCGCGCGGCCTCAGCCCGACCCCAACCCCGGGCCTGGCCAGGCCCCGACATCCCGGCACCACCCTCCACCCAGGAGGTGAACGGACCACTTGGCAGGTCAATGGGAGTACGAAGTGTCGATGGCTCTCCCCCGCCAGGTGCCGAGCACCCCCAGACTCCTCGGGCGCTGGCTCCACCCCCCTGCTGGGTGTCTGGACTCCCTCATCCCAGACCTCCCGACCTCCGAGAGCGAGGGTCCGGACATCAAAGGGCGCCAGACCTATAACTGAGGCAGCCCCAGGACAGGAAGGCAGTTGTATCCTGGAGTCGAGAGACACCGAGAAGAACTCATCCTTGACGGACTGTTGGCGCTGCCGCAGCCCTGCCTTGTGAACTATTGTCCTGCCTGCTGGCGCTGCCGCGGCTCTGCAACCTTCATCCTCGTGGGACCTGCTGGCGCTGCCGCGGCCCTCTGCAACCTTCATCCTCGTTGGGACCTGCTGGCGCTGCCGCGGCCCGTAGTAACCTCCATCCTCGTGGGACCTGCTGGCGCTGCCGCGGCCCGTTGCAACCTGCCTTCTCCTGGGACCTGCTGGCGCTGCCGCGGCCCGTTGTAACCTTCATCCTCGTTGGGACCTGCTGGCGCTGCCGCGGCCCGTTGCCACCTACGACCTCTTCGGGACCTGCCGGCGCTGCCGCGGTCCGACCCATCCGAACACCGAGCTCGAGGATTGTGAGCTATCACCGTTACACCTCAGTACCCGTAGGTACCAAGACTGTCCTGCTACCCCCTTCCCTTACTAGAGACTAGAATTGAGAGGATCATCGTGTCCTGATCGCCTTGTATCGCACCACTCTACTACCAGAAGTGCCTATAAAAGGTGTTACCCTGATCTTTGTGTGGTGTCCATCTGTGGGGGGGAAGTTACCTGTCTGTGCGATCACTGTGCTCGGCCGACCCTCCAGGTCTCCGTCTAACACACACCAAACCACACACACACACCAAACCACACACACACACCAAACCACACACACACACCAAACCACACACACACACACCAAACCACACACCCAACCACACACACACACCCAACCACACCCACCCACCCAACCACACCCAACCACACCCACCCAACCACACCCAACCACACCCACCCAACCACACCCACCCACACACACACCCAACCACACCCAACCACACCCAACCACCCAACCACACACACCCACCCAACCACACACACCCAACCAACCAACCACACACACCCAACCAACCAACCAACCACACACACCCAACCAACCAACCACACACCCAACCAACCACACACACACACACACACACCACCCCAACACCCACCCCACCCCCCACACACCCACCCCACCCCCCCACACACACACACCCCACCCAACACACACACACACACACACACAACCACACAACCACAACCACACACACAACAACCCCACACACAACAACCCCACACACAACAACCCCACACACAACAACCCCACACACAACAACCCCACACACAACAACCACACACACAACAACCACACACACACACAACCCCACACACAACCCCCCCCCCACACACACACACACACACACACACACACACACAGTCAGAGCACGCTTTCACCTGGCACAAACACCACCAGGAGTCAGTTCAGGCTATCACCGGGCACACACCACCAGACGTCAGTGCACGCTTCCACCAGGCACACACCATCAGCCGTCAGTGCATGCTTTCACCAGGCACACACCACCAGCCGTCAGTGCACGCTTTCACCAGGCACACACCACCAGCCGTCAGTGCACGCTTTCACCAGGCACACACCACCAGCCGTCAGTGCACGCTTTCACCAGGCACACACCACCAGCCGTCAGTGCACGCTTTCACCAGGCACACACACCACCAGCCGTCAGTGCACGCTTCCACCAGGCACACACACCACCAGCCGTCCGTGCACGCTTCCACCAGGTACACACCACCAGCCGGCAGTGCACGCTTCCACCAGGCACACACACCACCAGACGGTAGTGCACGCTTCCACCAGGCACACACACCACCAGCCATCAGTGCACAGTTTCTACAGGCGCACACACACCACCAGCCATCAGTGCACACATCAATTGTTAACGCAGCCACAATTAACTATTGTAGCAATGGCAGTATGGCGCACTTTACTTTTAAACATATTAATCTTAAGCGCAGCATGCCACCATTGCTACAAAAATAAATACACATTTTTTTGGCCTACAATTTATAGACTTATGTTGCAATTGGTGTTTCAATATTTAGCAATGCCAATAGTTCAAACTCAATTAAAGCGAGACCTATCGCATTGCAAATGCTTGTTTTTATTTACCTTGATGTCTAGTGGCGGGTGCGGGCGGATCGAAGTATCTACCCCCTATCCACTCCCTTAGGGCAGAAAAACTGAAAATGTAATTGCTAGGGTGAAGCTCAAGCCCTTGCCTAAGGGGTTGCTTACCCCATCCCTGGTAGCTAGTGGGTGGATCGCCTTTGGCGAACTCCAAGCAGAGATCTCCTGGGCAGAGGTACCATTTGAAGGGGGAGATTTTCCCCTTTCCAACAATACCTTCCTCAAGAGAATCAGTGCTCAGGGCTGAATTATTCTCCAGAGCGCTGATTCAGCAAAAAAGTAAAAAGAGCAAAAAAGTAAAAAGGAGCAAAAAAGTAAAAAGAGCAAAAAAGTAAAACGAGCAAAAAAGTAAAACGAGCAAAAAAGTAAAACGAGCAAAAAAAGTAAAACGAGCAAAAAAGTAAAACGAGCAAAAAAGTAAAACAAGCCCGTTAGCTAGTTTTACTTGCACTTTTACTGTAATGACGTCAATGCACCTTACGTGCCATTCACCATTACCATTAAAAAAAGCAAAACAACCAAGCTGCTCGGGAAGTCTGAGCAGCGTGAGCTACACAATATAAAGTACTCCCTCTGGTGCAGAGGGGCCCTTATACACCTCCCCAGTGTCAGCCAATGGCCGACACACACCGGGGAGATAGTGCAGGTGTCTGCCATTGGCTGAATAGCCGCACTTGAGGAGTGAAGAGGTCTTTCGTGAAGGTGTGCCTTAAACTTTATTGTGCATCTGCTTTACAGAAAAAAATAATTTAATATTGTGCAACACTCCATCTGCCAGTTTTTGCCAGGTTTAGAACATCATGGGTTGCGAAAATAAAATGCATACATACAATGGAAGATAATGCGCCACAAAGGCAAAGACAAAAGATGAGCTGAAATCAAACGTCAATTCCCTCAATCAAGACAAGGTCAAGGAGGTGGAGCAGTGGAGAACAACTGTGCCAGTCATGCAGCCTTCAAACAAACTAACTGGGCAGATAATCAAAGCACTCTGCATAAATATAAACTATATGCTGATAGTCCACAATGTGGCAGTATTAAGTGAGGCCAAATAAAGGGACCTGCATGTTCCTGGTGTTCTTACATGTTCAGTTACAAGCAGTATACAACTTTCCAACTCTACACATGTCCGCAGTCAAGCTTACAAAAATGTGGGAATATGAACCAACAGGGCAACATGGCAGAACAATAATGGTACATGTAGCATTTAAAATATTCCTTAAAAGGGCGCGCAGCGTATTTATAAATAGGACTTGATCTAGAGAGAAAAAAAAAGTTCTACACACCATCTTGAGATGTGCAATGCAGAAAGTCTCATGCAAGCAGAGTAGCTACTCCCCCCGACACAGTGTCGGAGGAGCACCTTTGAACTAACCTCTTTGTTCGTCAAGACATGCCGTGCCAACTTGACCTTGGCAAAGTTTCCTTTGCCAATCGTCTTCAGCAAGCGGTAGTTGCCTATGTGTGGCTGATCATCCACGGAGGTGGAAATGGCGTTCCGATTCCGCAGCATGTTGGACTTGTTGGTGGACTTCGAGTCAGAATGCCCCAGAGCCGTCTGCAACAGAAAAGAGAAGAGGTTTGACTATTACCAAATAATACACAAACACATGGATGCATACTAAAAAGCTCTTTGCAGCGCATTGAAGAATTACAAGAGAACAATGTTGACTGACTTATCCAAGAGTAATAATTTAAGACTAAATGGGCACAAAAATCACCAACCAGCAGCAAGCACTGCAAAATCATAACCAGAATGCTTTGCAGGTCGTTTTTAGGTTTCGACCTGGCGATCTGCGCAAGCAGTTCGCGCAGGTGAAATCTTTTGTTTACCATATTGGCTATTGGAACGTCCCCCACCTCCCATTGGCTAGCTCCATAAATGGAGGCTAGCCATTGGGAGCCGGATCTGTCCGTCAAGGCCGGACCAGATTCGGGGGCGTTCCCGCGATTTTTTCCCTCTCCGCCTCTGCGATCCGAGATTTTTTCCCTCTCCGCCTCTGCGATGTCGTCATCGCGGCGGTGGGCGGAGCTTCGTTTTTTTTCCTTCTGTGTTTGTTTTGGTCATTCCATGCGAGGAAGCCCAGGTGAGTGCTTGTTTTTTAGTGGTGGTGCACGTGAATTCAGTGTACGTTAGTTAAAAATACATGATGAAGACACAGGCCACGATCTGGCTGTTCATCAAGTGCATGGGCGCTAAAACTAATTTTTGCCCCTTTATTTGTAGTGAGGACTACGCAGTGGTTTGTCTGATGTGAAAATGCACGGCTGATCCCCTTTGTTGCAGCATGCATAACTTTTCATTCTTTCAGTTCGACTTTACAGTCCGTTTTAATAATGTCCTTAAAACTGCGGGTGTTCAGTACCCAAACGGCCTAAATAGACTCGTATGGGCTAAGCATCTCGTGCCCCTCGTGAGACACTTGTAAAACTGCTCATAAGATTTGCAACAGGGAGTTTTTTTCATGGTTTGGCATTTTTCGTAATGCATTACAGTTGAATTTATATAGCGCTTCATATCCTAACCGCACTGCAAAGCGCTGAAGAGCATCATAGAGAGTGGAGAGTGCATAGGGAGTGCATAGGGAGTGGAGAGTGCATAGGGAGTGGAGAGTGCATAGAGAGTGCAGAGTAGAGTGCACAGGGAGTGGAGAGTGCACAGGGAGTGGAGAGTGCACAGGGAGTGGAGAGTGCACAGGGAGTGGAGAGTGCACAGGGAGTGGAGAGTGCACAGGGAGTGGAGAGTGTATAGGGAGTGGAGAGTGCATAGTGCATAGGGAATGCAGAGTGCATAGGGAGTGCAGAGTGGGGAGTGGAGAGTGCATAGGGAGTGGAGAGTGCAGTGGAGAGTGCATGGGGAGTGCAGAGTGGAGAGTGCATAGGGAGTGCAGAGTGGAGAGTGCATAGGGAGTGCAGAGTGCATAGGGAGTGCAGAGTGGAGAGTGCATAGGGAGTGCAGAGTGGAGAGTGCATAGGGAGTGAAGAGTGCAGAGTGCATAGGGAGTGCAGAGTGCATAGGGAGTGCAGAGTGGAGAGTGCATAGGGAGTGCAGAGAGTGGAGAGTGCATAGGGAGTGCAGAGTGCATAGGGAGTGGAGAGTGCATAGGGAGTGGAGAGTGGAGAGTGCATAGGGAGTGCAGAGTGGAGAGTGCATAGGGAGTGAAGAGTGCAGAGTGCATAGGGAGTGCAGAGTGGAGAGTGCATAGGGAGTGCAGAGTGCATAGGGAGTGCAGAGTGGAGAGTGCATAGGGAGTGCAGAGAGAGTGGAGAGTGCATAGGGAGTGCAGAGTGCATAGGGAGTGGAGAGTGGAGAGTGCATAGGGAGTGCAAAGTGCATAGGGAGTGGAGAGTGGAGAGTGGAGAGTGCAAAGTGCATAGGGAGTGGAGAGTGCATAGGGAGTGAAGAGTGCATAGGGAGTGCATAGGGAGTGCATAGGGAGTGCAGAGTGCATAGGGAGTGCAGAGTGCATAGGGAGTGCAGAGTGCATAGGGAGTGCAGAGTGCATAGGGAGTGCATAGGGAGTGGAGAGTGTATAGGGAGTGGAGAGTGCATAGTGCATAGGGACTGCAGAGTGCATAGGGAGTGCAGAGTGGGGAGTGGAGAGTGCATAGGGAGTGGGGAGTGCATAGGGAGTGCAGAGTGGGGAGTGGAGAGTGCATAGGGAGTGGGGAGTGCATAGGGAGTGCAGAGTGGAGAGTGCATAGGGAGTGCAGAGTGGAGAGTGCATAGGGAGTGCAGAGTGGAGAGTGCATAGGGAGTGCAGAGTGGAGAGTGCATAGGGAGTGCAGAGTGGAGAGTGCATAGGGAGTGCAGAGTGGAGAGTGCATAGGGAGTGCAGAGTGGAGAGTGCATAGGGAGTGAAGAGTGGAGAGTGCATAGGGAGTGAAGAGTGGAGAGTGCATAGGGAGTGAAGAGTGCAGAGTGCATAGGGAGTGTAGAGTGCATAGGGAGTGCAGAGTGGAGAGTGCATAGGGAGTGCAGAGAGAGTGCAGAGTGCATAGGGAGTGCAGAGTGCATAGGGAGTGGAGAGTGCATAGGGAGTGGAGAGTGGAGAGTGCATAGGGAGTGAAGAGTGCATAGGGAGTGAAGAGTGCATAGGGAGTGAAGAGTGCATAGGGAGTGAAGAGTGCAGAGTGCATAGGGAGTGCAGAGTGCATAGGGAGTGGAGAGTGCATAGGGAGTGGAGAGTGGAGAGTGCATAGGGAGTGGAGAGTGAAGAGTGCATAGGGAGTGCAGAGTGCATAGGGAGTGCAGAGTGCATAGGGAGTGCAGAGTGCATAGGGAGTGCAGAGTGCATAGGGAGTGCAGAGTGCATAGGGAGTGCAGAGTGCATAGGGAGTGCAGAGTGCATAGGGAGTGCAGAGTGCATAGGGAGTGCAGAGTGCATAGGGAGTGCAGAGTGCATAGGGAGTGCAGAGTGCATGGAGTGCAGAGTGCATAGGGAGTGCAGAGTGCATAGGGAGTGCAGAGTGCATAGGGAGTGCAGAGTGCATAGGGAGTGCATAGGGAGTGGAGAGTGCATAGGGAGTGGAGAGTGCATAGGGAGTGGAGAGTGCATAGGGAGTGGAGAGTGCATAGGGAGTGGAGAGTGCATAGGGAGTGGAGAGTGCATAGGGAGTGGAGAGTGCATAGGGAGTGCAGAGTGCATAGGGAGTGCAGAGTGCATAGGGAGTGCAGAGTGCATAGGGAGTGCAGAGTGCATAGGGAGTGCAGAGTGGAGAGTGCATAGGGAGTGCAGAGTGGAGAGTGCATAGGGAGTGCAGAGTGGAGAGTGCATAGGGAGTGCAGAGTGCATAGGGAGTGCAGAGTGCATAGGGAGTGGAGAGTGCATAGGGAGTGGAGAGTGCATAGGGAGTGGAGAGTGCATAGGGAGTGGAGAGTGCATAGGGAGTGGAGAGTGCATAGGGAGTGGAGAGTGCATAGGGAGTGGAGAGTGCATAGGGAGTGGAGAGTGCATAGGGAGTGGAGAGTGCATAGGGAGTGGAGAGTGCATAGGGAGTGGAGAGTGCATAGGGAGTGGAGAGTGCATAGGGAGTGGAGAGTGCATAGGGAGTGGAGAGTGCATAGGGAGTGCAGAGTGCATAGGGAGTGCAGAGTGGAGAGTGCATAGGGAGTGGAGAGTGCATAGGGAGTGGAGAGTGCATAGGGAGTGGAGAGTGCATAGGGAGTGGAGAGTGCATAGGGAGTGGAGAGTGCATAGGGAGTGGAGAGTGCATAGGGAGTGGAGAGTGCATAGGGAGTGGAAAGTGCATAGGGAGTGGAAAGTGCATAGGGAGTGGAAAGTGCATAGGGAGTGGAACGTGCATAGGGAGTGGAAAGTGCATAGGGAGTGGAAAGTGCATAGGGAGTGGAGAGTGCATAGGGAGTGGAGAGTGCATAGAGAGTGCATAGGGAGTGGAGAGTGCATAGGGAGTGGAGAGTGCATAGGGAGTGGAGAGTGCATAGGGAGTGGAGAGTGAAGAGTGCATAGGGAGTGGAGAGTGAAGAGTGCATAGGGAGTGAAGAGTGGAGAGTGCATAGGGAGTGAAGAATGCAGAGTGCATAGGGAGTGAAGAATGCAGAGTGCATAGGGAGTGAAGAATGCAGAGTGCATAGGGAGTGGAGAGTGCATAGGGAGTGGAGAGTGCATAGGGAGTGGAGAGTGGAGAGTGCATAGGGAGTGGGGAGTGCATAGGGAGTGGAGAGTGCATAGGGAGTGGAGAGTGCATAGGGAGTGGAGAGTGCATAGGGAGTGGAGAGTGCAGAGTGCATAGGGAGTGCAGAGTGCATAGGGAGTGCAGAGTGGAGAGTGCATAGGGAGTGCAGAGTGCATAGGGGAGTGGAGAGTGCATAGGGAGTGGAGAGTGCATAGGGAGTGGAGAGTGCATAGGGAGTGGAGAGTGCATAGGGAGTGGAGAGTGCATAGGGAGTGGAGAGTGCATAGGGAGTGGAGAGTGCATAGGGAGTGGAGAGTGCATAGGGAGTGGAGAGTGCATAGGGAGTGGAGAGTGCATAGGGAGTGGAGAGTGCATAGGGAGTGGAGAGTGCATAGGGACTGCAGAGTGGGGAGTGGAGAGTGCATAGGGAGTGGAGAGTGCATAGGGAGTGGAGAGTGCATAGGGAGTGGAGAGTGCATAGGGAGTGGAGAGTGGAGAGTGCATAGGGAGTGCAGAGTGGAGAGTGCATAGGGAGTGCAGAGTGGAGAGTGCATAGGGAGTGCAGAGTGGAGAGTGCATAGGGAGTGCAGAGTGGAGAGTGCATAGGGAGTGCAGAGTGGAGAGTGCATAGGGAGTGCAGAGTGGAGAGTGCATAGGGAGTGCAGAGTGGAGAGTGCATAGGAAGTGCAGAGTGGAGAGTGCATAGGGAGTGCAGAGTGGAGAGTGCATAGGGAGTGCAGAGTGGAGAGTGCATAGGGAGTGGAGAGTGGAGAGTGCATAGGGAGTGGAGAGTGGAGAGTGCATAGGGAGTGGGGAGTGCATAGGGAGTGGGGAGTGCATAGGGAGTGGAGAGTGCATAGGGAGTGGGGAGTGCATAGGGAGTGGAGAGTGCATAGGGAGTGGAGAGTGCATAGGGAGTGGAGAGTGCATAGGGAGTGGAGAGTGCAGAGTGCATAGGGAGTGCAGAGTGCATAGGGAGTGCAGAGTGGAGAGTGCATAGGGAGTGCAGAGTGCATAGGGGAGTGGAGAGTGCATAGGGAGTGGAGAGTGCATAGGGAGTGGAGAGTGCATAGGGAGTGGAGAGTGCATAGGGAGTGGAGAGTGCATAGGGAGTGGAGAGTGCATAGGGAGTGGAGAGTGCATAGGGAGTGGAGAGTGCATAGGGAGTGGAGAGTGCATAGGGACTGCAGAGTGGGGAGTGGAGAGTGCATAGGGAGTGGAGAGTGCATAGGGAGTGCAGAGTGCATAGGGAGTGCAGAGTGCATAGGGAGTGCAGAGTGCATAGGGAGTGCAGAGTGCATAGGGAGTGCAGAGTGCATAGGGAGTGCAGAGTGCATAGGGAGTGCAGAGTGCATAGGGAGTGCAGAGTGCATAGGGAGTGCAGAGTGCATAGGGAGTGCAGAGTGCATAGGGAGTGGAGAGTGCATAGGGAGTGGAGAGTGCATAGGGAGTGGAGAGTGCATAGGGAGTGCAGAGTGCATAGGGAGTGCAGAGTGCATAGGGAGTGCAGAGTGCATAGGGAGTGCAGAGTGCATAGGGAGTGCATAGGGAGTGCAGAGTGGAGAGTGCATAGGGAGTGCAGAGTGGAGAGTGCATAGGGAGTGCAGAGTGGAGAGTGCATAGGGAGTGCAGAGTGGAGAGTGCATAGGGAGTGCAGAGTGCATAGGGAGTGCAGAGTGCATAGGGAGTGGAGAGTGCATAGGGAGTGGAGAGTGCATAGGGAGTGGAGAGTGCATAGGGAGTGGAGAGTGCATAGGGAGTGGAGAGTGCATAGGGAGTGGAGAGTGCATAGGGAGTGGAGAGTGCATAGGGAGTGGAGAGTGCATAGGGAGTGGAGAGTGCATAGGGAGTGGAGAGTGCATAGGGAGTGGAGAGTGCATAGGGAGTGGAGAGTGCAGAGTGCATAGGGAGTGCAGAGTGCATAGGGAGTGCAGAGTGCATAGGGAGTGCAGAGTGGAGAGTGCATAGGGAGTGGAGAGTGCATAGGGAGTGGAGAGTGCATAGGGAGTGGAGAGTGCATAGGGAGTGGAGAGTGCATAGGGAGTGGAGAGTGCATAGGGAGTGGAGAGTGCATAGGGAGTGGAGAGTGCATAGGGAGTGGAGAGTGCATAGGGAGTGGAGAGTGCATAGGGAGTGGAAAGTGCATAGGGAGTGGAAAGTGCATAGGGAGTGGAAAGTGCATAGGGAGTGGAAAGTGCATAGGGAGTGGAAAGTGCATAGGGAGTGGAAAGTGCATAGGGAGTGGGGAGTGCATAGGGAGTGGAGAGTGCATAGGGAGTGGAGAGTGCATAGAGAGTGGAGAGTGCATAGAGAGTGCATAGGGAGTGGAGAGTGCATAGGGAGTGGAGAGTGCATAGGGAGTGGAGAGTGCATAGGGAGTGGAGAGTGCATAGGGAGTGGAGAGTGAAGAGTGCATAGGGAGTGGAGAGTGAAGAGTGCATAGGGAGTGAAGAGTGGAGAGTGCATAGGGAGTGAAGAGTGGAGAGTGCATAGGGAGTGAAGAATGCAGAGTGCATAGGGAGTGGAGAGTGCATAGGGAGTGGAGAGTGCATAGGGAGTGGAGAGTGGAGAGTGCATAGGGAGTGGGGAGTGCATAGGGAGTGGAGAGTGCATAGGGAGTGGAGAGTGCATAGGGAGTGGAGAGTGCATAGGGAGTGGAGAGTGCATAGGGAGTGGAGAGTGCAGAGTGCATAGGGAGTGCAGAGTGCATAGGGAGTGCAGAGTGGAGAGTGCATAGGGAGTGCAGAGTGCATAGGGGAGTGGAGAGTGCATAGGGAGTGGAGAGTGCATAGGGAGTGGAGAGTGCATAGGGAGTGGAGAGTGCATAGGGAGTGGAGAGTGCATAGGGAGTGGAGAGTGCATAGGGAGTGGAGAGTGCATAGGGAGTGGAGAATGCATAGGGAGTGGAGAGTGCATAGGGAGTGGAGAGTGCATAGGGAGTGGAGAGTGCATAGGGACTGCAGAGTGGGGAGTGGAGAGTGCATAGGGAGTGGAGAGTGCATAGGGAGTGGAGAGTGCATAGGGAGTGGAGAGTGCATAGGGAGTGGAGAGTGCATAGGGAGTGCAGAGTGGAGAGTGCATAGGGAGTGCAGAGTGGAGAGTGCATAGGGAGTGCAGAGTGGAGAGTGCATAGGGAGTGCAGAGTGGAGAGTGCATAGGGAGTGCAGAGTGGAGAGTGCATAGGGAGTGCAGAGTGGAGAGTGCATAGGGAGTGCAGAGTGGAGAGTGCATAGGAAGTGCAGAGTGGAGAGTGCATAGGGAGTGCAGAGTGGAGAGTGCATAGGGAGTGCAGAGTGGAGAGTGCATAGGGAGTGCAGAGTGGAGAGTGCATAGGGAGTGCAGAGTGGAGAGTGCATAGGGAGTGCATAGGGAGTGCATAGGGAGTGGAGAGTGCATAGGGAGTGGAGAGTGCATAGGGAGTGGAGAGTGCATAGGGAGTGGAGAGTGCATAGGGAGTGGAGAGTGCATAGGGAGTGGAGAGTGGAGAGTGCATAGGGAGTGGAGAGTGGAGAGTGCATAGGGAGTGGAGAGTGGAGAGTGCATAGGGAGTGGAGAGTGGAGAGTGCATAGGGAGTGGGGAGTGCATAGGGAGTGGGGAGTGCATAGGGAGTGGAGAGTGCATAGGGAGTGGAGAGTGCATAGGGAGTGGAGAGTGCATAGGGAGTGGAGAGTGCATAGGGAGTGGAGAGTGCATAGGGAGTGGAGAGTGCATAGGGAGTGGAGAGTGCATAGGGAGTGGAGAGTGCAGAGTGCATAGGGACTGCAGAGTGCATAGGGAGTGCAGAGTGGGGAGTGGAGAGTGCATAGGGAGTGCAGAGTGCATAGGGAGTGCAGAGTGGAGAGTGCAGAGTGCATAGGGAGTGGAGAGTGCAGAGTGCATAGGGAGTGGAGAGTGCATAGAGAGTGCATAGGGAGTGGAGAGTGCATAGAGAGTGCATAGGGAGTGGAGAGTGCATAGGGAGTGGAGAGTGCATAGGGAGTGCAGAGTGGATATGGAGTGCAGAGTGGATAGGGAGTGCAGAGTGGATAGGGAGTGCAGAATGGATAGGGAGTGCAGAGTGGATAGGGAGTGCAGAGTGGATAGGGAGTGCAGAGTGGATAGGGAGTGCAGAGTGGATAGGGAGTGCAGAGTGGATAGGGAGTGCAGAGTGGATAGGGAGTGCAGAGTGGATAGGGAGTGCAGAGTGGATAGGGAGTGCAGAGTGCATAGGGAGTGCAGAGTGCATAGGGAGTGCAGAGTGCATAGGGAGTGGAGAGTGGAGAATGCATAGGGAGTGGAGAGTGCATAGGGAGTGGAGAGTGCATAGGAAGTGGAGAGTGCATAGGGAGTGGAGAGTGCATAGGGAGTGGAGAGTGCATAGGGAGTGGAGAGTGCATAGGGAGTGGAGAGTGCATAGGGAGTGGAGAGTGCATAGGGAGTGGAGAGTGCATAGGGAGTGGAGAGTGCATAGGGAGTGGAGAGTGCATAGGGAGTGGAGAGTGCATAGGGACTGCAGAGTGGGGAGTGGAGAGTGCATAGGGAGTGGAGAGTGCATAGGGAGTGGAGAGTGCATAGGGAGTGGAGAGTGCATAGGGAGTGCAGAGTGCATAGGGAGTGCAGAGTGGAGAGTGCATAGGGAGTGCAGAGTGGAGAGTGCATAGGGAGTGCAGAGTGGAGAGTGCATAGGAAGTGCAGAGTGGAGAGTGCATAGGGAGTGCAGAGTGGAGAGTGCATAGGGAGTGCAGAGTGGAGAGTGCATAGGAAGTGCAGAGTGGAGAGTGCATAGGGAGTGCAGAGTGGAGAGTGCATAGGGAGTGCAGAGTGGAGAGTGCATAGGGAGTGCAGAGTGGAGAGTGCATAGGGAGTGGAGAGTGCATAGGGAGTGGAGAGTGCATAGGGAGTGGAGAGTGCATAGGGAGTGGAGAGTGCATAGGGAGTGGAGAGTGCATAGGGAGTGGAGAGTGCATAGGGAGTGGAGAGTGCATAGGGAGTGGAGAGTGCAGAGTGCATAGGGAGTGCAGAGTGCATAGGGAGTGCAGAGTGCATAGGGAGTGCATAGGGAGTGGAGAGTGGAGAGTGCATAGGGAGTGCAGAGTGCATAGGGAGTGCAGAGTGCATAGGGAGTGCAGAGTGCATAGGGAGTGCAGAGTGCATAGGGAGTGCAGAGTGCATAGGGAGTGGAGAGTGCATAGGGAGTGGAGAGTGCATAGGGAGTGGAGAGTGCATAGGGAGTGGAGAGTGCATAGGGAGTGGAGAGTGCATAGGGAGTGGAGAGTGCATAGGGAGTGGAGAGTGCATAGGGAGTGGAGAGTGCATAGGGAGTGGAGAGTGCATAGGGAGTGGAGAGTGCATAGGGAGTGGAGTGTGCATAGAGAGTGCAGAGTGCATAGGGAGTGCAGAGTGCATAGGGACTGCAGAGTGGAGAGAGCATAGGGACTGCAGAGTGCATAGGGAGTGGAGAGTGGAGAGTGCATAGGGAGTGGAGAGTGCATACGGAGTGGAGAGTGCATAGGGAGTGGAGAGTGCATAGGGAGTGGAGAGTGCATAGGGAGTGCAGAGTGGAGAGTGCATAGGGAGTGCAGAGTGCATAGGGAGTGCAGAGTGGAGAGTGCATAGGGAGTGGAGAGTGCATAGGGAGTGGAGAGTGCATAGGGAGTGGAGAGTGCATAGGGAGTGGAGAGTGGAGAGTGCATAGGGAGTGCAGAGTGGAGCGTGCATAGGGAGTGCAGAGTGGAGCGTGCATAGGGAGTGCAGAGTGCATAGGGAGTGGAGAGTGGAGAGTGCATAGGGAGTGGAGAGTGCATAGGGAGTGGAGAGTGCATAGGGAGTGGAGAGTGCATAGGGAGTGGAGAGTGCATAGGGAGTGGAGAGTGCATAGGGAGTGGAGAGTGCATAGGGAGTAGAGAGTGGAGAGTGCATAGGGAGTGGAGAGTGCATAGGGAGTGGAGAGTGCATAGGGAGTGGAGAGTGCATAGGGAGTGGAGAGTGCATAGGGAGTGGAGAGTGCATAGGGAGTGGAGAGTGCATAGGGAGTGGAGAGTGCATAGGGAGTGGAGAGTGGAGAGTGCATAGGGAGTGGAGAGTGGAGAGTGCATAGGGAGTGGAGAGTGCATAGGGAGTGGAGAGTGCATAGGGAGTGGAGAGTGCATAGGGAGTGGAGAGTGCATAGGGAGTGGAGAGTGCATAGGGAGTGGAGAGTGCATAGGGAGTGGAGAGTGCATAGGGAGTGCAGAGTGCATAGGGAGTGCATAGGGAGTGGAGAGTGGAGAGTGCATAGGGAGTGGAGAGTGCATAGGGAGTGGAGAGTGGAGAGTGCATAGGGAGTGGAGAGTGCATAGGGAGTGCAGAGTGCATAGGGAGTGCATAGGGAGTGGAGAGTGCATAGGGAGTGGAGAGTGCATAGGGAGTGGAGAGTGCATAGGGAGTGGAGAGTGCATAGGGAGTGGAGAGTGCATAGGGAGTGGAGAGTGCATAGGGAGTGGAGAGTGCATAGGGAGTGGAGAGTGCATAGGGAGTGGAGTGTGCATAGAGAGTGGAGTGTGCATAGAGAGTGCAGAGTGCATAGGGAGTGCAGAGTGCATAGGGAGTGCAGAGTGCATAGGGACTGCAGAGTGGAGAGTGCATAGGGACTGCAGAGTGCATAGGGAGTGGAGAGTGGAGAGTGCATAGGGAGTGGAGAGTGCATAGGGAGTGGAGAGTGCATAGGGAGTGGAGAGTGCATAGGGAGTGGAGAGTGCATAGGGAGTGGAGAGTGCATAGGGAGTGCAGAGTGGAGAGTGCAGAGTGCATAGGGAGTGCAGAGTGGAGAGTGCATAGGGAGTGGAGAGTGCATAGGGAGTGCAGAGTGGAGAGTGCATAGGGAGTGCAGAGTGCATAGGGAGTGCAGAGTGGAGAGTGCATAGGGAGTGCAGAGTGGAGCGTGCATAGGGAGTGCAGAGTGCATAGGGAGTGGAGAGTGCATAGGGAGTGGAGAGTGGAGAGTGCATAGGGACTGCAGAGTGCATAGGGAGTGCAGAGTGGGGAGTGGAGAGTGCATAGGGAGTGGAGAGTGCATAGGGAGTGGAGAGTGCATAGGGAGTGGAGAGTGCATAGGGAGTGGAGAGTGCATAGGGAGTGCAGAGTGGAGAGTGCATAGGGAGTGGAGAGTGCATAGGGAGTGGAGAGTGCAGAGTGCATAGGGAGTGGAGAGTGCATAGGGAGTGGAGAGTGCATAGGGAGTGGAGAGTGCATAGGGAGTGGAGAGTGCATAGGGAGTGGAGAGTGCATAGGGAGTGGAGAGTGCATAGGGAGTGGAGAGTGCATAGGGAGTGGAGAGTGGAGAGTGCATAGGGAGTGCAGAGTGGAGAGTGCATAGGGAGTGCAGAGTGGAGAGTGCATAGGGAGTGCAGAGTGGAGAGTGCATAGGGAGTGCAAAGTGGAGAGTGCATAGGGAGTGCAGAGTGCATATGGAGTGCATAGGGAGTGGAGAGTGCATAGGGAGTGGAGAGTGCATAGGGAGTGGAGAGTGCATAGGGAGTGGAGAGTGCATAGGGAGTGGAGAGTGGAGAGTGCATAGGGAGTGGAGAGTGGAGAGTGCATAGGGAGTGGAGAGTGGAGAGTGCATAGGGAGTGGAGAGTGGAGAGTGCATAGGGAGTGGGGAGTGCATAGGGAGTGGAGAGTGCATAGGGAGTGGAGAGTGCATAGGGAGTGGAGAGTGCATAGGGAGTGGAGAGTGCATAGGGAGTGGAGAGTGCATAGGGAGTGGAGAGTGCATAGGGAGTGCAGAGTGGAGAGTGCATAGGGAGTGCAGAGTGGAGAGTGCATAGGGAGTGCAGAGTGGAGAGTGCATAGGGAGTGCAGAGTGGAGAGTGCATAGGGAGTGCAGAGTGGAGAGTGCATAGGGAGTGCAGAGTGGAGAGTGCATAGGGAGTGCAGAGTGGAGAGTGCATAGGAAGTGCAGAGTGGAGAGTGCATAGGGAGTGCAGAGTGGAGAGTGCATAGGGAGTGCAGAGTGGAGAGTGCATAGGGAGTGCAGAGTGGAGAGTGCATAGGGAGTGCAGAGTGGAGAGTGCATAGGGAGTGCAGAGTGCATAGGGAGTGCATAGGGAGTGGAGAGTGCATAGGGAGTGGAGAGTGCATAGGGAGTGGAGAGTGCATAGGGAGTGGAGAGTGCATAGGGAGTGGAGAGTGCATAGGGAGTGGAGAGTGCATAGGGAGTGGAGAGTGGAGAGTGCATAGGGAGTGGAGAGTGGAGAGTGCATAGGGAGTGGAGAGTGGAGAGTGCATAGGGAGTGGAGAGTGGAGAGTGCATAGGGAGTGGGGAGTGCATAGGGAGTGGGGAGTGCATAGGGAGTGGAGAGTGCATAGGGAGTGGAGAGTGCATAGGGAGTGGAGAGTGCATAGGGAGTGGAGAGTGCATAGGGAGTGGAGAGTGCATAGGGAGTGGAGAGTGCATAGGGAGTGGAGAGTGCATAGGGAGTGGAGAGTGCAGAGTGCATAGGGACTGCAGAGTGCATAGGGAGTGCAGAGTGGGGAGTGGAGAGTGCATAGGGAGTGCAGAGTGCATAGGGAGTGCAGAGTGGAGAGTGCAGAGTGCATAGGGAGTGGAGAGTGCATAGAGAGTGCATAGGGAGTGGAGAGTGCATAGAGAGTGCATAGGGAGTGGAGAGTGCATAGGGAGTGGAGAGTGCATAGGGAGTGCAGAGTGGATATGGAGTGCAGAGTGGATAGGGAGTGCAGAGTGGATAGGGAGTGCAGAATGGATAGGGAGTGCAGAATGGATAGGGAGTGCAGAGTGGATAGGGAGTGCAGAGTGGATAGGGAGTGCAGAGTGGATAGGGAGTGCAGAGTGGATAGGGAGTGCAGAGTGGATAGGGAGTGCAGAGTGGATAGGGAGTGCAGAGTGGAGAGTGCATAGGAAGTGCAGAGTGGAGAGTGCATAGGGAGTGCAGAGTGGAGAGTGCATAGGGAGTGGAGAGTGCATAGGGAGTGGAGAGTGCATAGGGAGTGCAGAGTGGAGAGTGCATAGGGAGTGCAGAGTGGAGAGTGCATAGGGAGTGGAGAGTGCATAGGGAGTGGAGAGTGCATAGGGAGTGGAGAGTGCATAGGGAGTGCAGAGTGGAGAGTGCATAGGGAGTGGAGAGTGCATAGGGAGTGGAGAGTGCATAGGGAGTGGAGAGTGCAGAGTGCATAGGGACTGCAGAGTGCATAGGGAGTGCAGAGTGGGGAGTGGAGAGTGCATAGGGAGTGCAGAGTGCATAGGGAGTGCAGAGTGGAGAGTGCAGAGTGCATAGGGAGTGGAGAGTGCATAGAGAGTGCATAGGGAGTGGAGAGTGCATAGAGAGTGCATAGGGAGTGGAGAGTGCATAGGGAGTGGAGAGTGCATAGGGAGTGCAGAGTGGATATGGAGTGCAGAGTGGATAGGGAGTGCAGAGTGGATAGGGAGTGCAGAATGGATAGGGAGTGCAGAGTGGATAGGGAGTGCAGAGTGGATAGGGAGTGCAGAGTGGATAGGGAGTGCAGAGTGGATAGGGAGTGCAGAGTGGATAGGGAGTGCAGAGTGGATAGGGAGTGCAGAGTGGATAGGGAGTGCAGAGTGGATAGGGAGTGCAGAGTGCATAGGGAGTGGAGAGTGGAGAATGCATAGGGAGTGGAGAGTGCATAGGGAGTGGAGAGTGCATAGGAAGTGGAGAGTGCATAGGAAGTGGAGAGTGCATAGGGAGTGGAGAGTGCATAGGGAGTGGAGAGTGCATAGGGAGTGGAGAGTGCATAGGGAGTGGAGAGTGCATAGGGAGTGGAGAGTGCATAGGGAGTGGAGAGTGCATAGGGAGTGGAGAGTGCATAGGGAGTGGAGAGTGCATAGGGAGTGGAGAGTGCATAGGGAGTGGAGAGTGCATAGGGAGTGGAGAGTGCATAGGGAGTGGAGAGTGCATAGGGAGTGGAGAGTGCATAGGGAGTGGAGAGTGCATAGGGAGTGGAGAGTGCATAGGGAGTGGAGAGTGCATAGGGACTGCGGAGTGGAGAGTGCATAGGGAGTGGAGAGTGCATAGGGAGTGGAGAGTGCATAGGGAGTGGAGAGTGCATAGGGAGTGCAGAGTGCATAGGGAGTGCAGAGTGGAGAGTGCATAGGGAGTGCAGAGTGGAGAGTGCATAGGGAGTGCAGAGTGGAGAGTGCATAGGAAGTGCAGAGTGGAGAGTGCATAGGGAGTGCAGAGTGGAGAGTGCATAGGAAGTGCAGAGTGGAGAGTGCATAGGGAGTGCAGAGTGGAGAGTGCATAGGGAGTGCAGAGTGGAGAGTGCATAGGGAGTGCAGAGTGGAGAGTGCATAGGGAGTGGAGAGTGCATAGGGAGTGCATAGGGAGTGCATAGGGAGTGGAGAGTGCATAGGGAGTGGAGAGTGCATAGGGAGTGGAGAGTGCATAGGGAGTGGAGAGTGCATAGGGAGTGGAGAGTGCATAGGGAGTGGAGAGTGCAGAGTGCATAGGGAGTGCAGAGTGCATAGGGAGTGCATAGGGAGTGGAGAGTGGAGAGTGCATAGGGAGTGCAGAGTGCATAGGGAGTGCAGAGTGCATAGGGAGTGGAGAGTGCATAGGGAGTGGAGAGTGCATAGGGAGTGGAGAGTGCATAGGGAGTGGAGAGTGCATAGGGAGTGGAGAGTGCATAGGGAGTGGAGAGTGCATAGGGAGTGGAGAGTGCATAGGGAGTGGAGAGTGCATAGGGAGTGGAGAGTGCATAGGGAGTGGAGTGTGCATAGAGAGTGCAGAGTGCATAGGGAGTGCAGAGTGCATAGGGACTGCAGAGTGGAGAGAGCATAGGGACTGCAGAGTGCATAGGGAGTGGAGAGTGGAGAGTGCATAGGGAGTGGAGAGTGCATACGGAGTGGAGAGTGCATAGGGAGTGGAGAGTGCATAGGGAGTGGAGAGTGCATAGGGAGTGGAGAGTGCATAGGGAGTGGAGAGTGCATAGGGAGTGGAGAGTGCATAGGGAGTGGAGAGTGCATAGGGAGTGGAGAGTGCATAGGGAGTGGAGAGTGCATAGGGAGTGGAGAGTGCATAGGGAGTGGAGAGTGCATAGGGAGTGGAGAGTGCATAGGGAGTGGAGAGTGCATAGGGAGTGGAGAGTGCATAGGGAGTGGAGAGTGCATAGGGAGTGGAGAGTGCATAGGGAGTGGAGTGTGCATAGAGAGTGCAGAGTGCATAGGGAGTGCAGAGTGCATAGGGACTGCAGAGTGGAGAGAGCATAGGGACTGCAGAGTGCATAGGGAGTGGAGAGTGGAGAGTGCATAGGGAGTGGAGAGTGCATACGGAGTGGAGAGTGCATAGGGAGTGGAGAGTGCATAGGGAGTGGAGAGTGCATAGGGAGTGCAGAGTGGAGAGTGCATAGGGAGTGCAGAGTGCATAGGGAGTGCAGAGTGGAGAGTGCATAGGGAGTGGAGAGTGCATAGGGAGTGGAGAGTGCATAGGGAGTGGAGAGTGCATAGGGAGTGGAGAGTGCATAGGGAGTGGAGAGTGGAGAGTGCATAGGGAGTGCAGAGTGGAGCGTGCATAGGGAGTGCAGAGTGGAGCGTGCATAGGGAGTGCAGAGTGCATAGGGAGTGGAGAGTGGAGAGTGCATAGGGAGTGGAGAGTGCATAGGGAGTGGAGAGTGCATAGGGAGTGGAGAGTGCATAGGGAGTGGAGAGTGCATAGGGAGTGGAGAGTGCATAGGGAGTGGAGAGTGCATAGGGAGTGGAGAGTGCATAGGGAGTGGAGAGTGCATAGGGAGTGGAGAGTGGAGAGTGCATAGGGAGTGGAGAGTGCATAGGGAGTGGAGAGTGCATAGGGAGTGGAGAGTGCATAGGGAGTGGAGAGTGCATAGGGAGTGGAGAGTGCATAGGGAGTGGAGAGTGGAGAGTGCATAGGGAGTGGAGAGTGCATAGGGAGTGGAGAGTGCATAGGGAGTGGAGAGTGCATAGGGAGTGGAGAGTGCATAGGGAGTGGAGAGTGCATAGGGAGTGGAGAGTGCATAGGGAGTGGAGAGTGCATAGGGAGTGCAGAGTGCATAGGGAGTGCATAGGGAGTGGAGAGTGGAGAGTGCATAGGGAGTGGAGAGTGCATAGGGAGTGGAGAGTGGAGAGTGCATAGGGAGTGGAGAGTGCATAGGGAGTGCAGAGTGCATAGGGAGTGCATAGGGAGTGGAGAGTGCATAGGGAGTGGAGAGTGCATAGGGAGTGGAGAGTGCATAGGGAGTGGAGAGTGCATAGGGAGTGGAGAGTGCATAGGGAGTGGAGAGTGCATAGGGAGTGGAGAGTGCATAGGGAGTGGAGAGTGCATAGGGAGTGGAGAGTGCATAGGGAGTGGGGAGTGCGTGGGGAGTGCATAGGGAGTGGAGAGTGCATAGGGAGTGGAGTGTGCATAGAGAGTGGAGTGTGCATAGAGAGTGCAGAGTGCATAGGGAGTGCAGAGTGCATAGGGAGTGCAGAGTGCATAGGGACTGCAGAGTGGAGAGTGCATAGGGACTGCAGAGTGCATAGGGAGTGGAGAGTGGAGAGTGCATAGGGAGTGGAGAGTGCATAGGGAGTGGAGAGTGCATAGGGAGTGGAGAGTGCATAGGGAGTGGAGAGTGCATAGGGAGTGGAGAGTGCATAGGGAGTGGAGAGTGCATAGGGAGTGCAGAGTGGAGAGTGCATAGGGAGTGCAGAGTGCATAGGGAGTGCAGAGTGGAGAGTGCATAGGGAGTGGAGAGTGCATAGGGAGTGCAGAGTGGAGAGTGCATAGGGAGTGCAGAGTGCATAGGGAGTGCAGAGTGGAGAGTGCATAGGGAGTGCAGAGTGGAGCGTGCATAGGGAGTGCAGAGTGCATAGGGAGTGGAGAGTGCATAGGGAGTGGAGAGTGGAGAGTGCATAGGGACTGCAGAGTGCATAGGGAGTGCAGAGTGGGGAGTGGAGAGTGCATAGGGAGTGGAGAGTGCATAGGGAGTGGAGAGTGCATAGGGAGTGGAGAGTGCATAGGGAGTGGAGAGTGCATAGGGAGTGGAGAGTGCATAGGGAGTGCAGAGTGGAGAGTGCATAGGGAGTGGAGAGTGCATAGGGAGTGGAGAGTGCAGAGTGCATAGGGAGTGGAGAGTGCATAGGGAGTGGAGAGTGCATAGGGAGTGGAGAGTGCATAGGGAGTGGAGAGTGCATAGGGAGTGGAGAGTGCATAGGGAGTGGAGAGTGCATAGGGAGTGGAGAGTGGAGAGTGCATAGGGAGTGCAGAGTGGAGAGTGCATAGGGAGTGCAGAGTGGAGAGTGCATAGGGAGTGCAGAGTGGAGAGTGCATAGGGAGTGCAGAGTGGAGAGTGCATAGGGAGTGCAAAGTGGAGAGTGCATAGGGAGTGCAGAGTGCATATGGAGTGCATAGGGAGTGGAGAGTGCATAGGGAGTGGAGAGTGCATAGGGAGTGGAGAGTGCATAGGGAGTGGAGAGTGCATAGGGAGTGGAGAGTGCATAGGGAGTGGAGAGTGGAGAGTGCATAGGGAGTGGAGAGTGGAGAGTGCATAGGGAGTGGAGAGTGCATAGGGAGTGGAGAGTGGAGAGTGCATAGGGAGTGGAGAGTGCATAGGGAGTGGAGAGTGCATAGGGAGTGGAGAGTGCATAGGGAGTGGAGAGTGCATAGGGAGTGGAGAGTGCATAGGGAGTGGAGAGTGCATAGGGAGTGGAGAGTGCATAGGGAGTGGAGAGTGCATAGGGAGTGGAGAGTGCATAGGGAGTGGAGAGTGCAGAGTGCATAGGGACTGCAGAGTGCATAGGGAGTGCAGAGTGGGGAGTGGAGAGTGCATAGGGAGTGCAGAGTGCATAGGGAGTGCAGAGTGGAGAGTGCAGAGTGCATAGGGAGTGGAGAGTGCAGAGTGCATAGGGAGTGGAGAATGCATAGAGTGCATAGGGAGTGGAGAGTGCATAGGGAGTGCAGAGTGGAGAGTGCATAGGGAGTGCAGAGTGCATAGGGAGTGCAGAGTGGAGAGTGCATAGGGAGTGCAGAGTGGAGCGTGCATAGGGAGTGGAGAGTGCATAGGGAGTGGAGAGTGGAGAGTGCATAGGGAGTGGAGAGTGGAGAGTGCATAGGGAGTGGAGAGTGGAGAGTGCATAGGGAGTGGAGAGTGCATAGGGAGTGGAGAGTGCATAGGGAGTGGAGAGTGCATAGGGAGTGGAGAGTGCATAGGGAGTGGAGAGTGCATAGGGAGTGGAGAGTGCATAGGGAGTGGAGAGTGCATAGGGAGTGGAGAGTGCATAGGGAGTGGAGAGTGCATAGGGAGTGGAGAGTGCATAGGGAGTGGAGAGTGCATAGGGAGTGGAGAGTGCATAGGGAGTGGAGAGTGCATAGGGAGTGGAGAGTGCATAGGGAGTGGAGAGTGCATAGGGAGTGGAGAGTGCATAGGGAGTGGAGAGTGCATAGGGAGTGGAGAGTGCATAGGGAGTGCAGAGTGCATAGGGAGTGCAGAGTGGAGAGTGCAGAGTGAGTGCAGAGTGGAGAGTGCAGAGTGAGTGCAGAGTGGAGAGTGCAGAGGGAGTGCAGAGTGGAGAGTGCAGAGGGAGTGCAGAGTGGAGAGTGCATAGGGAGTGCAGAGTGGAGAGTGCATAGGGAGTGCAGAGTGCATAGGGAGTGCAGAGTGGAGAGTGCATAGGGAGTGCAGAGTGGAGAGTGCATAGGGAGTGCAGAGTGCATAGGGAGTGCATAGGGAGTGGAGAGTGCATAGGGAGTGGAGAGTGCATAGGGAGTGGAGAGTGCATAGGGAGTGGAGAGTGCATAGGGAGTGGAGAGTGCATAGGGAGTGGAGAGTGCATAGGGAGTGGAGAGTGCATAGGGAGTGGAGAGTGCATAGGGAGTGCAGAGTGCATAGGGAGTGCAGAGTGCATAGGGAGTGCAGAGTGCATAGGGAGTGCAGAGTGGATAGGGAGTGCAGAGTGGATAGGGAGTGCAGAGTGGATAGGGAGTGCAGAGTGGATAGGGAGTGCAGAGTGGATAGGGAGTGCAGAGTGGATAGGGAGTGCAGAGTGGATAGGGAGTGCAGAGTGGATAGGGAGTGCAGAGTGGATAGGGAGTGCAGAGTGGATAGGGAGTGCAGAGTGGATAGGGAGTGCAGAGTGGATAGGGAGTGCAGAGTGGATAGGGAGTGCAGAGTGGATAGGGAGTGCAGAGTGGATAGGGAGTGCAGAGTGGATAGGGAGTGCAGAGTGGATAGGGAGTGCAGAGTGGATAGGGAGTGCAGAGTGGATAGGGAGTGCAGAGTGGATAGGGAGTGCAGAGTGGATAGGGAGTGCAGAGTGGATAGGGAGTGCAGAGTGCATAGGGAGTGCAGAGTGCATAGGGAGTGCAGAGTGCATAGGGAGTGCAGAGTGCATAGGGAGTGCAGAGTGCATAGGGAGTGCAGAGTGCATAGGGAGTGCAGAGTGCATAGGGAGTGCAGAGTGCATAGGGAGTGCAGAGTGCATAGGGAGTGCAGAGTGCATAGGGAGTGCAGAGTGCATAGGGAGTGGAGAGTGCATAGGGAGTGGAGAGTGCATAGGGAGTGCAGAGTGCATAGGGAGTGCAGAGTGCATAGGGAGTGCAGAGTGCATAGGGAGTGGAGAGTGGAGAGTGCATAGGGAGTGGAGAGTGCATAGGGAGTGGAGAGTGCATAGGGAGTGGAGAGTGCATAGGGAGTGGAGAGTGCATAGGGAGTGGAGAGTGCATAGGGAGTGGAGAGTGCATAGGGAGTGGAGAGTGCATAGGGAGTGGAGAGTGCATAGGGAGTGGAGAGTGCATAGGGAGTGGAGAGTGGAGAGTGCAGAGTGAGTGGAGAGTGGAGAGTGCAGAGTGAGTGCAGAGTGGAGAGTGCAGAGTGAGTGCAGAGTGGAGAGTGCAGAGGGAGTGCAGAGTGGAGAGTGCATAGGGAGTGCAGAGTGGAGAGTGCATAGGGAGTGCATAGGGAGTGGAGAGTGCATAGGGAGTGGAGAGTGCATAGGGAGTGCATAGGGAGTGGAGAGTGCATAGGGAGTGGAGAGTGCATAGGGAGTGGAGAGTGCATAGGGAGTGGAGAGTGCATAGGGAGTGGAGAGTGCATAGGGAGTGGAGAGTGCATAGGGAGTGGAGAGTGCATAGGGAGTGGAGAGTGCATAGGGAGTGGAGAGTGCATAGGGAGTGGAGAGTGCATAGGGAGTGGAGAGTGCATAGGGAGTGGAGAGTGCATAGGGAGTGGAGAGTGCATAGGGAGTGGAGAGTGCATAGGGAGTGGAGAGTGCATAGGGAGTGGAGAGTGCATAGGGAGTGGAGAGTGCATAGGGAGTGGAGAGTGCATAGGGAGTGGAGAGTGCAGAGTGCATAGGGAGTGCAGAGTGGAGAGTGCATAGGGAGTGGAGAGTGCATAGGGAGTGCAGAGTGGAGAGTGCATAGGGAGTGCAGAGTGGAGAGTGCATAGGGAGTGCAGAGTGGAGCGTGCATAGGGAGTGCAGAGTGGAGCGTGCATAGGGAGTGCAGAGTGGAGCGTGCATAGGGAGTGCAGAGTGGAGAGTGCATAGGGAGTGCAGAGTGGAGAGTGCATAGGGAGTGCAGAGTGGAGAGTGCATAGGGAGTGGAGAGTGGAGAGTGCATAGGGAGTGGAGAGTGGAGAGTGCATAGGGAGTGCAGAGTGGAGAGTGCATAGGGAGTGGAGAGTGGAGAGTGCATAGGGAGTGGAGAGTGGAGAGTGCATAGGGAGTGCAGAGTGGAGAGTGCATAGGGAGTGCAGAGTGGAGAGTGCATAGGGAGTGCAGAGTGGAGAGTGCATAGGGAGTGCAGAGTGGAGCGTGCATAGGGAGTGCAGAGTGGAGCGTGCATAGGGAGTGCAGAGTGGAGCGTGCATAGGGAGTGCAGAGTGGAGAGTGCATAGGGAGTGCAGAGTGGAGAGTGCATAGGGAGTGCAGAGTGGAGAGTGCATAGGGAGTGGAGAGTGGAGAGTGCATAGGGAGTGGAGAGTGGAGAGTGCATAGGGAGTGCAGAGTGGAGAGTGCATAGGGAGTGGAGAGTGGAGAGTGCATAGGGAGTGGAGAGTGGAGAGTGCATAGGGAGTGCAGAGTGGAGAGTGCATAGGGAGTGGAGAGTGCATAGGGAGTGGAGAGTGCATAGGGAGTGGAGAGTGCATAGGGAGTGGAGAGTGCATAGGGAGTGGAGAGTGCATAGGGAGTGGAGAGTGCATAGGGAGTGCAGAGTGCATAGGGAGTGGAGAGTGCAGAGTGCATAGGGAGTGGAGAGTGCAGAGTGCATAGGGAGTGGAGAGTGCAGAGTGCATAGGGAGTGGAGAGTGGAGAGTGCATAGGGAGTGGAGAGTGGAGAGTGCATAGGGAGTGGAGAGTGGAGAGTGCATAGGGAGTGGAGAGTGGAGAGTGCATAGGGAGTGGAGAGTGGAGAGTGCATAGGGAGTGCAGAGTGCATAGGGAGTGGAGAGTGCATAGGGAGTGCATAGGGAGTGGAGAGTGCATAGGGAGTGGAGAGTGCATAGGGAGTGGAGAGTGCATAGGGAGTGGAGAGTGCATAGGGAGTGGAGAGTGCATAGGGAGTGGAGAGTGCATAGGGAGTGGAGAGTGCATAGGGAGTGGAGAGTGCATAGGGAGTGGAGAGTGCATAGGGAGTGGAGAGTGCATAGGGAGTGGAGAGTGCATCGGGAGTGGAGAGTGCATAGGGAGTGGAGAGTGCATAGAGAGTGGAGTGTGCATAGAGAGTGGAGTGTGCATTGGGAGTGCAGAGTGCATAGGGACTGCAGAGTGCATAGGGACTGCAGAGTGGAGAGTGCATAGGGACTGCAGAGTGCATAGGGAGTGGAGAGTGGAGAGTGCATCGGGAGTGGAGAGTGCATCGGGAGTGGAGAGTGCATAGGGAGTGGAGAGTGCATAGGGAGTGGAGAGTGCATAGGGAGTGGAGAGTGCATAGGGAGTGGAGAGTGCATAGGGAGTGCAGAGTGCATAGGGAGTGCAGAGTGCATAGGGAGTGCAGAGTGCATAGGGAGTGCAGAGTGCATAGGGAGTGCAGAGTGCATAGGGAGTGCAGAGTGCATAGGGAGTGCAGAGTGGAGAGTACATAGGGAGTGCAGAGTGCATAGGGAGTGCAGAGTGGAGAGTGCATAGGGAGTGCAGAGTGGAGAGTGCATAGGGAGTGCAGAGTGGAGCGTGCATAGGGAGTGCAGAGTGCATAGGGAGTGCAGAGTGCATAGGGAGTGGAGAGTGCATAGGGAGTGGAGAGTGCATAGGGAGTGGAGAGTGCATAGGGAGTGGAGAGTGCATAGGGAGTGGAGAGTGCATAGGGACTGCAGAGTGCATAGGGAGTGCAGAGTGGGGAGTGGAGAGTGCATAGGGAGTGGAGAGTGCATAGGGAGTGCAGAGTGGAGAGTGCATAGGGAGTGCAGAGTGCAGAGTGCATAGGGAGTGGAGAGTGCAGAGTGCATAGGGAGTGGAGAGTGCAGAGTGCATAGGGAGTGGAGAGTGCAGAGTGCATAGGGAGTGGAGAGTGCAGAGTGCATAGGGAGTGGAGAGTGCATAGGGAGTGGAGAGTGCATAGGGAGTGGAGAGTGCATAGGGAGTGGAGAGTGCATAGGGAGTGGAGAGTGCATAGGGAGTGGAGAGTGCATAGGGAGTGCATAGGGAGTGCAGAGTGGAGAGTGCATAGGGAGTGGAGAGTGCAGAGTGCATAGGGAGTGGAGAGTGCAGAGTGCATAGGGAGTGGAGAGTGCAGAGTGCATAGGGAGTGGAGAGTGCAGAGTGCATAGGGAGTGGAGAGTGCATAGGGAGTGGAGAGTGCATAGGGAGTGGAGAGTGCATAGGGAGTGCAGAGTGGAGAGTGCATAGGGAGTGGAGAGTGCATAGGGAGTGCAGAGTGGAGAGTGCATAGGGAGTGCAGAGTGCATAGGGAGTGCAGAGTGGAGAGTGCATAGGGAGTGCAGAGTGCATAGGGAGTGCAGAGTGGAGAGTGCATAGGGAGTGCAGAGTGCATAGGGAGTGCAGAGTGGAGAGTGCATAGGGAGTGCAGAGTGGAGAGTGCATAGGGAGTGCAGAGTGGAGCGTGCATAGGGAGTGCAGAGTGGAGCGTGCATAGGGAGTGCAGAGTGCATAGGGAGTGGAGAGTGCAGAGTGGAGAGTGCATAGGGACTGCAGAGTGGGGAGTGGAGAGTGCATAGGGAGTGGAGAGTGCATAGGGAGTGGAGAGTGCATAGGGAGTGCAGAGTGGAGAGTGCATAGGGAGTGCAGAGTGGAGAGTGCATAGGGAGTGCAGAGTGCATAGGGAGTGGAGAGTGCAGAGTGGAGAGTGCATAGGGACTGCAGAGTGGGGAGTGGAGAGTGCATAGGGAGTGGAGAGTGCATAGGGAGTGCAGAGTGGAGAGTGCATAGGGAGTGGAGAGTGCAGAGTGCATAGGGAGTGCAGAGTGCATAGGGAGTGCAGAGTGCATAGGGAGTGCAGAGTGCATAGGGAGTGCAGAGTGCATAGGGAGTGCAGAGTGCATAGGGAGTGCAGAGTGCATAGGGAGTGCAGAGTGCATAGGGAGTGCAGAGTGCATAGGGAGTGCAGAGTGCATAGGGAGTGCAGAGTGCATAGGGAGTGGAGAGGGGGTGCAGAGTGCAGAGTGGAGAGGGGGTGCAGAGTGGAGAGAGAGTGCAGAGTGGAGAGGGAGTGCAGAGTGGAGAGGGAGTGCAGAGTGGAGAGTGCATAGGGAGTGCAGAGTGGAGAGTGCATAGGGAGTGCAGAGTGGAGGGTGCATAGGGAGTGCAGAGTGGAGGGTGCATAGGGAGTGCAGAGTGGAGAGTGCATAGGGAGTGCAGAGTGCATAGGGCATAGGGAGTGCAGAGTGGAGAGTGCATAGGGAGTGGAGAGTGCATAGGGAGTGCAGAGTGCATAGGGAGTGCAGAGTGCATAGGGAGTGCAGAGTGCATAGGGAGTGCAGAGTGCATAGGGAGTGCAGAGTGCATAGGGAGTGCAGAGTGCATAGGGAGTGCAGAGTGCATAGGGAGTGCAGAGTGCATAGGGAGTGCAGAGTGCATAGGGAGTGGAGAGTGCATAGGGAGTGGAGAGTGCATAGTGAGTGGAGAGTGCAGAGTGAGTGGAGAGTGCAGAGTGGAGGGTGCATAGGGAGTGCAGAGTGGAGAGTGCATAGGGAGTGCAGAGTGGAGAGTGCATAGGGAGTGCAGAGTGGAGAGTGCATAGGGAGTGCAGAGTGGAGAGTGCATAGGGAGTGCAGAGTGGAGAGTGCATAGGGAGTGCAGAGTGGAGAGTGCATAGGGAGTGGAGAGTGCATAGGGAGTGGAGAGTGCATAGGGAGTGGAGAGTGCATAGGGAGTGGAGAGTGGAGAGTGCATAGGGAGTGGAGAGTGGAGAGTGCATAGGGAGTGGAGAGTGCATAGGGAGTGGAGAGTGCATAGGGAGTGGAGAGTGCATAGGGAGTGGAGAGTGCATAGGGACTGCAGAGTGCATAGGGAGTGGAGAGTGCATAGGGAGTGCAGAGTGCATAGGGACTGCAGAGTGCATAGGGACTGCAGAGTGCATAGGGACTGCAGAGTGCATAGGGAGTGCAGAGTGCATAGGGAGTGCAGAGTGCATAGGGAGTGCAGAGTGCATAGGGAGTGCAGAGTGCATAGGGAGTGCAGAGTGCATAGGGAGTGCAGAGTGCATAGGGAGTGCAGAGTGCATAGGGAGTGCAGAGTGCATAGGGAGTGCAGAGTGCATAGGGAGTGCAGAGTGCATAGGGAGTGCAGAGTGCATAGGGAGTGCAGAGTGCATAGGGAGTGCAGAGTGCATAGGGAGTGCAGAGTGCATAGGGAGTGCAGAGTGCATAGGGAGTGCAGAGTGCATAGGGAGTGCAGAGTGCATAGGGAGTGGAGAGGGGGTGCAGAGTGCAGAGTGGAGAGGGGGTGCAGAGTGCAGAGTGGAGAGGGGGTGCAGAGTGCAGAGTGGAGAGGGGGTGCAGAGTGCAGAGTGGAGAGAGAGTGCAGAGTGGAGAGGGAGTGCAGAGTGGAGAGGGAGTGCAGAGTGGAGAGTGCATAGGGAGTGCAGAGTGGAGAGTGCATAGGGAGTGCAGAGTGGAGGGTGCATAGGGAGTGCAGAGTGGAGGGTGCATAGGGAGTGCAGAGTGGAGAGTGCATAGGGAGTGCAGAGTGCATAGGGCATAGGGAGTGCAGAGTGGAGAGTGCATAGGGAGTGGAGAGTGCATAGGGAGTGGAGAGTGCATAGGGAGTGGATAGGGAGTGCAGAGTGGATAGGGAGTGCAGAGTGGATAGGGAGTGCAGAGTGGATAGGGAGTGCAGAGTGGATAGGGAGTGCAGAGTGGATAGGGAGTGCAGAGTGGATAGGGAGTGCAGAGTGGATAGGGAGTGCAGAGTGAATAGGGAGTGCAGAGTGGATAGGGAGTGCAGAGTGGATAGGGAGTGCAGAGTGGATAGGGAGTGCAGAGTGGATAGGGAGTGCAGAGTGGATAGGGAGTGCAGAGTGGATAGGGAGTGCAGAGTGGATAGGGAGTGCAGAGTGCATAGGGAGTGCAGAGTGCATAGGGAGTGCAGAGTGCATAGGGAGTGCAGAGTGCATAGGGAGTGGAGAGTGGAGAGTGGAGAGTGCATAGGGAGTGCAGAGTGGATAGAGAGTGGAGAGTGCATCCCCTCTACTTCTCTTCTATGGACACTTGTACTTCTTCTACTTCTCCACCAGCACAGTGTGTGTTTCCACTCGCCCGTGGCACTGGAGACTGAAGCACATCCTTCTTAGGGTGACAACCGTCTAGCTGGTCATTATGGACACTCTTTCCAGTTCTGTACTTTTATGTGATCACACTATGCATTATGGGGGGTGTAGTGTTGTTTTGATTCCATTAGAACACAGCTGAAAACAATGATTTGTAGATAAAAACTCTAGTCCCACTAAATCTTGGAAGTGCTTATTCACACACACACATGCATACACGCACATATGCAAACACACTCTCTCTCCCTCAACAGGTGCACTACCTCCTCACAAGCACGGACAGCAAGCGTCGCCTTAATGTGCCACCCCAGCACGGTTTAACCCCCTCAGCTGTCAATTGGCCGTCTGTCACGTGACACCTGCAGACCAGACTCTGAATTTCTTCAGTGAAATCCAGTAGGGTACTATAGGTCTTACATTTGCAAGAGATTAAGCTGTTGGCAATGTAAATGACAATGCCATTTATTTATCTGTTTTCAAAACCAACACATAAATAAAAATTTTGTCATTTACAATGCCAATAGCTCTAACTTTGGCAAAGGCGAAACCGTTGCATTGTAAATGCTTGTTTATTTATTCTTAGCCTGAGACAGTCAAAGTTGGAGTTCTCATCATGCAAGTAAATCCATTCCTGTACTAGGATCATATACAAAATATCTATGGCATAAAAGTCTACTATCAAGATATGTACAAGCATTAGGGCAATGAAAAGCTCCTAGTACTGAGTTAGCAAGGGGTGCAGTGCCACAATGAAAGCCCAAGATCCACTGGCAGGCAGTAAAGCAATTTCCAGTGCCGTAACAGGAGTGGCGGCCTTTGGCACCATAACGAGAGAAGGTGCAGATAAGTAATAAAAGTACCTTTTATGAGAAGTGCCCCACCCATCGAGATCTAGATGCACTAGACAGACTATGTGTGGCTCCCAGTGCTGAAAGTGCAGAGGGACACACAAATAAAGACTGGGATAAATTTGACGAGCAGTGCTCGGTACAGTATTATAATAGCAGGGGTTGCCCAAGAGAAGCACGGAGATTAAGTAGCACAATTGTGAGCAGGCCTTAGTGCAGTAAGAGCTGAGTGGTGGATATTTACAGGTACAATAAGAACTGCGTGACTAATTACACATCAATGAATGTGGTGGATTAACACAAAATAAACTGCATCGCCTTCTAGTATTTATCTTAAGCGTTCCAGGAACAACGTTTTTGCTTGGTGGAAAGAAATCAAGAATCTGAAAACACACTGGAAAACCTTTTTAGATCTTGCCGACTACACAGCATATGTGCTGTCTTTTCCAAGATATATTGTTCGCTTACGGGAGCTTAGAGTCAGCCCACTCTTTACCATTAGTTGACTTTGTCACTCATTAGCTTGTGTGTTACTTGTTACCTTGTGAAAGCTTTACTTCCTTGGCTTGTGTCTGTCCCTCTCCTGGAGCATGGATGCATTACTTGTGTCCTTCGACTGTTCGTTTTTTAGGCGCTACTTTTCTTCCTTTTGTTTAAGCACTCCAAAAGACTGCATGTGTAGGTCATCTCTCTCCTTGGTGTGCTTCTCTTCTTCGCTCGCTTGCCTGTATGCTTCTCCCCCACCCGCTGCCATTGCTCTCCTGCCTGTTAACTTTCTCACACTCTACATTGTTCTCTCGCCATTAGTTTGCTCCCCGCACTCTTCGTGCCGTTTCCCTCCACCAGCGCCATTTCTCTTGCTTCCGCCCTTAACTCATCCTCCATAGATCTACCCCCCAATAGTGCACTGCCTGCGCTCCACATTGCGGCTTCTTGCCCGTGATTCTACCTTTGCGTTCGCCTCCCGGAGAAGCTGAGGATATTTGGATCTGCTTTGCCCGGGAGCAAATGACCTGCATGACTTTTGGACCAACTTTACCAGGTAACAAACTCCGGAGCTCCACTATTAAAGAGGCGCAGTGTCACCAAGGGCCATGGGACCTTCAATCAAGGCCTGGAGTGTCATGTGTGAGGATATCAGGCCCTTTGCTTTCTTTCACTGAAGTGCGCAACTCCCCGTTTAACCTGCAACATTTGCTGTGCCCCTGTCCTCCCAGAGAAGCTTCATGGAGAGTGTTGCAGAAGAGCACAGTGGTGGCTCCGTTCTGGTCAAGTTTTAATCTAACTCAAAGGACTACACAGTTTTATAACTTCACAATTCAGTTCCAACCTATGAGACAGCTTCTGGTTGTCTGTAGGTAAAAGATTATTGTGGACCACAGTGCTTTAAATGAGATGAAAAATGGTTGTGGTGGTGGGGGGGGGGTCTTTAAAAGGACATGGCCCACCTAACTAAGGGCGTGGCTTAAAGAATGTGAACTACAACCCTGTGCGAGAGGCGTATCAGACCCCTGCATCCACCCTCCCCCCACCAAGCCTTCAAGGGTCCATCAAACATTCAGGGGGCTCACATTCAACTCAGTCAATTAATATTGGGCAGGTATGGGAGACTCAGAGGTCCCTTTTTATACTGTCCACGGGCCCAGAATTTTGCGTTACACCGCTGTTCTGTGCTTTACACGACATGCTGATTGACCAGCAGTTAGGCACCTCTTTGCGAGTGTTCTGCTACTGCATCCAGATATATCACACAACAAACATATGCCTGAAACAAGCTGGACCTCTTGGCTTTGTGAGTGCTTATTAGCAGTTTGATAAATGGGTAACAATGATGTACTGTAAATAATTAGAATTGGTAATTACAAATGGTACATGTGTCCATCACTATGTGCACCCTGCAGAGAGGTCAAGGATTGACGAGCAGTTATGACCCACTGATTCGCTGCCTTCTACCTCAGCTCCAGAGCTTTCAATCGGACTCCGTTACGAAGCGCCCTACCAAAGCCAGAACTCATCCAGACAGCGAAATGCAACTCCGCTTACAAGTACCATACAAGCATTGAACAACCCTCAATCTTTACAGCAGGCACTCTTGGCCTGCCCAATACTTCGATTCCAATTAAAATGCTAAATTGCACTAAAGTAAAAAGGGCTTATAATTTTGGATTCAAAGTCTTTGGTTACATAAATTGTGCAATATATCTACAGTAAAATATTTCTAAAACCATTGCAATACTCAATAGGTCCCAAAGGTGAAACCAGTTTGCTTTGCCAATGCGCGTTTCGTCAACAGCCAGATGAAACATCTATAGGCACATTCTCGGCTGGAATACGTGAGGACAAATGCCCGTTAAAGTTGTGCCATCTACAGCAGAGTCAGCACTGCTCGCTGGCGGCTGTTCCTCCTTTGCCAATCACCCGTTACTACACTATGCGGAACACAAACACAGAAGGGAACAGGAAAGAAGCAAGCAGGATAATTCAATAAGTTTCCGATGCTGAGCTGCACGTGTTGCCTTGCCCTCTCTGCCCTTCCTGCGACCTTGGCCGCTTCCGACGCAGCCTCAGCAATGCTGCCGGTCGTCACCACACGGCAAGGACGGACTCCGAATAACCAGGCTAGGGATCACTTCCTGGACGTCGGAAGGGGAGTTGCTGAGTTGGAGCAAGCAAACACTCATTCTCGAGTACACCAAAACAATCTAGGCCAGCATAATGCAGGTCATCTCCCGCCTAGGGCGACAACCCTTTCACAGGGAGGGACAATCTTTTGCGAATGAGTAATATGAAACTTATCCAAGGAGGGTGGAACACAGGTGCAAACTACCATCAGAAAGAACAAAAACACTACCAGGTTTCAAGAGCTCTAAACGAAAACAAAGCTGCTTCTGGCTGCTACCACAACTGCAGGAACAGGCGAAGAGCTACTGTATTCCTGATTGCAACCCGAGCTCCTAGGCTGCTGCACATAACTGCTTGGAAGAAAACCACTTTCAGGGCTGCGGACTCTTGCCTCAAACCATCTTCATAAAAAGACAGCCCGGGCAGCTGGTCTGCACTGCATTAACAAAACAAGCATTTGCAAAGCAATAGCTCGCGCATTTTTTAGAGTTAGAGCTATCAGCGTTGCAATGTAAATGTTTTTAACTTAAGACCATTACAGCTTATTCAAAAGTTTGAATATGCAAAACAAAATCCGCCATATTGGGAGATCGGACTGTTTTTGCTCCAGTGATGCTTTGCCAGTGATGTCATGGTTTAGGCACAGGGTGTAGAGAGGTTTCGATCTGCATCCTCGCTTTGCAGAAGAAATACTATGAGCAATGAGTGAGTGCGTTAAGGGGGTGGGCTGCGCTATACCCTCTTATGTGTTCCGCAAATATGGAGGGGCTAGAACTGCGATCTGACCCTGAACCTTTTAAAAAAAACATTACAGAAACTTAAAGTATTAGCGAGACATGCTCCTTCCGGTAACTGAAGCAGTGATGCATATATGCATTAACTCAAGACAGACCGGGAGGCGACAAGACTACTCAGGACGTATGGGTGCGGCTGTGTTAACACTGATCTCACTTTTTGGAGTGGTTGCAGTTGCAAGACTACAGGCGGTGAGTGGGCGGGCGAGACTGGAGTAAACCAATGGCAACAGAAAGTGTTTGCATTGTATTTGATGAAAGAACATGAAGAAACTGATCGAGGCAAACTCCATTTTGAAACAAACTCCTAAAGCTCTGCCAATAAAATGTCCATCCTTTGACATACCAAGAAACAGGAAATCCGGTCTAAAAGCATATTTACAGAAGAAGCATGTATAAAAGCCACAGACTATGTGGTAGAACCAACTATATGGTATGATGGGACTCAAGGACACCCTACCTTGCCTTGCAGCAGCAGGGGACACAAAAGGCAGCGTAAGGCAGGGATGCCACACTTTACCAGGGGCGGACAGGAAAAGGAAATGGTCTATAACGTGGGCGAGAAGGCTAAAAGGAGTGTGGCTTTGTTTGGGACAGTGAGGTGGTATGGAGTGGGCAGAATAGAAAGAGACTCCTTGCACCCCCTACACAACTGAGATACACAGCATGATGACGGTTCCGCCTTTAGTCTGGAGGAGTGTGACTAGTGTTAGGCACTGGCCCCACCTCAGAGAGAAAATATTTTGCAGAATAGGGGAAGACTATGGTTCCTCCCTATGTAGGGAAATGTGCGGGGTAGTAGGGCCCAGGACCTTGGAAAAGCTGGAGAAAGTGTTAGGTGCATTTATACCGTGATGGCATTTGAAAGTTAAGGCGGATAATTGCTTAACGATTAAGCAAATATTTTTTAACTTTTACCAAGCATGCAGCTCTGCGGCCGGCCGGGAAGCGGGTAGGGAGTGTTTTAAAAAAAGAAAGTGCAGAGTCCTGCACTTATACCGTGCTGGAGAGGAGTCTGGAAAATAGGGCAGGGTGGCAAGCACAAAGAGCATTCGAAAAGTACGGAATGGGACGTGCTCGGAGGACTCACCCATAGTTCGGACTGACAGAAATGTCCACCCTTCGGGGCTCATAGTAGACATTCAATATCCGAGGTTGCAGCCCTTCTTTCTCATCACGACTCGGATCTCTTTGCCTCGCCTCAAGCCGCAACCTCAGAGTTCACCAGAGATTTCAGAAAGCACTTTGTATGTGAGCTGAGGGCTGCTTAAGTTGGAACTCAGCAGAGCCGCTCACACCTCCTTCCAGTTAGTCTAACATGTTAGGAATGTCCCAGGTGCCACAGCTGGCCCATGTGACAGCTAGCGTATGAGATGATGGAAAGGTGCCCTGTACCCTCGGTTTAATATCCGCTCCATTCTTCCCAGCCTTCAGCCCTCCTCTCAGGAGTCCCAAGCAGTAATTCTGCGGAGGTGAGCCCAGCTAGCCTCCTTGTAAGAATCTTTGGTTTTTAGAGGAATAAGCATGAGTAAGAACAGGGAACTTCAAACAAGAATGCCATTTATAGGACATGGGTGCATGTGAAGTACCACCAGTACACATTGCCAAAAAATAAGCTAAAAAGTATTACCAATGCAACACATCTGGCTTATAAACGATGAAAAAGATTTTTTAGTCACTGATAGGTTTAGGGAATTCAACACACGCACAGTCACTCATTTTTTAACTCCTGCATTCTTTTATCTACCACTGACTCATACTTATAGTCACAAACTTAAAGAACCACAATATCACACACAAACTCAACGAAATATGCTAAATAAACTAAAAGAATAAAAGTTGAAAAAAAAAGCGGACATGTAAAGACGACGGGCATGTGCTTGCAATAAAAACCAACATATCAACAGGTGTCTCTTTTACAATTGTCCTGTACGTAGTGTATCATAGTTTTAAAGTTCTAGCATGGCTGCCCCATTAAGAAACAAAGTGATGGCCATCTTGGAATAGTAAAAAAGCAATTCACTATGGACATAACCACTCCAAGACTGCCGTTTGGTTTAGAGGAGGCGGCAGCACATGATATGGAACATTGGCGAAGAAATGAGCAGCACATCAGAAGCCGTTAGACCGGTCTGGTGATTTGTAGTTTGCTCGAAAAGGAAAAAAAAAGAAAAAGAAAAAGGGCTATAAAAACAAATTCAAAATGAAAAGATCCAGCCCTTCACTCCTTATACTGCAGCACACATGTCCAGGAGGATGTGCACTTGATCAAGCAAATGCAGTCACTGACAGGGCAAGTGAGCCAATGACAGAAGTACTAACGTTTTGTTCCAAACTGTCATGGATAGAAGCAGAGATATATATATATACCGTATTTTCCGGCGTATAAGACGACCCGGCGTATAAGACGACCCCCTACTTTTCTTGATAAAATGTAGGTTTCGTGCTATACTCGCCGTATAAGACTACCCCCACTTCCAACGCAGTCCACGCAGTCCTGCATAGCCATTTCTTCAAAAAACTCACCGCAAGTGTCAATATTCATTCACTTGTTGACCAGGTGATGCAGTGACTGCCGGTCTGTTTCTGTTACAGGCACTTAGCAGCATTGAATGCCCATGTGAGTCAGGCGGTGGCTGTGAGAGGACACAAGAGGGAGTTGATGCCAATGCTAGTGAGTGAGTGCTGTGTAAGTCAGCACCTGTGAGAAGCAGTCAGTGGCTGTAGGAGTCTGCCGGTTTGGTGAGTAGTATACAATACGCCCACAGCTCGAGAGCCAACTGCTGTGCAGGCAATCTGAGGCTGTGAGAACAATTTGCGGCCAATGTGAGGCAAGGGGTTGTCAGTGTATGTGAAAGCCACTAAGCACTTCTGGCACATGTGAACAGCACATTAGAAAGAACCAAGGGGCCCTGCCACACTGTATGGAGGCGGCGCAGTGAGAGAGGTTTTAGGCAGTTTAAACAGTTTTTGTCCTTGTGAAGTCCTGCTGTACCAAAGTCTAGAACAGAGCGGGGATAGACCAGCACTAAGTCCTCTTCTTGCACACACGTCACTTTTTCCTCCTGTAAAGCACCATTTCCTATTGTGAAGCGGTCTGATACCTTCGGGTAAAGTCCGCGCTATATAAAAGCGCATGAATAAATACCCTAAAATTTGGCACCCGGCGTATAAGACGACCCCCGACTTTCCAGAACATTTTAAGGGGTCAAAAGGTCGTCTTATACGCCGGAAAATACGGTATATATATATATATATATATATATATATATATATATATATATATCGTATTTTCCGGCGTATAAGACGACCTTTTGACCCCTTAAAATGTTCTGGAAAGTCGGGGGTCCTATATATATATATATATATATATATATATATATATATATATATATATATATATATATATATATATATATATATATATATATATATATATATATATATATATATATATATATATATATATATATATATATATATATATATATATATATATATATATATATATATATATATATACACATACATATACATACATATACATACATATACATACATATACATATATACATGCTCGCTCCTGCTTCAAAGAAGACACTGCACTCGTGGGGTCCGTTCAAGTAACTTTATTTCAATACGCAAGGACGCGTTTCGGCGATGGGCCTTCTTCCTGCTTGCATTGTATTGAAAACGGCACTGACTAGCCCATACTCAAGTTTCTTGCATCCTGGGTCGTCATAGGTTGCCTTAAATGGTAGGTGGAAGGGGATTGGTTACCTAGGGGCCAATGACATTGCCCCAACAGTTCGATATTCAGAGTTTCTTCTGAATGAGAGCGCACCATATAACCATTACTTATTGTTCCATATATAGGCATATGCTATAGTGCGCCCGCAAACAAAGGCTCTTCTTCTCCTCCCCATTAAAATGAAGTCGATGTCGCGCTGGTTACCTCAATCGGACCCTTCGTCCAACCTCCGGAGGCGATGGCACACAACACAGGGAACGGTCGAAGGGCAGGTTTCCCAACAGTCTGAATGGCTGTCGACGTGGTCGATGGAGGTGTCACAGATATCCAGGCGGTGGTGCAAGGCGCCTTGTACCCCGTACTTTGCTCCATATCCACCATGGGCGCAACTGCACTCTTGAAGACGGGTGCCGCGGCATGGCGGTGGGTCCATGTTAAAAATGCTCGCTCCTGCTTCAAAGAAGACACTGCACTCGTGGGGTCCGTTCGGGTAACTTTATTTCAATTAGCATACATATATATACACACACATATATATATATATATATATATATATATATATATATATATATATATATATATATATATATACACACACACACACACACACACACACACACACATATTGTACATTATAAGGATGTTGTAAGTCACAAAGGAGTTCCATCTGGATGATTGAGGCCGTACGCAGAGTTCCTTTATTAGGTTATGGAACTCGGAGGTGACTTGCAATATCCTTATAGTCGAGTCTAGTGAAGAATTAAACGCATCAAAAACGTGTTAGCTATTTGTTGCAAACATAGTTCAATATAAGTCAGTTTAAAAAAAAAAGCTGCTGTATTTCGGAATGTGTATAAACATGCAGAAAGATTCTAGCTTTCCTCTAAGGAGTGCAACAAATGAACATTCTCTGCTTGCCATTGTAAGCTATTAAACAGCGCAGAAGAAAGAAAAGCAACGTTCCATTTTGATTGTTTTAAACATCTACTTCAATTATGCTCCCTCATCTGCTTTACCTCGGCTGCTGCCTCTGTTCACAGGCATTGTCTCGTCAGAACTAGACTGTAATAACTTCGTCAAGTTCGGCCGTCTTTAATTTACTATCTGCGACTGAGTGAGTCACTAGTTGCTAATTATAAAACTAGCTACATGCATTTATGAAGGGATTACAGAATTCCATTATATATATATATATATATATATATATATATATATATATATATATATATATATATACACACATACATATACATACACACACACACACACACACACACACACACACACACACACACACCCCTCCCCCCCACCCAACCAACCAACACTCGACTCGGTCCGGTCTCCTCCAAAAACAGACACGGCACTACGGTACTGAAATCACCGTTGTAAGCTTATTGGCTGAACCATAACCAACTCAGATCTACAGTACTGAACGGAGTACAAGCTTTACCGCAAAGCAAGCATCAGGTGTATGCTGTAATAAAATAACAAATGTGCAAAATTACAGTAGCCAAAAATATTAAATCGCTTCTAGGAGACTCTAACCAGGATTACTACAGGGCAAATCTGGGTAACCAGCACCAAAACCCTTGCCTAACATGGTAATCTGTTTGATTCCATTAACAACATACCTCTTTAGGCTTTAACCATTTCACGTGTGCAAATCGGACAGCTTCCAGCCGCACACACCACCAGTGACGTCGGTTGGCCGTCAGACGCATCCAAAGGGTTAATACAGTGTTATAATAATTTGCCCTTAAATGCATACCGACTTAAACGCATTCTTTTTTTTTACAAAATATTGGGCCTGCTGCCTTTATTGTAACTTTTCACAATATACAGATCAGGCATCCAGCCTTGATCATTAGCTTATAATCAACACAGTCCTGCTTCACTGGACATAGGCTTCCCCACAATGTAAAACATGCATTTCACTCAGTCTTTTCAGAGGAAGCACACTTTGTCAAATCAAATGCTGCACTCAGGAAAAATAACACTTGGACAGAGCCCTGGTGCCTCTGTAAGTAGTACTTCAGAGAGCCCTTTTAGTTGATCACTGAAGTTCAAACAACAGCTCTGCCGTCAAGCTAGATCTAAGAATGAGGCTACATACTCATGAATGTGACTAAGGAGTTTCAACTCCCAACACCTACATGACTACCAAGTTGCTTAGCATAACCACAGTTATTACTTTATGTAAGTTTGATAAACCATGCCCTACTACAACATACAGATGTAAATAAGAACTCTCACCATGAAGAGCAAGGAAAAAATCCCGATAGCTAAAAAGCTCACTTGGAACCAGTACCCCAATGTTTTATCCAATCAGAGACACCTCCTGCAGGCCCCCCAATTCCACTTCCCTTTCTAGTCGCAGAAGGTCACAAAGTGTCGATGAACCAACCTTCTATTAACCACTGACAAAGAGAAGAAGTAGGAACAGTGGCAACGGAGGGAGAAGGAAAAGAGTAAAAAAATCAAAAGGATACTAAAAGATACAAGATTAGAAAAAAATGATGGCAAGAATAGGAGGCCTGAGGAAAAGAAAATGAATGGCGGGATTAAGAGGATTAAATCCAGTTGGCCACAAGTATCGCATGTTCCAGAAAATAAATATTTTGGACAAAATTGGCAGTTCAAATAGTGCTCAACCTATCTTCAGCATCAGTAAATAGGGAAGACATCACTCATCGTGGCTGTTTAGGTTTCTTCTTCAGTCGGGAAACCGGGCTGTGCAAGTTGCTCAATATTACAGGGATAAAGTGGATTATGTGATTGCTTAAAGTAGACTGCACTACGCTAAAAAGGAGCAGCATTGTAGATACAGGGTGAGAAATTACTTAAGACTATCAGATATGAAGTGGGCCTCCTGAAACTGCACACAGAATTAATTAACCTCATCAATAATGCTTGCAACATTTTCAATCAGTCCGCAGTAAACATCCCAACTACAATGACCCAATCTTCATATTGCCCGTTTACCTTATCCTTCCTCTGTCTTGCACTTTCTAAAAACTCAGGAAATGACAGGCCCTCAGGAAATGACAGGCCCTCACTCACACTACATTCTGAAGCTTATCTGCACACATCCCACCGCGTCTCAACTTGCTATTTGCTGACCACCTTTGAAATCAACCACTAACCACATTATGTATGTTAGACTAAAGGTTAAACAAATGTATCTGACCACGCTGACCAACCCTTCCCCCCTCTCCCCCATCGATTGCATTTCTCATAGATCTGGAAAGATCCCAAATACTTTGTAGCACCAGCGACTTTTCAAAGTGATTTTATCCCAACACTCCACATACCACACACAAAATCTCATAAGTCGAAGAGTAAACATTCATTTCATAGAGTCTCTCAGGTTGTGTCGGTTTCACCACTTGTAACGGTCATTATCTTTTGAATATTATTCCAATTCATTTATAGCTCCCTTTAAATCCAACACTAAGGCCTTTTAATTCCCTCAGAGTGCAATTGGCTATAAGAAACGGGACACTTTACAATTAATTTGACCCACAAGTCCCCTCATCATTCATGAGAATTTTTATTACAGAACACATTGTACTGCCAGTACCTCTGAGATCACTCTAACATTATCTGCACCTATGTACTGTGACGGGAAGCCTCTGGATCCAATAACAATAGCCAGCACAGTGATGATCAGTACCCTCTCTTCTTCGGAACATGCTTTCATCACATGTCCTGATCAATATCCCATATGACAACCTACCAATACCACCCTTCATTTCTAAAAGAAAACATTTGCAGTGTGCCTCCTAGCAGTTATGAACTAAAGCCAAAACTTCACAACAGTGCAGTAAACTGATTCCACTTTGCCTTGAAACATTTTTTGAGTCACATTAGCCTCCACATATTTTACTACCAGCAACATCACTGGACTTCATCTAACAATCGATCTATGCAATTCAAATTCAAGTATTTTTTTTGTAGATGGAGTAATAAAAGCTACCACAGAAAATCTTAAAACATGCAAACAAATCTTGGTCGTATTAATTTTGGCCTTGGCTAATAAACAAGTAGACAGCCTTCTGAACTCAGAACCTATACTACTGAACTTACCTTAGCGAGATTTCTGTCTACCTTAAGTGATTAGCGAGATTACTAAGTGAACCTCAGTAGTAAAAGTTCTTTAACATAAGCCATTTTATCTTTTCTTAATCCCTAAGAACATCCATCACCAAAAAGTGCCCTTCCAAAAGGCGTTTTTGGAGAACAACATTTCCTATTGGAATTTCAATGGGAAATTAATATTTTGGGACGCCCCTTTTTTCTTGTAACCCCACTTAGTGGATCATGTAGGAGGCAAAGTGAATGTAGAGCCACCCAACTATGATTAGCAAACCGAACAAGGACTTTATGGTGAAGCATGCCCCATAACTGTGTGTGTGAGAGTCCTTTGACAAAATTAAGGTTTGTCCCAGATTCTGGGCTAGGGATAGGACTGGGAATTTTAGATGTCTGTGTGGCATTCATCTCTGTCTAACTGATTTACTTTAGGGTAAAATTAGATGCAGGTCCCTTATTGTTACTCCTTCTATTGTCCATAAGGAATTGTACAGTCGACTCAACTGCCATAACCAAAATGTTCTCAATGATTCATTTCTGAAACTGTCTATTGTACAGTTTTCCTTTGTTCTCATTGTTCACGAGTAACGTGCCCTCACATTTCACTGTTCACTATTGCACTTGTAACCTTATCAGACATCTTTACTATATAACAAATAAAGTTACAATTTATGAACCTGTATCCTATGTGCGTTTGTTCTGTGTACGAAATACAGTAGGCTTGCATCTATTGCCCGAATTACAGTCCATGACAAACACACAATAATTTTTGTCTAAAAAAAAAATGTAAATGTCACATTAGAGCAGTTTGGCACTCTTCTGGTTCTTATCATGCATCAGTGAGCTAGCAAAAACACTTGAGTGGTGGTGAAAAAATACCTATCGATTTGGGGATGTGTGAAATGTGTGTAATTACGTTAAACTTATGTGAAATTAGCTGCAATTAAGCTAAATGCAAATCTTGCATTTAGCACTATATTTTAGCATGAAATGTGCAGTCATGTCTGTGTTGGGATAAGTTAGCATGAAATGTGCAGTCATGTCTGTGTTGGGCATGTGGACACGTTCCAGGCTAAAAATGTAATAAAAACAATGTAAAAATAAATTAACATGTGGAACGAACAGCTGCTCACGTTGTGGTCATTCAAGTTGTTCCCAGGCTATAGCTTTGCCAGGAACGCAACAATTCTGATACGCGGCACAGTTCAGAGACTCTCACATAACACAACGTTCTCAAAATTACATGTATGATGCCGGCGTAGTTGAAATGTTCCCCGGTATGTAAATTACAGAGGCAAGCACAAAAATCGGGTGGAATTTCAACACTACAATGCTAAGAAGTCATGCCAAAGACGCCTATGCAACATATACCTGAAAAGCAATGAGCCCCCTTCTTTTTCTCCCACAGGTTCAAGGCCATTGTCCTGTTGAGTGTGGCTGTCAGCAGCAGCCGGGCCCTACAAAGGATCTTGCCTTCCTGCAGAGCGGCTGATCCAAAGCCAGGGTTTGTCGAGCCGGGACCAATACAGGAAAAGTGCTCCCCTCTGTGAATACCTGTGCTCAGCAGGAGGTCACGTTCAGAGGGGGCTTTCTGTGCTCTGCGTAGAGCTCTCGACTCGGCATGGTCTTCATACAACTTGCCATCATTGCCCTTCCCACTCCTCCAGCTATAAAGCAACACAACAGAAGATACCGGAATTGAAAGATTTTTTTTCTCCAATTAAGTACAGCATTTAACCAGGCCTGCCACACTTCTGTGAAGAAGGCACGCAGAAGGCGCACACTAATCTGCCCAGATAGCAAACTAGGGAGGCTGCGAAATAATGCAAAAAATGCCTCCCAAAATTCCTATGACAGAGAAGGAATCCCCATATTGTGCAATAGCGAGGGGCGAGGCACTTTCTCTATGTGTTGAGCTTCTAATGCATGGGTACTTATAAACATATTCCCAGGGACCAAAAGTAAAGTCTGCGGAGTGCCCGAAAGCCACATCTATGCTGGTGCATGCAGAAATTGAATGGAAGGTGGGGGTTTATGTGGACAGAAGAAAAACGTGCACCTTTTAAAAGGAATGGTAGAAAAAACATTCTCTCAAACACACTTTTTGCAGCAGCCCATCTGACATACTGTGTGAAACCCACACACATTTAAAAGTTGTGTGTAAAACATTTTTAAACAAATGGCGTTCACATAAATTACTGTATTAGGATGGGGCCCAATCCCACTATAAATACACACTGCTTGATGAAATGGTAGGATGATTTTCCTATATACAATCTGCTAAACTGAAGTATATGCTCATTTATTATACTGTCTCCATACATGACTATAATGTAATGTTTAACCTAAGAAACCAACATTTGCAATAAAGTTTGTGTTAAAAAACGTATATATATATATATATATATATATATATTAATCGCTTTACAGCGTGTCAAAAGGGATTCAAGTAGACACTCCATTCACACCGACATCTGTGGTGATCAAACTGCCCTTTCATATAAAACAAAAATGTCAGTACATTTCGTTTTTTTGCTACTTGCCGAGCCCCTCCTTGCACTCACTATCCCTGCCCTGTTCTACTCCTGTTCGTAGTTCTCATACTTCCCTATTGCACTTTCATCTGCCCAGCTAAGGTTCATCTATGAGCAGGGGGGCTTTGCTGACAATTCAAGCTGAACTAGATGTAGAAACACAGCCAATATCCACAAGAGCACAAACAAATGTACCTGTGTAACACTGTTTGTTTTCCGTCTAAGGGGTTAGTTTCTATAGTCATTGCAGCTTGTTCTAGGAGCAGAGCAGCCCTTTTCACAATGCAAGCTCGAATAACTATAGAAACATACCAGAATCACAATAAGATGTTAAAGGGTCCTATCGTCCCCGGAGAAGACGGTCAAAGATGCTGGTCATGGTACCTAAAGATTTCACCTCAAAGGTCTGCTCTCACCCCAGGGGCCTATATAAATGGGTGCTCTTGGCACCTAAAAAACTCACATAAAAGGGTAGCTTTAATCTCTCAGATCAATTAGGAGGGCGATGACCCATTTCACAACAATTTCATGTGATACAGCCAATACTGGTGCAAAAAAAATGCTAAAAGATTATAGCACTAGTCACAAAAGTGATAAAAAAGCAATGCATTCTCAAATAGTGAGCACTCCATAGTGTAACCAAAAATTACCAACAGAGGCTGTGGGGGTCTTCCATACATCATAACCGTTAAAGAAAAAAATTCAAGTGAATTATATAAAGGAATTTTGCACCGTAACACGGGGAGATCCAGTTATACCTGAGGAGATTCCATCATCATTGAGGCAGTGACTGGGTTTGGGGCAGAATTTGTAGTAGCTGTTGATAGAGACAGTAGACAGCCTCTGATACAACTGTACTCCAACTGCATAACCAAAGTTTCCCTTTGTATGCTCGACGCCGAGCCCTCTCGGTCAAGGTGTAAAGAAGGTAGATAAGGAGCCATAGGTCAGAAGAAAAATAACTGATTACAGGGAGAAAGGGGTAACGGAATACTCTAGGGTCGGCAGCCAACAGCTCAAAGCTAGTACAGAATCATATTAAAGCACTGAGAACAAATTCAATTGAAACCCCTTGAGAACGGATCTCTTGTGGTGCTCAGAAATGCATGAGCCTGAAAACGAAATAAAGGTGCGACACCCAGGAGCTAAATGTTGGGTTATATTAAGATACAATTGGGCATAGTCATAATATTCACACTCAATGTACCGTCAGAACTAGTACCAGGTATGAATTTACATAAAGGTGGAGCAAAACACTCCGAGTTAGGCACAACAGAAAATAAAAACAAAATCCTACTACAGTCTTGAGCTGAGATGCTAAGCAAAAATATTTTAAAGTGTCTACTTCGTAAAACAATTTAAACCAAAGAACACCTGGGTTTTTGTACAATGTAATCCGATAGAACCGAAAACAAGTCCTCAGACATCTCCCAAAAACCTTTTTATCTTAGTTCCTTCTTACTGTCAGTTTCTCAATGCCTAAAGGAGACAGACATAAGGTTGCAAGTAAGGTAAGCTAGTAATGAACTGAATGCCTGCAATTTATTCTACTCTCTCAGCAGCTCCTGACACAAGGACTGCCAGCTCACATGATTCGAACCCAAGTGCTTTCAAATTTGCCAAAGATTCACAAAGCCCCCCCCAAACTACAATTCAAAGGTGAACCAGAAATCCAACCTACAAAAACTGAGAGTGGCAAAAAGACTTGTTTGAAGTCAGAGTTATAGTGCCAGTAAAAGGCTGACCAGGAGTTTAGGGAGTCGGTAGGGTGGTTAAAGTATTAGAAGGCGCTACAGTGGTGTGCCATCCAAGTGATTGATCTTGCAACATAATATGGTACAAATATCCATATATTCTCCCACAGTTTATTACATCAAAGACGGAACTACAAACTAAGCCAGTATTAAGGTTGCATTTTTTTTGTGTCACTGTTTACACAAATTAGGACAAAAGACAGTTCCTACAACCTAGGGGCCCAGGCTTGTGCTGGCAAAGGCCATGACTGGCTATTTTTTGATGGGCAGGAACACGCTGGCACTTAGACAAACACGGTTCTAATAAAATGCACTGCTTAATGGTTTAATCTCGTTCTAGGAGGCGGTAATAAATCGCAAAGGGCAATTTTAACTAACTGATCCCTTTGATCTGTTGGTTACACAATAACACAGAAACACGCTGAGTAGACTTAGAGCTGTAATATCGGACGGGAAAAAAAGGACAGTCAAAAAAAGGAATCCAGCATTTGCAATGCAATAGGTCTCGTATTTACGCGAGTTTGAGCTAATGGTATTGTAAATTACAATGCATTTCATTTACGTGTTGTTTTTAAAACAGACACAAGGCATTGCCATTTGCAATGCCAATAGCTTAAACTCTTTCAAATTCGAAACCTATTACATTGCAAATGCACTTGGCGCCCATGCTATAAAGATTTTTTTTGTAAGCGTTAGGAGAGAGCGTGTCCTGCCTGCAACAGCAGGCAGGACAATGCTATTTGAGAAAATAGTGTTCGGAGGCTCTAATTAAAGCCTACCGGGTAACACACATAACAGGAGTGTCCTCATGGGATGTTACAAATGAAGACAAGGCGGTAATAAGGAAGGACTACTAATGAAAAGCCACAGTTTACAGTGGACATTGACACAATCCAATGAAAAATATTGGGGGGTGGAGCTTCAAATCCATACTCTAACAGCATGCCTCGCAGAGCAGCCCATGCGCTGCCCAGGCTTGACCTAAAAATGGTGTGCAGGCACGGATGTCTACACAGTGAATGTGTGAACCCTAAAATGGCTTGATATCACATTATGAATATTTCATTATGGACTAGGGCCTAGAAAGTGGTCCCTTGGGGAGGTTGCAAAATCTTCATTTGCCACAACTACAGTACTTTCAGCCTTTGGCTGTCTACAATTACTGCATGTGAAACTACCACAACTCAGTACTGTGATCAGAAATCGATCCTTACACACAATTATCACTTGAAAACAGCATGTAGTTCAGAGAGCTAGGGTCTGCCTATCCACAAAGATATTTCTGCCTATCCACAAAGATATTCACATAGTTGCGTGTTAACCTTTGTTCCTAATTCGATATTGCTGGTTTAGTACAACACGAGTTGTATGCTGGTAAAAAGGCTAACCGCTGATACTGGGAGCGTGAGTAATAATTGACACCATTAGAATGCTTACTTTGATGCCGAGGGCTCCTCCACTTTATGTGATAAAAAGATCATCAAGAGGAAACTTTGGGAAGGTGAAGATGTGTGGGAATAAAACAGAAAGTGAAACAAGCAGCACAGTAGAAACATTAAAAATATGTTGCCTTAGGCATCATGCCCTTGATTGAAACAACTCTTCTAAAGTGAAGGGAGGTGCCATAGATCAGGTGAATGAACAAGAAAACGCTCTAGATTAGAATGTGAGCAACTTGAGAGCTAAACTTGACAGAACCCTAAACATTATGCCAAACTAACAGTATTTTAGCTTTAAGCAGCTATTCATTTTTTATATGACTGAAGGCTTCACATTCTAGAACAAATGGAGCTACAATGGGAGGAAGAACGAAAGGCATATGTGATGCCAAGATTTCTTTCCTGTCAAGTCTGGTGTAGTAGGAGGGATAGCAGACTGCGACTTGTCTGCGCACAACGGCCCGACACATTAACAGTGATGTTATTTGCTGCGCCTGCTTTGCCAAATGCTTAATGCCGCGAATGATGCAGCTGAGGGTCACAGTAGTATCCCAGTCTATTGTCCACTGGGTATGCCATATGACCCACCTAAATGTGTTCAAATGCAGACAGAAGTGTGAGGAAGAGGAGTCCATGAGATCCATCAGTAGTCGCAGGATTTTGATTTGGTGAGCGCCTCTTTATTGCCTGCTTTTGTTGGGTGTTGGATTGAGTCTGAAGTACAGTAAGAAGAAAGAACCAATCTTTACCGTAGCCACATTATACACTCTACTGCCTGCATTGTTTAATGGCACTTACTGCTTCTACATTGGTCCCCTGTTTTTGACTGGCTTTGCTTGCGTATCTGCTGCAGCTACCCACATCTGCTTGACATACTATTACCCATTATTCACCAGCTAATAACAAAGCGCAGTGCTGGTGCAGATAATACATGCTGAAAAATACACTTAACGTCCGAGCACGGCGACAGGACCCGGAGTTTGGCCAACCATCTTTTCCAACTATCTCACATCCTTTCGCCGTCACTTTTCCGATTAGATTTCAATATTGTGCTCGCTGAGGACAAGACAAGGCTCAAATGGGAAAGCCAAACGGAAGCAATTTCAGGGGTAACTCAGGTAACTGACTGATACTAGAAGACAAAAGACAATTCTTTCCAAAGTTGCTCCTGTTAAGAACCCACTTTGTGCTTTGGGGGAGTGAGCACTGGCACTGCACGCCGAACTTGCAGGATCACAAAAATCCTTTTGCCTCTAGAGCAAGAGGGTCAATCGTATTACACCATCTGACTAAAACCCAGCTGCTCACCTCCGTACCTAACAACAACTGTACATGCACTGAGTTAGCTGTAGCTTTAAAAACAAGTAATACGAAAGCGAGCAAGTATTTGGATACATGCATCCCCTTTAAGTGCATCTAATTAATAACACCAACTGCATTTAAATATCTGGGCCTTCATATTTACCACGCACTTCAGGCCGAATAGTGGGAAATATAGGTAGATTACTTGGAGCTTTGAAGAACACAATACGGATGTGGAATGCATTTTTCACATCACAATTGGGCAGGGCCCAATGTGGTCATATCCCACTGGTTATTTTCATTTGATTATAGCCCAGCTCAGATCAGGGATATTGACCCCGGTGACTCCAACCCCATGCACTTGCCATTGTTCTCCCCACTAAAACCTAAACTCAACTCACTGCTTCAGCATAGAGCACTTCGGAGTCATTCTTTTCTATATTGGCAACACTTTCTTCAATGTACAGCCGTATGTGCTTTGACTCGTTTCTTCTTGTTTCAGTTTGGTTAAAGGGTTAAAAACTCTTCTACTCACTTTATGATATCTTCTTTCATCACTAGAGTACATAAAACCTTCAATGGTCACAACGCACTTTACAAGCAGCTGTTTATCATGGTCAATGTGTCAGGTGTGTGTTTTGGTGGTACTTCAAGCAAGGAAACTAGTGAATGAAAAAGGCATTTAATTACAATACAATGTGCTTTAATTATTTATGATAGTCTAAAAGAACTTTCCATATTTTCTTACAGAAGCCATTCGGGGGGCCACACACAATGTTTGCCTCCATTCCTCCTTTGATGGTCCATTTTACACACAACTATTCTTGAGGAGGCTCTGAAGGTGAACTCTCTCAGTACAACGGACTGTTCGAGATGAGACCAGGTAATTTCACGTGTGGCGCCAAACAATACCTCCTTCTGACCGTATTATTTGGACTTCTTTTGGTTGATATGAATGTTGTGCAGAGTACAACAAACTCACCTGCATATTTAGGAACTCAGGTGCGAGCACCTTTGTAAGCACTCTAAGGGATAAGTTGAATCCAAGGTGAATGGCATCTTCAGTAGCAATTCTGGCACCCAGTACTAAACCCAGAACAGTAAAACCAGGGTATGGACTACTGCTTTTCGTGGAACGTTTGGAGTGTGAATCTTAGAGATCCACTGATGCCATCCACTTTTCCAGTTGCATCGCCACAAAAACCTGAGCAAGGGTCACCACATGACAAGAGTCAGATGACAAGAATAGATAAACCACAGACATCTCTGCTATCAAGTGTATGGCACACAAGGGACTTTTTTCCCAATCTTTTGCAATCATTCTTGCATTTTCGCCTGAACTTCTGGTGGAGATAACGGTGGGTTGGAGGAAGAGTCATGGTGTAGCTTTTTATTATTGTCAAAAACCAGTGACTGATTAAAGGATAAATATATCTCCCCCAACTATTCATCCATTTTCTTGGATGGAAATTTGCAAGCCGCACCCCAGAAGGAAGTTGCCTCCTATGTTTGCTACTCATCTACCCCAGCTTACATTTTTTTCAAAATGCCATTGGTAGAAGGGCCACTGAAATGGCAAAGTTAGTTCTCAATCTTGTGCTGGCTGGATGTACAGAGGAGAACAGCCAAGCATAACTATGCATGCTGACATAACTATCAATAGATAAGACAGTTTTATCAGTCATGTCCCAGTTGTACCACAAATCTTAAATTTCAAGTTACTTGCCTTCCAAAGATCAAAAGTGCACAATTTTGCAACAGACTCATGTGGATCAAATTAAGCATCTTTTTCCAAATCTTCCCAATTCTGAAAAGAGCCACACAACCTTCCCTTTTGCAAGGACAGCAGCAACAGTGGACTGAACAGGTCATTTTTATCATCCACGGTTAACAGATATGCCTCTGAAAGTGTGCATTAAAATCTTGAGAATTCTCGTAATCAGAAGGAGGCCCATTCAAATCAATAGATTGCTCCGAAATGGATGGCACTACATTCAACATGCTATGTAGTGGTCAGACAGATTACGCTGTAAAAAGAATAAGGTACAAGATACAAAATCCAATTCTTGCTTGGGTTTTTTAAAATAATTAAATTGCTTAATTTGCTTCTGTTCAGCCTTCTGGTTAAAAAATGTGAAGTCTGTGTCTGTTAGACTTTTTGATTGTGCTTATGAAATTTATACAGGGAAAATCAAGGTGCAAGATACAACAAGCATTGCCAACACCAATAGGTCTCACCTACGCGAGAGCTATTGGCTTTAGGAATGTGTTTTAGCCATGCTGTACACCTGTGTGGCTGCAGTTCAGAAGGACTATAAGTTAGTGGGGTGGTGTTGACTGGAGTGGGTTAGAGTGGGGTAGGTTGGAGTAGAGCGGGATAGATTGAGGGGGGAGAGTGGAGTGGAAGGGGATAGAGTGGAGTAGAGTATTGTAGAGTGGTGTAAAGTGGAAACGCGTAGTGTAGAATATGCATGGTGTGGTAGTGTACTGCCATAACACAGAACACTTATTCAATTGAAATGACCATTAGATTTGCACAGAGACCTATTTTATTGATGTGTTTTGATCGTATTCAAATATTTGCTTCCACCATACTTCATAATTACAAAAAAAATTGCTTCATTTATGCTTTCCTAATTCTGAAATATTTTGAAATATGAGACCGTTCATTTTTGGGGTGCTCTAGAAAAACCAGTCTATAGCCTTTCCTCAAATGGGTACATAGCAGGTTTTTTTACAGATATTCTCTCACTTTGAAGTCAGAGACGGAATAGTTAACACCAAACTCCCGCAGAAAACAGAGCCTGAAACAAGGTAAGAACATGATTTAAAGGCACGTTTACAGAAAGCAAGTATTCGTAAGGATAGCTTAAACAAAGTTTGCTACACAGGAGAGGCCAACTCAAGCTGGACAAATAAAGCCAGCTAATAAAAAGTAAGCAACTGTGAGTTACAAAGCCAATAGTAAGGGGCCACCTGCATTCCCAAGAAGCTTTCAGACAGCTGACTGGTAGGTTTCGAACTAAGAAGGCAGTTGAGGCCTGTACAGTGCCAAGTTTTAAACCGCTGAATAAGACACGAAAGGGATGAGAAAGGTGGTGTGAAAGGTGAATCGAACGAGGCAGAGGAGGTGTAATGGTGTGAGATGTGCATGGAAAGGGCGTGAGTAGCTTAGTTATCTGAGGGAATAAGAAGGAAATCGTTATTTTTAAGGCGTGGCGAGAGTGGCAGTCGCTCAACGGGAAGTATGGTCAGAGTGCGGCCACATTTTGGTATAAGTTTGAGGAGCAGGCTAGGTTTGCTCCTTAAATCACTAACACTGACACTATAATGTATTTTAGAGGAACAAGAAGTGCGGTCAATCCTACCCTTCTTACGAGGCTGAAATATGCTTTAATGGGGGCAGAAATGATCTCTTTAAACATTCCTTCTTAAACTTTTCCGTCAGATCGTCTAATATTTCACCTCGGGTAACATGACTTAAGGAGCTGGAAGGCTGTCATCGGAACAGAATTCAGACAAAATGCACACTTACTCTGCCTGAATGTGCACACTTACTCTGTCCGAAATTAAGAGGGTAAGAAGAGGTCTTGACTTAGGACAGCGGTGAATACTGCCTCTGAAAAAAAGAAGCAGGCGCGTGGGCGTCCATATTCTACCATGACCATCAGTTGAGACTCCTAACCATGTCCTGGGGTGAGCAGCATAGTAGAGCGAGAACTACTTCCACTGACGAGTCGGGAAATTAGTCTGTTCTCGTGATCTTTCTTTCGTTCCAAAGTCTTGGTGTTCAGTTTCTTTCGTATAATACACGGGAGGTTGTAATATGCCCTGTTTTCCTATATATGGCCCCAAGTTTCGCAGGCTCAGGGGGGGGGGGGGGGGGGCGAGCGGTCTGTCCGCTTTGTTGCTTCTAAGTATTCCGGAGGTACACCCACGACCACGAGGGCGTCTCGTAGAGTTCCCTATATCCGGACTCGGGGGCGTGTCGACAGGATGCTACTTTGAAAAGGGCGTGGGGGCGTATTTCAGCACAAAATACACTGTGCACCCACTCACCTTCAGAAGGCGGGTATCTAAATATAGCTGGCACGGAGCCTTTGCACGAGAGGAATAGCGCGAAAGCCACATGCGGGTCGCTCTGGGCCCCGCCCCTGGTGCCAGGCGCCCTGCTGTAACCATAGAGACGAGCAAGCTCCTGTCTGTAATGCGAGGGGGCTCGCAGCTTGGCAGGAGCCTACAGGACGGGTGGGAAGCGCTAGCAGGAGGCGGAGGCGGGCAGTGGGAAGGCGGAGAGAAGAAGTGGGAAAGTGGCTCTGCAAACAATGAGTCAGCAGCGGATGGAGCCAGGGACCGCTCTGACAGACAGCAATATCCCAGGGAAGCCTTTGTATGGGGAGAGAGAAAAATAAAACTCATCTGCCTGCGTCAAGCTTACAGGACACGCAGAGGGGGCCAGACACCGGATCAAGGACAGCCCCACCCCCGGCACTAGCGCACTGTCCCTCCCCGCAAAGCAGCAGGAGCTCCACGTGCCCTCTTTCTCCCCTACGGGTACTCAAATAAGCGGATGAGGCCGGAGTCTGCAGGCGCCTCAGTCTTTGTGCCATCTGGCGCCCGCTTCCACACGCGAACTGCGGCGAAACGACCACCACAAAACCGACCGCGCAACGACGGGGGGCCGCGTCTGCACACGGTCAAGTGAACAGGGTTAGGGTTTGATGCTCAACACAAAGGTAAGCTACACAGATGACCCGTTCTTTAACGCAGACTTTACTATTCGTGCCCATGGGACAACCCTTCAAGTCGATATGGCATGTTCTCCAAAACGCGTGCAATGTTGCACTTTTAAAGAGAGCCCGCCCCGCCCCCTCTAAAAGAACCTCAGGCAGGTGGCGGATCAATGCGCAGTGTATACCAGGAAGAGTGAAATACTCCTCTCCCAGAGATCAACCTGCCTCCACTACACACGAACCATATAACAAATCCCAATTCTCCTTTAAACCAGCAGGGATACTTTTGACGAGCTTGGCTGGTTATATATTCGTGCCAGATCCTACTCGAAGGCTAGATGCGAGACAGCCAGGGTACCCATGGTGAGACGGACTGCATACTGGTATCACAGCCAGTTAAACTACACTACACCTCTGTAGTCCTAAATGATCAGGCAATAATGAGGACGTTTGGAGGATGGCATACCAACACTTGATGTAAGAATGCCCTCAGCTCCAGAAACACTGGTCACACGTTCTGCATGCAATAGAAAACGCTTAAAACTAGCATCCCCAGGTTCTCAATTTATGTTATTACACCTCCCGAATTGGCAAACACATCCACTGCCCTCGACCGGGGTAAACAAATGCCACAAGCACTGTTTGCCGCTAGACACAAGCAACATCTCCATGTTGCTTGTGTAGGAGTTTGATTTATTTTGATTGTTGACACGGTTTGGTAACTGAAATCCTCCAACTTGCCTCATTGGCCAATGGTCGCCGGCGAGGCATCACTCTCCCAATCACTAGTGAACTGTTTGTCACATTGAAGAAAATAATCTACCTTGGCAGGTTCAAAGAAATAAAGGTGTATGCATAAATAAAGACTCAGTGAAATCAAGAGTGAAACCTGACTGAATGGAAAATAACACACTGCTCTATGAATATTGCTTATATCTAAATACGATTATTCAAAAAGGTACTTCAAAGCAAAGATGCAGAGTGCACCAGTGATCACACTAAGACATCAAGTGCAATGAAGAAAACGTGGCTATACATAGAAAAGGGGGTAAAGATTGGCAAGGGAAAGTTTAAGCCCAGACAGCAATGAAATGCTCATCATAAGTGACACGATAATTTATCAGCCAATAATCCTCTGTGTGGACGTTTCAATCCCTACATGAATAATTGAGATCATTAAGACATTTATAATTGAGTCCAAGCACCCTTACTGAATAAGGTGTGCCAACCTATCAAACAAAGCATTAGGTGACTATTTACATATCAAATAGATGACTAAAGAAAATCACACTGAAAAGTGTCCAGTTAGCGAAGACAATCAATCAAGACCTATGTCCAGAAGGTAGAACGATGTGATACTGGTACAAGGTGTAAAAGGCAAATTCAGTACTCCAAAAAATGCAGCGTCAAAATAAATGGCTGAGCCACAGAAAATGAGTTTTTAAAAAATCTGCAGTTGGTACTGATACCCATTTGTGTTTGCCTCAATTCTAATCCAGAACACATTCTAGATCATAAGTTTGAGGTAGTCCAACCGTATAGAACCAACATCTGTAACCCAAAAGAAAATAACAAAACAGTTGCTTGCGAGGACTCACTAGGCATCATCTCAGAGGACCAATCATTCTTAATACTCCACATTGGATACCTCAAATTCCACTCTACCTCACTTCTTGCACTAGCCTATAAAATATTCATCCTCACAGTATAAACAAAACGTTAATGTTAAGAACTTGACTACAACGATGCTGAAAAGAAGCCAGACAGTGGAAGAATAGCAATTAGTTAACTTAACAGTTTATAAAAAGAAGGAGCCTCTGGGACACCTGATCCAGGTACGATAAACAACACATGAAATACCTTCTGTTTATTATACTTATTTTATACACGCAAGCCACTTTACATTTCATTTTATAGGCTAATAATCTGAGTCAGCAAATAATATTTCATATTAAGTTCAATTGCTTAATTACACTTTTTACAATTTCCATTAAAAAAATAAACGTAGATTAAATAGCCAAAGGAGCTTCAGGCTCATTGTAATCAATTTGAATCACTAGCACCAGTGGCCATGAAATAGTTAAGTGCAGCCAGCAACATAAAAAGGTTTGAGAGATGCTTTTGAAACCTCCCCGACTAGTGCCCTCAATTAATACTTTGTATACATCTAGATGTTTTCTTCTCTCATCACTAAAGAGAACTCAGCAACCCACATATTTTCCAAATCTGTATTACATACCTTCAGAAACTAGGCATTCAAAATCTAGAGGAGCCTGGCAAAATAATCTTAATTGTTTTTAATTTTCACCATAGGGTCAGATTTCAATGGTGTAGCTTCTTCACATTTTCTAACTTACTGCAAAATATTTTTTTATTAATAGGTAATATTTGGCTAATATTTCGAATCCGTCTAATTCCCCATATGTCAGCTCTTCTTAGATCTCAAGCTACAAAATACTCATTAGAATTCTGTGAAAGCAAAAAACTTTAGATTTTGTCCACATTGCCTCATTGCTCGAAACTTGCCCACATGTTTCCAATACCCAAAAAGTGGAGGATAAGTGTGTCAGGATCACTTCAATTTATCCTTTAATCTGGATTGGAAATGTTTAGTCCACATGCGATCTGAATTAATGTTCTGGAGAGAGCATACAGCCAACTCTTGTTAATGTTCCAATGGAACTCAGCTGATTATTTTTCTTTTTTTTGTGCAGAATTATAAAGCGCAAACTCGACCTGAAGGTATTGGAGCGCTTTACATAAGCACCAGTTATGTTACACAAGGACACATTCGTTTTTTTCGGTAGGCACTGGGAGATTAAGTGCTTTGCCCAGAATCACAGGATGTGGAGTCGACCCAGAGGCTCGAACCTTGGTTTCCCAGCTCCAAGGTCGGCAGTTTAGACATGAGCCACATCCTCTCCCCAATTTAATACCTCTGTTGCAATAGCGCCCCTAGTATCCTTCACAAATGACATAATTAACCTGTTAAACCTTCCACTTTGTCAACATCTCAATTCAGTGAACTCCATATAGTTCCAACCTACTCACGCCATTTATATCAATAGCCATAGTAACTTACTGTATCTAACATAGTAGGCAATAAATCACTTTAATTCACCATTATTACTAGACCTCCAACCTGAAAACCAGTTTGGGATGAACCAAATTTCAGCACCGCTTTATCAATTCATTGATCAATGTTGCTCGAATAGGCATAATTCATTTCTACAGAAAAGGAAAATAAGGAAAAAAATTAACAGTTTGAGTGATCATTTAGCAGTTTAGGGCTCATGAGTGCATGGAAAAGGGCGCAGGTGAACCTTATTTTGAGTATAAACTAAGCACAGAATGATAATGCAATAATCAAACCTCAAGTAAAGTGAATCACAAAACCATCCAGGTTTGTTGGCAGTTACTTTTCAAGTTTTTTAACATCCATTACTGTTGAAAAAGAATTCCATCTCTCCCTGTAACCCAAAACATTAAAAGCAGCTTTTAACAGTAACAAATTACATTTCCTAAAACCACTCGGGCAACATATCCACTCAAGGCCATTAAAAAAAATCCACACAATCAAAAAGCGCCATTTCATAAAAATTACACTGTGCCCAATCCAACATTGTTACATAACAGACAGATATGCAAGTGGCTGAGAAGAAATAAAAGGAATAATCCTTCAGTAGAATGACACTATCTCCAACCAAACTATTGTCAGGCATCAAGGATACCTGTTCTCCTTTAACACTGCTCCCAGAGTTTCTAGAGTTCACTGATCTTTATAATGCAAAGTCAACAAAAAGTGTTAAAAATGCTACTCAACAAAACTGAATACGCTCAGCTGCAATAAATACCGGCGTCTAAAAGCTGAGGTGCATAAATACTTAAAACCATGAAATGAGTCTTCCTTAGATCCACCTGAGCAAGTATATATAGTACTTCAGTATCTAAAACCACTTGTCCAAAAATCACAAGTTTGAACTAAACACTATGTTAACTCTGTGTTTGTATAACTGCAAGTACAAACATAAAGGTTATATCTTTGTTTGATCTCAACTAGAAGAGGACACAGGGCACAAAGGCCCGTATTACTAATGGGGCGCACTCACCTTGTGTGCACCACGTTTAAATGGGTGCTGCAGTTGCAGACAGAGTGCGATGGATTAAGAAAATGTGTTCTCCGTGAGCTTATGTTTGCCCTGAAGACAGCACATTAGTGAAAGGTGGACCAGTTGAATTACAAGCCAGATTGTTGCCTGCAAAGGGAAAGGTAGTCAGTGGCTTCAAACGGACATTCCTCTGCAGGCGGTTAAAGTAAGTTACTGCACACATGCAGAGAGGGAACGGTCTTGAGGCTGTGAGGATCCACAGTACCCCTCCCCTTCCTCACCAGGATGTGTAATCAGAGGGCACCACTTCTCTGTGGTGCACACTGCACCCGACAACTCCTTTGAATCAGTAACCACATATATATTATGAGGGATGGGTGAGAAGGAAAAGTGCCCTTCAATTGCTTGCATTTAATACCCCCATGCAAACGAGTATTTTCTTCCCCATGCAATTGAGAGAATGCCCTATAAGGTTACGGGGGTACCACATGTGCATAAGTGTGATCTGCATTATAGAAGGGGTTTCAGAAGCATCTGCTGCACCTTTCGTAATACCAAAGGGCAAGCCTATAAAATATTGAACAAGTTTGCCATCCCCATATCCATTGGGGCCACCACAGCTCTCTTCCAGTTTAGCAAAGAGAGGAAGATACACCTCTCAAAAAACACTCCACGACAATGCAGTGGCAGTACACGTCTGCTCCAAGAACCCAATTCCAATCACTTATTGACTGCATCTTTGCCTTCGACACTGCAGGTTTACTCTATGCAAATACTACATACATAAATAAAAGCAACCCTAGCCATAAAAAAAACTACAGCATAGAAAAGCTCGATTTGGATAGCTAGTACTAATAACCCAAATCTAAAAGAAGCAAAAGGCACACCCAAGAAGCCATCAAGACCCTTGTCAAGACCATCTGTATTATTGACTCTCAAAAGGATAATTCAGAATTAATTCCACATAAGGTTCTAGATGACCTGTGCTCCTCAGGGCACGTGGTGGAACTTTGCACAGCAATTATGCTGCAACTCTGCAGGACCGGCAGCACTTGAATAAAAAACTATTAGAACAGGATCATCATCTGCAGAGCAAAAGACATCAACATGGTCATACACATGTTAAAAATGTCTTTAACTAGGTTCCTAAAGTGCGATTCAACCAATACTGAAGCAGACAGCTGTAAGACAGACATGGATACACAAGCTATCTTGAGGTTTGATGAGTAAAGCAACTTCAGAGTGGCGTCTCTCAAGTTACGACAAGAAACAGGCAGCTGCAAGCATCAAGGATCTAGGATCCCTGATCTATGCTGTAAAGCAGGAAGACAGAAGTGAAACAGACTGCAGTCTGAAGAACACGACTGCTTAGAAACAAGACGTAGCTATATTTAAGGTACTGGTAGCACAAGAGTTGCTGTACGGGAGGCCTCCCTAAAACACAACACCAGTAAACAGCATGGAGGGAAAGGCACACCACGAAGCTCAATTTTCCCATTGTTTTGGCATTATGTTATTCACTAGTCCGTCACTTGCCACATGCCCACTTCCCTGCTGAACTTAACACCCCACATCACCTCCTCCTTTGCTACGTGCCTACGACATGGCTTTCTCCCTTCGTGCTTACCCACCGCACAAAGACATACCTCCATTACAAAATCCCCACCCCTTAGTATGACTGTTTCAAGTTCCCTCTGTATACTGCGACACACACTAGTTACAAGCTGTTTTCCTCATACACTTGCCTGGTGCCTGAGCGCACATCACTTTCCATACGGTGCTTTGGAAGAACAGTGGTTCAGGGTAGGCCTCAGGGGGTCCTTGGTAGAAAATAGAACAGGGAGCGAATACTTAATAAATCGCTTGGGAGCAGAGATAGTAGGTACAAGTAGGAGTATTTTATTTTACTCTTTTCTCAAGGATATACATAAATAGTCATAATCTTTTTCAGGTGCTCAAGTGAATATTGTGGTGCAGGAAGTGACATAAGTGATAAAAGTGAACGGACTGTCACACAACATCAACAAGGATAAAAACAACAAATATATACAAGTAGAGCTAGTGAAATTCCTTGGGTAGGTCGACGGCGTTTCGATCTATATAGCTTTTAGATCTTCATCAGGACAGATGAGCCTCCTGAAACTTGCCTTTGCTTGTATAGGCAAGGAAGATTGTTTGGTGGTGCAGCTGCTTAACTGCCGTTGTTCCCAATGGGAGATTGTATTAGAAGGTCTTCTAGTAGAAGAAGAACAAGTAGCGCTCAGTCACTGTTACTGCGACGAGGGTCCTACTTGAGTTAAGGAATTTTTTCAAAGGATTCCGATTTAATTAGAAAGGGTCCTTTTAGCGCGTTCGTCGCTATTGCTTTCAAAACATCGAGATGCCTGAAACTAATTCATGCAAGGTTTCGGCAGGAGAAGGGGGGTCCGAGTACCGCTTCCGTGGTTGGTGAGCAACCACGGAAGCGGTACTCGGACCCCCCTTCTCCTGCCGAAACCTTGCATGAATTAGTTTCAGGCATCTCGATGTTTTGAAAGCAATAGCGACGAACGCGCTAAAAGGACCCTTTCTAATTAAATCGGAATCCTTTGAAAAAATTCCTTAACTCAAGTAGGACCCTCGTCGCAGTAACAGTGACTGAGCGCTACTTGTTCTTCTTCTACTAGAAGACCTTCTAATACAATCTCCCATTGGGAACAACGGCAGTTAAGCAGCTGCACCACCAAACAATCTTCCTTGCCTATACAAGCAAAGGCAAGTTTCAGGAGGCTCATCTGTCCTGATGAAGATCTAAAAGCTATATAGATCGAAACGCCGTCGACCTACCCAAGGAATTTCACTAGCTCTACTTGTATATATTTGTTGTTTTTATCCTTGTTGATGTTGTGTGACAGTCCGTTCACTTTTATCACTTATGTCACTTCCTGCACCACAATATTCACTTGAGCACCTGAAAAAGATTATGACTATTTATGTATATCCTTGAGAAAAGAGTAAAATAAAATACTCCTACTTGTACCTACTATCTCTGCTCCCAAGCGATTTATTAAGTATTCGCTCCCTATTCTATTTTCTACCAAGGACCCCCTGAGGCCTACCCTGAACCACTGTTCTTCCAAAGCATCTTGTTACCCCAGGTTCTACTGTATGGGGTCCCCTTGTTTCTAACAAACATCACTTTCCATACAGCACAGCCTTTACCACATGCTCAGCCCATTCCATACAGACCTCTGCAGCTCAATTTTCCTGTGTCAATTCCTTTATACACCTTGTTCCCACCTGCCCTTCCAACATGACCACTCCATCCATAATATTACAGCGTTCCTCGCCTTAACTTCTCCTTTCCCTTCTCTACCACTCATGTCCCCTCTTTAGCATAGAGGCCACCTCTATCCATAACCTACCTTTCGCCCCTTGCCACATAACCAAATCTATCTGTACACCGCCTCTTCTCCCTTATGCCATATCTACCACCCACAGAACACTGCCACCCCACCTTTGCCATATGGCTAGTACTTCATGCACTGCCTCATGACTTGCGGGATGCCTAAAACCACATGCACTACCGTTTTTTGCTACTAACTCATCTCCCTTGTCATAAAATGAGTAGTGAGCACACTGCCTGGCATACCAGCAAACAATTAGCCCAGGCGCATTGTGACAAATGCAGTGCATGATAACACTCACTTGAGCTGAATGTCTCCCTTGTCACATGACCACCACCCCTCTACAGGACTTGCTCTCCTTTGCCATATGCTCTACTACTCCCCAAGAGCCCTCATCCACTGCCTTATGTGCAATGAGCACCTCTATCTCTCCTCCTCTGCTATTAAATCCCCACCATAAAAACCCAACACACAAACCAGTTAAATCTCATTCAATTGTACAAACTACAGGATTGAGGAAATGTTTCCTGGCTTTTCCGCATTAGTCCACAATAAAGTTTCCACTGCAACTATTTATGGGCTTCTTTCTTGAAACAAAGTAGGTTGCATATTTCATCCAGTGAAATGAACACTTTTTGTTTACACTGATCACAGGCAAGAGTGTGAGTGATGTAGTGGCCAAAATAAACCGTTTTTCCCTGCTTTTATTAACTTTGAAGAGGTTTCCGAAAATACTAATATAATGAGACCAATTGTAAGGAGTGCAAATCAACTAGATACAACGGTAATGCTCGAGATGAGACAGAGCATATCAGAGGAGATGGTTACCTGGACAGGACTAGTAACATGTGCACCTTAGCCTATGCAAAAGGTGAATGTGTACAAAAGTATAATCCAGCTCCACAGAACTCTAAAAAAGCCTTTGGCATCAAAACCAAATTCCAGACTCTCTCCCTGCTGCTCTGCTTGATTGTAACTGTATTGTACTGTAGATTGTATAGTTAATTGCTGTTATTTCGTTTTCACTCGTGTTTCTGTACTGTTTTACCCCCCCTGTGCTGTTTCCCCTGCAGTGCCCCCACCCGCCCCGCTTCCCGCCGCGAGTGTGGACACGCCCCCTTTCCTTCGGTACCCTCCCCGCTCCCGCCTCCCAGCTGCTCCTCCCTCCCAGCACTTGGCCATAAATGGCGACCGTGCGGCACAGGCGAGTGTGACCTAATCTTAGGACACCCCCGCGCCGCACGGCCACCAGCTGTCGCGTGTGCCCCCGCCTGCCTCTGCTCTCAGCCTCGCTGAGCCTTCCTGCCGCCTGGCCACGCCCCCCGCCGGCGCTCGTCACTCTCCCGCATTTCCCTGCTGCTCTGCTTGATTGTAACTGTATTGTACTGTAGATTGTATAGTTAATTGCTGTTATTTCGTTTTCACTCGTGTTTCTGTACTGTTTTACCCCCCCTGTGCTGTTTCCCCTGCAGTGCCCCCACCCGCCCCGCTTCCCGCCGCCGGGAGTGTGGACACGCCCCCTTTCCTTCGGTACCCTCCCCGCTCCCGCCTCCCAGCTGCTCCTCCCTCCCTGCACTTCGCCATAAATGGCGACCGTGCGCACGCGCAGCGTTGACGCGCAGCGGGCGCGCCGATTGTGCGCCGAAGGCGCGCCAAAGGTAAGCCCGTCTGCGCCCGTCCGCGCCTGGACCGCGCCCAGTGCCAGGACCCCTGGCCCCACCGACGGAAGCCGACCCGACGCACCTACAACGCCGCCGAACTCCTCGCACTCAACACCAGCGTCATCCCGGGATGTCACCGAGCCACCCCGAAGCACACCCAAGGACCCTTCAGCTGCCACGCCTGCAAGTTCACCTGCATCCGGACCTACCCTGCACCATCACCCGCCAAGCCAAACACCAGCAGCAACCACCTCAAGTGCATCCTGCTCAACACCCGCTCCGTCCACAGACACGCCACCGAACTCTGGAACCTCCTCGACACCACATCCCCTGACATCACCTTCCTCACGGAGACCTGGATGAACGCCTCCTCAGCGCCCGACATCGCCATCGCCATCCCAGAGGGCAACAAGCTCACCCGGAGGGACCGCACCGCCAACCAGATGGGAGGAGGCATCGCCATCATCCACAGAGACACCATCCGCATCACGACCAACACCGACGACACCCTAACCACCGCCGAACACCTGCACTTCCAGATCCACACCGACCCGAGGACCACCATCAGAGGCACCCTGATCTACCGACCCCCGGGACCACGCACACGATTCAGCGAGGACATCGCCCGCATGCCCTCCCCTCCGCCGACTACATCCTCCTGGGGGACCTCAACTTCCACCTGGAGAACAACAGCGACCGCAACACCATCACCCTGCTCGACAACCTCGCCAACCTCGGACTCAAGCAGCTGGTGTCCACCCCCACCCACCTCGCCGGACACACACTCGACGCCGTCTTCTCATCCAGCAAAGACATCGCCTTCAGCCACGCAACAGGACTCCACTGGACGGACCACAGCTGCGTCCACTTCACCTTCAAAAGAACGACGATCCACCACCACCAGCAACAGGTTGCCCGAAGAAGCTGGAACAAGATCACAGCCGACCAGCTCGCCGCCTCCCTGAGCCAGCACCCCCCTGCCGGCTCAGCGAACCCCAGCCAGGCCGCCGACAACCTCACGAAGTGGATCAGCAACTGCGCGGACGAACTCGCCCCTCTGAGGACCCCGCCCAGCAGACCCGGCAGCAGAAAAACCCCATGGTTCACCGACGAACTCAAGAGCTCCAAGAAGAACTGCCGAGCCCTCGAGAAAGTATGGAGAAGGGAACCAACAATGGACAACATGACCACCCTCAAGCTCGCCACCCGGAAACACCACCAACTGATCCGCGCCACCAAGAAAAATGCATACAAGGACCGGTTGGACAACAACGCACACAACTGCAAGGAACTCTTCAACATCGTGAAAGAGCTCTCCAACCCCAACGCCGGAAACAACGACATCACCCCGTCGCAAGACCTCTGCAACTCCCTCGCCTCCTACTTCCACAACAAGATCGCGGACATACACAACAGCTTCAGCATCCAACCGACGCACGCCACGACCGCAGCAACGCCACCCACCACCACCCTCCGCGCCTGGACTCCGATCAGCACCGAAAACACCATCCGCACAATGAACTCCGTCCACTCCGGATCTCCGACCGACCCCTGCCCTCACCACGTCTTCAACAAGGCCGACGCTGTCATCGCACCCCACCTGCGGGACATTATCAACACCTCCTTCGACACCGCCACCTTCCCGGAGAGCTGGAAGCACGCAGAACTCAGCGCTCTACTCAAGAAACCTACAGCGGACCCCACCGAACTCAAGAATTACCGTCCCATCTCGCTCCTCCCGTTCCCAGCCAAAGTCATCGAAAAGACCGTCAACAAACAGCTGGCCGCCTTCCTCGAGACAAATGGATCCCTCGACCCCTCACAGTCTGGCTTCCGAGCCAACCACAGCACCGAGACCGCCCTCATCGCTGCCACCGATGACATCCGAGCCCTGATGGACAACGGAGAAACAGCGGCCCTCATCCTCCTAGACCTCTCCGCGGCATTCGACACTGTCTGCCACCGCACCCTAGTGCAGCGCCTCGGCAACATCGGAATCCAGGAGAAGGCGCTGGAATGGATCACCTCCTTCCTCGACGGAAGAACACAGAGAGTCCGCCTACCACCGTACAAGTCAGAGGCCACCGAAGTCATCTGCGGCGTCCCTCAAGGATCCTCGTTGAGTCCCACCCTCTTCAACGTCTACATGAGCCCCCTCGCGGCCATCGCACGCCAACACAACCTCAACATAATCTCCTATGCCGACGACACCCAGCTGATCCTCTCCCTGACCAACGACCCCGCCGCCGCCAGAGCCAACCTGCACGAAGGGATGAGAGATGTAGCCGAGTGGATGACGACCAGCCGCCTGAAACTGAACTCAGACAAGACGGAGGTCCTCATCCTGGGCTCCTCGCCCTCCGCCTGGGACGACTCCTGGTGGCCCCCCGCCCTGGGCTCCGCACCCAAACCGACGGACCACGCTCGCAACCTGGGCTTCATCCTGGACTCTTCCCTCTCCATGACCAGACAAGTCAACGCCGTCTCCTCGTCATGCTTCAACATCCTACGCATGCTACGGAAGATCTTCTGGTGGATCCCCACCGAGTCCAGGAAGACTGTCACCCAGGCCCTCGTCACCAGCCGACTGGACTACGGCAACGCCCTCTACGCCGGAACCACCGCCATGCTCCAGAAGAGACTCCAGCGGATCCAGAACGCCTCAGCCAGACTCATCCTCGACATCCCACGAAACAGCCACATCTCCGGACATCTGAGAGACCTGCACTGGCTCCCCGTCAACAAAAGAATCACCTTCCGGCTCCTCACCCACGCACACAAAGCCCTACACGACCAAGGCCCGAGCTACCTCAACAACCGAGTCAACTTCTACGCTCCCAAGCGCCACCTCAGATCAACCAGCCACGCCCTCGCCGCCGTCCCACGCATCCGAAGAGCGACAACAGGAGGAAGGTCCTTCTCCTACCTGGCCGCCAAGACCTGGAACTCCCTCCCGACCGACCTGCGCCTGACCCAAGACCACCTCTCCTTCAGGAAGAAGCTCAAGACCTGGTTGTTCGAGCAGTAACGGCACCCCCCTCCTAGCGCCTTGAGACCCTACGGGTGAGTAGTGCGCTCTATAAATGTCTTGATTGATTGATTGACGTGTTGAGAATGCGGTTTTACTTTTAACATTTAATAAACTTGTACAAGAATGAAGGGATCTTGAATATCAGTTTTCCATGGTCCAGTATGAGGCAAATTACTTATCTGTACCGAGCACTAGAGTTCCTAGAACTGTGTATCGGGTTAACGTAGCATGAGGCTCAAATACCTGCTTAGGAAAGGAATCTTACTTTTTTTTTAAGACAATTCTTGTAAGAATCTTCATGGTTCTCTTTGACTGCAGGACACCTTATATAAACATAAAATGTACCTCCTTTTCTTCTGGAGAGCACATTCTGAAGGATTCTTAAATGTAACTTCATTCGATGGAAGCTGTATAATTAATGTATATAATGCAAGAAATATATATTGTAGAGATAAGGTAGTCTACACTCGGAAGCACTGCTAGCAGGACCCCATCTTCATCCAGACCTGACTTTTTAACTAACGTTTTTGATGGGGTTAAAGTCAAAACAATGCAGGTAAAAGTTAACTAAATGTCAGGCAATGCCACCTACCATATGCTGCCCACAGAATTGCAGCACACAATCGCTGGTTGATGATTTGTATCCTTACACAATGAGAATCTACACTTGTTGAGCCATCAAGTCTGTTCCGTCTGTTGCGGGAAGTTCAGCCATTGGCAAAGAGTGCAAATACCCCTCAAGCTCAGTAGCTGTCCTCGGAGTTCTAACTCCACCATCTGCACTAAAGTGCGTCGAGGACCTTGTTGTAAGAAGACCAAGTAGTCCACTGAAGAAGCTGCGTTAGTGTTCCAGAGCAGTGTTTCTTTGTGCTGGCAGCTCCAGTGGTCGTGCCAGCCATGAAAGAAAGTGAGTGAGTGAGTGAGTGAGTGAGTGAGTGAGTGAGTGAGTGAGTGAGTGAGTGAGTGAGTGAGTGAGTGTGTGTGTGTGAGTGTGTGTGAGTGTGTGTGTGTTTTTTTTATTATATATAATTCCCAACTACCTCTTCAAGATGTATATTCAGGGTAAATGCATTGATTAGGTAAAGGCTCTAATGGGAGGTCTTACTAATGACATTGTGGTGACGTTGCCCTAGTTCAGGAAGGACCTCAAGACCTGTCTCTTCGGAGGACCCCAGCACACTTTGGAGCTGCACCCCCCCCCCCCCAAAAACACCATAGCACCTTGAGACCCTCACGGGTGAGCAGTTGCACTTTACCAACCCTGATTGATAGATGAGTGTCAATACTGTCTTTCACCTTTCACAGCTGCTCTATCGGGACTGAACTATCCCCAGAAAGGGTATCAAGGTTTCAGTCTGTCAGGCCCAGCTTTCCATCACACCACATGTCTAAATTCTTCAATTTGTGCATCCATCCTGCTGTTTCCTCCTATTTCCGTTGAGACTCCAAAGACCAGGCAATCTCGAAAAATACACATTTAAACCCATGTAGTAGGGAAACCATTAATCAATACCAAAACACACTTCACACTGAATGTCATTCAAAGACATCACAATACAGCACTAAAGCCATAGAGTTGGCAACAAAATGCCCCCAAAATAACAAAACTCCCCAACTGTGATAAGTTACAACAGAAAAGGGACACTCAACATATACTCGTGTGCAGACAACAGCACCAGATACTTACAGTTAGGCACAGGATGCTCTGTATTAGCAGAAGACAATCCATAAGTCAATTAAGAACCATTGGACATCGTGAAAATGCGATAAACAGCAAAGTCCTAGTAGGGCTCATTTACTCAGGCACAAACCACACACCCAGAAAGTCACTGCAAATTCAAACAAAACAGCCGGATTGGCCTTCCGTTGAACCAACAGGAAGCATCATTAAGCACTACACCGTACACAGACACCACAAAAACGATATCAGTCTACTGTGACTGGTCACTGCGAAAGCCACAAACGGACTGTCATAATATACATAGAAAAAATGTTTTATCAGCGTTGATAGACACAAACCCATAATAAACAAAATAAAGTATGATAGGTTTCAGCATCAGTTGAAGTTTAATGAATCCAATAAACTAGACCACGGAAAAGTTTGAATGACACTCCATGAAAATGATCCAATTCATATGGCAGGCCACAAGAACCCCTCGCAACAGCAGTGTACTGGAACTGAAGCTTGATTCCAGTCTCCCCCATCTGAATGCATAGTGATTACTTTTTTACTACCTGCTTGTTTTATTGCTTTTAATAAAAGTATCCATGACTTCCGTCACCAGAATTCTCCCACTGCTCTGTTGCAAATAAATCTGTTTTGACAGACACAATGACTACATCTGTTATTACCAAACGCAGAGTGCAACCTGAAAAGAAAAACACTATATTGGCTGAGAAACGCATAGCCTAATACCGACAGCAATAGCGAAATAATAAGTATTTACAGCCTTTTAAGTGGCGTTCTTTAGTTTAACAGAAGGCATTCTCAATAGGTTGGAAGAACGACGTACTGCTTCTACAAAGGATAGTCTTCGTACAGAAAGTTAAGCCAGAGCCAAGAAAAACAAAGGGGTGCTCTTCCCGAATAGGTCGGTCTCCAGGTAAAAGGGTACTGCTCTGCCCAGGGAAGCAAGATTATACACACATGAGCACCTGGGAGTGTGACACAAAGGTACTGTACATTCATTCAAAGGAATGCAGGTAACGGGCTAACAAACAGCTGTGGATGCGAAAGACCTGCAGCCATGGTGCAACGGTTTGAGAGCCACTGGTCAAGTGTTTTGGAAGTGGGAGGATTAATGGGTTTGGCAGCTTCAAGAGTGACTTGCCCTGCAGTTTGCACTATCATCTGTAGCAAAGCCATGATGGTGAGGGGAGATGCTAAGATTTAGATGACCGATGCAAGATTAGGACAGAGTCGTGCAGGACTTCACCTATACCTGCTCACTTTCATCATAGCGCCCTGATGGTGCAACCCAGAGACCCGCATTTCATCTTGCCTTCCCATAAATGCATACTAAAATCCACCTTTTGCATGGCACATCAGTTTTCTTTGTCCCCGCAAGCTTTAGGGCTACCTGCGTATTTTTGCTTGTGGTGTTGTAAATTGGCGGTAGGCAATATCTGCACTTTTCAGCTACATTTGTACAAAATTTACGACATCATTTTCCAACTCCCTTGCTCAGGGCATTTCCTGGCTGCTTGGGTAGTCATTCATGGTATTCTATAACTAACTTCGGCAGCAGTTGATATTTTATCATAGTTTTTCCTCACAACTGCAGGGACCTGGAGAGTTCTTTAGTAAGTCTTACTTGACAGCCAGAGTTTCTCCTGATGACCGGAGGTCGAAATGAACATAAAAAGAATGAGAACAAGGGCCACTTCTTTTGCATGTGCACTTACCGATTAACTACTGTTTACAACCATTTCTACAGATCTACTTTTCTTCGTTTTACAGTGATGACAGGGCACATGCAGAGCGGCTTCACTTGTTCTTCCTGGTCAGTAGAAAAGTATCTTAACTTCCCACGGTTTTGATAGTGTCAGGGGTTTAATCTGAGGTCACCCAGCTTTACGATTTTATTTGCTTGCCATTATGAGAAGTCAAATTAAGAGATTTGCCCAAATGAACGGTTTTATTATCCTATTTGTCATTACTGGATATCAGTGCTCTGAGTATGTAACTATCTTGGACCTACAGGGTGGATTAGGTCAGAGTCCTGCAGACGAGCAATTTTTTTGTCTCGCCAGGCCAGTCAGGTTAGGTTTGATTGGGCATTTAATATGGCCCGAATATCCTGTATGTGTGCCATGAAGGTGCCAGCAAGGCTCCACAGGTTCAATCATAATTATGCACCTGTCCAGTTAACGATTAATTGCTTTTTTCTAGGCAGACTTAGAAATCAAAGTCAGTGAACTTCATTGCAGAGGGTTTTTCCCTAGTCAGTGGAAGTTATAAAGGTTCTGATTGCGGAGCAGCGCTGTCAGTGGCCTCCCTACTTTTTTAGATTTACAATGAAAAGGGAGTGATTAGGTATGTCACTATTATCACTGGAGTGTACAGCTAAGACCATAAGTCGGTGATCTTCAAGACAACTCAGTGATTTTGCAAGCAGTGGATCTCATGTGGAGTGTATCACGTGCTTACATTTTTACCAGCTAAGTAATAGCCCACCTCGTAGTCTTCCAAGTAACAATCTACTTACTTAGCTAACTAGAAAAGTTTCATGGGTATTTGTATATACCTCTTCTGTAAGTTTTCAGGAACGCATTCTCAGCCCAAGGCTGACACAAAAGTAGGCTAAGCTTCAAAGGCCTCTAGAAACAAGGCCCTACTCTATTTCAAGAAGACCTATATGGCTCATCGTAGATCCCGTGAAGGAGTTCCTTTCCTATAGCATTAGTATATCTTCCCTTTAGTCAAATGCAAACTATGTGTTCTGCTCAAAGAAAACTATCATATCGTAGTCATAGTGGAACGTCCCGGGCTCTAGCTAGCAGCTCTAGGATAAGACCCCAGCTCACTGTTCAGCATTGCCAAGCTGCAACAAAAAGAACAGTGGTAAACGCAAGTGGCTGTAGGTCAGATTCAGCTAGCTTGCAGAGCATGCAAGGTAGCAATGAAGGCAAGCATCGTTAGTTGTATAACGCAATGCTACCAGTACTATCGTCCAAAGTGCGGTTGCCATAACCCTGGACTTCTGCAGGTGCGCTCCTTACAGCAAGAGCAGCTAAAAAGAGGGGCAGGCAGGTGGAGGGAGCCTGGGACTGGTCCAGGGGCTGATATTGCATGTATGTAGCAAGTGTGTACTTGTATACAAAAATACAGAAGTATATTTCGATCATTGCACAGTGAGCGTCGAGCAGAGGTAGGTGGGGGAGAAGATCATGTGCATATATATCAATGTGTCAACAGGTGCGCTGCCGACAGTTCAAAAAGCGGATCAAGTAGTGCCCAATGCAATTGGAGGTTCACATTATGGGGCAGAAACGTTACCACGGTGAATGGATGACCATTTCACAAGTCGCACCAAGATGTTCATAACGGACAGCCAGTCAGCAACTTAGGGAATAAGGTGGCCTTTAGGTGGATGATAAAGTCGATTTCCATACTGCACACATACCCCCAAAACAAAAGCAAGTTGTAGCTCACGCCATGATAAGTAAACAGTACCCACGTGCGCAGTGAGGCAAATCACAGGCTGATCCCACGGTGTAACAGACAGCTATGGGAACAGCAAATTAATTTACGGGGCGGTAGCCATTCACAAAAAGAACAAGCAGTGCCAAGTGCAACTGAGTTCATAAACTGAAGAGGGCGGGGCCAGGTTTGTAGGGTAAGAGCTCAAAATGTACAACCAGATTCTCGAGATATTCTGTAGCATTACGGGCCAGGATCTCAAGCGGACAAGCACACAAAGGCAACGCACACAAAGGCAAAACACGATGCAGAGTCTCGCGAGGGTCACACAGGAGGACTGGTGCCAAAGTGCGGGGCAAGGGAGTTGCAATGAGAAGGCGGGCAGGGCCGTTGTGAATTCGTGTGATTAGTCCAAATGAAAGGGCAGTGCCTAGTACCAGAGTACCTGTTTTGAGGAGGAGGAAGAAGTGACGCGGAGGAGGAAGTGACGCAGAGGAGAGGACACAGAGGTTCAGGCCTTCAGTCATTCGAAGCCCCAGAGCTAAAGAAGGAAACTGCTGTTAAACACCTGAATAAACAGCAGAGGTCAGGCGGCCTGCTGCCGCTCGAGCCGCTACCACAGATGCTGCGGGTCCCACCTCTGCACCCGGACCACAAACTCGCAACAACGAGGCCGATTAGCAGCACTTCTCCCACAGCACTCCTGCAATGGAGTCTTGTTTTGACTAGTAAAGCAAAGCCGGCACGATACGGACGTCCGCGCAGAGATTACAGAACACGCACCCCCCTAGGGATTAGACTTCTTTACCGGTGTTTCTGGTTTTCGTGCCAGATAAAACACTTTGTTTTCATGGAAACCTCGGACAGACCAAACAACTCTGAAGGCAGTAACTAAAGGAGCAGCCTTAGTTCCGTGAGTCACGGCCCTTCCCTTCTTCCAGCCACTGTGAACCTGCACACTGTAGTGTGCACTCGCAGGGGTAGACGGGAATTCTGCTCTTTATCTCCATGCAGCTACTTTATCGGCTAGCCTTTTAAAACAGTGCACGCTGCCATTAATATGCGGATCTAAAGCCACGTCCGACTCTCTCCTCTATCAGCTGCACTGTCCACGCATCAGGCAAAGTGGAGCGTGGGGCAAAAGTACAGCTGGGTAGGCTAAAGAGATAGCAAATGCAGTATAAGCCTTAGCATCTCACCGAGGCGGCCATGGGGCGTGGTTTGTTTGGTCTAAACGGGGGACGCATAGCTATCTGCTACTGTGGTTACAGCCAAATGTCAGACGTAGAGAAGAACTTAGGCTAGGACTGAGTGGCTTAGCCCGCAAAAAGCAGACAAACTGTCCCATTTGATCAGTTTACCCTACTCTGCTGGGCACTGTGAATGCGGACTGGGATGGGGATACTGTTCTGGGTAGGTTTCATTTCCTATATGGTTGCTCTTTTAAACCTGAATCACACACTTCAATGTCGTAACACTAGTCTGTGCTAAGCCTCAAGAATGAACACTTGTCTCCAGAGTGTTTAATGTCCACTGGGAGCTACAGCGTTCATGCTAACAGACCAGGAATTCTCAGTTTATGAGAATGCTGTTGATAATCGGCTCTATCAAGGGATCTTTCTTTAAGGCCATAAACAAAGTTAGATCGTCCTTAGAGATCTTTAAAACACCCATAATATATTGCCTAAATTAATTCCGTCAAAGTCCTTCTACTTTACATAGGACTTTCAAATTACTAATGGGCAATTTAACTACACCAGTATATTATTAACTTCACCTTCTTTGGAAAATTAAGATATTAATAAACAAACAATGTCAGGCACTCACAGATGGAAGGCACTAACCTCTGGTCACACGGCTCAGATCCTTGCAGACTGTCCTAAACTGCATCAAGACTTCTCTTTGAAGTCAATAGGTTTGATCACACTGCAACCTCACTCATCCCCCTCCAGCCGCTCTCACAAGAATCATCTAAAAAATTGTGTGCATTAGTCCTTCCAGTTAGACTGGACATGGCAATGACAAATCAACTGTAACAAACCCCTGCGCTCTAACCAATATCATCAACCTATCACAATGTTCAGCATGGATGTCGCTCCACTTATTATAGACTAGTTAACAGGTTCAAGTCGACACATTCTTCATTATCCACCCTGCAAAAATCACCAACAGACAAGCACCGTGACCATCCTCATGAGATCAATAACACCATCCTTCAGTAACTTATCCAACTCCCCGTTCAGTTGTTCTACAGCAGACTTTAGGTATGATGTACTTTACTCTCCTCCTTTAAATAATGTTATGACTAAAACCCTTAATCCTTTCCAACATCTCAGTAAAAATTTCAGCATACAACTTCAGATACACATCTGGTTATAGTATATGATATACATATGAAATAAAAAAATCAAATCAGCAGTTCTACACCGTGAATCCCAAGAGCTGTACTTGCAACAACTAATACAGGAAAAGCCTTTTCCATTCGTCTTCGGAAGAGTGAACACCCCACCCCCTTTCACCGATCCCTATCACGCCTGCCATAAGGAAGACTGGCAGTGCTTCATACTGTGATGGAAGCAGGGATACGATGGCTCCCGTGGTGCATGGACTGTGCCACTTAAGGCACGCGCCACAGAAGGGAAATCATGCAGCAATCGTCTCAGGCATTCAAAGCAACTGTAAATGCGGTGTCTGATCGCCCTTAGGCCAAGCAGCTTGGACATACGGGAAGTGCTGTGTCACCAACAGCTCCACAAAAAATGCTCAAGACAGAGCGGCCAGATTTTGAAAACCAAAAACAGCAACAATCCAAAAATACAGAAGTGAGGCTACAATTTAGCATCAAGCAATAGTCACAGAAAGACTTCACTGACCAAGAAAACACAGACAAGGAAGCAGCAAGGGTAGTTAAATCAAACATTTACACACAATATCATCAGTGTTACTTAAATAGTTTTCTGATAATATTTGCTAACTAATCCTGCACTGCAAAACATGAAAGCCGGCCTCCCCAAACCCTCAATGTGTTCAGCTGACCTTTTCTAAAAACTGGTAAATCTGCTTAATTTACGGAAATTCGCGGGGAAAGGTTATGAAAACCTGGGACTGTCCCAAGAAATCTGTGTCATCCTATGCGAATGTCAATATAGGGACAAAGCATTGGAAGCTCCCCTGTAATCCCTTAGATATGGATACTGAACAAGCAAAATACCTTTTCATTCATTTCATAGCACCGAAATGTGCCAACACACTGAGGCTAATTTTTTTTTTAAATCTGAAATAGCAAAAGAACATTACCATTTAGAGTGGTGTCGGCAGATAATTTATATGGACTGCACGAAAGTCTTTTTGTGACTATTTCAAATTTTTGCTGGAGGATTGAACTGACTTGATGTAAAGACATAAGGACTATTCTTGTGAAATATTTTTTACTGGCATACATATTTATTTGAAGAATAATTTGTAATGTACTAAAATTGCCACAAAAATGTTGATGATGCACTATTTCCTCATGCATCAGTCTCTTTGTATGTCACAGCAAAATATCAGTTGTTAAAACAAAGGCACCTGTAAGTAACCAGCAGGTGACCAGAAAGTTTGTTCCTATTCTTTCCAAGAATGTTCAAGATTTGAATCACTATACATGCTCATTGCTATTAAACAGGGGTTTTTTTTTGTTGTTTTTTTTTTTTTTTTTTTTACAAATATTGACCCTGGAACTACTAGAATACCAGCTGGGACCCTGGAGCCAGTCTTTTAAGTGTCCAGTCTGAATCGTGTCCCCAAAATGTTGGAAGAACACATTATTATTATTTAACCTATTAAGCGCCTGGTTACTCCAACCGGAGTGTCCCCGCGCTAGAACACCACCAGTCCCTGACCCCAACCAAGCTAGCAACATTAACAATGCCCCAGACTGCCAATCAGCCTGAGGCACTACTTCTGTCCTCCAAACGAACGCTGAAACAGCCAGGTTTAAAAAAATTTCCTGAACAGAATTTCGGATGAACAATCCATAGAACCAAAGGCAGGTCGTTCCATGCCTTAGCCGCCCGGAGGCCAAAAGACCTCCCTCCAGCTCGGGCCTTACGTACCCTGGGCTCAATCACTTTGGCTGTGCCCAGTGATCTCAGGTTCCAAGCGGGTTGATATACCGTCAGAAGCGGGAACAAAAATGTAGATGGAAAATCCGGTATCCAAAGTAGAGGGCCTTAAAAGTCACCCTAGCTTGTAAGGGGAGCCCCTGGAGTTTCTTCAAGGCTTCCCCCACTGAAAATCACCTAGGAATGTTCAGAATCAGCCGTGCTGCTGCATTCTGAACTTTCTGCATCATATTCAGGTTCTTGACGGTCACCCCTAAATAAAGAATGTTACAATAATCAAGGCGTGAGGTAACAAGAGCCTGTACAATGGTTCATCTCGCATCAATAGGAAGGTCAAGGATTTTGCGCAGCATTTTGAGAATGCCAAACAGGCGCCAGCTACCGTAGAAATCTGCTCAGAAAAAGATAAATTGCCATCAAACCTTACAATTGTGAATAGCTAGTTTAGGAATAAGTCCTGTATTTGAGCCCCCACCCTCTCCCCCAAAGAAAGGAAGTATCACAACAGTAGCGTCATCCAGCTGCTTAATTCATAACATTACCTCATAGACAAGGATGACCGAGCAAGGATTTCAACACATTCTACAGGAATTCTAAAACTGGAGCACAAGTGCCAACTATTCAACACTGCCAGCCTCGCTCAAAGTCTTATTTCCGGTGCACACAGCTCGTGGATTGCCAACGTTACATTACAGCCAATCGGTATTTCTAAAAATAGGATTGTTGCACCAACACCACAACAAATGGATGCTTCATTGTCCTTTTATTGCACTCGAATCGCTTCCTTTGTAATAAAAGTGCATGCAGTAGAATGTAAGAAATCGGTATTAAGAATCAGCCACCTCGTTCCTGCAAAAGGGGCCATTTTATTTAATACACTAACAGATTATACCTAGTGTACTTACTGTTATCAAAAGCTTTCCCTTTAAGAAGCACAGAAAAGAAAGGACTACATTTTAAACTAGCAGTCAAAGAATTGTTTTTAACATAGTAAAATCATTCATAGAAAGTCTACTTGCAAAAAACGATTTTGCAGGGCATGACGTCCTTTATCTACATATTCAGAAATTGAGTGCAAGACAGACTCATCAACTGAGCAAGAGGAGTGCAATGTGAAGTGCTTTCAAGCAACTATCCACATCCAAACATACCCTTCCTTTCTATACCAAGCTATGCGAGGAATCATTTTCTTTGTGACTTCTCAGAACAAGTTTTGGCAAAGCCAATAGGTCTGTTTGCTACAGAACACCAATATATATACTGTTTTTGTTCGTCCCCAGATGTTGCATGCAAGGCTGCAACCTCTTAAGAAAATTTCTAATGTATATTAAAAAAGCATTACAAGATGGCCGCCATATATGCATGCATACGAATAGTAGCCATTTTGGAAAGTTTAGCCTTTCCAATGCGTGAGATGCAAATCTACAAGCACTGCCAATGCCAAAAGTACTATGGAATTGGCAAAGCCACAAATACTTGTGATTTAGCAGGTGAATGATAGACCACATGCTGCAATGAAGGGTTGGGGGCAGCACAACTGAGGAGTGGATACCCCAGAGATTTACTCAAAGCTCCATATACAATTTTATGTAATACCATGGCTGTAAGAAAGCTCACCCACCCTATGGCATATTCTTTAAAACTTCCAATGGCTTAAAAGGGCTAATCAAAAAGCCATGTGGATATCTACATAACTACATACACTGTGTATGTATGCATGGGTAGTCCTCACATGACCTCCTCAACAGATACAGCGGTCTGCAAGTGAGACCTAAAAAGATATTCGTAATGTTTGTTGGGGAATTTAATCATAATTTGGATATTACACATCAACTATGTCTAAAACTGAATTTTCTTTGCTTTTACCAGACCAGTTTGGAATACTGGAGAGTTTTAAAACTCAAACAAAGACCATTGAAAGCACTGAAAAGCCATCCCAAAGCAAACTGCCTACTAAGTGAATATGATTTGGCATTCCTCATATGTATTAATTGCATGGGCATGTCAGTGTCCTCATGACCACATGTGAGAACGACAACATGGGATGAACAATAGAACGAAGTCCCCTACTCCAGAAGGGGGGGGTCGAACACAAAAAATGCATGGTGTCTGTGGAGCAGCTGAGGAAGCGATCTCCTGTCACAGGCCGTAGTTCCAATCCTCACTTTACTACAAGTGTGGCATCCTGGGCAATCCTCCCTTTCAAGCATGAGCAAGTAGATCTCACCCATGTAGTGCAAATACTGTACTAAGGTCCACTTTGAATCAAGGTGGCCTCAGAAATTAGGAGTGCTTGCTTTATAATGTGATTTTACACAGCAGCTAAAACTGGCTAAGCGCTTGGGTCGCAGGTCGTTCGTCCCGTTTGTATCAGCAAGGAAAAGGCAGCCACTAAGCTGGGTTCTGATAATTTACTTGACAATGCCTCTCTCAAGGCTCTGGAAAAGTGTAAAAACCAATCACAACAGTGAAACACTGCAAAGCTAGTGACAGAAACAGCCAGGTTTATAGTTGCAGAACTTGTTAATAGTGCATTCCGTCACTCAACTCTTAAGATCTGAAGCAGAGTTCTTGGCTCACAGCTCCAGGGCCTAGGCAAGCCTTATACACACCAGTGCATCGTAGTAATGAGACAGGAAGTGATATTTCCCCCCTGAAATAGATTCATATGACAGATTTGGATGGTAGAGGCCGCCATGATGCTGACCCGCATCCCCTGTTTAAAGGTCACCATATGCCAAATCTGCCCGATGCCACTCAACCAACTTCACAAACAACCATTTCAAAATACAGGAGGTGCAAATACATAACGCATGTATACAACGTAATACTATTAAACACCATCTCACAACATATCACAGCAAAAGCGATCTGCTGCCCCTGCAGAAATATCTTTTGACATTTCTACAGCCACACAAGTGTAGGATTCCCCTAGTCACATGTACACAGAGCTCCATGGTAGGGGGCAGACACAGTAGTACCCTTAGACTTTAAAAACATAACTACCAGGCGTCGTTGAGTTGCTAGAAGTAATTTTGAATATGCAATAATATGATTGTTGCATGCCTCCAGCTGCGTTATATCAGTCGAAAATTGGATACGAAAATGTCCTAGAAAGTATATACTGAGATACTGAGACGTGCTGCACTGTGTAGCACACGATGCACATTTTAACTATTAACAATCGAGTTTGTGAACGATTTCTGCAGTTAATGAAATGGGTTGGTTCATCAAAATGGACTGCTAATTTCGAAAATCCATAAAAGCACAGTGATTACAATGTGCATTAATTACCCAATGTTCAAGCTTTAATTTTTAATCATCATGAAGTTTAAAAAGTTCCATATGCATTTCGAGCTTGCACTCTTCAGGAAGTGTGTTCAAGTAGCTGCGGTTAGACCAGATGAGCATTACTTTATATTTTAGGAGCAGCCCAGAACAAATACGTTAAAAACAGCGAAATCAAAAACAGAAGTATCTAATATTCCCATCTTCTCTATGATTTAAGCATACAGTATTCATCGCCTCTACTCCTCTTCAGAATGAATTCATCCTGAGCAAATGGAAGTGACAGAACTCTCTGGACCTTTGTTATGAGATTTCTCTAAGATGATGGTTCGAAACAGACTTAGTACCCACAAAAGTTTAAGCCATTCCAGAGGATATAAAGAAACTTTGTGAATACACAAAGCACGTCTATACTGCCTAACGTTCATACTGCCTAAAGTCCATGGTCTTAGACAAGCACTTGATTTTGTAGTCAGACAGGCAGTTAGGAATAGACAATGTTTTCGCTAGAGAGTCTCTCTATCGAGCCAGGTAGCTTGGGCATACATTCATGGAGAAGTGTGGCTCACTGGTTAGAGGAGGCAGACCCGGACGCTGAGATCAGACCCTGGACCAGGGTTCAATTCCCGACGCGGCAGGGTCTTGAGCCCAAAATGTCCACGGACTCGGTAATTCTCGCTTCGGTGCCTACTCGAATCACAGGTTCACACTCTGCAACTCTGGGCAATAGCTTGCTTAATCTCCACTACGGCCCCCCGCGGCGGGATGCCTGGCTTTCACCTTGGGGATACCCAGTAGGGGCTATCTCACAGGGAAAAACCAGGACGGGTTCCCAATGCAAAGCGCTTTGAGACCTGGCGGTGATTTGCGCTATATAAAAACCCATCCATCCATCCATCCATCCATCCATTGACCGTTACTTTCAGAATAAGAAGGTTTCATACCCGGGGTGGAATGTAGGCATGAAAAAAACAAAAACACAACCAAGCCAGTCCTTGATCCTAGTCAGAGAAAAAGAGTGGCTTTTAACGCGTGCTCCACGTATATAAATAAAAAGGAAGTGCCGTAACATCCCCCAAAAACTCAGTCTATAGCAAAAAGAGGCATGCAGTTTCTAATTCCGAGAATCTATAGAAAAGTTGCTTTAAGTATAAACGGAGGAAGCTGGGTGGTAAACTTGCTTGAACGAGTGCAGCACAGTTACTTAAACTCCCTAAAGAGACCACAAAACCTGGATATTCATGAGACTGAATGTTCGGGTCACTATGTGTAATCTAAAATCGCATAGCACAGAAAAAAGATATGAGATTTTTCACTGAACATTGCAGTCATGCGACAAAGAGAGTCACTATTGCCAAAGGGATGATTATTTGGAAACTTAATTTGTTAAGTTGGGGGAAAATGTACAAGCCAAAATAATGGTGTCCTGAACACAAAAGTAATATTCCGCTGTACAATATCAAATAGTTAGTATAAGTGCTTTTTGTTGAACTAAAAAGACATACTTCTAAATTACCAGAATTACCAGCAAAAAGAAAGAAAGGGCGATTGTAACAGTTTTTCTTGAACAATCTTTCTTTGATTAAAAGAATGGACAAATTACAATCCAAAGGTTTGAACGATATGATCAATATAAAATGTGTTCTGTATAAAATAGAACCGAACAACAATGGAGACAGAAGAAAGACTACAAGGCCACCCTAGGAACGAAAAATGGAAGCTTGGTAATAATATGTGATATCCAAATACTAATGGACTGTGAAAGCGCTAGATAAATGGACCCTTAAATTACACAGTAAACCAGAATAACAGTAAAATAGACGTGACAAACTACAATATCAAGTTTGGACATTTGACAAATTATAATGTAATGTTGTCGTTTTTTATTGCCGAGTCAATGTGGAGCTTTAGACTAAAGGATGCAATCCAGTAATACAATTTTTAAAAAAAAAAGAAATCTTACAACATCCAATATATTATGTTCCAGAATAAGTACTTTTAAGGCATAAAATGAGCGGATTGTTGGATTGAAGTCAAAACAAATGTCACCTAATTATCCAGTTTACGTGTATTGAATTACAATGGAGAAACCATTTCTGAACTTTACTTTTAAGAGATGTGTGGGAACTTTTCAAGTGTCCCGGGATAGTTAGGGGTTACTGGGTTTAGTTCAAGTGATTCAGAGCCCTTTACTACTGGGGTCCTAAAGCATAATCCTACTACTGAGCAGAAATTGATCACCAAGTGCACTGCTTTAACAATTCAGTCGCACGTAAGCAAAGTCAAATAGTTCAGAGTTTACTCAGGGAAGCGTGTGGAGTAAGAGTCTAAACTCAGCCGGCATCCGTTAATGAGCAATAAATCACTGTCCAGTCAGTACTCTAAGAAAAAGAAATGTACTTTCCTATTACTTTCACACAATATAAAATGCCACACACATCAGAGGGCATTTAGCTTCGGTGCTAATGAGGACAGTACTTGCTATAATTTCAGAACAGTCAGTAATGGTTAAGGAAATTGGCCCTTCGCTGGCCGAGAGGGATTCGGAGAGTCTGTACGGGAGGAAACAACTTGCAGCACAACGCTGCACACAAGTATAGAGTTTAAATTCTCTCCTCCCTAACCCCATCCAAGAGGGTATGCAATATTCCTCCCACTCCGAATCCTCCCTCCTGCCATCCCATTCAGGGTATACTGCAGCAGTATTCAACTGTTCAAACAGAGTTTATGAAGTCCTTCTGGGAGGCAGCACCTGTGAGCACAACAGGTCGGCAGGAATGGACCACTCCAAGTGGTGTGCATACTGCATAGCCCTCCAAGCAGGGATGCAGTGGTCCTTGCCTCAGCCCAACCGACCAGTCTAGAAACTGGTGCCCACAACCTAGGGATGAGTCACATCAGCTCCAACACCAGTCAGGAGGTTATACGGTCTTGGAGATCTTGCCAATAGGGTTTAAAGTAGGTGCCTACCCCGGGTCACAGCAATGACACTCCTCTGATGATGTTGGTTTTCTCAAGGCTCTGAGATTCTTCTTAGTCCAAGCGTGGATGGCAGTCCCGATTACCTAGCATTTCAAACACTTCTTGGTGCTAGATGACCTGGCAAAACGAATGTCCTGTCTGGTTCCGTGATACCCTCAGGTGTAAAATTGCCTCTACTGAGAAAAGGACCTTAGACCTCACTCATAGCACAGTAGTGTTTGTCTCACCCTGGGTAGCAGTGTTGATTTGCCATGCCTAACCTCCCTTGCAGCCCTTTCTCCTTAGGAGCACCATCATCTTTATCATAAGGCACATCCAATGCCCATCCTGAGCAATCAGTCAGGCCATCCACTAAATTAGGGTAGAGGCAGCCGTGTTGGCAGATTGATAGATTGTTCTCCAGGTTATTTATTGGTCCTGAACCTGGCAAAGGGAAGTGGTAGCCAGTACTAAATCCATGCAGCTCAAACAAATCTCCCATTAGATACAGGTTTATAACCCCTTGGGGAAATACCTAGTTTTTCTTTCATGGATTTCGTGCTAGGCATTACACTTTCTTGTATTCTCTTGCTAACCTTCAGATCAGATCATTTCCTTTTTGTAGACTCTGATGCAAGTCTCCCAAGATTCATTCTCCTTTGGAGGGTTTGGTATATTCCTGAATCCCATGCAAGTCGGACTTCTGTGGTTTTAATTGGGATACTGTATGCTCTTGATTCCAACAAGACCCACTGCAGACCAATTAGCCTGGTGTTTAATGTGTTAACAAATGCTGTGTTTGCAGATGAGAGAGAGAACACAAACACACAGGATTGAGCCTGCAAGAGCTGAAAGAGGAGTCTAGTTGAGTTGATGTAAATACTTCTAAATTTACAAACATTCAGGCACAAGAATATTGGAGCTGAGACTAACATACAGCAGAGGTGACAAATGACTCAACAGAACAGATATGTTCGGAGGGACCTTCCTAACCTTTGCTGTCAGTTTTGCACAGAAGTAGAGGAAAAGTATTCCATAAAAGGGAGACCCTAACCCAATTCTTAGGATTTTCAAGTTGGGAAACTGAAAAGAGAAGGGAAGAATCAGAAGGAAGGGAGCGCTTAGAGAATATCTTGAGAACAAGGATTGCAGCGCATTTGCCCCAGTGTTGTAAAAGGCTTTGTGGGCCACACCGGGAGTAAGGCAGCTTATGGCCCACTTTGGAGACATTGTCAAACTTCGTAAAATTCAAAGCAAGTCAAACTGCCAAATTGTATTCTGCTTAAATAAGCAACAAACTTTAGTGTAATCAAGTCTAGTAACAATGATAGCATTGACGACACAAGCTTTCCAATGCACTGAACAAAAAAGGAGGTTTTTTTCATTATTTTAATTTCACAATAAGCAGTCATAACAGCATTAATCTAAGTGGGCTTCTTGTGTTCTACCAGTCCAAAAGCCTAGGCCATAGCTTTCTCAACTGCAGAAGGCAGATCTTGGGGGCAGGATGGTCACCAATTCGGGGGCTAAACAATATCCTTACCTGGGGGCCTATAGTTGTAAAGTAGTTCTTCAGGCATTTCAATGCAAGCACTTGAATGGCCATGGAAAAAAGCACAATCTGCAAATATAACTAGGTGAGAAATGAATACTCCACTGGGATGAGCCAAATCTCGACAAACAACTGCTCAAGCTAAAGGTTAAAAGAGACTGGTCAAAGAAAGCCAATGTATGAAAGGTAGAGACCCAAAACGCACTCTGCATTGTAGGAAATAGCTCAATTTAACTGAATGGTCAAAATCCAGACCTACAAATAGCATCCTGTTCAACTCCAAGGAGGGGTTTAGTGCAGCAGAGATGGTAACTTATTGTGGGAGTGCTGTGATGAAGAGTGGCATGGCGATTGCCTTGCATAACTGTTTGTTCTTCGGTGGTGAACTGGCGGTGAATAGCACTCAGTATATAGAAATGGAACCTCCACCTTCTAACCCCCTTACTCACCCATCCCTGAACAGCCTCAGTCGAGCAACATATGTCAAAGCATCATTTTTTCCAGTAAGAGATATTTATTTCACCCCAAGGGGAAGTCTACAAGCAACCTCTGCTCTCTTTGGCAGCAGACATTGCCCGGGAATCTTGTTTCAGCTCTGAGTCGCGAGGAACAATTCATAAGCAGTTTCTTCTCGCCAGCCAATAAGCGACAGCGGCACACAGGAGGTAAAAAAATATTACCTCTAGGCACTGTGATTGGTCTATGATTTCAATGACTGTCAAGCTAATCTTGATGGGCCACGTTTGAAAATGCTTTGTGTTTTCTGAAGAGAGCCTTTATTTAACAAAGTGCTCCCCGTGGATTATTATGTGCTTTTTCACGACTTGATTCTCCATGGGAAAGACCAGCTTTCTAAGTATCACTTTGCCTTTCCTGCCTCCTCAGCCGGAGAACCACTGAAGTTAAACAAGAGACATCTGTTCCCGTAGGGAGAAATTAATTAAAAGTTAAACTCTTTTCAATTTGACTCCAACTGCTAATCATGATTTTTTCCATGTATTTGTTGTATTTTAATAAACTGCTACATTCAAGAGTTTTGAATCCGGGCTGAGACTAAGCTTGACAGGTATTTTTGAGAGAACACACACTCGGCGAGCTAAGGGCGACGCATGAGATAGATGCCAATAGTAAAAGAAACGACCGAGGCCGCTGCCAACTGTCTCCAACCTGCAGGGCCCCCCTCATTCAAACAGCAGAGCCCCGTCCCCCGCCGCGCTGACTGCAGACAAGTGCGCCAGCCGCTGCTTCCAGGGGCGGGCAGCCTGCCAAGCATGCAGCTCTCAGCCGTTCCCATCAGCGAGAGGGGCCGGTGGAAGAAAGCATGACAGCAGCGAGGGATAAATAGCGTCCTCGGGGACAAGTGGTCACGTGGTGCCAGCTTTCAGAGGATGCCAGCACAGATCTGCTGCGCAGCTAGGCACTCCCGGCTCACTCGGCGGTGGAGGATGGGAGGAGACGACGCAGGTACCGATGATGAAAGCAGTCTCGGGGAGAGGTGGCGCAGGTACCGGCGGCGGGAGGACCCATGATAAAAGCAGTCTCGGAGAGAGCTGGCGCTTGGTAGGAACATTCATAGACACTAATCCCTCTTGATCACTATCTCGTTTAGGGATTACGACCCCCTGCGCCCAAGTGCACTCAAAAAATGCCACACCGTGATTGAAGAGACAAAGATAAAGTAACAAAGGAGGGAAGGCACTTGTTGAAAAAGTACAAGCGACCTCTTTCTTTTCCTTACATCACATGAAGTTCAAAATTAGTCTTCTCAATAAAAATATACAACTAAAAACAAACTGTGCAGTCAACCAACTCGAGTTTCATGATCCAGTCACCCTCTCAAGGACAATAAGTGCATGTAATGTTCAAAATAGCATTTAAACTAGGCCTGAGCAGCAAATTCAGTTCAGCTCGCGGAATTTGGGTAATTTCGCGTTCCGCGAAGAACGCGGAATTGCCAAAATTCCACGCCTTCACGGAATTTTTTGCTTGTTTGCGCTTTCAAAATGCATGTTCGCAAGATATTTCTCCCCGAGCACACAAACTGCGTTCGCGAACAGGAAGAAAGCACCGCGAACAGGAAGAAAGCATCGCTAACGGGCGGAACAAGCAATTCCGCATGTTCGCGGTACTTTTGCGTGCTCGCGGAGATTTTTTACCATTTCGCGGAGCTTTGCATAGCGTGGCTACGCAAATTTCACCCACCCCTAATTTAAATCCAGTATGATGAAATTTGTTAAACCGGACTATCAGTGATGGGATGTTCATAATAAATCCCCCGATTCAATGCGGACACAACATCTAGCGCAGTATTCCGGACTCGACTGGATGAGGCACTGTACTGTCTAGACTGTCGCGCAGGAACAGAGTGCACTCAGCGTTCTTTAGAGTAAACAGGGCCTGTGATTTAGGATATGTCGGCAAAAGGATATATGGCTACATCTTCGGAATGGGCTCCGTTAGGTAAACACTCTTGCAGGTGCAAGTGCTTTTCAATACAATAATTATGTAAAGGTAGTCACTGGTTACACATTTTCAAAACATTAACTTGAGTGCATATGCAGCATACACTAGCAAGAACCTCCACTCCAGCATGTACAAAATATAGCTCCCAAGGGGAGTAGTTGGGAAAGTCCAGCCAAATTTAAGGCAGACATGCACAATATCACCATACCCTCAAAAACACACAGAATATTAACATACATCTAAAACACCCTTAACCGCATGCGCACTAGCGGTTTTCCCGCTGTGCGCTGGGTTTTTAAAAAACCCATGTTACATGACGAGCTCAGCTCGTCATCAGCGTACGAGCGCCGTAGCTCATGACGAGCTGAGCTCGTCATCAGCATCGAAGGGGTTAAGCACCCGTCTCATGGCTTGTACTGCTTGAATAAACCAACATTGCCATAGACAATAGGGGTGGGTTTAGTGCACTAAAAAGCGTGCAAGGTTAGCACATGAGAGACACACAAAGGAAGTTAACAAGCACGAACAGAGAGAGGGGGGGCTATTGTTTTAAAGAAGTCCCTCGGCAGTTCAATTCAAGCGCTCAAGAGGGGGATAAGATTAGAGAGTATTACTCCATAGGGCTGAACCAAAATGCGATTACAATCTCAAACTAATATCTAAGAGAGGCTGGTCAAAGAAAGTAAACTGTTGTTAGGGATAGCCATAAAGCTCAATTTACTGTATATTGTAAACAAAATGTCTTGTACATAGCTTTGCTCTGAAAACCCAGACCCAGAAAGCACTGGTAAAGCCAATAATTCTCACATTGTTTACCTGCTGGATTTGCAAAAGCTGTGCAGTATCAGCAAAACATATTTGCTGCTGATACAATGTATCACCAGCAGCAAAAAAAACATTTGCTGGTGATGCCATGTAGCATCAGCTAAGACACAATAGGTGTGATGACGCTGCTAGGCCATTTCATACACATTCCCGATGAAACCTGTGCATGCATACAAAATGACGCAAACAACCTTTTTAACTCGACCCTACCAGACAGCACAAGATATTGGGTTGGAAAAGACCTATTCTCAAATTCCCAAGAACTTACAGTGGGCCTAAAGACCATCCATTGCTTACTATCGGTTGCCTTTGTTGTAACTCACATTTGCTTGTTGCTTATTTGATGGCGTGTCTTATCCATCTTGTGGTAGTCCCTCCCTTAGAGAATAGCTTTTACTTATGCTCTTCGGCTGCTTACTTTTAGGGAACTACAATTTTTTTGCTTTAGCATATGCAGGGGGGTGCATGCGTTTTCCAGTGGTCTCCCTCCTGTGCTTATCTTCTCTATCCGGCGCCCAGTGTTGTACTCTCTCTCAGTTGTGGGCTTCTTTGGTGTTCTCCCACTCTTGTGATTCTCCTCACCTGCACCTCCGTTACTGCCAAGCTCACGCCAAATCACTTTTTTTTAAATTAGCATTTTGGTTAAAAAAAAAAGTTTCTTCTAATTCACCTATATAATTGGCATTCAAAATCTGGGACTGGAAGAATTAAAGCAAATGACATGAGTAATATCGCATGGGCACTTCACTGGAAAGATGCAACTTATTGTAACTTTTTTCTTATTTTGACGATCCTGCACAGTGCTCCAATGCAGGCCAGCACCACTTAAGAGCAACTGTCAAAGCAAACAGGTAAAAAAGGAGATGCCAATTGGCTTTGCCAATGCTGGTAATATTTTATTAATCAAAGAAGGAGCAAATATTTTAAAAAAACGAACTAGCACTAATGCACTTTTTATAGGGCACCCGCCCACCCGGGGGAATTTTTTCCCCCGTTACAAAAGATTTTGCAAGCGCCGTGTAGGCGAAACCTAAAAAGAATCAGTCAAAACTGTTTAACCATTTCAAAGTATTAAGCTGGGTGCAGCTGCATTTCATGGACATTTGCAGTTCTTGGCACAGGATCCCAGTGCAGTCACAACTGTGTCTTGACATGAAATCGCCAATCTATTTGCTATGTTGTGAAACAATAACCAATATAGCAAATAAACTGGCTCCTCTATTTCAGAACGTTAACGTTAAGTGTTAAAAGGTGGTCCCTTACTAAAATCCATTTCCCTTTTGTGCATTTAAAACATGCTATACACTTCTATTTGCTTCAGAAACGTCAACTCAGTGCACCGCCAACTCATCTAGCCTTGCCTCAACCAGTGGTCAAAGTGCATTAAAAACGTATGGGAGGGGAGGAGCCAAGATGGCGATCGGAACAGTCGCATGACCGCTTAGCTCCGTGGGCCCTTCCTCCCCGCACGTCTATCCTGACGATAATCCTGAGTGAGGCTTTTTGATTCGAGTTGTTTGAGAGAAGCGATCACTTACCATCTATTCCTGGGGCTCCACCGTGCAGTAGATCCGAAGAACTGCCTTCGTCTGCTTGCCGGCCTTCGTGGCGCTGACGCCAGGGCCTCGAGTGCAGGGATTGCCCGGCTGTGTTCGTAGTGTTGGCGGCCCCGGTTTGGATGAGAAGCCGGTCAGTGGGAGCCTGAGAGCCGCGAGCCGGGAGAGTTGGAGCCAACCCACTCCCAATAGTGGGTTGCCCCGTGAACCCGAGATGTCGCCGAGCCGGAGAGAGGCTGTGTCGCCCGGTTCCCCTTGGGTGTGACGCCCGCCCATGTTAATAGTCCCGTCCGGGAACCGGCGGCTGGCTCCCGGCGAGCTGCAGGGAGCGCACCCGGCCTTTTGTTGACTCTCCTTTCTGCACCAAGCGCCGACTGTCGAGGTTCAGCCGTGAGACCTGTTGACTCTGGTGGTCGGACTGGACTCGGAGGTGGAGGGGAAGTGGCGAAGAACGGAAAGGCTAAAATGGCGGATGGCGCCTTGGAGTGCACCCCTCCCGGGGACGGAGAACCCGCTGAACTTGAGACCCCCGGAATTCGGCTACATGGGGAAACACTTACGCATAGCCACGTACTGGTTGCACTGATGACCCTGCGGACTGCTCTGCTCCGGAGATCCCGGGACTTGGAGGGTCGAATCGCCGCCATTGCTGACCCGCCATTTTGTAGCGTAGTGGCTTTCCTCCCGAGTCGGTGCCGATGAACCTCCTTCTGTCGCAGTGCCATGTTCCCCGGATGAGTCCACAGTCTTGAGGGCGCGAATGGATTTGGTTCCTGAGCTTGTTGTAGTCTCACCTGTTCCGCAAGTGGTGGTCTCATCGGGGCCTTTTTCTGGCCAGCAAGTGGAGAGGCTCCATCGATCCATGGTGCGTGGGGCCTGGGCTGTGCTGTGGTGCTTCCCCCATCCTGTGCTTTTCTTTCCGTGCTTGGCAGCTCTGTTTTTGGACTTGGAACTGTTGGTGGTCGGGGTATTGTTGCATTCTGGCCTCCGCCATGCATCGTCAGTTGTTTCCTGGTGGCTGGGACGATGTTGGGCGGCGGCGCTACCTGCTCTGCCTGGCGAGATTGAACCTTTTGTATCGAACTATCTCCCGACTGCAAGGCTGTTTAACATTTTTACTATTAACAGAAGTGGCCAGGGGTGACCTCACTTGGGAGGACTTCTTGCTGGTCAATGGTGATTCAAGGACACGTCTTGTGGGGCTGTTACTGATTGCGTTTTATGTGCTTGCTGATATTTGTACTTTCTATGGCTTCTGTTTATACGATTTTAGTATGCGGGGGTGGGAGGGACCGGGTATCTGCATCGCCTGGCTCCTCTTCTCATAATTTTCTTTATTGTCCTCCTCTCTTTCTTCACTTTATTTCCGTTCTTTAGGGTAACTCTGGGGCGACAGGCACGCTGTTAGTGGGGTAGGCCATAGCCATTACGGTGATGTAGGGTGGCGGGTGTTGGGGGGGGTTTTGTTATTTTAGTTTGTTTTGTTCTATGGTCCCTTTTTCTCTTCCTTCTTAGTAGGGTTGGCTGTATCTTCCTCTTTCATCCTTTTTCTGCTGGGCATCTGCACTTGCCTCTTCTTTTTGTCTTGGACGGGTGGGTTTTCCATATGTTGTTCTCGCTAAACTGTTCGCCATTGTTTGACCTCTACTCCTGGCCTGCCTTCGGCGGGCGTAGTGTGTGTTTTTCGCCTTATGGCTCATCATCGATTCCCGATTGCATGGAGGGATACGCCCCTCCCGTCTCTTCTTGCTTATTGTGTAGTGTGATGCCTCTGATGATATAGTTGCAGCCTCTTTTCCAATATTATAAAAATGAAACCTCTTATCCTTGTGCTTCGTTGTGCTACAGCCATGTAATATGACTATACCGTGATTCCTCCTTGTACCGTAAATGTTTACAATGCTCCTGTCTCTATCTCCTGATTTTGCGGCCGGCCCACGTGGTTGTAGGCCTACGCCTGTACTGATCTGTTTGCATCAATAAAGTTTTTTTTTTTAAAAGTATGGGAACAGTGAGCCCGAGTGCAGTGTGGGCAGGTTCACAATGATTGAGCAGGAAGGTCCTGGGGTGGTTGAAAAGAGACAACCTGACTAGAAAGCGTGCGTTTTCGCTAGCTGTCTGACCGTGTTCTGTACTTCACAGGAGACACCCCCACTCCTCCTTTTCTATCTGCCTCAGGTAATCGAGGTTGGCATTAACCTGGTCAGAAACGGTTGTTAGTACTAAATTATGGGAACTTTTCTGGCAAAATTAAAAAAAGCTTGGGAACACCGTTCCCATTAAATCCTACCCACTTCAACCTCTGGACGAAAGTCCATCTTAAGCATGTTGACCAAGTTTTCTCATACTGTAACGAAGCAACAGAAGGAAGACTAGCATAGAAATCACAAGTAAAACCGACAAAGTCAAAAGGCACCTCAACAATTTACGTAAACAATAATCCTTGGTCTATCTGTACTTCATAAAACAGATGAATGAGGCAGTTGCATGCACAGATTCAACCATTCCTGTAGACGCAAGGAAAAAAATAAAAGACGGAGCATATTTTTAATTAGTCTGTCGTCTCAACCTGCAAACTGAGGATGATGACGAGCACATAACACGGACTACAGGCAAAAAAAAAAAAAGCAGGAAAATGGCATGGATTTAAAATGAAAATCTGCCCTTCAGCAAGGCACACAGAACAAAAGGCACATTCTGGAGCAAGCATCGCATTAAGCCTCTTACGTGCAGATTAAAGCAGACTAACATGGCTTATGAGAACCTCAAGTACAGTCTCCATCTACAGCCAAGGCCCCCCTCTCCTACCCCCACTCACTAACCATAGGCTCGTAGTATGCTGCGGACTATCGAATCCACACCTTAAGCACACGTCCAACCAAACCCAGTAATTCTCATTTTATAATCAGTTGACCATTTTTACTTTCCCGTGATCAACAATTGATACGCAAGGCTGGTCTGTACTGAACGTACTTAAGACTTCAGAACACTAGCAAACCAGTCGAGAACAAGAGGTATGAGGATTTTCACGCAATGAGAATGTTTTTTTACATGAAGATTCAGATTTCAAAAACCATAACGCTATAAATTCCTTTGAACACACTTCTGAGGTCACAGAATGATCTACAGTCGAACTAAAAACCCATGATACGAAATCTGCTGTGCCATTTGCTATTCCAGTAACCAATACCCATAGTTATGGCACGGTCTCTCTACCATCACCTACAGCAGCATGTCCGATTGCAAGTCTTAGTCATACACAGCTCCGCTGATGCACCACAACAGAGGCATTCAGCAGTAGCTGCTACTAACAACCACACACAGCCCCAGCAGTCACTTTAATCCTCATCTGTAGTACAGTTTCATAGTCAAGCTCCAGTCAAGAACCTGCCTCAACCACCCAAATCTCCCAATGAGTCCATACACCACAGTGGCTGCGCAGGCAACACAACTACGGCACCACACCAATGTCCACTAACGCTGCACTGCAGTCTTTCATTGTGGAAAGCTCTTAAAAATATGAATCCCTCCAAAACGGCCAAAAATATCGCCCGAATAATTTAGAGGGAACTATTTCTGAATATAGTGAGTTGGTTTTCAAGTGCCTTTTTTCGTAGCGAGGTCTTACAAGCCAATTTCTTCAGGATACTCGAGTCCCTTACCTTTAGCGACAGGACAGAGGATGAGGACGATTGGGAATCAAATGCAAGGCTGTTACACAGGCGGCACCCAGGTGACTGATTTACATGATAAATAGCAGAGCGACCGCTCAGGAAACCCCAGGCTAGACAGCAGTCACATTCTGTCTTCAAAAAGTGAAACAGGAACTTGAAGGCAAGGTCAGACAGCTAGGTGACTCATTTGCAGGTAAGCAGAAAAAAAAACGTCCTTCCTACACAAACATGACACGACTTCAAAACACCAGTACAGAAATAAAATATGCACGTGTACAATAGGAGGGCCCGTGTGAGCCAGGTACATAGTGCGAGCTGCAATAACAATAATACGTTTCCTACATCAATAACGCAGCCAATGCTGCAGCATATTCTAATTGACTGCTAACAAATTCCAGTCTAACTTCCACCAATGACGAGCTTTCATCAATATATACACCAGAAACTTGCAACGATCCACAAACAAACTCCATCAGAGTATCCTTCGACAGAAACCAGCATTGCACCCTCTGCTGAAAAGATCAGACATCAGCGGTATCACCACTGCCAACAGATTCCAGCAGTAGGCCCATGTTGTGATGAGTCCTCAATAAACAGCTGAGCAGAAGGATGTTGTGGGTAAGTTTATTCATGAAGAGATTGAGTATTTGGGTTACACCATTTCCAGTGGTGGCATTTGTCCCAAAAAGAATTTGTTGCATGCAATTGGAAATGCACCGCCTCCTAAAGACAAGGATCAACTCAGGTCCTTTTTGGGACTGGTTGAATATTATTCAAAGTTTGTTAGATGCTTTGCAGACATTTCTGGACCATTAAGAGTCTTGTTACGAAAAGGAAATCGGTTTATCTGGAAACAGGCACAAGCGGACTCCTTTTGTCGAATTAAGAAAGAAATTTGTAACGCAGGGATTCTGTCGAGTGTCGTCAACCTAACATTCTTATTCCAATGTAGAACATAACACGCCCTCATGAGACATACAACACACTCACGAGACATACACCCGAGACACAGAACACACACACTAGGCACACATCATAACAGCCCACTACTAACAGACATCTGCAGCAGTCAGCAATATTCACATCACAAAGGCAAAGGAACTCAACAAAGTAAGTACTGCTAGCAGAATTCAGAAATGAATGAACTACCAACCAACTCAGTGTATTCAATGCAAAGTCCAAAACTCAGCAACACAACTGTCTCCGACTTCTGCAATATACACAGTGCTACTGAGGATCAAACTTTACCACTTCATGCACGAACATGGTCAGACTTCAGCAGTAAATGTATTCTTGATGAACTCAGCATTTTACGGAGTAACACTAACAAACTCTGCAGTGTAGCCATTGCCAACATTAGAATTCACCAGTATTACCACAGCCAGCACCAACAGATTCACACCAGTGTACACTAAGAAGCATACTTGTGGAGAAAACGCACAGCTAACACTAACAGCTTCAACAATATGGACTTTTAACACCAACCTGCTCAACAAATGCAAACACCAACAGACACACTCGCTGCTGTCTGATGCTAGGAGTAAACAGCCTGCTAATATCATAATGCTTTATTAGGAATTGAGGTTTTAACACTGCTAGATTTCAACAGTAAATGCACCATCAAACTAAGTTTACTCATCGCTAATACTAACAATCCAGTTATGATGCCACTGCTAACGGCAGCTTGCAACAGTGAAAGCACCAATATCAACCATCTCGCCAGTCTATCCATTGCTAACGTTAACAGACTCAGTAGAGTAGCCATCATGGTCAGACTTCAGTAGTATTACCACAGCCAACAGCAACAAAATAAGCAGAGTACTCGCTGTGAAAAACTTCCGCAGTACACCGACGGCCAACACAATCTCTGCAATATACCAGCTTCGAATGACAAAGTTCAGCCAACACTGCCGCTGAAAGGCTCAGCAGTATATGAGAACTTTGGGATGCTGGGAGCTCCACTGAAGACAATGGAGTACTCAATTTCTAATGGATGGTAGAAGCCCGGAGCATCAACTTTGCCTTTGTTTACAGTGTTGCTGTGAACAAAGGCCTCACTGAGCCAGGGGGGATTTCAACCCCCACGGGCTCTGTGAGGCCTTTGTTTTACTATTTAGAACATTCTGCCCTCTAGGACGGAGTGTTCCAATAGCCTTATAGACCTCTATAGCGGGCTATACCGCGTATTAAAGGTCTGCTCCCTTATTACAGGCCCTCGTCTTCGGCTCAGGCCTTTTAACGCTGAAGCGGGCCTCTAATGGCCGGTATAGCCTGCTACAGCAGGCTATATTCAATGTCAACACTAACTGTTTGAGAGTGCTCACTATGTTGAAGGGGCTTGTTCATGTTTCTTGCCCTGAACTGCGCCCTCAAGGTAGCAAAGGGAGTGGCAGACACTGGAAGGTCAAATTTAATATTCTAACTCCAGTCCTAGAATATTTGGGTGAAAGAGCACCTTTCACCCAAGTATTCCAGGAGGCTTATTTTGTATTCTAACTTCAGTCATAGAATAATTTTAGGAAATTATAAATTCCCCAAGTATTTATAGGACGGGTTGAAAAGCAGTGATTCTGAACTGCAGAGGATGCAGCTCAGGGCTAAAACACTAGGAATACTGTTGAGGGGTGGGAAGCGAAATGACAGCGGCACCTGAGGATCCTACCCCTCTCCCACTCTTGTGACTCTTTGGCCTTCTGGGATTAAGGGGGGGGAGGGGGGATTTAGTGGGTGCCCATACGGCTGGCTTCCTGCCGCTACTCTGACGTGAGCGCTCATCAAATTCCCAGAAGGCCTGTGGGGGGCAAGAAGGGTGCCAGAAGAATCTGGTGTCCACACATAGGCCAGTATTCTGGGAGGGAAAACCGTACTGAGGCAAACACAATCTTCTGTGCCACGATTCCAGCCCAACAGCACGAAAAAGTGGAGAGGGTAAAGGACTTTGTGGCCCTGATCGCACTTGTGGCGGTAAAGCAGGCCAGATCAAAGACAATCAAAGTCAAGTGTGTCTTCACCTCCAAGTTGGGTTGGCAGAGGACATTTACATTCCATGTTCAGTTTAACACTTGTTTAGGGGTGGAGGCCAACAGTGTAGGCAGCAGTGTAGGGCATGGGGTAGCAGCTCCAGGTCACGCAGCAAGGGCTAGACCCCTTAGGACCGGGTGGTTGGTTCAGACGGGAGTGACCAGAAGGGCAGAGGTAAGGCATCACCCCTCGGGTTGGAGATCGTTTTGCCTTTGAATGGATGTAATGTTGATGAGTGTCTGAGTGCAGTGTGGGTGAACATGCAATCAGCAAGCTTAGTCTCCATTTTAATGGGTAAATTAGTGCAGAATTTTGATTTCTCATGTAGGAATGATGTTGACTTTCGAACTTATGTTTTAGTACTGTGAAGCCGACGATGGGTATCGGCAATTGGAAATATTTTGATTTGTTATATTGTGAAGAACCATGACCCCAGTGGAACGCAATCCCAGATAAAGTGTCAGGATTCATCATTGACTCTGCTGAATTGGAGATGGTGCAGGAGCAAATCAGGGTGCATCCTTGACCTTTCAGCAGTGTATGTATGCACTGCTAAAACTAAAGCCAGTATTACTAGTGTGTATACGGCAGAGTGTAAGACTCAGTTTTCCAAATACTAACACATACAGAGTTGTCATTGAGCACCCTAATTCTGTTCTCTTTTTCAGCTAAAAGGAGCAGAATCTATTTTTGCTTTTGGGTCCTGCTCATAGTTCCAAATGGATGTCAAACCAAAGGTGAACGGCATCCACAAAAGAACGACAGCATCAGTGAAACATTTTTGCAATACCCATATAGAAGCTTGATTTGGATAACAACCCACCCAAGTAGTTCAGAAGCTCTCATCAAGAAGTGAGTGAAGGTCTAGTTTTTGGGTGGGTAAATGCTTAGTATCTAGCTCTTAAGAGTGAAGCTAGAACAGATCGTTCTATCTCCCAAACACCAAGCTAGAAACAGCAGTGAAGTTCAAATGCCTTGCAAAAGACAAGTACTCTGTAAGGTTTCACCAAGTCGATGGCTTTTCATGAAGTGAGCAGGGAGGACGTAAAGAAGCACACTGGGATAAAATCCATTTGTCTCACAGCCCATTGATACCCATAAATGCTGGATGTGGAAAGCAGGGCGTCACTTATCAGAACTACATGCTCAGAACAAGATAAGTGCACTTTAGAGCACTTACACGTTTGTGATTGGAGATGCCGGTTATTACAGTGCTAGTATTATACGTAATTCTATTTTGGCGTTTCTACAGAGTACAGTCCTTTTTTCTAGAAGTCTGAGGTTGATTTATTGACTAAATGGTTGTACAGTAATGTTCCGGGCTTAGTACGGAAAGTAAAGTTCGAAACATGGCTCTGTGGTGGCCGTCATATGGCTGGGTAGAGTTTCCTAGAGACTATGCGACACACACTGTTCATAGCGGTATTAAGATCTGTCTGCCTCACCTTTCTTGATGTGTCAGTGCAGGTTTGTAGTGAATCAGTTTGCTCCAGTCATTAGAAGTAATGCGAGAGAAGGCTTGTCCTGTGCAGACTTGTATTGACCATTTATCCTGGAAGTGCAGTTTGCACAACAATCATAGCTTCCAGCAGAGATAGCAGCCTTTTGTAAGATGTGCATTACCAGTCAAATTCTGAAAATGAGAGTTCTGGAACAATGGAGGTTTAAGACCAATAAAATATCTAACCCAGTCACATTGCAGCATGGTACAGACACTCCAATTCTAAAGTCGTATTTCAGTAGCATAGCCCCTGCACAGACTACTCGCATGGAACTTTTAAACTTTTCTACCGAGCATTACTAGCCAAGCGTACAACATAAACGACATGAACCATGCACCCACCAGGCCTGAAAAAAACCCACAGAAAGCTGCACTTTGTGCCACAGGGCCCAACACAAATCTTTCAAACTGATCCAGGCTCCAGTCTTATCCCTCTGAACCCCCAATTCACATGCCGCAATACACTTCCATCTCGATCGCTTAATGTCACAAGCCACAAACACTGTGCACATAGCACTGTTCATTCAGCATTGCCTCTTTTCCAGCCGTACTTCATTGAAACACATCTTGTAAGCGAATAGTGAATCCTGCTTCGACTCCTTCAAATAAAACTTAATAAACGAACTTTTCCAGATAGGATCTGCTGCTTTAGTCATACCTTTCCATCGATTACAACAGCAAACACTGCTCCTGTAATTCCACAACACCTACTTCCTGACACGAGGACCTACCAAATTTCTTCCCAATACATCGTCTCCACTACACGATGGGCACTACATCTCAAATACTAAATTGGTGTATATTACGTCATTACATGTAACATATGTACGATAAAGGGAAGAGCTCCTCAATAAAATAGGCCTGTATTTTTTATTTTTTAAACATTCACGTTTTAGTGGGGTTCTCAAAAAGCAACGTTCACAATTAAGTGGTGGTAATGGAGTGTCTCACAATGTACAACTTTGTGTCCACAAACCATACTGATAATGGCTGGCAAGCCAACTCAAAAGGACAATATCTATACTACGGGGGTAGGGGGAAGCCTGAAAGCTCCCGGACAAGGTCGGGACGGGCTGCTAGTGAATTTATAACGGAGGTTTTTCTAGGCTCGTGAAAGCAGATTTCGCAGATATTTCACACATCTAGGAGCAATAGATGGAGAGAAACAGGGTAGCATGTAGCTCACACCACGCCTGACTGCAATGGGCAGTCAGGTGCCCACTATTATACTGGACACCCTATGCACTCCTTGGCCACCAAGCTGATGTTAGGCTGCTTTGCAGACTCATGATTAAATTGCACAGCCAGTGTGCGCCCGTTTTTGGTGAATAAGCAGGCAGACTTAAAACGTCAAATTCAACTGTAATGGCGACTTTAAAGATATTTTCAAAACGGAAAGGAATCGCAGGGTTTGTGAAACGGTAAGCCCTTTGATACATCATAAGTAGAGTGGTTAAGTACCCCTAAGCTAAACGTAAGAATAAGAGAACCTACTGCATCACTTTGTACCACACATGGAGCTTATCTCATGTGTCTTGGCCATGAGTGTCATGGTGTGATGTTGAAGGGGGCGTCAGGAGTGTTTACTCCCTGACCTGTAGTGGTGGTTCTTCCAGTAGTTACTAAGAAGAATAAGGAATAACCCCCACCCCCCCTTCTTGATGCTGCAAGATAGGCAGAAACACTGCAAAGGATTGATACAAAGTTGTAAGCAACATAACTCTCCTTATTTATAACTATAATGCAGCTTTTGACTTTGTGAACGTGCACTCTAAAAACAAGCATAGGCAAAGCCAAAATGGCTCGCTATGGGCTCTAATGGCTTTGCCAATGGTTTTTAGCAATGCTATACATCATCCCTGATGTCATACAGCATGGCTAAAGAAAACAAATAAAGTAACTATGATGTGGCGACATGCGTTAATTTGGAGAGGTGTGAATCACATATGTGTACGCCAACAAAATTATACAAGCTTTTATTTTTTCATTTTACCAAATTGTGTCTGTTAGTTAAAGGGAATCGCAGGTGGAAGAGCAAGACAAAGGTTGTGGATTGGGAAAACGATAGAGGGCAGGGGGACGGAAGCAACACGCGGGGGGGGGGGACGGAAGCAACACGCGGGGGGGAGGAAAGCAACACGCGGGGGGGGACGGAAGCAACACGCGGGGGGGACGGAAGCAACACGCGGGGGACGGAAGCAACACGCGGGGGGACGGAAGCAACACGCGGGGGGACGGAAGCAACACGCGGGGGGACGGAAGCAACACGCGGGGGGACGGAAGCAACACGCGGGGGACGGAAGCAACACGCGGGGGACGGAAGCAACACGCGGGGGACGGAAGCAACACGCGGGGGACGGAAGCAACACGCGGGGGACGGAAGCAACACGCGGGGGACGGAAGCAACACGCGGGGGACGGAAGCAACACGCGGGGGGACGGAAGCAACACGCGGGGGGACGGAAGCAACACGCGGGGGGACGGAAGCAACACGCGGGGGGACGGAAGCAACACGCAGGGGGGACGGAAGCAACACGCAGGGGGGACGGAAGCAACACGCGGGGGGGACGGAAGCAACACGCGGGGGGGACGGAAGCAACACACGGGGGGACGGAAGCAACACGCGGGGGGGACGGAAGCAACACGCGGGGGGGACGGAAGCAACACGCGGGGGGACGGAAGCAACACGCGGGGGGACGGAAGCAACACGCGGGGGGACGGAAGCAACACGCGGGGGGGACGGAAGCAACACGCGGGGGGGACGGAAGCAACACGCGGGGGGGACGGAAGCAACACGGGGGGGACGGAAGCAACACGGGGGGACGGAAGCAACAGGGGGGACGGAAGCAACAGGGGGGACGGAAGCAACAGGGGGGACGGAAGCAACAGGGGGGACGGAAGCAACAGGGGGGACGGAAGCAACAGGGGGGGACGGAAGCAACAGGGGGGGACGGAAGCAACAGGGGGGGACGGAAGCAACAGGGGGGGACGGAAGCAACAGGGGGGGACGGAAGCAACAGGGGGGGACGGAAGCAACAGGGGGGGACGGAAGCAACAGGGGGGGACGGAAGCAACAGGGGGGGACGGAAGCAACAGGGGGGGACGGAAGCAACAGGGGGGGACGGAAGCAACAGGGGGGGACGGAAGCAACAGGGGGGGACGGAAGCAACAGGGGGGGACGGAAGCAACAGGGGGGGACGGAAGCAACAGGGGGGGACGGAAGCAACAGGGGGGGACGGAAGCAACAGGGGGGGACGGAAGCAACAGGGGGGACGGAAGCAACAGGGGGGACGGAAGCAACAGGGGGGACGGAAGCAACAGGGGGGACGGAAGCAACAGGGGGGACGGAAGCAACAGGGGGGACGGAAGCAACAGGGGGGACGGAAGCAACAGGGGGGACGGAAGCAACAGGGGGGACGGAAGCAACAGGGGGGGACGGAAGCAACAGGGGGGGACGGAAGCAACAGGGGGGACGGAAGCAACAGGGGGGGACGGAAGCAACAGGGGGGGACGGAAGCAACAGGGGGGGACGGAAGCAACAGGGGGGGACGGAAGCAACAGGGGGGGACGGAAGCAACAGGGGGGGACGGAAGCAACAGGGGGGGACGGAAGCAACAGGGGGGGACGGAAGCAACAGGGGGGGACGGAGGCAACAGGGGGGGACGGAGGCAACAGGGGGGGACGGAGGCAACAGGGGGGGACGGAGGCAACAGGGGGGAACGGAGGCAACAGGGGGGAACGGAGGCAACAGGGGGGAACGGAGGCAACAGGGGGGAACGGAGGCAACAGGGGGGAACGGAGGCAACAGGGGGGAACGGAGGCAACAGGGGGGAACGGAGGCAACAGGGGGGAACGGAGGCAACAGGGGGGAACGGAGGCAACAGGGGGGACGGAGGCAACAGGGGGGACGGAGGCAACAGGGGGGACGGAGGCAACAGGGGGGACGGAGGCAACAGGGGGGACGGAGGCAACAGGGGGGACGGAGGCAACAGGGGGGACGGAGGCAACAGGGGGGACGGAGGCAACAGGGGGGACGGAGGCAACAGGGGGAACGGAGGCAACAGGGGGAACGGAGGCAACAGGGGGAACGGAGGCAACAGGGGGAACGGAGGCAACAGGGGGAACGGAGGCAACAGGGGGAACGGAGGCAACAGGGGGAACGGAGGCAACAGGGGGAACGGAGGCAACAGGGGGAACGGAGGCAACAGGGGGAACGGAGGCAACAGGGGGGGGGGGAACACAAGTAATGCGTTCAAGCTCCAGGAGCAGGACAAACAAAAAGAGGAAGAAAAGCCCACACAAGCTAACAAATGTAAAGCAAGCAAAGGAAAGTGACGGTAGAGCCAGACAATAGTAACCAACAGGCAGGCTCAAAGCCAACTGTAATCTGGAAATAGGCCTTTTCACCAACAGACATCTTGTGCTGTTGTGTAGGCGAGACCTAAAAAATCTTGCACCCAACATAACACAATTGTAGCAGATAAGCCTGTAACCAATTAACAATGGCTTCATGAGCTAGGATCAAGAGCATGTATTAAGAGCTGTCTTGGACTAGTGCTCCTGACTAGGAGCATCCCGATGCTTAAGCATGCCCACAATGTGGTTGTTTCCTTTTTTATCAACAGACTGGTAACAAGATGAGTAGGTTAATTACCCTTAAGCAGGATTCAAGCATCAGAGTGATAGGGGACTAGTGCTACTGGCATATGAGAATGGTATTCTCTTACTAGATTCATCCGGATTTTCATACCACAGAGTGGGCACTCAAGCGTTTTTATTTTCTTTGTAAAACCGTGGTCGGATGAAAATTTAGGATGAATGAACATTGTGACCATTCTAGAAACCTATCTGAGTGATTCCTCAAAAGCTACAGCCTAAATGGGTAGCATGTCCACTCTGAAATAAAAGAATACGTGTTTTCAAAAAGCATGATTCAGGCTCTGGGAAAATGCAAAAAGAAGCAGTCAAGAAATTAAACAAATCTTGAAGGAAAACAGGTTTTATACTGATCCCAAATTAATGAATGCTACCAAGAAGTGACTGCCTAATGCGCAGAAAGCTGCTTTGAATAGGCCTTAAACGATATTAAGCAAGGATCGCTTACTAAAGCCTTATGTAAAGTGGATCAAGTATTATAATCTCAACATACAGGCATTGTGGACTAGCATGCCATCACACTCGGCTGGTGTGGCATAACCCAACCACAGTCCAGCTTGTGAAAGAAGCACGGCAGAAGAGATATGCCATACAAGACTTCCAAAGAAAAGAGGAGCAGCTAGGAGCCTCGACTATTTGAGCCACAGCTTTGGAGGGATACAATGATGTCAAGGACTCCTCTGGTACAAATTGTGGTGCTTGTAAGTTGGCCAAAAGATGATAAAATTAAATTTTTGTAACAATCATATGCAAGCAGTGAACCTCAATTATATTCTCATAAATAGACTATTTCTTGATAAGGGTTGAAAGTTCAGAGTTGCGTTTCATGTCCTTGATTGATTCATGCCAATAATGGTACACGTGATTGGCAAGTAATCCAGTCTCACTGAGAAGCAACCATAAAACTACAAGATGGTGCATTAAGCGCAATATTCCCAAATATTCTGCCATGGCAAACACAATTTCTACCTTAAACCGCTTAACTTTCCCTCTTGTCCTATCCTAAAATAATGGCAGAGGCAGCAAAAGAAATTTTAAACATACAAGCAGCTGAAACTGCGATCCGTCACATTCTAGCAACAGCGGTAGAAACTGATAAATCAAGCACCTAATTTCCTTTGTGCGGCCATCAAGCGATGGCTGCCATAATAGGTTCCTTAAGTGCACGTTTCCTCCCCTGTCTACTTCCCAGTATGAGCGCCAAAAGCGGTATTGCATTCGTTTTTGGATGCAGTAAAGGAAAGAATCCCACTCCTACGATGCAAATACGATACTTAAATTCGGATAGAACCTATAAAACCAATAGATTAGCACACATCTTATTTAATGGTCAGCTACATGTGGTGCAGAGCGACTGATGCTCAAGACATGTAATTTCCTAAAGAGGTCTGTCCAGGGACGTAGCTTCAGGGGTGTGTGTTTGCGGGTTACACCCCCCTAATTAATGTATTTTCTGATTAAAAATTGGGTGCAGTGGCTTTCAATAGGATATGGTGAGGTGTGTCTGATTTCATAAGGAATGTTTACATACACACTGACAAAAACGCACTCACACTCTCCGTCTCTGTTTTTAAAGTCCTAAAAAATGTTAGTTATTTTACAAAATATTATGTTTTCTCTCACTTGATACTCCTACCATTACACACACTGCTCCATTTTCACTGCTTCTTAAGCCCCTCTCATGTATCCTGCTTGTCGCAGAAGGTATTTTAACTTGATACGCCAGCATGATTGTTGGAAAATCTGAAACCTCCCTCCATTCTTACTGACCAAGCTATGCCCCTGGGACTGTTGGTTATAAATGGGGGTATTTTCTTGCTTGCATACTACCAAGCCAGACATTGGGTATGCAGTTACACGCAAGGTTGAATCTGGCTAGTCGTCGTTTTGCAATAAATGATTAACAAGATACAACTTATCTCCCAAGTCCCAAACAAGTTGAGAAAACTATTTCGTGTAATTAAGAACACCTCAGCTCTCCATCATCTAAAACTCAGCTAGGAATTAGTCACAAGAATTATGTATCCAGCTTTCTAATTTCTGCTCAAGTAATATTAAGATGGTTATACAACCCCTAAATTCTGAAACTGAAAAAGATGAGATCAGCGTCCGTACACCTTCCCTGTTCTACAAATAGTCTCATATTCAGACGAGATATCCACTACTGAAATAATTAACAGCAGAACTTCTTACGCAGCAGTTTATCCACGTGATAGTGGACAGCCTCGCCTGTTAGTCAATCTTTCTTTAATACAAGGCATGGTAGTGTAAAGCTGTAATGGGAAAAGCATACCTAAAGAAAGAAATGCTATGGCCAGTTGATATCAACAATTTTCTGACCATCACCCTTCTACTCGATCTAGTGAAAAGTCTGGTGAAACTAGTTTTAAAACAAATTTGCTTTACAGAATCCAATAACATTCTCAATCTTCTCCAAGCTGGCATCCGAACCGGATACAGGTCTGAACTAGCTGTCCTTTTAGTTGTGGACAATCTCTGCAGACTAGTTGAGGGTGGTGGTGTTAGAGGTATTGTCATCCATTAGCTATCTGCAGCCTTCGACAGCATTGACCCTGCTGAACTCCTTTTCACCAGGGTATAGAAAATTGGTTTAGGAAATCTAGATCTGAAATGGCTAGAATCCTAACTTTCGAGTCGCACCCAGAACATCTTGCTGCATCCATACAAATCAGAGGGGGGGGGGGGCATATGGTATCCCACACAGCTTGGTATGATCTCCACTATTATGCACATACATAAGCTCATATGCACATGCATAGCTCATACCTCATCCTCTTCACTCTATGGGGTACAATTTTATACCCATGCTGACAACACAAAGGATTTTCAAACTGATTGACTTGATGAGGATCAAGAATTACATGTACGGCCACAAGAATGATTTTCTCCAATCTATTCTCACATTAATTCAAAAAAGGAATCGCCTCCAATGTCCTAAATGTAAATCAATATAAAACAGAACTTTTGGTAACTAAGAACTCCCTAGGCAAGTGTTCTTCTACTCAATGGCCAGTCTCCATGAGTTACTCTCCTACCGCAATGTCAACTGTGAGCAACCTAGGCTTCTACATCAATCCCCTACTATTGCTTAAGACTCAAATTTCCAAAGTACCAACGTACTACTTTAGGCAAATGAAACGTCTCAGGAAATTCTATGCCTTCATCAATCAATCGCATCACACAAACATCGATCCAGCAGTAACCCAAACCTGCCCAGCTAACAATGTACTTTGCCCGAACTTGGCCAAAAACCTACTTCATTGCCTTCAACATGTTCATAAATCAGATGCCAGGCAAATTACAGGTCTGAAGCAACGCAATATCCCAATACTGCGAACTCTTCTTGTTTTGGCCAGAAGCAAAATTAATCACCTTAAACCCCATGCCAATTTTACATCACATTATCCATAATGTTTCAATTCCTTCAGACAGATTTCAATTGTATAACCAATCTAGCAACCTCTGCTAATCTGATGAACTCCTCTTTCATATCCCCATAATTAGAGTAGTCCGTTTCAGAGACAACTTTCTCAGTGGCCACTGTAACAACCGAAAACAACTTACTTTATACGTAGGGTCACTATTCTCCCTAGTTCGGAGAAAATACAAGACTTCCCTTTTTAACCTGGGATTACCTAGTTGTGTTTTAAAGCTTTTATTACATGCAAGTTCATCAATGGCACCTAGAAAATCCAATGCACATGCGCTAATCAATACATTTAAGCATGACACATTTTAGTGCACGATTTCAGTGGCACCAACAAATTGCGGCACCTTTTAAGCACTTTAAATGTGAAGCGAGTCAGATGGAACAGACATCAAATGCAAAAGGCTGGTGGGTGCAGCCTTTCCCCTCCAAAGACGCCTCCTAAAAACACAGGGAGATTTCTAAAAAGGAGTAATACATCATACTAGCTGCAATAGCTAATCAGGCCAATTAGCAACGATTCACAGATATATGGTATTTTTGCAGATGAGTAGAACGCAAAACGCCAAGGCAAAGTAAATAAATGGGGCCAAATAACATTATAGTAAACACACACGGACTCATTACAACAGGGCAAAGGTGAGATTCCTCATTGTTACCCAAGTACAATGTTACTGACTTCAGAAAACAATGTTTATTGTCTCAGACATCATTATAGAATCAGTTGACAGAGCAAAACACCTGAGGGCCATATGCACAAAGCTTATTTACTGCAATTCTATTTCAGTGCACATATATCCCCTTGTGCTATGGATAATGTTATGCACTTTTGCCTACAACTCATGAATATGAAAAACTGCAGGGCATAATCCACACATGCAGATCAGTATGGTGTATTTATTTCAATTCTAAACAGAGAAAGAATTATTACCGTCATATGCTTAAACCGTTGGTAAGGGCAGCATAACCGCCCAGTCAAACAAAAAAGAGGCAGTTGTGAGTAACAGTCTGATATCTTGAAAGCCTTTTTACAGAACACCAAAGACCCTTTATTACCGGATCCAAATGGCTTGTCACACCTCACCGTGGACAGCCAAACAAAGTATGTATGGCTGGGCTGAATATGAAGCCAGTGTCACTGGAGACCAAATGATACATCAACTTTTTCAATACTATAGAGTTGAAAATTCAGTCTTTGGTTTTTTTTTTTTATCTTTTACTTCATCGGGGATTTTGTCACTCCATAATGACTAGCAGAGCACTAGCTACCAAACCGGGAACATTCCTTAAGGAAAAAAAGTCTCACTGGTCAAGAAATATTACAGAAATTAGCATGGTTACCAAAATGTGTTTTCCACAGAATGGCTTCTTTCGAAGTTTTATCTATGTGCAGTTTAAACAAATTTGTTCAAATACAAAAACAGTTGGACTACAGAGAATAGACAAAAAGTAATTGTTCTCGGTTTCGTGTATAACGGGCATCTCCTTGATAATGGTTTACATGTCCCATTAACCATAGTGGCTTGTAGTATTAAACACTTCAACCCATCGAATTAAAACAAAAAATAACAATTCCATTACATTTAAATTCAACTACTGATTGATAAAATAGCTGTTAAGTTTTTCACACAGCTCTAGTATTGAATCCACAATTAGGTTGCAAATTATAATATTTACCAAGCACCCTTTCATTTCCCAACACCACCAGTATCTCCTGAGCGAAGGTTTCAAACGTGGGAGTGCAAGGATTTGTATGGAAATCTACGAAGCCACCGATTGCCTTATAAAGAGGTCCCTGTATGAAATGTCACCGCTGGAGACCAAGCATGAACATGACAAGAGGGGAGGGGTCAGACTTGTAAATCTGGCCCTGCCTTGGTAAATCTGGCCCTGCCTGCCCCATCACATCCGAGATGGGGCCCCCTTAAGTGGGTTAGGAGGGGGCACTTAATCAGGCTATCAAGCAAGAGACATATTTTCATCATTCACGTCACTTGAGTGACCTGTCAAGTTATCCAATATTTAGAGGTAGAAATCTAGTCACACAGGCGTTGGTAAGAACAATTCCACCCTTCCCTCTTGCCTACAAAGAGACAGTATTTCTTCACATCGTGAAAGGAGATACATCGATAAGTTCTTCTTCCAAACATCGAGTGAGAGAAAACTCATGTTCAGCCCCTTCCAATACTCTAGGATCCCGTTCGGGTTCCGGTTTAGCGCTTCTTGTGCACAGAGATTCCCCAGCTCCCGAGAAGAGGACTCACCAGACGGGGTGTGCTGCGTTGTCAGCCACAAACAACATCGTACAGTACAGCAACACCCAACTAACTAGGCCTCCCCGGCCGCAGAACTGAAGTCGGCGCTCGCAGACTCGACCGGCCTCGTGGAGGCGAGAAGCGCTGCCAGCACCATGGCAGAAATCTAAGAATAACCGAAAACTCCACACCCATGCACACCTCGGCGAAGTACAATAAAGGGCACAGAAATCTCTGCAGAGCGAGCCCTGCCCGCCCCGCCGGCCCTGCTATTGTCTGCTCGGAAGCAGAACAGGTGAGGCAGGAAGGAGAGAGCCGGAAAAGCAGGTCCGGGTCCAGGTGGACCCGCCCCTGACGGTGTCCCGGCCTCTCCAAAACACGGCCGCGGCCCGGGCCACTCACTCACCAGAGATTTAATGCGTTTCCACAAGGCCGCCGTCATCGGGAGCTGCTCGAAGGGGGTCGCCCGCCTCCCTTCACATGGCTGCTGTCCGGGCTGGTTCCCCACACACCGAGCGCTCACCGAACAAAGTTACTTCCCTTTCTCCGGGTCAGAAGGCGGGCCCGCCCCTCCCTGTGACAGGGAGGTGGGAAGAGAGGGAGGGAGGGCTCGTGTTTCAAGGCTTCCTGTGGTTATAGGCACGTAGGTAGAAAAACGCACAGCCTAGACAGGAGCCGAAACTGCACAACAAACAATACAATTAGATTTAAAAAAAAAAAAACACCCGACAGGCTTCACAAGAGCACTCCGGCTGACTGCGAAAAACGTGGTTGCAGAAGGTCGGGGAAGTAGCACAACTACAGAAACCTGCCCAACCCTTTCCCGTGAGACACTGCGAGCTCCTTTACTCCAGATCAACCTCTCTTCATGCAAGACAACTTTGCTAGCCAACTGCCAAAAGCAAACAAGGCCACTCAACTTCAAGATAGCCAGTACCCTGCCCTCAAACACTTCAGATACCTAGGATACAGAGAAAACATAGAAACAAAACTGCTCTTTAAAGAAACCTTGGCAGATGACAAAATAAAACACAAGGTAATCTATGGTCTTACCGTTGACTCGGTATTTACATTTTTCAAATGTAATCCTTATTATCTCACTTCTGAACGACATCCGTTAGCCCATCACAAGAACCTCTGGAGTTTCATGTTGTAATCCATTTTCTATGATTATTCAGAAACGTACAAGCCGTCCCCCTCAGGTGTCCAGAGTGTTACAGGTCCACTTTCAGCTTTTGAGGGCCCTCGCCTTAAAGCTATCTTTAGCAAATAAAGTAATGTACTCCACGACAGTTATGAAACCTAAACTACATGGTCAATACATGTGGCAAGTCCAGCCTGTGGTCTTAGGAACCAATCACTACTGTGAGCTGACTGAATGTCATGAACTTACCTACACGTTATACTTCATATTTCAGGAAAAACGAAGGTGAATAGTCAAACCTTAGGCGCTTTCCTTAGAAAGCCTAGCGTGCAACATTTTTGACAGGTAGCAAAACAAAACGTTTGGCGTTTGTATTTCACTTTTCTAAGAATCCATTGCAAAATTAAATAATGTGCTTTAGAAACTTGTATCTTACAAATATTCTCTCTGAGACAAACACCATCAACTACACTAAACAGTGGTTAATGCTCAAAATGCTACATCGTTTACCATTCCACAGTAAATTACCCGCAATCGGTAGTTTGAAAAAATCCTCCTACAGCCCCAACTAATATATATATATATATATATATATATATATATATATACACACACACACACGCACGCGTGCACGTTACAGCTTGGGACAATGAGTCAGACCTTTTCAGCCATTAGCAAATGGATGTGGACTTCCTTCTAAAAGTAGTCTGCCGTAAGTACAAGGGTTGTTCTACCAAGGTCTGCTTTCACTTCTGTTTTCATTTTTTTAAAGTATTTTTGTGATGGGCCATTTCTCAAACTTTTTTCTGCAAACATGAGCACTCCAAATTGGCAGCACTTTCACTTATTTTAATTACTTTGAATTCCTATTGCATTTGTTCGAAAAAATACATAAATAAAACCAGCCGTTGAAAGCCGTTAATTCTTGTCTTTCTGGCCTATAGGCTTAGCCACTGATGTTGCCTGTTCTCTGTAGCATCAACAGGAAAAAAAGTAAAGCTAAAAGGGGCTATGACTTCGGCTCGCACATACACACGACGCTGCTGGTGACCTCGCCTTTACGCATATACTAGTCTATAGAAGGACTCAGGAGACATTTTTGGTTTTTTTATTTCTTGTTCCAGGATGGCAAACCACCTGGAGCGGTAAATAAAACAAAATACTTAGGCAAAAGCGTTTAAGCGTTTTTTGAAAAGGGAGCGACCTAGCAGCAAATGGCTCTCTCCCCAAAAATAATATTTTTAAAAAAACACGCTCGTATAGGAGAGCACAAAGGAGCATGACTTGGAGAAGCATGAAAAAAAGTTGAGGGTAAGGGAGTGGCAAGCAAAGTGCAGGGGGAGGACATCTGGGGGGGAAGCAGTTCATGAGGGAATGAGCTACAACACCATACACTCTCAGAGTGCGTAAACAGAGAGAAACAAGCATTTTCAATGCAATGGTTTCGCCTTTGGAAACGTTTGAGCTATTGGCATTGTTAATGACAACATTTTTATTTATGTGTTGGTTTTGAAAACAGATAAATAAATGGCATTGTCACTTACATTGTTATTAGCTTAATCTCTGCAGTCTCTAGAACTCCATAGCACTCCCTAGTTACTCTACACTCCCTAGCACTGTGCACTCCCTAGCACTCCCTACCTTCCCTAGTCACTCCGCACCTCTTAGCATTGTGCACTCCCTAGCACTCTCTAGTCTTTTCCTAGCACTCCTTAGTCACTCCCTAGTCACTCTGCACTCCCTAGTCACTCTGCACTCCCTAGTCACTCTGCACTCCCTAGTCACTCTGCACTCCCTAGTCACTCTGCACTCCCTAGTCACTCTGCACTCCCTAGTCACTCTGCACTCCCTAGTCACTCTGCACTCCCTAGTCACTCTGCACTCCCTAGTCACTCTGCACTCCCTAGTCACTCTGCACTCCCTAGTCACTCTGCACTCCCTAGTCACTCTGCACTCCCTAGTCACACATGCACACTTAGAGCCACACCCCCCCCAGAGCCACACACTCCTCCCAGAGCTACAAACACCTCCCCCCAGAGCCAAACACACACCATCCCAGAGCCACACACACATACACACTTTGAGCTACACATATATATCCAGAGCCACACACATACACAGATAGAATTAAAAACTGGACCCTGTTACATAAACTGAGCTGCGAGGAGCAATGTATTAAGTTCATAAGACACAGGGGTGTGCCCTATGCATTCGCTGCAATCATTTTATAAACATAGACCGCAACTTTATATATCCCAGGCACCAGCTTTGTGACAGTAGCTCAGTGCATCTGTATGCCGTAACACAACTGCACCCAGTTCAATGCTCTATTGCTACATGGAGATCACGTTCTATTTGTATAGCCTTTGAATAGGGTTTTTACAAATACCAGGTGTCACCTGTGAGACAGCTTCAAGGCGCGTTCATATGCAGTAACACGACAAAGCACCAGTGGCGCACTGACTTTGCACAGGATCATAAGTTGGAACCGATGAGGCAGTAATCATTATCTAAAATTAGATCTGTTCTTAATCATTTTAAAAATAAACTTGTACGCCCTGAACCTTTCGGGGTGTCTCAGAAGGACAGTCTGGACTCAGGCAAGAGCCAGCGGACGCGTTTCACATGTGCCCATCCACCAACCTCATCATCTCATTGGTTGAGACAGTGCAAATTAAATAACACCATAGAAATGCGCCTCCTAGCTCAAGGACTACTACTTTAGTTCAATTACGGACTCGTCTCTCAATATTAGACTACACAGGCCAACGCTTCACTCAACAGCTTATAACTTCACATCGTCATTACCCGCTCCCTACATCATTAACGCAACACAAAAAAGTAACGTATGTCCTCAAACGTTGGCATCGCGAATCAGAGGCAAGACAGCGGCGCGAGACGTTGCAAGGATTCAGAGGTGCGTTTGCTGTCGAGTGATAAAATCAGCCGGAGTGAGACACGGAAGGAGAAGCGAGCTTTCAGTGTCGTAACATGACAGTGCAAAGCCGCTGCCCATGCCTAGGCCTGGGGCCTCCGCACACCTCCAGGCCCAAGGGCGCCCCCAATAACACCCACCCGCAACAGCACAACCTGGACAGCGGAGGAAACACGCAACCGTTACGACTAAAAAGCTTCAGAGTAACAAGTGCGCTGCACACACAGAACAGAGCCCTGAGCTGGATATGGGAGGGGTTATTGTCACACAGATCGGGCACCTTCATAAAAATAAATCCAATCTACAAAACACGGGCTTTAGCCAGATCAGATCGCACACTGTCAGCGGCTCCGTGGACAGGAGCCGGGAAGGGCTCGCACTCACCCAGCTCGTCCTGCGCTGTGGCGGCTGCTGCAGGGGCGGCCATGTTTGCCAGGTGGAGAACAGCAGCAGGCGGGGTTTCTGTTCGTTATTTTGATGGTTCTCCTCTGAAAGGCTGTCTGTTGTCTCCGCCGACTTCGGTCGAACAAGCGCGGATTTTTGTCCACCGCGAGTCTGCGTAATGCGGAAAGATGAGAGGAAAACGTCCCCCTTAGCCTCGGAGAGAGCCGGACTGCCAGGCGGCTGTAGCTGGTAAGAGAAACAGCCTCGACTCTGGCTGTGAATCCCTCTGCCTGCAGCCGGCCCTCCTTCCCCTACACTGGTATATTTAGAAAGAGCTGAGCCATCGCACGGGAACGGCACTGGGTTCTCCGGATTTTATACACAAATCTCACGTGAACTTCGCTGTAAATATTTTATTTCCATGTTACTTTCGTTTTTTAAATAAAACTGGAATTTGCCGTTCTTGTTTACACGCGGCTTGCCACGGGGAGTTTACACGTGCGTTTCTTTGACTGCACATTGCCCTGTGATTTTAGTTAGACGATGCGAAATAAATCTAAAACAAAAGTAAAGGTTTGGGGTTGCTTTCCATTGTGTCATTGGTGCTGCAGTTTAAATCAGTGGTGTATGCGGAAATTCATTCTGAAATATAAAGACACTGACCTGCGTCTATGTTGGTGTCCATGGCACACACCTTCCTCACTCACGTTGATGTCACAGATCTAAATTTCTCCCTCTATCTGCTCAGTTGTGTTGTAGCAGTCCAAAACAAGCCCAAGTCGTCAAAAAGCGAACAACAAGCACCTACGAGGACACAGGGGGCGGGAGAGGACACGGACGGCGGGAGGGGGGCGGGAGAGGACACGGACGGCGGGAGGGGGGCGGGAGAGGACACGGACGGCGGGAGGGGGGCGGGAGAGGACACGGACGGCGGGAGGGGGGCGGGAGAGGACACGGACGGCGGAAGAGGACACGGACGGGGAGGGGACACGGACGGCGGGAGGGAGGCGGGAAACGTGCACAGGACAGCGAGGGGGAGGCACACGGAGGGGGCGAGAATGGACAGCGCATCTGAAATCACTTTCAGTGAAAGGGAAGGGAACGGGAAAAAACGTAACTCCGCCCAGGGAAAAAATCTCGGGAACGCCCCCGAATCTGGTCCGGCCTTGACGGACAGATCCGGCACCCAATGGCTAGCCTCCATTTATGGAGCTAGCCAATGAGAGCCGGGGGACGTTCCCGAAGTCCTTATTGTCAACAAAGGATTTCACCTGCGCCGAAAAGCTGCGCAGAGCGCAGCCTTCGGCAGGCGAAACCCAAAAAGGCATGCTTTGTAATGGCATGCTAAATAACATCACACAACGGCTCACCGCACTTTGTGCTTGCGCATTTGCACAAAAGTACTGGTGTTGACTTTTAAAACTCTTCTAATTGAAATATTTAATCACCAATACATTAATTACAGTAGTTTGCCAATCTGTTTTAAATCCCGGGCCTTAACACGAAACTAGACATAAGGCATGAAAAGCACCTTAAAAACACAATAGAAAGAATTACTAACGTTCAGCCAGCCGTCAAAACACTAACAAAAACAATCATACTTAACAATAGATGAATCCCTGGTCTGCCTTTGTTGTATTACCGCATATTGGCTGCAGCTCATTGGATGGACCCCAACCTCTCCTTCTTTGAAACTAGTCACCTACAACTCAATAATATCGAATCTCCTTTGGGCTGTCTGTTCTGTCGTCAGACTCTGGCATGAGCTCACACACCTTACACTAATGACCACACCTTAATGCTCTTGATTTAACACACCACATCAATCATTCATCCATTCACTCATCAGCCTGTCGGTCTTCCTCCAGCCGCGCATCCTTCCATCCCCGCACCCTCCCGGCCTCCGATTTCATCCCAGACCCGGAGCCTTGGACCCCTGGGCCCGTGTATCCGTCCGATGCTTGTATTTACAGAGCCTAGAAGAAAACGTGGCTTTATAGCGCTTGACGGGGATTGGTGTGCATATATTACTGAATATTTACAATATAATTTCATTTCAGAACCGTAGTGTTGGACCCCTGGGCTCGTGTATCCGTCCGATGCTTGTATTTACAATTCAATTCAAAAGTGCTTTATTCTAGTATTACTCATAAAAGCAGACAAACAAACACATAATAAAAGTACAATTAAATTACAAGATCGAATATGACTTAAGCACAATACATATTAAAAAGACAATTAAAATTACATTTCATCCAGTATATACGATCCAAAGTGCAAAGTTCATATAATAAAAAACAGAATAAAACCAGGTAAGACACCTCGCGTGGGGAACAGAGAATAGATAATCTAGCAATCTCTGTTCAACTAAGCAGAGAGTAGTTACCCTACTAGCAATCTCTGCCTAATTACCCACGCCCACCCCAGATACTTTGCAGTCGCTATTGTAATCCAGTTTAAGGAGGTAGATTTTACTGTACGTAGAGCTACCATGCTACTTTTAGTACCCAGGTTTCTACACATGGGAGCCAACCAAACACGTCTGGGAACGGAATATGCATAACAGGAAAACAAAAAGTGACCCAACGTTTCCTTTCCTTCCCCACAAACTGGGCATATAGCTGGACCACCATCTCTCCATTTTGCTGTTAAGTTACGCAGAGGTAGAGAGCCAGCCCTCATTTGAAAAAACAGTTTCCTATCCATGGGTTTCGTTATTAAATCCCAATATATTTCATACATGGGAAAAAGCTTAGCTTCAAGAAAAGTAGCCGTCATAGACCCATGGTTGTTACTAAGGAGACTCCTGTTTTCAACCTGTTCCCAGAAAAGATTTTTTATAAATAGCTTGGATGGAAAGGACGACCCAGTTGGGTCGGACCACAATTCAATTAACCCTAGTTCACATAATGCTGATTTTAATGATCTAAACCATCTGATTTTATGAAATCGGTCTGCTTTGATGACATCAGCAAACCCTGCTGCATATTGTGACAACTCAGGGGTGGTCCAGATTCTACGCCAATATAATATCGGACGAAGTTTGCACATTGCCGATATTTCTTTCCTGCCAAGGTCATATCTAAGAGGCAAAAGGGGGCTGCTCTGTGGGGTGCCTGTTAATTTCCGAAGGAAGTTATTTTCTGATGTCTGTAACTCCTGAAGGTTTTCTTGCCCCCACATCTCTGCCCCATACAATGCTGACCCTATGGCCTTTGCCTCATATATGATCAAAGGAGGTTTGATTGGTTTGGTCAAAGATTTACAATGCTCCTTGATGATGGTACCAGCCAGTTGTTTGTGTCTTAGTACTGCAATGTTTAAATGTTGGTTCCATCTATTGTCGTTTGAAATGTGAATCCCCAGGTAAGTAAAAGAATTTACTACTTCGAGGCGACGCCCACTCATGGATATTTTAGATTTAAAATTTCTGCAAGGATTAAAAACCATGAGTTTTGTTTTAGCTGCGTTTACCTCCAAGCCGTGGTCACTACAAAATTTATCAAAAATTACAAGTGCCTTTTGCAGACCGCTAGGGGATTTCGATAAAATTAAGGTGTCGTCTGCAAACATTAAAATAGGAACATTTGCACCTGCAAGAGAGGGAGCATCCACAGGCTGGGATTGCATGCGGGAAACAATTCCATTAATAAAAAGTGTAAAGAGTGTTGGTGCCATTGAACAGCCCTGGCGAACTCCTCGCTCGACTGGAAAATCAATGGTATCGTTGCCGTAGCCACCCCATTGAATTTTAGCGTAAGTGCCCTCATGGAGTCTCATGATCAAGGTTAGAATAGTCATTGGGACCCCCAGAGCTGCCAGCACCTCCCACAATTTTGCCCTCGGCACCAGGTCGAATGCAGCCCGTAGGTCAACAAACGCTGCGTACAGACTGCATCCCCCCCAAGACCACGGTCCTCCATTGTATCAGTTGAAAACGGAAGACCTGGTCCACAGTGCTGGTTGCTCTGCGAAACCCAGCCTGAAAAGGAGATAAAACATTCTGCTCCTCTGCCCAGTCTAGCAAGTTGTTAATAATTACACGCCCAACAACCTTTTGAACCGTGTCGATTAAGCTGATTGGGCGGTAATTGCAAGGTTGGGCACGGTCTCCCTTTTTATATACTGGGATAATAACAGCACCACGCCATGATACCAGGATTTCAGCGCCCCTAGCAATATGATTTAGTAAAAGGCAGATGTATTTACTCCACCTAGCGGTGTCATTTAAAAAGACATCCGCAGGGACTCCGTCAATACCCGGGGCTCGGCCACTGTGAACAGATTTCAGGGCAGACAGGACTTCACTCTGCACAAAGATGTCATCATCTGCAAACAGGTAAGTTGGGCTTAAGCTGTTGACAAATTGGTCCCTGGAGGAGTACTGCTCGCTGAAAAATTTAACCCATGCATCATGGGAGACGTTGTTATTGGGAGCTTCTGGAGACCTATCGTGACCCCATTTGACAATATGCCAAAATAGTCTAGAATGTTTACGGTCACTTGCACATTTCAACTTCTGCCAGTGATCTTCATCCCATTCTCTTTTAGCCCTATCAATGCAATTTTTATAGTGCTTCCTGGCAGATCGAATCCCATCCAAGTTGTTACTTTTGATCGCAGCTCCTAGATTAAATCTTACCGCCCTACAATATTGGTTATACCACTTTGCTGATTTGTATGGGCAGACCCTCTTGTTATTTACAGGTTTTAAGAAGAAACCTTTGACTTCATTAAAGAGAGTCATGTGTGCTTTAGTGATATCTTCATGGCCCTGTGAACACCCAACTATGCTCTCCAGTGCCATAATGGCCTTGTCTGTCGCTGCTCCTATTTTTTCAAGGATCTGCTGATCTGTCTTGACACCTGCCCACCTTAACCTACGCATATTATTGGATGGAAGAATCGTCGGGAGCACAAGTTGATCACAAGGGGTTGAAGCAATTTCATTAGATGTCCACCATTTGTGTGAAACACATAAAGGGTCGTGGTCGCTTTCTGGCCTAGCTATTACTACCATGTCATTGAGAGATGACCATATAGACATGCTACAAATGACATAGTCAATGCGACTTTTATTTCGCCCGTTATTAAAAGTCATGGCAGGAACACGATCTGATTTAGTTCGACCATTCAGGGCTCGTAGCCCATGCTACAGACACATTGCGTTTAAGCCTAGTATGTCAGCCGTCCAGCGAGTTATCGGTGGAGATTCTAATGTGAGGATGTCCCAGAGCTTATCTTCCTCTACTCCAAGAGGAGAGTCACCAGTGATGAGAGGTTCGAATGTGCGATTTAAATCGCCTGCAATTAGAATGTTTTTCCCTGCAGAGTGAGTCTCAAGAAGATTAAAAAGACTCAAAAGGACCTCTGATTTACCTTTGCTACCACCTTTAGCATAGATATTATAAATATCTATGGAGATGGATAGGTCACTAGTCAATCTGATAAGCTGAATGCCTTTTTGGTCAAGCTCCACACATTTTACAATAGTTTTTAAAGACTGCCTGATCCATATAGTGAGACTCCCCATCGGCCGCCCTTTAGGGCCCTTAGTAGCAGGAACATGAAAATTTATATACCCCAAGGCGAAGATAGGGTCACACGCCCAAGTCTCTTGAAAGATACATAGATCATAATTGTTGATAAATCCAAACCAGTCTGCACAATCCATCCTGGAACATAGTCCAGCCACGTTCCAGGACAAGAGCTTCCCTGAGTTAGATATCATAAGAGAACAGGGGTTTGTGATAATCTCATGTGTCATCCTACCACCAGTGTCCTGATTAATAATATTTTCATTGGGTGGGCCTACTGAATCAACAACGGGATACCCCTGAATACAATCTTTAGTTGAATTGCTGACCCTATTAATGATTCTTCCATCAGAAAGAGACAAAGACATGGATTTACAAATAGGTGGTTGTCAGTCGCAAGCATTCAAGTTAGATAATACAGAGAAGCGGTTTTCCAACCCCAAGCCCCAGTCCACTGAAGCAACATCCTTCCTCCCCCTCTTTGTCACAATGTTCTATTTAGTTCGCAAAATACTTGAATTTGGACCGCTTCCCTTTCTTGGGTAAAAGAAGTCCAGAGTCAATGGAACAATTGAGGTTGATCTCCGTTGTGGTGGAAAAATGTTGGGCAAGATGTTAGGCAAAACCCCTGGGTCGGAAAAGTGTAGAACAACACACTCCCCCTTAAACTTTTTCGCCCTGTCCCCAATCCACTGTACCCTTCTCGCTTTAACGAGCTCTTCTGAGAGTTGCTGCTTACCCCATGGAGAAATAACCATGTTATTGGTCAACCATGAGAGAGATTTATTTATTAAGGAAGATGTTGTTTCCCGCTCATCTTGGGCCAAGGGAGGAACATTGGCAAGAACAAGTACCAGTGGGGAAGCTTCTACTACAAGCTCGAAAGTCCCTTTTTCAGTGATTGGGTCATCAACAACAGGAACTGGGGTAAAGGCATTAGAAGCATCACCAGCGAAAATACTCTTGGGTGCCATTTGAGGGTTTGAAACAGAGGTAGGAATTAATCCACTGCTATCTATAGTGACTGGTTTGCTCAGGGTAGCCTCAATCCTGGTAGAAACATTTTCTGGGATTTTACCTATCTCACCCACGGTCTTTTCTAATAGACCTTCTAGTCGGCTAACCTCAGATGATAACTTATCTATTTTACTGACCAGAGGTTTAACCACACCTTTGATTTTATTATCAATCAAAGCCAGTAGTTTGTTAAATTGGGCATTAGAAAGTGTAACAGAAGCCTCATTGGTCAAGTCAAACTCCTCTTCCTCTGAGTGTTTCCTCGGGGGATTTGCTACTCTGTTCTTGGCTGACCTTAAACACTCCCGTTTCCCCAGAACTAAAGTGGGAGCTGGAGGGGAGATTAAGGGCTCGCTACTAGTTGTTATCTCTATCAGAGCTCCATTAATGCTAAGGTCTTCAATTCCAGCAACAGTACCGCTGGGCTGAATAATAATAGTATCTGGAACAGAATCGAGTATTTCGCCATTAGAGCAACTATTAATCTGAAGCCCAAAGGGATCATCTGAATCAGTATCAATAAGGGGGGATTGGGTGGATAAATCTATTCCCAGGGAAGTTCTTCTGTCACTATTGATTCTTTCAACAACGTGTACAAGATAGTTCTCAATAGAGTTACTAGGAGTAACTAACTTTTTCGGCGGCATATTTCTATGTGCACACATCTACAAAAGTAAACACGTGAAAGAATCGCCAGAGTGTGAAATAAATAGAAGCTACGTTTACAACACAACAAACCAAGAGACCAGACCCAACCCAACCTTGTCCAACCTCGGACGGCCTCAGACGGCCCGCCCTTTGTCCGGGCTTCGTCCGGGCGTCCCGCTCGCGTCCCGCGAGACGGGGGTAACGCGCTATTTCAGCGCCTCCTGGCGCCTGATGACGCGGCGTGCGCCGCTCGGGATGCTGGGGATGGTAGTTCAGTGTCTCCCCTCACACCGCGCTCCGCTCGGCAACCTGACTCGAGGGTGGCGAATGAGTCGGCTGCGGGAGGCGGGAGGGTGAGCAGCAAAGGGCAAAGGTCTCCGAAGTTCCTTTCAGGTCTCCAACAACTGGCTGCAAGGACCGGCACAATCCTGGTAGGTTTCCCCCACTCGACCGGGGTAACGCGCTATTTCAGCGCCTCCTGGCGCCTGATGACGCGGCGTGCGCCGCTCGGGATGCTGGGGATGGTAGTTCAGTGTCTCCCCTCACACCGCGCTCCGCTCGGCAACCTGACTCGAGGGTGGCGAATGAGTCGGCTGCGGGAGGCGGGAGGGTGAGCAGCAAAGGGCAAAGGTCTCCGAAGTTCCTTTCAGGTCTCCAACAACTGGCTGCAAGGACCGGCACAATCCTGGTAGGTTTCCCCCACTCGACCGGGGTAACGCGCTATTTCAGCGCCTCCTGGCGCCTGATGACGCGGCGTGCGCCACTCGGGATGCTGGGGATGGTAGTTCAGTGTCCCCCCTCACACCGCGCTCCGCTCGGCAACCTGACTCGAGGGTGGCGAATGAGTCGGCTGCGGGAGGCGGGAGGGTGAGCAGCAAAGGGCAAAGGTCTCCGAAGTTCCTTTCAGGTCTCCAACAACTGGCTGCAAGGACCGGCACAATCCTGGTAGGTTTCCCCCACTCGACCGGGGTAACGCGCTATTTCAGCGCCTCCTGGCGCCTGATGACGCGGCGTGCGCCGCTCGGGATGCTGGGGATGGTAGTTCAGTGTCCCCCCTCACACCGCGCTCCGCTCGGCAACCTGACTCGAGGGTGGCGAATGAGTCGGCTGCGGGAGGCGGGAGGGTGAGCAGCAAAGGGCAAAGGTCTCCGAAGTTCCTTTCAGGTCTCCAACAACTGGCTGCAAGGACCGGCACAATCCTGGTAGGTTTCCCCCACTCGACCGGGGTAACACGCTATTTCAGCGCCTCCTGGCGCCTGATGACGCGGCGCTTGTATTTACAAGAGCCTAGAAGAAAACGTGGCTTTATAGCGCTTGACAGGGAGTGGTGTGCATATATTACTGAATATATACAATATAATTTCATTTCAGACGCGAAGTGTTGGACCCCTGGCCTGAGCCCGTGTATCCGTCCGATGCTTGAGTCTACAAGAGCCTAGAAAACGTGGCTTTACAGCGCTTGACGGGGATCGGTGTGCTTTATATTACTGGATATTTAAAATATAATTTCATTTCAGAACCGGAGTGTTGGACTCCTGAGCCCGTGTATCCGTCTAATGCTTGTATTTACAAGAGCCTAGAAAACGTGGCTTTATAGCGCTTTTCGGAGATCGGTGTGGTTATATTACTGGATATGTAAAATATAATTTCATTTCAGAACCGTAGTGTTGGACCCCTGAGCCCGTGTATCCGTCTAATGCTTGTATTTACAAGAGCCTAGAAAACATGGTTTTATAGCGCTTTACGGAGATCGGTGTGCTTATATTACTGAATATTTAAAATATAATTTCATCCCAGATCCAGAGTGTTGGATCCCTGAGCCCGTGTCCCCGTCTACAGGAGCCTAGAAAACGTGGCTTTACAGCGCTTTACGGAGATCGGTGTGCTTATATTACTGGATATTTAAAATATAATTTCATTTCAGAACCGTAGTGTTGGACCCCTGAGCCCTTGTATCCTTCTAATGCGTGTATTTACAAGAGCCTAGAAAACGTGGCTTTACAGCGCTTGACGGGGATCGGTGTGCTTATATTACTGAATATTTAAAATATAATTTCATTTCAGAACCGGAGTGTTGGACCCCTGAGCCCGTGTCCCCGTCTAATGCTTGTGTCTACAAGAGCCCAGAAAACGTGGCTTTATAGCGCTTTACGGAGATCGGTGTGCTTATATTACTGAATATTTAAAATATAATTATTTCAGAACCGGAGGAGGACCCCTGAGCCCGTGTATCTAATGGTTGTGTTTGCAAGAGCCCTGAAAACATGGTCTTATAGCGCTTTACAAAGATCTGTGTGCCTCGATTACTGAATATTTAAATCATAATTTTATATCAGAATCGGACGTAGGACTTCTAGGCTCGTGTGCTTGTGACTACAAGAGTGCAGAAAACATAGCGCTTTAGAAAGATCGGTGTGCTTATGTGGATGATTTTTTACATTATAGTTTCACACTAGAACGTGTGCACATCTGAGGATTGTGTTTGCAAGAGCCCGGAGAACATGTCTTAAAAGCGCCTTATGGCTATGTGTGTGCTTATATTACTGAATACTTCAATTCTAATTATGCTGAAGAATAGGGTCTCTGAGCCCGTAATTATGGTTCATAATTCTGTTTACAAGTTCTCAGAAACAGGTTTTTGTAGCGCCTCGTGGGGGTTGGAGTGTTTATATTCCTGAATAATTAAATTACATTTACTTCCAGGATTGGAGCGCTGGACCCCCGCCTCAGCTGTATGTTTGAGACTGTTTTTAAAGGAGTCTAAAAAGACGTTATTAATAGCGCCTGGCGGAGGGTGGTGCGCTTTAATCATTGAATATTTACTGTCATTTCATAACAGGACCCAACCCTGCGTTTATGTCTAACCCTAGGGTTTACAAGAGCCCCGGGACATGTATTTTAACTATTTAAATGTAAATTGTATACCAGAATGGAAGAGATCGGACCCGGCCTTTTGAGTATGTATTCTTAGACGTATTTACGTTTTTTATTTTTTTTTACCTAGCGCCTAATGGCGATTGCTGTGGGTCTATATTACTGAATATCTACATAATTTCATACCAACACCGCAGCGTGGGATGCCAGATCCGTATGTGGGTCCGAAGCCTGCGATAACAAGGCACAAAGAAACGTTAATAGCGGCTGGTCAAAGCAGGCTGTTCATGTTATTGAATATTTACATTATAATTACATTCTAGAACCGGAGCTCTGGACATATCTCCCGTTTCCGTTTCTGAGTTTTGTGTTACACGAGCCGAACATTTTTTATAGCGCCTCAAGGACGTTGGTGCGCTTCTATTGTGGAATATTTAAATTATAGTTCGACCCCAGTGTCTATGTCCTAACATTTTTATAGCGCCTTGGCAGGCGATCGTGCTTATAATTTGTAATTTATACATTATACTTCGACCCCAGCCCCGGAGAGCCGCCCCTTCGCCCCGTGTGAATGAGCGAGGCTTGTTGTGTATACAGGAGCCGGGCATATATGTACACCGCCTCTGGATGTTTCCATGCTTATATTGTGATATATTTAAATTCTAGCGGACCCCAGCACTGAAGCCTTGGACTCCAGGCTCCTATGTATGTCCGAGTCGTATGTACACAAGAACCACAACATCATGTTTTTTTTCAGCTGCGCTGTTGATGTTCTGATGTTATTCAATTTATAAAATATACAAGAACTGCAGCTTTTGTTCTCTGCCCCGTATGTACGCCAAAGGTTTGTTTCTAAAAGGAGACAAACATCATGGTTTTAATAGCGCCTAGAGGAGGGCGGTGCACGTTTATTTTTGAATATTTTATCTTATAACTAAATCCCCGATTCGGAGCCTTAGAGCTCAGCCCCTTTGTAACTGTCCAATGCTTGTGTACACAGGAGCCAAAATATACTTTCAAAGCGCCTTAGGAGATTGGTGTGCTTATATTTTACCGAAAAGTGACATTACTGAATATTTTAAATTATAATTTCACAGCAGAGCCGGAGCGTCTCGCCTGAACCCAAAAACACAGGGGGCGGGAGAGGACACGGACGGCGGGAGGGGGGCGGGAGAGGACACGGACGGCGGGAGGGGGGCGGGAGAGGACACGGACGGCGGAAGAGGACACGGACGGGGAGGGGACACGGACGGCAGGAGGGAGGCGGGAAACGTGCACAGGACAGCGAGGGGGAGGCACACGGAGGGGGCGAGAATGGACAGCGCATCTGAAATCACTTTCAGTGAAAGGGGAGGGAACGGAAAAAACGTAACTCCGCCCAGGGAAAAAATCTCGGGAACGCCCCCGAATCTGGTCCGGCCTTGACGGACAGATCCGGCACCCAATGGCTAGCCTCCATTTATGGAGCTAGCCAATGAGAGCCGGGGGACGTTCCCGAAGTCCTTATTGTCAACAAAGGATTTCACCTGCGCCGAAAAGCTGCGGAGCGCAGCCTTCGGCAGGCGAAACCCAAAAAACGACATCGAATGTGAGCAGTGGAAGGATACAAGTTAGCCATTAAAAGGATGGTAAATAAACTATGCTCTAGAGCAAGGGAGAAGAGGAACTCATTTCATCTACTAAGAAGCAAGCAAATCAGTCACATTGAAGTCAAGCAACCGCAAGGAGTGGTCTGGCTCTAAGCCTACTAAGTTTTTGTTATGGTCCACAAGAAGGCTTTTGATGACAGACTAAGGAAAATGGTCTGTAAGCAAAACCTAAAAATAATCACGGGCTTTCCAAGGCCACATCTTTTGGCTTTACCAATGCTTATTATTTCATGCAAACTGTGGGTGTCATGCTTACTCGATAACACTTCCTGTTAAATTTGGCAGAGCACACACTGAATTGGGTTCAAACACCACTGATCGCTGTGTGTTCCAGTGCCATTACGCAGCAGTGGGACATAGTAGGGAGTATTCACGGGAACCAGCTAGGAACAAAGTTGTCATAAGGAAAATTGCAAAACTTTAATTCCAAATGATTCACACTCTGGCAGCAAGTAGGTCATTGAATGAATGTTTCAGGTGGCCATTTTATCTTGTCTTGACTTGAACTTTTTCTCCTCTTTAATTAGAGCAAATAATAGCCATAACAGCTTGTGAACACCTCTTAGGGATGTAGTGGATTAATACCAATGACCAGATCCAGGAAGGCATTTTCCGATCAGTATTCAGTTGCTCAAGCTATACAAAAGGTACTGTATAAGGCGATGAACATCAAATTAACAAGCACTGGCAAAGCCAAAAAATCTGGCATTGGCAGCCAACATATTTGGGTTGATCAATGCTTGTTTTTTTCTTTTGTAAAACTTTATCTTTTGGGAAACTGCCAGGTCCCCAATCTAAAAAAAACAGCAGAGGCTAAAAGTAAAAAGAAAAATATATTTTTTTTGTCTCCAAGCAAATTCTCATAGTAGTCACTGGAATTTCTGAAAGCTACTTTGTGTGTGGATGTGCTCCTTGGTAAAAGGCAGAGTGCCATGGCTCACAGTGAAGTTAGCCTAAAGACGAATTGTGTTCACCCACTACCCCATGCTGTAGCAGGCAGAAGAAAAAAGTAAATGACACTAAGAGCAACGGGTGAAGAGGGCTGGCCGAAAACCCCTACAGGCAAGGATACTATATATATCATTTTAGGAAAAGCAAAAGGTCATGGCTACCACCAGACCTAAACAAACATTGGCAAAGCAAACTACTCTCGCCTACGAGAGCTCCTGGATTTGGCAATGTTTTGTTGCCAGGCTGCACAGAATGCTTAAAATTAATTAACAAAAAGAGCTACGATGTGGCCAGTGCTAGCTAATGTGTCTTTTTGAAAAAGCACATTGGTGCTGGCAGCATCATAGCACTTTTTTTATTTTTAGGTCTAAGCCAGCTGTCTGGTTTGCTTAAGACATCTTAGGAACATTCAGAAAGCTTCCCTAAGAATGCATTCCACCAGTTGCTAACCATTGGCTTTGTGGTGTGTAACTTATATTTTCTGGCTTTCTATTTGCTTGCTTTATTTGTTTTAGGCTGTCCAGTGTGAGTTCTTCCCTCCCAAGGAGTTAAGCCTTTTTACACTACCTCTCCTTGTATTATTCCACAAGTGCTCCTTTCTGTTAACAGGCCTGGAAATCTTGCACTGATCTCGTAACATTTGCTATGCATTCAAAGACAGGTTAAATGTCAGGCTCTGTATTATGAGAGAGCTTGGTATTTACTTTTCTTTCTCTGACTTCAAAGTGAGAGGATTTATGTGACAATCTTTCAGGATACTGTGGGTAGGTAAGGGTATTTTTCTATCACACAGCAATATTTAAATTAACTGCAAATATTTCAGAATATACATCAGAATTAGGAAAGCACAAATTAAGCACTTTTGTTGTTTATTTTCAAGTGTGTTGGAAGCGATACTTTAATATAAGCAAAACAAATCAATACACTGTGAGAAGCCCTTTCCAAACATTACCATTTGTGCGCTCTATAGTTTTACTAGTCTAACTATATGTCTGCGCAAAAGTAAAGGCCATTTCAATTGAAAATATGTTGTCTATAATGGCAGTGTGCTACCACACTATGCATACTCCACCTCTGCACCACTCAACACGATTCCACTCTATGCCAATCCACGCTACGACTCTACTCTGACATGCCACACCACTCTCTCCCTATGCTACTAACTTTCAACCATGCTGAACAGCAGCTAAGCTGGTGTACAATATGGATAAAGACACTGCCAAAGACAACAGCTCCTGTACAGGCGAGAAATATTGGATCTGCCAATGCTTGTTAGCAGTGTGCTTCTCTTTAGTCAACGAGGAAGGGTTGGCTGGAGAGAAGGATGCGGGTGGGAGGGACGATAGGGGCTTAGACAGCACACAGACAGGGTGGGCAGGGGGGTCTTGGGTCAAGCAGGCTGACAATGGATGTTGGCAGGAGAGGCTGGGAGAACAACGGAGGTTTGGGCGGGGGACTGGGGCAAGCAAAAGGATGATGGGAGGAAAACTGAAGGGGAGAAGTATACAAGGGGGAAAAAAACACACTCCGTGCTTAAAACAAATAAAAAAAATGTGAAAAAGGTAGCATTAAAACTTGATGTTTACATTGATTACCGTGATGCAATTAATGTGAAAATGGTAGGCACACCTACAGATCACTGCTAAAAGTCAACACGTTGTTTTATTTCAAAGCAAAAAACTCAAATTGTTAAGTGCTCTGAAGGTGATCACTCCGGGAACAAGTGACAAATCTGTGAAACATGTATCTGCAGATTATACTATCAACTAAGACGTTGTCACAGCAGGAGATTTATCACATAAAAAAATAAACAAAACAGTATTTTGTTAAAATGGAGTCGCTGGGGAGCGTGGCCTAGCCGAGCATCAAGATGGCCGCTTATTGAGAGGTCTCTGGCGGCCCACATGTGAATCCTACATTACCTGTGGTGCTGCTGTGGCGATCCACTGTGCAGCCGGGGGACATTAAGGCCATAAAACTGGCACTGGCGAATGGGGGCCCCAAAACTCCGATTCGGGGCCTGCTGAGGTGCAGTGTCCGCTGGGTCCTGGGGCGCTGACCAGAGTGCACAGACTGCTGCGGCTGGAGATTCTTGCGTTGAGACCAGTGCTCTGAAATCTGGGCAGCGAGATACTGGTGCTGACCTGGGACACACGGGATCCGGTGCTGAGAGGCGAGGCTGCTGGCATTGTGCGGGAGGTGAGAGCGCCCTCCCCCCGTTCCCTGAGGTGCGGCCTGGGGGCAGTTAATCTAGGCCTGAGGGAGATGCTGTGCGGCCGAACCTGTGGGGTGCTGCAGTGAGAGGGAGCTGCACTGCTGCGCCGTCCTGCTTTGTGTGGCCCTCAGGCGGCGGCCGGGGCCTGGAGAGACGACCGCGGCTGTAGACTGTGAGAGAGGTTCCTCGGAATCTGCTGGTGGTGACTGGCCCTGTGGTGGCTCCCTGACTCTTGTAGGGACTTAATTTTGCAGCTACTCCCATGCAGGCAGAGAACGGAGACCTGCGGGCGGGGTGGGGGTTGTCTACTCGCTCGCCCTTGATAATTGTGACACCGGGTGGGGTGTTGGGGCCCCTACGAGCTTGCAGAGGAAGGCTGGAGGAATCGGTGTGGCTACACTGCCAAAGATGACTTGCGTGCCGCGGTAGGTGGGTGGGTGCCTGCCCCTGCGCTGTACTGCGGGGGGTCTTGCCTTCACCCAGGTGGAGGAAAGTGCCTGGGGCGTGGACTGCACACCACAGTGGGATCGGTGCGTGCTGCTTCCTGGCGGCTGCACAGGGGTGCTGGGGACTGCAACATCCCCATTCTGGAGGCTGCGGGAGGCACGTTGGTGCTGTGGCCTGCGCACAAAAGGCTATCAGACACGCGGCCGCAACTCTTCCCCTCTGATCTGGGAGGTGCATAGACAGCCTTATTATGGGACAGACAGATGCCAAGCACGCGAAGTTGAACTTTTGAAAGCGAGAGGCAGACCAGGCAGATGTAAGCGGAGACGCAGCAGGACGACGATAGTGCCTCAGGAGAGGCAACTGGTCAAGCTGACATAGACCTTCGCACTATATTTCTGGATGTGACAAAAAAGCCTTAAAACTATGGATGGGAAATTAGATGCACTGACGGCCCGCCTGGATGAAGTTAAAAAGAGTTGACACATACGAAACCCGCATTGGAGAACAGAGCTGAGAAAGCCCATTAATTTCAGGTGGATACGAAGAAACAGTTGCTTCAAGTGGAGAAAGTCCTTGCGGTTATTTGCGCAAAGAACGAGGATTTTGAGGCCCGCTCTAGTCGCAACAATTTCCACATAGCGGGGGTGCTGGAGACCACCCCCATGGCAACCATGGAAACTTATGTTGAAGCCCTGCTGAAATAACCGTTTAGTGCAGAGTTGTCTCCGGTGTTCATTGTTGAATGGGCTCATCGTTCTTTGGGACCCAAGCCCCCGGTGGGGGTTGCACAGATCATAAACTACAGGGATAGTTACAGAGTCCTGTGACTGGGCTCGTGAGCGTGGCGAAATCCAGCACCAAGGCAACAAGCTTGCCTTCTACCCTGATTTTCTCTGGGTGTCCAGGCAGCACGTTAGGAGTTCCTACCAGTGAAGCGGCTCCTGCAAAAAGCGGAGATCCCTTATGTGGTCCTAACCCGGCGAAGCTGCGAGTTACCCAGGAAGGGAAGTCTCAGTTCTTTGTAGACGCAAAATCAGCGATGCAGTTGGTTAGGCATAACACGCGCTCTAAACAAGGCCATTGATCATCACCAACGGGGGGGAAGCAGAAACCATTCAAGGCAGGGATGTGGAATTCCTATAGCCCGACGCCCGGGACATATTGTTTGGGGGTCAAGGGCAACAAGTTTTAATGTGCATTTTGTCCTTGGGACAAGTAGGCCCAACCCCCTGCAGCACTTTGGCTGCCAGTTTACAGTACCACATTGAGGCTCAGGGAAGGGCATTCCCTACAATTAAGGTAAAGCGTGTGTTACATGTAATATGTGTGTTAATGCTGTCCAAACTTGTATATATGGTTCATTAACGCAAAGCCTGTATTATTAGGGTAAGCACTGAAAGTAAATGTTTTAAGCTCAACCTGCACTACGGACGGTGGTTCCAGTATAAAAGTGTACACACATTTTAAAAGTTTAATAATATGAGGCTCTGTATAATGCACCCAGAATGCTCTCTGTTTATATGCAAATATTTTCAAAAGCTTGAAAGCAAGAGTGATGATTCTTTGCTTTCAAAATAAAACGTTCACAAAAAAATGCATGTAAGAAAACAAAACATTTAGCTAAACTACTGTAAGATTTTAGGTACCGTATCTTTGCAGCATCATTCAGTAACATGTTGATGCATGTTAGTATTTCCCAAAAATATTCAGAATGGAATATCAGTGTAACCAGTTTAAATATGAATATGGAAAACAAGATCAAACAAGCATTGGCAAAGCTAGTGGGTCTGAAATTGTTGGTCAGCCTTTTGGTTTTGGCAAGACGTGACTTGTTTAGGCATGGTTTTTGTAAAACCTTAACAGTGTCGGAGCTGCTGCGTCCTCGCCATTCTAACTAGCATTGGCAAAAGCAAAACAAAAAAATGTTGGTCTCAGCACACATTGCCACTCAGCGGTTCTGGGCACTGAACAAAACTACTTTGTGTGCCAATATCCTTCTTCTAAAAGAGCAACATACTTTCACTTACAGGGACGCCAGCTGATAGACAGACGGAGAGAGACAGAATAAAAAACAAAACAAAAGGTCATGGTTAACGCCAGGCCTAATTAGAAGTTTTATGTCTGCCACTGTCAGTAGTAAATTTCCAACCGTTCTCAGTATGGGAAATGATTAGAGAAGAATTGGTGAAAACCCTTAAAACATGCATATTAGTAGGTTTGCACAGACTAAAAAGGGCATTCCAACCCTGGAACTATTGCTTACCACTACCTTCAGCCCCAGTATGTAGACCTGCAGAAACATAGCAGCATAAGGGAATGGTTAGTATTCAAACACTACTATGGTATGAACCCTGGCATAATAAGAGAGGCTATATCAGAACTCTTATATAATGAGATTGCAGCGTAATTTGTTGTTGCATTACATGGCACAAAGGGGACAAGTGGATTTTGTTACAGGACAAGTAGATTTATTATGCAGCCTGCCCCATGGACAAGTAGATATTTTATTAAATTCCACACCCCTGAATTCAAGTGACAATGATGGACTCCCATAAGAGAACTCTGTTGGTGTGCGCATCCCGGACCCCAGACTGAAGGATGCAGAAAGAGAGACCTGGACAACATTGTCTTTTTCCCCCCGTATTACCATTAAGGAAGCTCCGTTCATCAAATTGTTCTACCTGCAAGTGATGGCTGTGGAGAACCCACAAAGCACCTACCCTCACCTCACTGTCCTGGGTGAGGGTGTTAGTCGGTGACGCCTTGCCCCCTGTGGGTGAACGCCCGTTGTCCATGTACCAATGTTTTGGTAGTTTGGGGGGTGGAGGGTGTGGAGCCAAAACCTAATTGGGCAGTTGGGGTGGGTGGGGGTAGGGGGGAATTTGCATAGTTGTGTTGGTGAGGAGCCATGAGTTGATACACACTGGTACTTTAGAAATAGAGCCCAGCTATGCTACATGTAAACCACAATAATTTCAAAAAGGGGTGGTGATGGACAGAGTATCTGAGTTAATCAGAACACTCCTACCCAGTCAACAGATCAGGGCTTGATCAATCACCGTTTTTTAGCTCACAGCACCATCCCAGTTCAGAACCTGGCTATATGCAAATTAGTCTGTCCCTGGCCCAGTGCATCATGGGAACAGGGCAGACCAAACTACCAAGCCAATTCTTCACTGGAAAGGAAACAAGCTTCCGGGGACCGGTTTCTGGCATTACAGCCGTCTTCGGCCCGGCTTGCTTGAATCCTGATGGTGCAGTGAGCAAGGGACTTATGTCTGAGCATACCCTTCCACTCCTATAGTGGCCAAAACGATTCATAAAGGGGGTGGTGATGGACAGAGCATCTGAATTAAGCAGAACACTCCTACCCAGTCAAAAGATCAGGGCTTGATCCATCACCGTTTTTTAGCTCACTGCACCATCCAAGTTCAGAACCTGGCTACATGCAAATTAGTCTGTCCCTGGCCCAGTGCATCATGGGAACAGGGCAGACCAAACTACCAAGCCAATTCTTTACTGGAAAGGAAACAAGCTTCCGGGGACCGGTTTCTGGCATTGCAGCCGTCTTCGGCCCGGCTTGCTTGAATCCTGATGGTGCAGTGAGCAAGGGACTCATGTCTGAGCATACCCCTTTTTGAATCGTTTTGGCCACCACAAGTGTGGAAGGGTATGCTCCAGATGCGAGTCCCTTGCTCACTGCACCATCAGGATTCAAGCAAGCCGGGCCGAATACGGCTGTAATGCCAGAAACCGGTCCCCGGAAGCTTGTTTCCTTTCCAGTAAAGAATTGGCTTGGTAGTTTGGTCTGCCCTGTTCCCATGATGCACTGGGCCAGGGTCAGACTAATTTGCATGTAGCCAGGTTCTGAACTGGGATGGTGCAGTGAGCTAAAAAACGGTGATGGATCAAGCCCTGATCTTTTGACTGGGTAGGAGTGTTCTGCTTAATTCAGATACTCTGTCCATCACCACCCCCCTTTTTGAAACATGTAAACCACAGACACTGACCAGGTCTGACATACATCTGGGAAATGACGATTGCGCTAAACCCAGAATGCAACTCTGGAGCACTAGAAACGAGTCAATCGCAGTGGAACACTTTACACACGTCTGGACAGACCACCAATTTCATTCCTTACTTGGAATATTTGGAGGTTAAACGACCACAGAAAAACGCAACAAGTGCAATCCTACTTATACAGACACAACATAGATGCAAGTTTATTACAGGAGATACACCTCGCACCTGCAACACTAAATAAACTGCAAACAAAGTGATGGGAGCATATATGTGCAGTGACTTATTCAGATTACTCAAGGGGGTATCGATACTCATACGCAAGGAGTTGGGGTGGATAACCATGACCACTCAATCAGACCCCGCAGGTAGAGATGTAATAATAGCTGGGCACGTTAAGAGGGCAGAAAATCACAATGGTGACAGTGTACGGCCCTAACACAGAAAACCCGGAGTTTTACTGCACAGTGTTATGTTATTGAAACTTGTAGAGCGCACGGATACTCCGAGGAGTGTCCTGGCGCGGACCTGAAGGAGTGACGGGGAACTGGTTAAATAAAAAGTAAAGTTTTTAGATTATTATTATTATTTTTTTTTTTTAAAGAGTGGGTCCTGGATGCTACAGAGAGCAAAAGGAAGCACATTCCAGGCCAAAGCAGCCCTAAAAGCAAGCGAAGTGATGCCACCCATCCTTTGCAGGCAAAAGCGAGGTACCTAGGCTAGGAGCTGAGAGACGGAGCGTAGCCGTCTAGCTGGAGTGTAGCACATAAAATGTTTCCACAAATCCATTGGACCGGAAGGGTGCAAGGCACGGCGCGTCAGGACCAGGGCTTTAAACATAACTTGTTCGGTTACAGGCAACCAGTGGAGCATATGCAGATGCTGTCTTACACTGCTTCTTATTGGCTGTTAAAAAGAAGCCTGACCACTTTGGTGGGGCCGGAAGTGCTTAAAATCAGGGCAGAGACGGCGATGGGGGGGGGGGGGGGGGGGTGGACTATATCTAGTTTTTGATAACACAAAAGACCGCATGGGTGCTGCCTGCAGGTTACACCCCAAGGCCACAATCCAATTGAAATCTATTATGGGGGACGACTACCTAGTGGACGCTTGGAGGTCCAAACACCCGGACACGCTTGAAGGCACATGCCTAATGATGCACCACAAAGCATGGTCCAAGTTAGACTTCTGGCTACGGACTGGAGATGCTGCCTCCTGGACAGTGGAAATTAGACATATGCCACACACCCTATCTGATCATGCCCCATTGCTTCTCAAGCTAACCCAACCTAGTGCAATTCGGAGAACGTTCACATGGCGTCCTCCCTCTGAGGCACTACTTGACACAGTTTTCCGTGAAGAAATCAGACAGGAGATGGTGACATACTTTGAGTTGAACGAACAGTCGGTGCGATCCCCAGCAACAGTAAGGAAAGCGTTTAAGACAGTAATAAGGGCGGCATGCATAGCTAAACAAGCGTCAGTCCACAAATCTATTAGACACACGCCCAGAATCTGTCTCCGAACTACAAGCTATGACTTCTGCACTTTTAAGTTCCTACACCAGTTATATAGGACCCTTACCCAACTACGCAAAATGGGCCTAAGACCAGATAGCCAATGCTGGAGGTATAGAGCGCCAGACGCTACGTTTATTCATCTTGCCTGGAGCTGTCCACAACTGTTGGAATACTGGGACAAGGTGTTCACGGCCATACACTCCATCATAGAAGCGGATATTTGGGACTACTGGGCTACGTAAAGGAGATTCCTTCAGGAGTGCGCCGCCTAACAGCAATGCGGTTGTTACGAGCCAAACGTGAAATAGCCATACAATGGGGTGGAGGCACGAGTCCGACCATGAGCTCTTGTGACACATCACAGGCCAAACTACCCAGCTGTCCACAACAAGTGCAAAGTCGCATGAGATGTACCCATGGCTGTTCTATTGTCAGATGGTCTGCATGGCGTTGCTAATGTAAGATAGGTTGCACAAAACATGCATATTTCGTGCAACCTATCTCAGGCGCTCAGATTATGAAAGGAAAGTGGTAACAATGAAAAGACACTTGAACATGTCGACGCCCACCTGTTGTTTTGATATGCCAAATTATGTATTACTGGATGACATTGTAACAGTTTTTGCATACTAATAAAATTACACCAACAAAAAAATAATAGAATCACGAAGTCTTGCTACAATGGTGTCAATAGGGCATCCACCTTGTAAGTGGTTCGGAAGCTCATCATCAGGACTATTTACAATGCAAGTAACTGGACAGTGGGGTTCAGAAAAGAAGGAAGTGGTAACCATCACAAGTACCAATTATTTGTAAGAAGCTTCAGCAAAAGTCAGAAGGCTGAAAGCCCACCAGGAGCAGTGTAAATTTCCGAGGCAAAAATAGTCTGTACTCCAAGAACGTAATATTTCAATGAAACTAATAATAATAATTTCAAAACTTGTATAGAACACACTACCATTTTTCTTCCCTGTAGACATTGTCAATGGTGGTTATTACCAAGCTTAATGGTCCCCACGATTTGCCAGACAGATCACTCTTCTTCCTACTTTGAGAAGCACTCGCAGTACATTTTTTCATTTCTTGGCACAATTAATTTAAATGTAATATAGTATTTCCAGTAACATCTGGAATCTTCTAGAATGCCATGCAGATACTGTCTGTAATGTTCTCACTTAACCCCTTCCATGCTGATGACGGCCCCTGGCTGTCATGCATCACGGTGGGGGTGTGCTGATGACGGCTGGGGGCCGTCATGAACCCACCCACTGTTTAAAAGTGCTGCACAGGCGCAGAATCGCGGCCGCGCCCAAGGGGTTAAAAAATCTTTACTAAAAAGGTTTTTTTAAACGCATAAATTCAAATCTGTGGCCAGAGGTAGCACATATATTTCGACAATGGAAGCATTGGTGCACTTATCTTACAGGTTACACCAATCAAAAAATGCAACATGAACGTTCCACTAAACCATATCTATACTTTAGCATATAATGAGACCAAGAGGGCACAGAAACAAATTAGCTTCATACTAACATAAGAGACAAGACTGAAACATTTGGGACCACGAATATGAGCGTATTAGAATTATGGGGGTTCAGATAATACTGCACCTGTAATCTTGAATAGTATTCCCATTTTGAAGGGCAGGGATGAAAGGAAGAACGGATGGTTCTGCCATTATACATAACCAGCTCCACATCTCAAGTTGACAATTGGCTTTGGGCAGAGACGATAATAAAAGAAGAGAATATGGGTGGGAATTCAAAATAAAAGCAGGAATTCTACAATCGTAGGATGTGATGTACCATCCCATGCTACTGAGCAGAAATGAAGTTACTGGGGTGTATGAAAAATAAGTGCATCTAGTGAGACAGAAAAAAAACTTATAATGGAAAACTACTTAGAAATGTTAATGGAGAATCAAGGCTACATGACAGTAAGCCATTTGTAGTTCACATATGGCCTCAAGATAGTTTGACAAAGAATGTAATGGAAGACGCTAGCTAGGTCACTGCCAGATTGGACATCCTTTGCCCCTGGTCAACTTCTGCTTGGCTCTTAACATTAACAACAAGATTTGGCAAAGCATATAGATTTCACTTATTGGCTTTCACAAATGCTTTTTACAGATGCTGTGCAGCATCAACGTTGGAAAAAAAAAAAGAATAAAAAACAATGTGTTCTGATTAGGCCTCCCAGTATTAATTTTTTTTACATTTCCGTTGGTATTTATCCATACCTATTTTTTGCTCAATTTATCCGGTCTTTATTCATTTTTATTTTGTGTTTACTGTATGAATGAAGCTGCAATGGGTAGATGTCCAAGTTAATTTAACTGATAAGTGTATTCTCATATTAATGCCGACAGGTTTTAGCTATATACAGTACAATAGATCTCTAAACACATTTGCAACGTAGAACAGCTGCATATCTGCACTTTAAGCCTAATTAGGAAATCTTGATTTTTTTTATAACTCCAATATTTTCCTATCTGTTTTAATTTTTTTAAATCAGTAAAAATGGTTAATTGGGAGTCCTAGTTATGATACAACTTACACACACCATTCAATAGGTATGCACGTGCATAACAACATATGTGAGTGCAAGCGTCACCAAGCATGCACATGTCTACTGAATGGAGTGGGCACCACTTTATATTTTTATCAATCCAAGATGGTGAATGCCACAGTAAATACAAACGAAATTCAAGAACTGTAAATCACATTTCAGCATGCAGAGTGGCATGGCAGCAAAAAGGAAGCTGCTGGACCCTCCAACAAATGTTATGGGGGAAAAAGTTTACATTTTTCAGGACTACGTGTTGGACAAGTCAGCCAATCAAAAGAAGGTAAAGAGGCTATGCTCCAAGAGAGAGAAACACAAGAGGAAGGCAAGCCTTCAAATAAGAAGCAAGCAAATTAATGTGAAAATAAAGCCAAATCATGTTAAGCAAACCCACTGTTCGATTGTTGGTTTGGCCAAGGTGTTAGGAGGTGTTTGCCTACAGACAACTAAAAGCTGTCTGGTCGTAAAACCTGATCAATAATATTTTGTTTGAAAAAACATTTTTGCTGTGGTCGCTCTTCTCAATGTCCCTCAAATTAGATACCGCCTAAGTACTCTGGTTGCCTGTTATCCACTATGCCCTCGTTGTCCATCAGGCAGAGGTAGGCTCTCTATTATCCACCAATTATTTTCACCCAGGCTTTCTTTAATCCTCAGAGGAAGGTCTTCGCGTATTCAATCTGCCACGTGTGCAATTCTATGTTAGGAACATAGGCGAGGATTATACTTTGCTTTTTTCGATTTAATAAACACAGCAGCAATTTCAAAGATGCACGAAAAAAACTACAACTCCAAAGAAACCTTGGGAATAACAGTTCAACAACCAATGAGGATCAAGTCCACGTCTGAGCCAATCAGGAGCCCCTAATTTCCCATATAGTCCTCCACAGGCCTTTTCTCTTCTTTCACTGCTCGCAGCCAAAGTTAAGTAGTTCTGCATTATTATTGTTTTTTGCTACGTGCATGGTGTTTTCGGCTACCTTAGAGAGTGTAATAGTGCTTGCTTGTTTTCGATTGTGTTTACAATTAATATTTCCATGGCCGCGGGACCGTTTGTTTTTCCCTTGCTGCTGCGTTGTTAGTACTGCACCAAGGTGTGGCCCTCCACCCACCAGGTGGCGCCGCAACAGGGCATCTACTGCTGTGACACACGGCCTTCATTAAGGGTGACCAATTGGCATGGGTGCAAATTCGGGACAGTGACTGCAAAAATTCAGGACAGAAATTCAGGACAGAAATTCAGGACAGAAATTCAGGACAGAAGGTCAGTATTAAGGACAAAAATTCGGACAAAAGGTACATTTTGCATACACATCAGAGGAAGACGCGCAATAGTGCATAAGTAAATAGACAACCAACACAAGCACTAGCCAAAATAAGTTAATTTTAGGTTGAGAGAACCTTGCACTCACTGCATCCATCTATTGTGTATGCGGGTGAAACACACCTGCGTTTGCATAGTCAAAAAAAAAAAGTGAAGAAAAAGATCCCAGCTGAAGGCTTCTCAGATCTTATATTCCCCCTTACCCCCACTGGAAAAAAACACCAGATCCGAAATGCTGTTACTGTGCAGAGAGGCCCATTATCATTCTGTATGTGATAATTAGGCCAACATACAGAATGATAATGGGCCTGATAGTCTGTGCCAGGTCTGGGAGGGGCTGCTGCAGGCCACCGATGACGGCAGCAGCATGAGCTGCCCCCTGCCGTGAGAGTTACAGGCTGCTTGCAGGAGGGCAGCTCACGCCAATGTCTGAAATTACGGACAACAGGCATCAGTGGAAGAAACCCTCACAAACAACGGACAAGAGGCCCAAATTATGGGCAGTCCGTGAAATTTACGGACGGTTAGTCACCCTAGATTAATTCCCTTCAGAATCGGGAACGAAGTCTCGTGCCACAAATGCAGGAGCCTGTCCCGCCTGGAGAGATATGCCCAGTGGGGTCACTAGCCCGTATTGGGATTTATTGCTTAAACCCCTTGCCTCGGGGTTCGTATTCTCTAGGTCAGTGGTTCCCAAACTTTTGACTCCCGAGGACCCCCACTGACTCACTACTGGAAGCCAGGGACCCCCAAGCAATTTGTACAAATTTAAATTTCTTTTTAAAAACGCCTTTTGAAGCAGAGGCAATTGCAAAAGGGAGACAGCCTGAATTGGGTTTATTGGCATAGACATGTATGCATACAGCAGTGTATTATTTAGTGGTACAAGTCGACGGCTCTCAGCCATAGCAGCTCCTCTACATTCTCATTCCAGAAACTTGGGGTGGTGACCCTTCCTTACAGCAACAGGTTGAATGATTGTGAATTATTAGCATTTTTACCTATTCACAGTTTAAGAAGGTCTCAAATATTATACAATTATGAAGCATTTTATAATAAAGACATGCCCCAAGGAGCAACGAATATTGTGAAAATTCTAACAAGATAGTGCACAAAGCGATGAGTCCAGTGTACAGAGCAAATTCAAGGTCTATATTAGGAGTTCATCATGGAAGTGCAAGAGGTGGCAGGAAGGTATCTGCACAGGAGGCATATTGTTTCAGCAAGATCATGAAACAATGCTATGCCAATTACCATAAACCCCTGTTAGACATAATCTTTAGTCACAGACCGCAGAACAACATTTTACCACCAAGGGGTGAGCAGTGCAGTTAAGGCATATTTCAGAGAGGCCTCGCGTGGCACCTGACATGACCCTCTCCTGTTAGGATGCCGACTGCCCCGTCCCTTGCCAACAACAAACTGCAAAGGCTACACAGAATAAGAGCTTGATATGTCTGAATATGAAAGCTTGACAGCACACATAATTCACCCAAGGGCTTGTGGAAAGTGAGCAATCCGACAGCACGAAAATCCTACTGCTGATCCTGGCTGCATCTATTTTTACCTGCCTGCCAAGTAACGGTAACCTATACACATGTGCCTTTCAACGCTTTATTGCTTTTATTGTATCGCATGTTTTTTCATTGTTGTGTCTGTGACTGCTGTTGTGTGTCTTCCCCCGATGCCTGTACGTGGTCCGTGCCCCTTTTTCTTCCCTCTGTTTCCCTCGTCGCCCCGTGCTCTCTCTGTCCGGTTTTCCCTTCTGTTCCCCTCGCTGCCCCCGTGCCTCTCTGCCCGTTATGCCTTCAGTTCTTAGCTGCCCCTATATTTCTGTATTCTGTATTTTGCCTCTGTGCCACTCGTTTTTTGTGCCCGTCTGCCCTCTGTGCCACTAGTTTTTCCCTCGTTTTTGTGCCCCTTTTGCCTTCTGCTCCACTCGTTTTTCCCTCGTTTTTTGTGCCCTTCTGCCCTCTGTTCCACTTGTTTTTCCCTCGTTTTTTGTGCCTTTCTGCCCTCTGTTCCACTCGTTTTGTGCCTTTGTGCCCTCTGTTCCACTCGTTTTTGTGCCTTTCTGCCCTCTGTTCCACTCGTTTTTACCTCATTTTTGTGCCTTTCTGCTCTGTTCCACTCATTTTTCCCTCGTTTTTTGTGCCTTTCTGCCCTCTGTGCCACTCGTTTTTTGTGCCTTTCTGACCTCTGTTCCACTCGTTTTTCCCTCTTTTTTGTGTCCTTCTGCCCTCTGTTCCACAAATTTTTTGTGCCTTTCTGCCCTCTGTTCCACTCGTTTTCCCCTTGTTTTTTGTGCCCTTTTGCCCTCTGTTCCACTCGTTTCTTTGTGCCCTTCTGCCTTCTGTGCCACTCATTTTTTCCTTGTTTTTGTGCCCCTTTTGCCTTCTGTTCCGCTCGTTTCCCCAGCCGCTGTGCCCCCTGCGGCCCCGCCCCCCCGCCCCCCGACTGCCTACTGCCCATTCACTACCCCGCCTCCCGATTGTATTGTTGTGGTCTCGCCGCCCCTGCACCAACGTTCACAGCTCTTGTGTGCTGCGAGGACGCATGGGTGTTTAATTTTTCACTACGACGACAGGCACTCGAGTCCTGCGGACCCCCTAGGAATGTCTCTTGGACCCCCTGGGGTTCCGCGGACCACAGTTTGGGAAACGCTGCTCTATGTGATGCCAGTTTTCCAGCAGCACTGCCTACTCAGCCTCACTAACGGTGCAGTTTCCCTCTCACTGAACTGCCGATTTGTCCATTCCATTATTTCAGAGGCAGCTTGTGTGCAGTAGTGAGGACACACTCCAAGCCTGAAGTTTTCCCATATTATTGTACACCAAGGGAGTGTGTGTCTTGGGCCTTGGCCCCATTGGCTGTCACGCTCTGCCCACCTAAACTTCGTGCCCGACACTCAGCCCTCCTACTCCTGAGACTGCATTGCCGGAGAGCATTTTCCCTCTAAAACTAAAGAGTGTTTTTTCCCCTATTTGCCTATATGGAGTACTTTAAGGATATGACAAAACACAAAATCCGTGGGTCTCGTGGACGGATTCCTTCCTCTTAAATAGGACTTCCCCAATTTGTTTCTTTTCTCTGTTGCTGTGCTGTGTGCACTGTCTGTGCTCTCCACGAGACTCGTGGATTTTGTGTTTTGTCATATATAGAGTGGGGATTAATCCGTGCAGGTCTTTAAACTTCCATCAGACCCTCTTCTTACCTGGTTTTGTATTGAACTTTAAGGATACCCAGGGGGAGAAGGCTCCCCTAGCCTTCCTCCCCTGGGATGATGACTTCTATGAGGCCGATTAGGCTGAAGGATTATGGTACTTACCCTGTAAGCATCTGTTTGTGGCACGTATTGCTACAGATTCACACTCTGCATACTCCTGCCATCTGGTGTTGGGTCCGGAGTTGTGCAAGTTGTTTTTCCTCAAAGAAGTCTTTCGAGTCACAAGATTGGGTGACTCATCCTCAAGGATACTGCACGTGGCATGGACTCCTTTGTTACATTGTTTTCCCACAGGTGGGTAAGAAAGGAGAGTAAAGTGTGTAAGAACAAAGATGTTCATGCTAAATGTATCCTAGAAGTATGAAATGTAACTACAACAGCCACAGGCGTCAGGGAAGGCGCATGTAAATTTACAGCACCACATGGCAAGAACAGATGCTTACAGGTTAACAATCCGTTCAATGGCATGTGTGACTGTAGATGCACATGCTCTACATAGACTGTAAAGCAGTCACCCCTAAGAAGCAGTGGCTAGCTTGTGGGAGTTGCAGTTGTTTGGAAAAGGTATAGTACGTAGCACTGCCTGACCTACACTGGCTTTTTGGCATGCTAAAACATCCACATAATAGTGCTAGATAAATGTGTGTGGGGTAGTCTATTTAGCTGCCTTACAAATGTCAGCAATGGGAATATTCCCTATAAAGGCCACAGTGACTCCTTTTTTTACGAGTTGAGTGTGCTAAGGGAGTAACTGTAAAAGTTCTTTTGGCCTTAATGTAGCAAGTCTGAATAAACTTGACTATCTGGCTATGCCTGATTTGGATCTAGAGTTGCCTTTATGAGGTGCGGAAAAAGCTACAAAGAGTTGCTTTGTGCTTCTGAAAGTTTCAGTTTTATCTGCGTAGAACAGGAGAGCTCTTTACGCTACTGAATCAGAGTTAAGGAAAAAAATTGGGAGCTCAATGGATTGTTTGATATGAAATTGAGAGACTACCTTAGGCAGGAATTTTGGATTAGTTTGAAGAACCAGTTTGTCTCTAAGTATTTGGAAGAATGTTCTACTAAGTGTACAGCCTGGAGCTCACGGACACGTCATAAGAAGTTATGGCCACTAAGAATGCCACTTTCCATGAAAGAAATTGAAGGGGGCATAAGTGAAGAGGCTCAAAAGGGGGACCCATGACATTAGTCTGGTTAGAACCCAGTTAAGGTTCCAAGAGGGTGCTGGAGGAACCAGAGAAGCAATGACAGCTTTCAGACCTTCCATAAAAGCTTTAATGACTGGGATTTTGACAAGTGAGAGAGACTGTCTGGTTTGTAGATAGACAGCCATTGCAGAAAGATCTAATCTAATGGAAGTATTGGCTAAATTAGCCTTTTGTAAATGAAGTAGGTAGCAGATAATGTCTTGCACCGTGGCTTTCGTTGGATCTATTTGTTTAGGTTGGCAGTAGTAAACAAAATATTTCCACTTTGCAGCAGGGCATGCTCTAGTTGTGGGTTTACGCGCTTGTTTAAGAATGTTTTTAAATTCTTCATTTTGATTAAGATAACCAAACTCTATGATCTAAGGAGCCAAGCTGCTAAATCAAGAGCTTTGGGATCTGGGTGTCTGATTTGTCTTTGATTCTGAGTGAGAAGGTCTAGCATGTTGGGGAGCTTCTCGTGAGGAACCACTAAGAGATCCAGCAGTGTTGTGAACCAGGGCCGACGTGCCTAAGTGGGAGGTACTAGAATCATAGTGAGTGAGGTTTGCCAGAGTCTCCAAACCAGAAAGGGAATGAGAAGGAGAGGTGGAAAAGCATAGGCAAATATCCCTGACCAACTCATCCACGGTGCGCTGCCCTTGGATAGTAGGTGTGGGCACCTGGAGATGATGTTTGGGCATTTTGCGTGTTTCGGCTGTGGCAAAAAGATCTATTTGAGGAAAGCCCCACTTTCGAAAATAGGGAAGGAGGACTTGTGGGTGGACTTTCCACTCGTGGGTCTGTTGCTGTATCCAGATGAGGAGGTCTGCAGAATCGTCTGCTCCTGGCAGATATTTTGCCAAGTGATAAATGTGGTGGTGAAGAGCCCAGCTCCATAGGGTCTGAGACAACTGTGATAGCTGAGAGGACCGTGTCCCCCCCATGTTGTTGTAAACAATACATGCGGTCATATAGTCCGTCCGGACTAGGACAACCGAGATAGTTGAGGCTGGAAAGCTTTTAACGCTAGGAAGATCGCTTGAAGCTCCAGGAAACTGATGTGTAGGGAATTGATATTTGGCATTCACAGACCTGTACTGTGAGGACCTGCAGATGAGCACCCCAACCCATCTCCAATTCGTCTGTATTCAGAGTGAGGTGGGGAATAGGGTCCAGAAAAGGCCTCCCTTTTAGCAGATTGTTGGTGTTCAACCATTGCAGAGGACAGGGAGTATGGCAACCTATCAACACTAGGTCCTCAAGGTGACCCTGCAATTGAGACCACTGGAGAGCTAGACATAGCAGTAGCGGGTACATGTGCAACCTGGCGTGAGGAACTATGGCAATACAAGAAGCCATCATTCCTAACAGTTGCAAAACTGTCCGAACTGTGAGAGTTGTTTGGCTGGAACTTTGGTAGAGTTATCTGAAAGTTCTGGATGCTAGCAGGAGTGGGATAAGCTAGTCCTAACTGTGTGTCGAGAATGGCCCCTAGGTAAGGATGAATTTGGAGAGGTTGAAGAGGAGACTTGGGAATGCTGACTGTGAACCCAAGTCTGTGAAGTAGATTCACTGTCAATTGAGTAAACTGTTGACATTGAAGGTGGGTACTGGCTTTGATGAGCTAATCGTCCAGGTATGGAAATACATGTCTGCGCAGATGTGCTGCATCTACTGCCAAGCATTTTGTGAAAACGTGATGTGGTCACCCTGAATGGTAGAACTTTGAATTGGTACAGTTTGCCTGCTATGACAAATCTGAGGTATTTGCGGTGTGCAGGGTGTAATTGCGTATGAAAATAGGGTCCTTTATGTCTAGTGTAGCGATAAAGTCACCCTGTTGGAGAAGTGGAATAATATCCCGTAGAGTAATCATATGGAAATGGATATAGCCTAACGGCTAGAGCGGTTGACCTCAGAGCTGGGTAACATGGGGTTCAAGTCTCAGGAGGGGCGCTCAACATCCTGTGATTCTGGGCAAATCACTTAATCTCCCGGCACCTAACAAAAAATGAATGTGTTAGTCTGTAACGCAACTGTTGCTCATGTAAAGCGCTCTGATACCTTTGGGTCTAGGTCGCGCTATATAAAACTCCCAAAATAAGAAATGTACAGAGATGAAGTTTTGGGTTAAGGGTCTGAGATCTAAGATTGGTCTTAGTGACTTGTCTTTTTGGGAATGAGAAAATAAAGAGAGTATACCCTAGTCCCTGTTAAAGCGCGACAGGTTCTAGAGCTTCTTTGATTAGGGGGGTTTTGATTTCTTGTTTGAGAATTGTTAGATGTACTTGTGACATGTGGGTGTGAGGATGGATTTTGGGTGGTGTAGACATGAGCTCCAAACAATAGCCATGTTGGATAATGGCCACTACCCATTGGTTTGTGGTGATGGATTCCCAGACTGGGTGGAAAAATTGTAGTCTGCCCCCGACAGGTGTGTAGTGTTCGGTAAAAAGGCTTAGGTAGTCACTGCTTAGCAATGGGGGTTGCTCCATGTGTAGAGGCACCCTTGCCCATTCCCTTGTTATTTCTGCTGTGTAAGGAATCTCTAAAGTAGCCTTTGTTGTAGACAGACTGGCCTTGTTTTTGATGGAAGTGGAGGCATTTGAAGTGGTGGCTTTGTATGCACCCATGTAGTCTAAGCGACGAAAGGACCTTCAGGAAGCTGTGGTCTGTAATGCTCCCATGGCTTTAACTGTATCAGTGTCCTTTTTCAAATTACCTAGTGTAGTGTCTACTTGTGACCCAAAAAGATGCTCTTTCTCGAAAAGCATATTGAGCACTGCCTGCTGGACTTCTGGTTTGAAACTAGAACACCTAAGACATGCATGTTTTCTAAGGAGCATGCTGGTATTGACACCACTAGCAGCTGTATCTGCAGAATTTAGCGCACATCGGATGGAGTGGTTGGTTACGACCTAACCTTCTGTGACAATTTGTTGATCCTTTTTTCAGTGTTCTTCAGAAAGGGACTGTAACAGTTCCTCCATTTCATTCCAAATGGGCTATGTTATAAATGGCTAGAAGGGATTGAGAAAGGCAATAGGCAATGATTAGGTGCCTGTGATGCAATTCATTTCCCTGATTCATTTATTCGCTTACTTACTTTTTCAGGTGGTGGAGTGTCTCCAGCAGCTTGGCTATTAGCTCTTTTACGAGCTGTTGTGGCAACTATGGAGTCAGGTGGGACTTGGCCCGTGATAAAAAGTGAATCAGAAGGGGCTGCCTGTCATTTTTGTCCACCTATGGGGTTATAACTCGGATAAGAATTGGCTCTTTAAAAAGGTTGTCTGCATGCCTCATCATGTCAGGAAGCATGGGTAAATACCGTGAATGCCCATGAGTGGAAGATAGTGTGTCAAATACATCCTGTTCCAAGGAATCTTTGTGAAGCTCAACATTGTGAAATGCAGATGCCCTGGCAATGACTTGCTGGTAAAAAGTGGCATTCTCTTGAGCTAAGGGACAAACAGGTTTTAAATCTCGGTCATTAGGGGATCAGCGATGTATGCATCCCATTGGTCAGGATCCCCTAATGGGCCTTGTTACTCCCCATCATCTGTACCTGGTGACCCTGGAGGTGTAGTATCAAGTAAGGCAATGCTGTAGATGTAGGAAGTGAGGGAGAAGGTGGATATGGTGGTGGAGAAGGCGGAGGAGGTTGATGTGTAGGACTGGTGGCTTTGACCTTCATCTTCCTCTTTTGAGGGATAGGGCTGACCAGTGCTTCTTGGAAGGACATCTTCCTTTTTGGTGGTGAAGAAGCAAGGATCCCTCCTCTACCTTCCTGGATCTAGATTTTCCATTGTTGAATTTCCATTTAATTGAGAATGGTTTCAACCGGAGACATGGAAGCCGATGAAGTCTTGGAAGGTTTATGCTCCATAGTTTTCAGACCAGAGGGTTTGGATGTGGAACAGAGTTTTTAGGTCGGCACCGAGGTTGATGTGGTTGGTTGCCAACTCAGTCACGAAGGTCGGTCTTGGTCCGAAGAGGTCGATGCCAAAGACTTAACCTTAGTATTAGATTTCGGTGCCGGGCCGAAGGGAATGGCGAGCGAAGCAGTCTTTCGGATCAGACCATGGCTCGAAGGCAGTGGTAGTCTGTCGACCTCCGTACAGGAGTGTTTGGAAGCGTGCTTGGGTGCTGAAGCTTCGTCAGTGGCATCGGTATCACTCGCTCACCAGATGGAAGCCTAAGCATCTCCACATCGATCTCCACGTCGGAGCCAGAGTTTCAATAGGGAAGAAGAACCCTTGTTCTTCTTCCGAAGTGTCATACCGAACGGAGTCGACACACGGAACAGAGGCACATACATCCGAACCAGATGACAGAGAAAACAATTTAACAAAGGAGTCGAAGCCCATGCACAGTATCACCAAGCAGAGAGGTCCCCCAATCTCGGCACTTAAAACTCTTCTTTGAAGAAACACAACTTGCACAACTCTGGATCCAACACTAGATGACCGGAGTATGCAGAGCATGTGTATCTACAGCCGCACATGCCATTAAACAATGTTTTAACCTTTCTTTTGATAACCACTGGAATCAGTCCAAATTCTTACAAGGGTAAAATGTTATGGCCTTTGGTCTTTTCATTATAATCCCAGTTAACGGGGCAAAATGATTTCTATATATATGCATTGACGATTCTGCAGTGGTAAACGCCTCTATTTATCACTCAGACCTGTAATTAAAGAATTCACTTTTGCCAGTTAGGCAATTATTTGTTTTCTTCTTTTTTAGTCATGAATAATCGGAGGGGGGGGACGAGGGGGAGAATGGGGAGACTACTAGGGGATCATGGGATATTAAAACTGTGTGAACAAAATAACCAAATGAGAAGAAATTCCCCAAGCAAATTATACTAAACCACTCCTGAAGAGTGATCGAATATATGCTTAGACATAAACCACAGATGATGTGCTGATGCACTCCAATTTGCACTGATACACAGGTGCCTTACTGGTGTGCATAGTTGGAAGAGTGTGGAGTGTAGAAAGCCCTATGTGAAAGATGCTGGTTGAGCTGCATGAGTTTGATATGTTCCAAGATGGTGCTGTGAGTGTTGCAACATTTAACAAGCATTGGTAAAACCAATAGGGTTTGCCCACGCAAGAACTATTGGCTTTGCCAATTATCTTTTAGCCGAGTAGAGTGACAGAGTAGAGCAGAGTTAGAGTAGAGTAGAGCAGAGTTGGAGCAGAATAGCGCAGAGTTGGAGCAGAAATGGGGTGGCGTGGAGTGGCGTGGCGTGGCGTAGAGTGGCGTGGCGTAGAGTGGCGTGGCGTAGAGTGGCGTGGCGTAGAGTGGCGTGGCGTAGAGTGGCGTGGCGTAGAGTGGCGTGGCGTAGAGTGGCGTGGCGTAGAGTGGCGTGGCGTAGAGTGGCGTGGCGTAGAGTGGCGTGGCGTAGAGTGGCGTGGCGTAGAGTGGCGTGGCGTAGAGTGGCGTGGCGTAGAGTGGCGTGGCGTAGAGTGGCGTGGCGTAGAGTGGCGTGGCGTAGAGTGGCGTGGCGTAGAGTGGCGTGGCGTAGAGTGGCGTGGCGTAGAGTGGCGTGGCGTAGAGTGGCGTGGCGTAGAGTGGCGTGGCGTAGAGTGGCGTGGCGTAGAGTGGCGTGGCGTAGAGTGGCGTGGCGTAGAGTGGCGTGGCGTAGAGTGGCGTGGCGTAGAGTGGCGTGGCGTAGAGTGGCGTGGCGTAGAGTGGCGTGGCGTAGAGTGGCGTGGCGTAGAGTGGCGTGGCGTAGAGTGGCGTGGCGTAGAGTGGCGTGGCGTAGAGTGGCGTGGCGTAGAATAGAGTGGCGTAGAATAGAGTGGCGTAGAATAGAGTGGCGTAGAATAGAGTGGCGTAGAATAGAGTGGCGTAGAATAGAGTGGCGTAGAATAGAGTGGCGTAGAATAGAGTGGCGTAGAATAGAGTGGCGTAGAATAGAGTGGAGTAGAATAGAGTGGAGTAGAATAGAGTGGAGTAGAATAGAGTGGAGTAGAATAGAGTGGAGTAGAATAGAGTGGAGTAGAATAGAGTGGAGTAGAATAGAGTGGAGTAGAATAGAGTGGAGTAGAGGAGTAGAATAGAGTGGAGTAGAATAGAGTGGAGTAGAATAGAGTGGAGAAGAATAATAGAGTGGAGTAGAATAGAATAGAGTGGAGTGGAATAGAATAGAATAGAGTGGAGTAGAATAGAGTGGAGTAGAATAGAATGGAGTGGAGTAAAGTGCAGTGCATAGAGTGAAATAAGAGTGCAGTGGTGTAGAGTGCTGCAATGTAGCGTGGTTAGAGTGCAGTGGCGTAGAACAAAGTGGTGCAGAGTGCAGTGGCACAGGGAAGAGGTTTGCAGAGTAGAGTGCAGGTGTGTAGACCAGAGCGGTGAAGATGCATTAACAAAATTATCAAAACACTATAAAAACGTTAAGAACAATGGAACATCAATAATTATTAAAGCACATAGTACCTAATCACTCAGTTAAAAGCATCATAAATTCTAAAAATATGCACAAATCATTTGGGGCGAGACTGCTTATACTAACTACCCCTAGTACTTTGGCTCTATTGCTAAGGATATATACAGAAACTTTGATACAGCCACAAACACAATCGAGGTTAGGTTTGCTTATTCTAAGAGTTCAACTCGGATCAGTAAACTAAGGGATCTACACAAAGGGAAGATACATTTGTTTCTGAATTTGACAGAGTTGGCAGAAAAACAACAGGTGCTAGTCACTTTCTTGGACAGTTTTACAGCAAAAACAGTCAAATCCCGATTTCCACCTCCCCCAGTAAGCAGTAAAGCAGCTACTGGGAGGGACTGAGCCCGCAACAGGCAGATTAAATTCAGAAATTCATCCGCCTTGGTTCCAGATTTGTGGAGAAGGAAAGCACTTGTTATGCGACCTAGCGTGGATGAACAGTCCCTACTTATGATCACTTTCTCCTGGGCCAGATTTTTAACTTTAAGAGTGTCTCCTCGACAAATGGACTAGGGCTCGGACCAAAATTTAACTAGCACCAGCTCAGCTGGTTTTGAACAGCAACAAAGTGTCATCCGCAAAAAGGAGTGCCAATATTTTTCCCCCGCCAGGGTTGGGAAGTCATTGACACAGTTTGATAGGAAGGCAATGCAGTTGTTAATATATAGGAAGAATAGGGCTGGGCAAGGACGAACTACTGACACAAGCCCTGTTTTATGGTTGAAGGCCTTGGCTAATTCTGCCTTCGCTCTGCATCTTACTTGTGCATAAATCCCCTCATGGAGCAGCTGGATCAAGTGCAGGAGATCAGGGAGTCAAGTTCAGAAATTTGTATAGCGCACTACTCACCCAGAGGGTCTCAAGGCGCTTTGAGGGAGGGAGGTGCAATTACTTATCGAATATCCAGGTTTTTAGTTGCTTTCTGAAAGAGAGGTGGTTCTGAGTGAGGCGGAGGTGGGTGGGGAGAGAATTCCAGGTTTTAGCCGCTAAGTAGGAGAAGGATCTTCCCCCCCCATGGTGGATCTGTGGATGCGCTGGATTGCGGCGAGGGCTTGATTGGGCGATCGTAGTTGGCGGGAGGGGGTGTAGAAGGATAGACGTGTGTTGAGGCATTCGGGTCCTAGGTCGTAAAGGGCTTTGTGTGCGTGGGTGAGGAGGCGGAACGTTATTCTCTTGTTGACAGGGAGCCAATGGAGGTCTTTCAGGTGGTCGGAAATGTGAGCTTGCCGAGGGATGTCTAAAATGAGCCTGGCTGAGGCGTTTTGGAGTCCCATCCTTCAAAGCACCTCCCATAACCTCCCTCTAAGCATAGGGTCAAACACGGCGTTGAGGTCAATAAATGCCACATATAAAGGTCACCCATTAATATATCCACCGTCTTCCACTTTACGAGGAGAAAGCAGATGGCCTGGTCAACCACACTGGTCTTATAGTTGAAACCTGCTTATAATCCTGAAAGAACGTGGTTTTCCTCGTACCAATCCAACTGTCCTAGCACCTGCTTGCAAAAAAATGCAACGTGGGTGATAGGGGGGGTAGATGGAGGGCAGACTAGGATCTTCTTTGTTGAAGATGGGCACAATATCCGCACCATCCATGATTGAGGGGGAGATCACCCCAACCTTCGCAATGGCGTTGAAAAACACATTAATATAGGGAACCCACACTCAAGGGTCGAATTTGAACACATCAGCGGGGATTTGGTCAAGAACCGGAGCTTTTACGGACTTGAGTGAAACCACAGCTCGCTTGGTTTACTCCATGGGGAAAACGACTGGAGGGAAGGATTGTTGCTTAGCGTTGTCGCAGCCGCCTCAACCAGGGCCAGGTGGTACAGATACCCACAGTGGGCAACCCAGTCACAGGGTCAAATGGATGTTTCAGCTGGGCTAACTGTCCTCCCCCATCGCTCTTACTGACCAGTGCCCAGAATTGTATCTGTTCATTAGCTATAGCAGCATCCAGTAGGACAGATCAGATGCCATCTTCCAAGACACCGTTAGTTTCTCTTAGAGTGGCCCGATAAATGGCAGTTTCCCCTTATAACATGTGTCCCGCTCTTTAATAGATTGAAGAAGGTTTGCCTTAGTCTTTTTACACTGGCCATTGAACCAACCCTTAGGCTGCAGTGTGTTTAGGCGGACCCTTGACTCCTTGGTGAGGAGATTCCTCAACTTGGCAAATACCATGTTGTGCTCTGCTAATAACACCTCACTGTCCCCCCCCAGTCTGCATAGAGGTTGTCCATGTGGGTGGCTGAAATTGCGTATAAGGCTCAGATTCCCTCGGGTGAGGAGCCCACTGTTTCCAATATCACATTCTTCCTGTTATTATTGTTCAAGGTGCATACACGCAATCTCAGTGACTGCAGAGCAGGGGATGGAGATAGATTCTTTGAATCTTAATACCAAGGGGTTGTGGTCATTCTCCTTTCACTCCATCATCATGTCAGCTAGTTTGCTCAAACACCTCACATCCAGAAAAATATAGTTGATTGTACTAAAGTATGGGCCTCGTCTGAATGTCGGTACAAGCTGTTTATCAGAACGCCCATTGAATGCCTGGATTCTATGCAAAAGGGTAAGATCCACAACCTGGAGCGCCGCTCTGGAAATGTGTCTTCTTGCGGGGGAGATAAGGTCCGGGATACCCAAGGTAGAGTTTTCATTTCTAGACAATTCGCATGCCACATCATTCGAATCGAATGCGAGATTGAAATCCCCTATGAACACATGATAAGTAGTACAAGTGGTCACCTAGTACACTGTCCAATATCTACGTTTTTGATTCCTGCATGGAACTACTACTCTGACTGTAGACGACTATTATTAGTGACTGGAGGTTTGTGTGGGAAAGAATTATTCCGTGGATATCTGGGGAGTCCACATAAAGGGGTGTGACAGCATAGGCTATGATGGAGCAGACGAACGTTCGTAATCCACCAGAAGGGTGCCTCACACTTGATTGGACAGCTGGGACGCTTTAGCTTTTTTAACCACACCTATTCACTTGATCTAATGCCCATGTCTCCTGGAATAAACATATACTGTAGTCATCAACAAAAGTACCCCAATCAGGATCCCCTAATCAGCCCTCGATTTATGCAATATTCCAACTTAGTAGTAGAGTCTGCAGATGGAGAGAGAAGGTGCTGCAGGGTGGTGTCAAGTAAGAATTGTTTTTCTATGCTAATGTGTGATGGGATGTAGACTGTATCCGGGCTATTCCCTGGAGCATCTCTCAGCGAATCTTGCTGCAGATGAGGGAGCACGGGGATATTTCCCTATATACTAGGCTTGTTACTTGTACTTGTGGGGCCTTACTAGTACTTTCGGGCGTAGAGTGCAGCTGCGTGGAGCAGAGTGCAGTGGCATAGAGTGCATTGAAAAAACAGAAGCAACATGGAGGGAGGTTGGAGGGAATGGAAACTACATGGACGGACACATGGGAGACGGACTGAAAACACAAGCACTAATTATGGAGTGCTTGAACAAAGAAAAAAAAGTAGCTCCAAAAACACGAGCAATGGATGGACACAAGAACTTGGTCCATGCTCCAGGAGAGGGCCAAACACAAGAGGAGTACCTGATGCCCAAATGCTGTGGCAAACGAGAAAAAACAACTGATGGACAGAATGCTGAACAATGTCAAAAATTCACCCCAGTATAGAGATCTGGGCCTAAATCCATCGTTTTTATGCTATTCATGCCATTCCAGTTTAAACCCAGCCTTATGCAAATCAGTCTTGACCCTGCTCCCCATGAAAATCGTCCAGCTCAAACTACCAGGCCAGATCCTCCCTGTACTGGAAACAAGCCTCCTGAGCCTGGTTTTGGGGTTACAACTCTCATAAGGACCCACGTCTCGGCATACCCGTCCCACTCGGGGTGACAAATGCAAAAAGAACAATTGATGGATAGAATGTTGAACAACGTCAAACATACAAAGGAAATGAGAGCGATGCTGAAGCTCACAAATGGTAAGCTATGAGATGGCGTGCTAGAAGCCCACTGTATGTTAAAAACATGTCTTGCACAGGCAACACTATGCGCTGTCTAGGCGAAACCTAAAATTGTGTTACACAGAGTTTGAGGAGAGACGCAGGTGCACATACATACGTAATTTGTGTATGTCGCACAATGGATATTGTTAGTCTTGAAAAGGAACATGCTATATACTTTCTATAGCTGGAATTGGTTGTCCATTCTTTTTAGGTCGAGCTAAGGCAGCACATGAGCTGCTCTGCGGCATGCTGTATTGGAGTATGAAATAGAAGCGCCCGCCCACCCTTCTCCCATATTTGTCATTGGCTTGTGTTACTGTCCTTCATAAACGCTGGCTTCTAATTCGTTAATAGGCTTGTTAGCCCCTCCTTAGTACCGCCTTTTATTCATTTGTAACCCCCCTTGAGGACGGGCCCTTTTACTTTGGTTGTTACACTGTACGCACTATTTCTGAGTTTCTCCTCCTGCAGCCACGACATGCTTACCTGCAACATTTAGCGCACCATGCGTGCTTTCACATTCAGAGCAGCCCAGGACAATGGTAGCCGCTTCTTTGAATAGGTCTCACATTTACAAGAGTTTGAGCTATTGGTATTGTAAATGAAAATGCTTTTATTTATGTGTTAATTGGCAAACCAGATAAACAAAAGGCATTGTCATTTACAATGCCAATAGGTTGAACTCTTGCAAATGAGAGACCAATTGCATTGCAAATGCTTGTTTGGATGGGCATTAATTTGTGGCATGCTGGACGCACAGGGATGCTCCACTGATGTGTGTTTTTTAATCGAAGCATAGACAGTAAAGAGGAAGAGGTTGGAGTGCTAAGTGCTAGGACAAGAGGTCCATGTTTGTAGTGTGCACGGTTAATAATGCACTCTGCTTTATCTGTGGTTTGCATGGTAATGATATACTGGGCACCCTATCTGCAAGGAATTAATTCATCTAATTCAGGATGGTACCTTGATCCGTAACGTTTTGAAATCTGTAGTAGGGGACGTTGAACCATGCTCAAAGCTTAGGACAGATCAAGTAGAAAGAGGGTAACCTCTTCATTATAATCTACACTTATGTTGATATCCTTGCACATTGCAATCGGTGATAGCTCAGTAACACCCCCTGGACAGAATCTATTGGGATGTTTCAGAGCAGGTTGTAATGTTCTATAAATGCTGATATTTGTTTGCATACAGATTTTTTAAAAATTGATATTAGTCTGCATTTTTGGGGTTCGATACTACCAATCTGTTTTATTATTTTTTATAACCATAGCTATTAAGTGTCATTTCAAGTGATTCGGGAGACTAGTGATTATAGCCCTGCCTGCCCAGCTTTTGAGCAAGAGGACCATGCTGTAGATCCCCAAAGGACCTTACAAGGAGAGTGACCAAGGTAAGCCATGTGGACTCTAGCCAGGAGACACAAGTGGTGCTTAGAATGATGAGAGAAAGAGAGCGAGAGAGAGAAAGAGAGCGAGAGAAAGAGAGCGAGAGAAAGAGAGAGAACACACGCACAGACGGTGGACATGCATTCAGAAGGTGAAGCCCCTAAAATCCTTCGCCCGTGTCTGGTGAAGACATGTCAGGAGGTTCCTCTACAACAGTCCCATGACCTCACAGGATAACATGGGGACGTCACCTTTGCCAGTGCCAGTTTGTGCTAACTGGTTTCAAGGCTTGGCGACCCTTCACTCTCAGCCACGAATACGTTGATGAGCGTGCAAACAAACACCAAATGTTTGCACATTGTGAAGAATCGAGATTTAGGGGAATACCGCATTTCCTCCCGCAAGGGACAGTAAGACGTGTAGGCTGCACTTCAGAAACGCGTAATCACGTGCAGGGCCGTCGGAACACAGAGGAGCAGCAGCTTCAACAAAGGCACATTATAGGCCTCAGACACAGGACGGAAGAAACAAATAACACACTGATTCGGGTGCGATGAGCCCAGGGCCAGCCATTCCCACAAAGCAGTAGTGTAACAACAAGGGAGAAAAGCCACCCCTCCCCACCCAATGTGCCGGTCCGATCAGTGCCGTCCCTGACGTAAGGTGACTTCCCTCCAGAAGGGCATGCTACTGCAGCAGCTGAGTCAACAGGGCAGGCGGCATGCAGAGAATCTTGTATGGGTGAGAGCGTGTACGTCCTTAGCACTAAGAAAGGGCAGCTGGCGTTCAAGGGCTACAGGAGGCAGCCCGAGTCGGTCTACAATGTTGGCAAAGCAAACAAAGTGAGAAAAAATGGGAGTAGTGTGCAAGGAGTGGTTAAAGTACACAACCTGGGGGTTAGTCTCAGATAAAACCGAATAGATTGAGTAAGTCTTGGAAACGCTTGTAAATGAACTGCCAAGCCAGGCTCCAATTACCAGGAATTCCACAGGTAACAAACCAGACCATAAAAAACACGGGGTTATATGTCGGGATAGGACAAATCTGTGACTGAGATTTTTCAGTGTAAAACACGTTTCTCAGCTTTCGGCAGATATCGCCCCCCCCCCAATCACATTTTGGATGTAGTGCAGATGTTACCCTTATTTTTCAAATTTGTGAAATTACCTGCCGTTTTTCAGTCTATGTCTGAATTACCAGACAGGGAAGAAGCATGAAAGAATATCCGCCACGAAGGATGGATGGAGGAGCCAAAGGTAGCTAGTAATAGACTAACAGCACTGAAATGCAGCCAAGTACCCATCCTTTTAAACAGTAACTCATCGGAATGGCAGTGGACACCTGTATAGTGGGTTTGTGCAAGAAGCATTAGGGCTGTTTACCGTCAATGTGCCCATATAAAGTCTGAGGATTTTGGGTCACATTTTGCATAAACAAAATGTTAAATCAATTTTGAAGCAGAAAGATCGAGATGTATTATAGGATATGGTTATTTAGCAAGCATTTGGGGCTGGGCACTTTCAAAAGTTTGTGATCAAGAGACCGAGGTCTGTAATGTAATATGCATTAAGTCGATTTACATTTGTTCTCAAGATTTCTAAGTTGCCACAGGACTGAGCTTAATATAGACTTAATTTTTGAATTTTAAGTCGAGGGTTATCACAATTGGATTTCTCAATTTCTTCTGGTATTAGTTTTTTACTATGTAATGATTTTATGTTGTTATAGTAATCACACACTGTATCTGTGTTATTTGTGACAATTTAAGCAGACTTTCACATAATTTTAAACTGGCTGTAATTGTGGCATTTTATGGACAAAAAAAGTTAATAGGCAAGTAGTAAACTACACCTTCATAGAAATGCGGGCCACTGACTGTAATGCCACCACTGCAACTTTTGAAAGGATCTAAAGCCACACAAGCTGTGAAAGTCAAAACACTGAACAAGTGAAACAGAGCACTTGCCTGTTCCCAGCCTATCATCTGTTCAACTTACGCAGCACATTGGCAGTCCTAGTTTTTTAGCTGATTTAATTTAAATGCTAATTTGCAATAAGTGGAGAGCGCTAAACTTTCTGAAAAACATTCTTTTACTTGAATTATATTAGTAGGTTACCTTAGGAGTATTTTGATGAGACTTGCACGTTCTCAAAATATTCTACGGCTGGAGTTTAAACAGTAAATTTGTCTTTCCATAATTTACATAGTGTCTGCTACCTTTGGAGTGCCACTGAAGGCTTAGGAATTAAAGTAGTAACAGAGTTCAGTTCCAACATATTTACACCTGCTAGTGGATAGACCCTCAGGCAGACACTGAGGGTGGCTGCTGATGTATTGATGAAACCCAGAGAGTTGAAGACCACCAGAATAACCTCCACTATTAAGTCAGAGGAGAGGCATAGATAGCATGGTGGGACATAATTACATACTAAACCTCAGCAGTGCAAAAACAATGACTAGCCAAGTATAGAAATGAACACTGAACACTTTCATTTATGGGTTGCTATGAATTAACCACCACAATAGTTAGCGTAACCCAAATAATAGTGCTAATACACCAAAGAGACAAAGTCGCTTCAGAATGAAGGCTTTGGAAACCATCCAATGAAACACCGGCTGGTAGAAAGGAAGTGATATCTGCGGTGTGCTGAGCAGGCTTTTATTGTAGGTTGTCTCTGTTCAGGAATAAGAAAACGTATTACAAGCAAACAGAAAGTTAACTCAGCTTGCAAACACTCCTAGAGAGAGATAAGTCTCCTTAAGGATTAGGTTCATATGCTGGATTACCAACCTTTGCACGGTACCAGTTATCTTCACTGGCTGCACTCGGCACAGACTAGAGAGGTTTGCATTCAGACATCAAAAATAATAAACAAGCACAGTCAAAGCAAATCGCTCTCAACTTTATAATGCAAGCGCCAAGCACCTGGACTTGCAACTGCTCGTTTGTAAACCCTGTTTAGATCTAAAAGTAAAACAAAAATATTTTAAAATACTGGGGTGACATTAACACATCCTAAGGTATTCAAAACTGTACACTGAATTCAACAAATTCAAACATTCAAACCAGCAATTTATAAACTCCAAAATCTCGGAACAGAATTTAAAAATAAAATGTCAGCATTATAAGCAAAACGCTTGCCAAGGTCTGATGTACAAAGGCCTCAACTGAAACATGCCCCAGTGAAATAGTCCTTTGGAGTTGCCCAGGGAGCAGATTTATGTGCCTCATTGAGAAGAGACACCTCCTTTTCAGTCCTGCAAGTACAACGTTTGCCTCAAGCCCCAGCTGAGAGCAGCAGTCAGCTCCTTCCTCAGTGCCACGAAAGCCTTTGAGAGCAGGCCTTTGCTTTCATGCAATATCTGGAATGGATGAGATAAAACAAAAACAACTCTTCAAGTCTGCACGTTGGTCATACTATAGCAAAAATGAACCGGCTGCTGTGTTTTTACTGACAAACTGGGAGGGATTGTGAGCAGAGCAACACAGAGAACTGGTGTGGGATACAAGGGGGAAGCAGCACACGAACGAGAGGGCCAGAAATGCATGCATTCTCATGGAATGCCTAATGAAAAATCAAAAGTAGTTCACCGAAGGGGAGCAGTGGAAAGATAAAAGTCAGTCATTCAAAACGATGGTAAAGAGTCAATGCTCCAGGGGACAGACACTTTATAAATAAATAACCCATCAAATAAGAATTAAGGAAGTGAAACATCATTAAGACAGCCAATGGTAAGAAATGCTGTGCTCAAAGTTCACCGTCAGCTTTTGGGATGCCCACAATAGGCTTCCGCTTACAGACAGCTAAAACGTAATGTATAAGCCGAGAGTTTCTACCTGTGCAGATTTCTAGCAGTTTAGTTACTCATCTCATCCTGAAAAATGAAAAGCACCTCCTAGCAACAGCCTCTACGCCCAACCCCCACTACATGTTGCAGAAAGTCATTACGTTAGACTGCATATTCACCACATCAACTAGAGTAGGCAAAAACTCCAAAAGTAGCTGACCATGTCACAAAGGAGACCACACAAAAGGAAGGCAGCAACTTAGTGTTGCTTCACATGCAACAGAAAGCTTAGTTAGAAAATGTGTTTTATAGCATGGTTCCTCTCATTCTTCTTTGATAGATCTGCTGGTATTGTGAATGTGCATTATGAAGTTACTCAAAGTGATTGTGTTCCCTTTAAAATGAAGCGACTTTAGGACTCATTATGTGACGTGTTGTGTGCAGTTGCCACTGCTAAAGGAAAGCTTCGAAGATCAAAAAGAGTTATACCTGGTTATGGCTTGCTTTCCAACGGGGGAGGGCCTAAGACCACAAGTCACCAAACAGTTTGGATGAGACCAACATTGTTTTTCCCTACCAGAAAATGCATGTAATATGATATTTGTGAGGTGCGTCACATTTTTTAAAAATAACAGCTGTGACATTTTGAAAGACTGACTATTCACTTTAAAGGACTTTTAGCACTTAACAAGAAACCTGTAGTACACCACAGGGACGAGGGGTGAATGATCAGAGAAACCACTCCCTACCCTTCATCTCTGCTAGGTATGCTATATTAGATGGTATTTGAGACCAAATCTTCAGATTTGAACTAGAATACTTCACATGGTAAAGCTGGATGCCCGCTTCAAGCAGGACAAGACCTGGACATAGACCCCAATGCAGGAGAAAGCAAATGGAGTTCATGTTAGCCACCATAGCAGAGTATTGTGAGTACACAGAAGAGAAAGAACCCAGCTGGAAGAATCTAGACACGCTGGGTAAAGATATACAGCCCACAAAGGTAAGTAGTGAAGAACCCAGAAGCAGGAGAGGCTTATAACAGTGGGAGAAGATTGTAAGTGCTCATCCTAAGACCACATGTTCTAACCAAGACTTATTGTGAGCTAATCTCCTGGCTTCCTCCAGGTATACAATAGAGCATCAAAGAGGACTGCTTGTGAAGCGGGACAGCTGACCAGCTGTAACTTGTATGTCTACTAAGGAGTACACAAAACTGTTTGATGGAAACAGTTAATGGCTGACTAGAAGCTAGTTTTGCAGGGTGGTGGAAGAATATGCCCCACCAAATAACCAGCATTCCTAAACCATCTCCATTCTATACTACCTACATCAGGAGACACCAAGGAAGAGTGTGAGAGGGGCTTGGACTGCAGTATTCCCTAGCAATGTTACTTCCTGTGTCAGTGTGTGTAGGGGGCTATGGTTTCTGGGTAAAGGAGGGAAAGCATAGTGAAAGGACAGTCCTTTGGTGCTTTTCTGGTAAAAAAGGGGTGCAATGGAGTGGTACTGTTTGCTTTGGGTTGCTGGCGTGCTTTTCTAAAATGAGCTCAGGCGTTTCTGTAGTGCTCAAGACCACCTCAATCTCGGTGTTGGGGCCATTAGGCTTGCAGACTGTGGAAACTTGGAGCAAAGGTTGGGAGCAAGGACTAATAGGTTGGCGACATCCCTTACTCATGATACATCATGTTTTAGGTGTTATAGACAAGATCGCTATTCCTCACCAGCGTGGCTGTCTTGCAGGACCTCTTATCCTGCCCAGTTTGCCATTACAGCCCTCCAGAAAAGATTGATCCCTTGTAAGTTTTGCTTCATTCATTGCTGCCCTAAACATCATAGAATAAAAGTGGGTGAAGCACAGATGTGTGGGATGGAAGAAAACTTTGTTGGAAACACAGAAGGGGAGGAGGAAACTTGCAGCGAATCCATGTTGTGCGGAAATGTGGTCTCGCATTATATTTCATGATATACCAGCTAGGAACCAGTTCACCTGCTAATCGTGCCATTTATTTAAAAAAAAAAAAAAGAAAAAACACTTCTTATTCAACAAATAGTTTCGAAAAGCAGTCAATCAGCATTTTTTTCAAATATGAGGAAGGCATTCGTTGAAAAAGATTTGATATTCGATAGTCACTAGGTTAGACCTCTGGCACTAGATTCTCAAGACCAGGATTAAATAAAATCAGCATGCAATTAGATATCCCTGTAACCATGTAACACTGAGAAAATAAAAGCTTGTCTTTGCTCCTCCGTTTTCAAAATGTCCGACACGGTTGGGACTGTTGAATTTAATCGTATAACTTAACATTGGATTAAAAACAATTTTAATTCCTTGTCCAGGTGCTCTGCGGGCATACTCTTAAATGCAGTGCCTGGCCAATCACCTCAAATAGGGTCTCATTAATAAGCCAGTCCAGAGAGCACGATGCTGCTTTCTAAACAGATTGCAATGCTATTTCAGATTCGAGTGGGAGGGTGAAAACATTTTTTGTCAGAAATATCCTGCACATAAAGTAGAGTAGTATTTCAACTCGTGTTTTTTTTAAAAAGCAGCACAGATAGTCCAAGCTGTGGCCCCATGAATACTCAGAGTGAGCGGGCTTAGAGAGTTAGTAACATTCAAACACCAGGAACCATTTTATAAAAAAAGAAAAATCTCCTGACCTGCAAAATCTTTTACAACAGTGGCATTATCCATGAATCCCAACCGTAGTGAAGTAACCCACTGTCCCATCTAAAATGGTTAATTCAATCATAAAATGTGTAGCTTCGCCCTAATAAGGAACTGAATTTTCTATACTATATGAAGTCACAAAGGCTTCAAGGTTCAGTGCTGTTATTGCATTCTTGCACTTGACGACAGTTACAAATGTTTATACTGAGCTGCAGAGGAAAAGAGAATCAAGTTTATTTCTAGAGGATACCAATAGTGTTAAATAACACAGATAGCAACTCTTACCATACTACTTGTTCTTCAAGGTCTACATGCCTTGCTGAGCATTAAAGACAAAATAAATAACGGCACTAAGTAGCAGTCCCTTCTTTGAAATGGTATCTGTATCTTACAAATCTACTTTTGAATTACAATCATGGCAATATAACTTTTCTACGGATCTGACTGCTTAGCATATTTTCGCCAATCAAATTTTATCGCAGAGCATGCCGAGCCAGTCACAAGTGTTCTATAAAGGGCTGGAAGGTGCCCTGAAGAAGAAAAAAATCAGTGGTCTTCTGACAAGAGAACATAAGTGAAGCTGTTGTTCCTCAACAGTGGAAACATAACCTACAAATCTGTCTTTGACCTAAGCTCTTTGTTAAACCGATGGAATTCAACAGAGCCATCTTGTTGTCATGGATCAAAGATACCTTATTCAATTATCCTAAAAATTTAAGAAAGAAAATGGCTGTTAGATTCATCTGGCTATCAGACAACTTTTAACAAGAACTCACAGTGGAAACCAAAGGCCAGCTAGGTACTTAAAAAATGTTTAGTTGCACGCCAACAAAACAAGGCCTTTACACTTATTTTAGCAGGGTTAAATACTACCTAAATTCTTTGAAAATGACACAAAACAACATTATAAATACACATATATATATATATATATACATATACATATATATATATATATATATATATATATATATATATATATATATATATATAAAATCTCCAAGAAATATATAAAGGTTTAACGGCACATTCTCAAAGTGAAAACATTTTAATTTGGGATAAAATAATAATAAATTCATCTTTAAAGTGTAAAGCTCTTCCTGAAGGACGTTTCTATAATACTTGCCACATAAAGCTTAGGTTTTATTTCAATGTTTGTTTTATTAAACAATATAACTGAATTGATTAACTGACGTGAATTATGTCTTTGTCTGAACCTGCAGGATTCCAAAATAAACACATTTTTCATTCAAAACTAAGACGATCTTCGTTTTTTGGGGTTCTGAGGTCGGTGATATTTTCAGATTATATAGCATGCCTTACATTTTACAATATCAGGAACCATACTTTCAAGATAATGGATGTCAGTTTGTGATCTGAAAACAGTCTACAGTAATTCAGTGAGAGGTGTTCTAGCATGTCCATCAGCCTACCTTAAAATGATTTGCCTCCATCCTCACCCCCCAATAGAAAAACAAATCAGACCAACACATGTCTGGTCCAAGCAGAGGATATATAATCACAAAGGCCTTAAAAATGAACTTTTACAGACAGTACACGAAATGGTGAGAACAGTGCTCCAGATCTCAACACAGGACTCCCTCAGCATGGCATTCCCTAAATTAGCACTTCTTAACTTTTTTTATTTACTTCTGTGGATCCATCATTACCGAAAGTCAGGGACCCCACTAGGTCATTCTTAGAAACCAGGGAAATCCAAGCAATCAAAAAAATACATATCAAACAAAAGCAATTTTCGAAATATTTCGTTTTAATTTTCAATCAAAAATAGAAAATGTTTTCATATTTTCAATTTTGCTTGTCTATAGTTTATTATTTTTAATTTATCAATTTTAGTAATATTTCACTTTGCAAAAAGTCAGACTCCGCGAGTAGGCCCCCAAGGTGTCCTCCGACCACAGGTTAAAAACCACTGCTCTAGATTATTACAAATCCTTCGCCTGGTGGACGCTAAGAACTCAGAGCAGAGAAACCGTTCCGAGGATGGTTCCAAAATAATGACAAGAGATCTGAAGGGAAACGCATGGTCCATCGGCAAAAGAAAAATCATTGCATCAGTGCTGTAGTTCCTCTGGGGGGGTGAAAGAGGGAATGATGAGGAAATAGGATTACTGTTGCTTTCGAAATGATTCCAATGTGTAAAATACCAATAAGAATGACTAACTAAAAATCTTTACGGTAAGATAGAGAGTAAACAAAGAAATATTTTGAGCAAGTTCCTCCAAATACATTTTAATACAGATTCTAAAGTTGGAAAACCAGATGAGACAGCTTGAAAATCAGTTTAATTAGTTTCGAAAGATCCTAGGGATTCTACAGAATCAATAAGAGTATGTTGCAATAGCAAAATAAGCTTGTATTCCTTGAACCCCTTAGCTTCTACTCAGTCCATCTGCATTGTAGCTTAATTTCTTGGGTAGATAACTTGATCGTAAACAAGATTTAGTCTTTTACTAGATACCCAAGAACTAGGTTTCCCACATAATTGCCCAGAATTTTCCTCCACCCCGTGCATCATGAAACACAGACTTCACACAACACTGAATAGGCGCTTGCGGATCACCCCAAAACTCTGGAGCAATATTGTGCCATCTTGTTTTCAAATTTAGTGTACAACTGAATCCTCTGAATTTCCCAACCTTGAAGAAATGTATATGTGACAATTTACTGGTGCAGACATACATATCGGCTACAATGGGAAAGGCTATGGAAGACAGACACAGCTGTTGATATTGGAGGATGGGTCTTGGTCTATATAGCTCAGCGGTGTTGGCAACATCTTCTAAAATGTGCTACCTTAAATGCTGCAGTGTCAGAGTTGTCTACATGATCACTCCAAAGAGTTCATCCATAAATCCTGGATGGAAATCAGAATAATTCCAGAATCTTCTTGTCTAAAACCGAGTCATGTCTGTCAATGGCATCCTCATTATACTGACTAGCTAACACCTACCATTCTTCTGGCTGCAATTGATCGTGAATGCAGAAAGCTGATAGGTTTTAGGTCTGTGAGGGAGTGGCTGTGTTTGGATGATGTGAAATTGTTCCTGAAATGGCCAGAAAGTTAGTCAGATGCAGAAGAAATGTTGGACAGAGAAAATGCGAGGCGCTGGGCTGTGGCCTAGTCTCCTCCACAGACATGGAAAACTGAGGAAAAGAGATTTTCACATGGAGAACTCTAGCCAGGATGAGCAAGCCTCACTGGGAGAAGGAACAGGACCCTCACAGACTGGGAGGCTGGAAGGGCCAACAGTAGGTTGGTCCAAAGCAACAACAGGAAGACTCAATTAATTCTGAAACATTGGCAAACACTGGAGTGTAGAGCAAGCATTGGAGACGGAAAATAGTTTGAAATTCTGATCCACCAAACTACTGCGAGGCAGTATGAGGCAGTTCAAATAGGGATACCAAGCACGGTTAAGATAAGACAAGTAAGACAAAGCTGCAGTAGTGGCCGGTGTTGAGGATGGATGGCAGGGTGGGTGGGGGAAAGGGTAGGCAAAACAAAAGAAAATGTTTTTATTTTATTTGTAAACTGCAGCCTGCGGCGTCGTGCTCTTCTGCTCCTCTTCTCCAGGCACAGGCTCTCAGACAGACCTGCGGCCAATCCTGAAGCTGCTCTCATGTCATCAGAGCAGCTTCAGGACCTGCCAGAGCTATGATGATGATTTGAGCTCCAGGACAGACTGGGAACCAGTGCCAGCTCTCTCCAACCACAGCAATACAGCTGGCGTTGGAGAGACCTTCACTGCGCATGGCGGTTTAGCCGGCCTGAAACGACCGGCCAAACCGTCCTGCTCAGTGAAGGCAGTGCACTACCACTATCCCTCAGTCCCCATCACCCTCCAGACCCCGCCCCCAAGACTCGGCAAGAAAGGAAAAATAAAACAAGTGTTTTATCATTTTATTTTTCCTTTCCTGTCATTTTTGGAAGGAGCAACACTCCACCATAGCGGAAGAGCTGCTGCTGCAAAGCCGTTACTCCAAGTGGGTGAGCACACAACCAGACGTCTATCCACAATTCTCAGTTATTGATTACAGGCCTGTTTGGCTGTGGTGACCCACTGAAGGCCACAGGAGGATAAGAACTAGATATGAATGCAACTTGCTATATTCTCTTGAATGACTGCCCTTGCTATGAGCGCAAAAACAACAATTGATGGACGGAATGTTGCACAATGGAAAAACATTCACCCCCAGTCACAGATCTGGGTTTAATCCATCGTTATTTTGCACACCACCCCAGTTCAGACATGGCCATATGCAAATTAGTCTTGACCCTGTGCCTCATGGGAACAGTCCAGCCAGAACTGCCACGTCTTCCCTGGACCGGAACCAAGCATCCTAGGACCGGTTTCTGGCTATCAGCCTTCATCAGCCAGGATAGCTTGATTCCAGTGGCATGGAGAGCACGGGACTCACGTCCGAGCATACCCGTCCCACTCGGGGTGAAAAATGCAAAAACAACAATTGATGGATGGAATGTTGCACAATGGCAAAACATTCACCCCCAGTCACAGATCTGGGTTTAATCCATCGTTATTTTGCTCACCACACCACCCCAGTTCAGACATGGCCATATGCAAATCAGTCTTGACCCTGTGCCTCATGGGAACAGTCCAGCCCGAACTGCCAAGCCATGTCTTCCCCGGACCAGAATCAAGCATCCCTTGCTATGAGGATCGCTGCATTTTGATTTGAATTAATATCCTAAAGGCCAGAGCGAGCCTATGATGGCAGCTCTGTAGCAGGACCCGTGTAAAATGCTTTATAGTAATGGCTCAACTGTGGCAAAAAAATCAGCAAAGAACCTGATAAGCGTAAAAATGAACTGTAAAAAGGGCCTGCAAAACTCCCTAGGTGGCACACACAGACCCATCCAGTGCCATGACAAAGGATGTGTGCGTACTCCTGTAAAGTCTGTGCCAATAGCACACACCATCCACAGGGACGATATCAGCAACATGAGAGCAAGGGCTGCACACTTTTTTTTGTGCAATAATTGAAAATGATTCTCAATACTGTCCCAATTTATACTAGCCATATCAGAAAGGTTGTTGCTGTTTGACTGGCTGCCTGGGATCAAAGGATCTGTCAAGATAGTCTCCCTTCAGATGGAGAGGGTACATTATACCATTACAATCTGTCCATTTCGTGCAGTAGGTTTCAGATGTTAAATGGGATGACTAATATCTCTATATCTACAGCACTTGTTCCCTCCTCGTTGATGGATGGCACCGGAGGATACTGGTGATGCAGCAGAGAAGACCAGCAGTGGGGCAAAGACACCTACTCTTGCTAGACTAAAGTAGGAGAGGCCATGCTACTTAAAGCTAACTTAAAATTGGGAATATGACAGAGGAGAATATGAATTACAAAACAAATCTTATTTTCTCCACATAATGCAGTTGTCAAAAAATGAATGGAAATACAAAAATTTTTATACAGACGTGTCTAAATAATGAATGGGAAACTAACTGAGGGTTTAAGTTCATAGTCTAAAATGTATGAACACCATCTTTAAAAATCTAATAAATACTACATTTTCCAGAGAGGCATGTTTATTTTAAAGCCCCCCTTTGACACGATGTAATGAATTAGAAGTGTAATAAACACAGATGCTTGTTTTTGTCCAGTCATTTAGTAGGCAACATGGCTTTCGTTAGGACAAATTCTTATTAAAGTAAACTAATTTGCAAATGGAAAAATCCTTGGCTACTGTAACAAGAATGTTTTATCCACAATGTTGAGAAGGGTGCCCTCCTTTTTAAGATATCATCTTCAAATACCTTTTAGCTGTCTGTTGAAATATATTTTGTGGACCATACTAAAAACTTACAGTGAGCATTGTGCCAAACCACTGCTTTCCATTGGTCGGCTTTCTTGAAACTCATTTGCATGCTTCTTTATTCAGTGGTTTCCACCCTCTTCTTGGGTTTGGCTTTCCCCTAGAGCTTAGCTTCTTTACCATCCCTTTCACTGTATTACTTGCATTCTGGTATTCCTCACAATCAAGGAACTACTTTTTTCTTTAAGATTAAGCTCCCCATGAGAGCGTATTTATTTTCAGGTTCTCCCGCCTCACAATACCCTCCATCTTTTCCGTGCTTCTCCTACCCATGCCAGCTTATCTGCAAATGGCACTAATTGGTACATTTTTCCAAGGTAAGAAGAAAAGCAGAATTTATTGGTGACAGTATCTCCACATTACAACACAGGCCTTGGCAAAAAAAACATGTTATGATGGTGGGGAGAAGGTCTACTTAACATGACTGAAAAGAGTGGTCTCTTTTCCTGGAGACCCACAAATCTGCTCCATCGGCTACTTCAGAGAACCAAATACACGAGCATTTGTTTTTGTTCCGAGTCCTGTTAAAAGTAAATTAGGCCTTGGCAAGTGTTTTCCTTTAAACTTTGACTCCTCCCTATTATTTTTTTAAGTTATATTCAGAGGTTCCTGAAAGGCAAGTATTCAAAAAAGAAAGCATGCCTTTTGCAAAGATTAAAAAAATTCAATCCAATGTATAGTGCTGAAGTACCTTAAGATAGGTTTAGTGTTTAAACGAACCATTTCAAATGTTTTTAAATAATGCTTTACTAACACTCATTGGCAAAACCTAAGCTTGCTACCCACATTATGAAGACTTCTTTGCTTTGCCAACGTTTGTTGTTTTACTGAGAAAGTGTCAAACCAAACATAATAGTGCAAATCAATCATAGAACATTACACAATATTGAAATCCAAAACAAACATTAAATAGCCAATTCACGTATAATCAAACTGTATTATCTACAAGTTGAAGCTGAGCTCATTTATAAATAGGGCCCAAAAGACAATCGTCATTACCCCTAAACACCATTCAACTGATATATTGCAGCCCCCTTCTCAATAGTGTTCCAAAATGTGATCCACTACGTTTTAACCATAGGCAGATCATGGCTAATCCATTGCCTCACTATGCATAATCATAACAGCAACCAAACAACAAGCATTGGCAAAGCCAATAGGCCTAGTCTAGGGAAGATACTGCCTTTGCTGTTTAGCATCATCATAAAAACAAAAGGTGAAATGGCACAATCACATCATTGGGTGGGGGCACGCACACGTCATCACACATGCAAGCGCCTACAGATTGACGAAGGTGCTATTTTGTTTCACATTTTATTGACCAATCTAAGAAAACGGGCGGCACTTACATCGCTCAGATAATTTGCAGCCTAGCCCTCCCTAAAAAAAACACGATGGTTTAAAAAAATGAGGTATCAATGGATGAGCAGGAGGAACGAGGAGGAGAAACAGACAGAAGTGCACAACATTGAGGGCTCTGCATAAGAAGCAAAACAGGAAGAGAGCTAGAAAAAAAACATAGATGCACTATATGATGGAGTACTTAACCAAAAAGAAGAATACCCAAAACATTAGCAGAGGAAGGACACACGTCAACTTGTCAAGAGGGTAAAATAGAGGCTATGCTTGAGGGGAGGGACAAGAAAAAGTAGTACAAGGAAAGCCACTAAATAATAAGCAAAGAGATTAGTGACAATACAAACAATCAATAGTAAACAAAAGCCAGGCTCTAAGCTTCTGTAAGTTTTTGATAAGCCCACAACAGGTCTATTGCAGACAACCGCTTGTGCTGCTCTGGTAGGCTCAACCGAAAAACCCCACGCGAAATGTTCTCATCTGTGCCCATCATTATTGTCGAAATTGTCAGTATAATATCAGAAGATGTACTAGTAATTAGAGAGTTTCTTTAAGTTTTAAGGTATTAAAAACACGTTTCAGTTACATTAATAAACTGGACAAAGTGTCAACCCCATTAATTTCATAGCAACGCTAACCCGGTGAATGTGATGCACTTTCATGACCATGAATGCTTACTGAAGTTGTCAAAATAAACAGGTTGTATATTCAGAACCACCAATCTAGTTTTTTCAAAATACATTTCGCCTGAGGAAATTCACAATGAAATCTGCTGAACGATAAAGTCAGCATAACTTTGTACATAACAGTGGCAGATTTTTAACAGACTATTACCCTTATTCATCCAACTGTCATGTATACGACAGGATCATGTAAATCACAATCGCATCCTTTGTACAACAAGACTGAAAAACTGAGTTGATACAAAGGCACAAAAACAAGTGATACAATATTCTGTGATGTAATCCATTCCTTCATGTATACCTGACTAAGTGAATGCTCAGTAGAATTATGGATACATTTCGGGGAAAATTACTTTCCATTTTGGACATGCCTACTCTGCATTATTTTAAAACACTCCATTTGATGATCTTTGAGAATGAGATGGGGCGAGTTATAAAAGAAAGCATGAGTTATCACATGAAAGCATCAAACTATCAATTAAGTAGCCACTCGAGTTCCACCGTGGTTTATTAATATTGGTCTCTAGTTACCTGAGCACCAAAGGAAAGTAAACAATACAGTTTTTATGAGCAGCAAACGTGTTCTACCTGGGACATCTGACATGTGAATCTAGGTTTGCAAAGAGGGTCACAAGGACCTTACGTTAGATCGAAAGACCCAATGGGCAAGTAATTATCAAACATGAATTACGGACTCCCCTGTTATGAATCATCAAGTACAGGAAAGACAACTTGGGATACTGAAGTCAAGCTCAAGAGTGGAACTCTGAAACCTTCTTGTGGACAACTATGATCCAGGTTGGAGGTATATCAAGACAAATCGGATTCAGCAAAGGAGGATAATATACGACCTACCAGCGAAGCTTCTGTCCTTGAAACCCGGAGACTTAGGTTCTAAACCCAGCTGTCGCACAACTGAAAATTGTGAGAATCTGATTTCTGAATTCATTTAAGCTACCTGAGCATGTAATTGTAAATACGAGTTCAACGTAAGGAAATGTAAATTTTTGCAATATATTGGCACTGTCCATACCAAATAGGAAAAAAATCCCAACTGATATACACAAACTTGCATGGTCTCCCACCACACCGTTATTCTAAATATTTCCTTGCCAACGAGCTAAATTTGAGCTATACATACCAAACAGACATACAGATATACAGATATACAAGTAGTTTAGCTCTGATATAAGCAGAAGGGCTCCCTACAAAAGCCTTTACTTTCATAGTAGGGTAATGCAGAAAGGGGCGAAAGTAAAAAAATATATATATCTCACACAGCTGACAAAGTAAAATGTGACCATTATGGATTTAACAGACTTACTAGTTGCTTAAACTGTGAAAACCCCGTTGTGCCACTTACACTCACATACTATGTTCAATGTTCAAGTAGCTCCAAAACTTGCTTTGAGCTTGTTTTTAATTCTAAAAAGGTGTGGCTAGGAAGGACCACATGAACGCAAATTCAAAAGGTAAAACGGAAAGAGCTGGGTGGGGTTTGTTTACTTTCGGAGTTTCTTTATCTCGGTAACCTACAACATGAGAGCATGGGCTTGGCATCACAACAAAGTGTGATAGTATAGAAGAATATATCCGAAATGTCACCAAGAGAGCAACCTAAAATAACAAAGGGGGCAGTTCTGAGCTTAAACCTAGACAAATTGGACCTTAACAGTTGTTGGTTAGTAACGCCCTTCTAATCTACTCATCAACACATAGCATCTGCATCAGGTACCAAGAAAAATATACAACTTAATAGTGCCGAAGTTTAGGACTGAAAAGCAGAAGTCAAAAAGCTTTACAAACGTGTGCAAGTCAAAGAGAACGGAAACATGTGGCAAACCATCTTTACTCAGCCGAATTTTCCAACTAGAGCCAAATGGCAGACATGATTTGTAAAATCGTTTCATAGACATATTTGATCAAGGTAAACGTGTAGCACTGTCTTCCAGCAGCAGCAAGGATGTTGAAATTCAAACCATTCAAAAAGGAATCCTTTGCAAAGGGGCAAGCAACTACAATGTGTGAGAAAAAAAGAGCAATGCCCCATTATGCTAAAGTGTTTGTATATGTGTATAGCCCTGGGTTCGGGGTCCCCGTGGCCAAAATAGGCCCAGAGAAGGGGAGCCACGCAGCCACACTTCCCAAACAAAAAAAACAGGCATGTCACCGGAGCCCCAGCCCCCTTTCTGCACCACTCTGCAAACGATCCTTCTGGTGCACTACTGGTTGGGGCATGAAGAGGGTCCTTGGGGGCCCGGAACCCCTTCCGTTACCTCCAGTAAGTCCCAGACGTTGGGGATTGCGGAGAGGTCTTTGGAGGCCATGCCCCCTTTCGCCACTTTTCAGCAAACACACCTCCTGGCACAATACTGGTTGGGGAATGAAGAGGGTCCTTGGGGGCCCGGAACCCCGTCCGTTACCTCCAGTAAGTCCCAGACGTTGGGGATTGCGGAGAGGTCTTTGGAGGCCATGCCCCCTTTCGCCACTTTTCAGCAAACACACCTCCTGGCACAATACTGGTTGGGGAATGAAGTCTCCTTCGATGCTGAGGGTCCTTGAGGGCCAACAAACCCTCCTGGCTTCCAGTAAGTACCACACAAGCAGGACTGCGGAGAAGTTTTTGGTGGACACGCCCCCTTTCTCCACCATCGTGCAAACGTGCCTCTGGCACACTTCTAGTTCGGGGCTGAATTCCCCTTAGCTGCTGAGGGTGCTTGGAGGCTGACACCCCTCCTGTTACCTCAAGTAAGCCCCACACAGCGGGAAGGCTAATTGGTCTTTGGAGGCCATGCCCATTTTCTCCAATATTCTGCAAACATTCCTCCTGGAGCACAACTGGTTACGGGATGAAGTCCTCTTGGATGCCTTGGGGGCCTCTTCACTGCCACTCTGCAAACGCAACCACTACTTTAAACAAGCATTTGAAATGCAATCGGTCTCGCCTTTGGGACATGTATGTATTCAGCTATGCAGCACATTAGCCTGGGTGCTGAAACATCTACTGTTCTTTAACATGGAGGGAAAGTAGGCCCCAAACTGCGTGACATGCCAGGTATGGGAACGCATGGAGAGAAATATTGCCTTTCAGCAGGAATTTGTATAGTCCAAAGCTCTGTTTTTAATATAAAATCAGGGCTTTCGGTGGTCATATCACTGAAAATACAAGATTTTAAAAAATATTACTGTCTACGGGTGCTCGTGGAAGACAATTTCTATGGACCGGAATCTAGAGAATGCTAAAGTGATTCTGGTATTTTACTGACCTCTGCGGGTTGTTTCCTATCAAGTAAGTTAAATAGAGGCAGTTGAACAGAAACAAAGTCCCTAAGCAGAAGCAGACAAGTCCTAGGGCTGATCTCCAGAGCCCACAAAGTACAAACACTTACAAGTATATAAGTATATACTTTTATACAAGAGGTCTTCAATGCTCGACCTAAAAACCATAGAAATTCACTGAAAAAAAAACCCAAAGTTTACAGGGACATTATAGTTAGGAATAAGCATAAAAAAAACACCTTAGAAGTTCACTGGGAAAAAAAACAAAGGTTACGGGATATTATAGTTAGGAAATTTTAATTTAAAATAAACCTTAGAAACTCACCGAAAAAAAACAAAGGTTACAGGAACATTATACCTAGGCTCAGGTTTCACTCATACAAAACCAATGAAATTCAACAGTTATAGTAACACGCACCCCAACAATGCACTGCTTATGACCTCACATATTTCATCACTCATGACATGGTCAGTGACATCACAGATGATATCTCAAATGACATCACTCATGACATCATCCACAGAACCACACACCCATTTACACCCCATAAAACCTCTTGTACGCCCCCTGACACACCCTTACAACCACTCAAATACCCATTCACATACCCATACCAGTACTCATATACCGACTCTTCCGTAGCGTGAGTCACACAACCACTCACTCACATAGCCACTCACACAACCAGTCACTCACCCGTACAGCCACTCACCTAGACAATCACCTATGCAGCTACTGACACACCTACTTATTTACCTATACAGTTACTCACAGACCCACTCACTCATCCATACAGCCTCCACACAGCCACTCTCACCCATACACACTCACTGACACCCCCACAACCACTTACATACCATTAACACATCCATACAAGCACTCACACATCCGCTCTGACCCATACAGCCATTAACATATACATTTCAATACAGCCACTTGCGCACCAACTTACTTAACCAAACACCCACTGAAAGAGCCACTCACTCACCCACACAGTCACTTACACACCAGTCACTCACTCATACAGCCATTCAGACACCCACTCCCTCAGTCACTACACATCCACTTATCCACCCTTAAAGCCACTCACACCGCCACTCACTCACTAATACAGTCATCACACAGCATGTCACTCACCCACACAGCTACTCACACACCCACTTATACTTATGGGACCTGGCTGCAGTGCACCGTTAGTAGGCGGTAGCCTCCGAGCTATAGAATTCTTGGTGATTCGAAAAGGATGGCCTATGCACAATGACCTATGTATGTTTCGACTCTTACTTTAAAGTTGGCAATGCTATAGCTTTAAAGCATACGCTTCAACATTGGTAGCAATCTTTAGCCTAAAATAATTCAAAGCAGAAAAAAAAACATGCATGCATTACCGTATCTACTCAGAGTTTAATTTCTACAGTGCCTGAAAGAAAGTAATTAAACCTAATTTAGTTGTGCCTTGCCTAGTACTAGTCAGACTGGAAACTATTTTGTTGGTAACTTACAGCATTCACGTGCAGTACCACACAGGTGGTTAAGCTCTTTCCCACCGCAGTCCTCCCTCCCCGGCTGAACGATGCCAGTTTTTAGGTCTCGGCTTAGAGACTCGCGAAGCGCGTTCTCGGCAGAGAACTATAGCAATCGTTTTAGGCGACAAACGGAGACAAGAGCTGGGCACGCGCCCAGCATTCTGAATGGGAGAGGGAGCGACAAGAGCTGGGCACGCGCCCAGCATTCTGAATGGGAGAGGGAGCGACAAGAGCTGGCCACGCGCGGATTTGGTAGCGCGCACGCTCACGGCGCCAGCGTCTCCGCCGCGCGCCGATGACTGCTCTCTTCCTCAGCAGCCTTTGCCTGGCTACATCTCCCGCACCTGATGTGCCGCACCGCCCTTTGTGCCCCCTGAAGTCCTGAAGTGTGCGCTGTGCGAGTCTCACCCCCATCACGACTCGCACAGCCTCTCTGCCTCTCCTGTGCCCTTGGTCACTGAGCGTACGCCAGGCGGCGCGGGCACTGTAAGCGCACCACCCTACAAGTCGCACCTGCCTGGTACGACTCGTACACTCACTTCGAATCGTACCATCTCCCAAGTACGCTCCCGAGTACGCGTCCCACGCGGGATGCGCGAGACTCGGTAGGTTCGTCCCCCAATCGGTGTACGAGGCGCACAGGAGGTGTTCAGGCCTCACGGACAGCGCGTCCCCCGCCTTAGGTCTTGCCTGCAAGCTAGGGAGGGCGTGCTTGGAGTCTCTTGTTACCCCCTAAAAGGAGAAACAGTGCCTGAGGCCCAGTAAAGTGGAAACTTCGCTGCATTTATCCAGCCAGGTTGCCCCCAGTAAAAAGAAGGAAGCACTGTAACAGCTGTGAGCCCGTCCCTAAGGTGCATCATCAGAGCGGTGTGAATAATAACTGCGTCAGTCCCGTGCGCGAGGTGCATCATCAGAGCTGTGTGAATAATAACAGCGTCAGCCCCGTGCCGGAGGTGCATCATCAGAGCTGTGTGAATAATAACAGCTGTGAGCCCGTGCGTGAGGTGCATCATCAGAGCTGTGTGAATAATAACAGCTGTGAGCCCGTGCCTGAGGTGCATCAGAGATGCGTAAACAATAACTGCGTCAGCCCCGTGCGTGAGGTGCATCATCAGAGCTGTGTGAATAATAACAGCTGTGAGCCCGTGCCGGAGGTGCATCAGAGCTGTGTGAATAATAACAGCTGTGAGCCCGTGCCTGAGGTGCATCAGAGCTGTGTAAATAATAACCGTCAGCCCCGTGCGTGAGGTGCATCATCAGCTGTGTGAATAATAACAGCTGTGAGCCCGTGCCTGAGGTGCATCATCAGAGCTGTGTGAATAATAACTGCGTCAGCCCCGTGCGTGAGGTGCATCATCAGAGCTGTGTGAATAATAACAGCTGTGAGCCCGTGCCGGAGGTGCATCATCAGAGCTGTGTGAATAATAACAGCTGTGAGCCCGTGCCTGAGGTGCACCAGAGCTGTGTAAATAATAACTGCGTCAGCCCCGTGCGTGAGGTGCATCATCAGAGCTGTGTGAATACCAGCTGTGAGCCCGTGCCTAAGGTGCATCATCAGAGCTGTGTGAATGATAACTGCGTCAGCCCCGTGCGTGAGGTGAATCATCAGAGCTGTGTGAATAATAACAGCTGTGAGCCCGTGCCTAAGGTGCATCATCAGAGCTGTGTGAATAATAACAGCTGTGAGCCCGTGCCTGAGGTGCATCATCAGAGCTATGTAAATAATAACTGTCAGCCCCGTGCGTGAGGTGCAACATCGGAGCTGTGTGAATAATAACAGCTGTGAACCCGTGCCTAAGGTGCATCATCAGAGCTGTGTGAATAATAACTGCGTCAGCCCAGTGCGTGAGGTGCATCATCCACATTGCTCAGGTCACCCAAATTCCTGCACGCTCATACTCTTGCACACACTCACTGCTCACCAATTCAAAGTTTGCTAAAAATGTTATGCAACGCATTGTCATACACAATGCCAATAACACAAACTTTAATGCTGCGAGACCTATTGCATTGCAAATGCTTGTTTTGATTGTGTCTATTGTATGGTTCAGATCTGCATCTCTTGTTGTTGTCGTCTTCCAAAACAGTCCAAAAGACACTTAACACACTGATATTTTGCTATTTCATGGTCTATTTTCCTCATCCTACTTAGGTATCTTATACTGCAGCCAATTATGTACTTTTTTATTGAGTTTTCAAACATATATTATACAACACTGTAGTCACAGTGCAGTACATCCGATAGTTCAAAGTATAGTTATACATCACATTAGCCATTGTTATACTGTTACATTCAACATCACGTAACATTGCAAACCTGTAGGGCCTCGAGTTATTTCATTTCTAAGAGTTTCGCTTAATTCATGGCTGAGAGTTACATGAGGTAGGGCATAACAGGTGCTCATATATTCTTAAGCCAATTATGTTTTTTGAAACAAAAACATCTGCTAAAGAGACTCCTGCTTCAATGGATAGTGCCTTTCTCTGTCTGGAGGCAGAAGTGCAGATCGGGACACTTACTGCTGCTAGCTTATACTGAAGTGCAGATCGGGACACTTACTGCTGCTAGCTTATACTGAGAGGTCAAGCATGAATTTTCTAGGTCGAGCCCGGGTAGCACATGCGCTGCTCTGCGAGGCATGCTGTATTCAGGTATGGACTTGAATCTCCGCCTACTCTCCGCTCATATTTTTCATTGGCTTGTGTCATTGGCCTTTGGAAATTGTGGCTTTTCATTGGTCAATAGGCATAGTAGTCCCTCCTTAGTACATTCTTGTCTCATGTTCCAACGTCCCCTCAAGACACCCACTTACATGCGTTGTTACTTAGTAGGTTTTAATTACAGCCTCCGAGCACTATTTGCTTAAATGGTTTTCTCCTGCCAGCGGTTGCAGGCAGGACATACTTGCCCCATCACTATTATTTTCTTTTCATAGCACGCCACGCCACGCTCATACAGTGGCAGCCGTGCCTTTGATTTATTTGCTGCACCTAACGCGCCCGCATGTTTTTTTTCCCTAACAACTTGTTTGTTTTTTTTTTAACTGCCCCTGCCGCACTTTTACTTTAATGGCGGCTGCGCCCCTTTCCTTAGACTAGCCACATCGAAGGAAAGGGGTGTAGCCGCCATTGAAGTAAAACCACAGCATGGGGCGCTTTAACAAACAAAACAAAAAAGCATTTGTCTGTCAACTTGACAAACAAATGCTTTTTTTGTAAAAGCGCCCCTGCACGCTTTCACTTTAATGGCGGTCGTGCCCCTTTCTTTAGACAAGACTCGTCTAAGGAAAGGGGCGCACCGACATTAAAGTGAAAGCACTGCATGAGCGATTTTACGAACAAGCATTTGCGATGCAATAGGTCTCACATTTACAAGCGTTTCTTAAACGTGAAACCTACTGCTTTGCAAATGCTTCTTTTCCTAGCGATAAATCAGAGAACCGATTTCGACAGTCATCTGCCTCTCCCCTCGGATTTGCATCTATTGTTAATAGCTAAAGGAGGAATCCTACATTTCTCTGTTGTAGCTCAATTTGATCATCAGGTTTGAGTGGTTGGCTTTCTCCAGCCTCAGCCCCTACCCTGAGAAGTAGGACATCCTACCGGCTGTCAAAAAGGCCTCCACCAGGGCAATATATTCTCCGTTTTTTTTAAGTACGCTTGCCGTTCTCTTTGTAGAGTGGTGTCATTAAACCCAATTCCCAGAACCTAGTTCACATAAACTCCTGTGCAATTTTATAACGTATCCCTGTCTGCAGGGAGGTCGTCCTCCCTTCCAGCTCGTATATAAGACGTGTTAGCCACTCAATATGTTCACAAATGAGGTAGTTGCTGTACTCATACCCGCATAGGACTGAAAGACAGCGCCTTTATTTCTGTAACAATAACGTGCCACATTTAGGGCTGCCAGAACACTTTACATACATAGAACATTTTATACTGTACTTAGCTTTCCTTTTGCAATTCAGTTGCATCAAATAAAGCAAACGGATGGCATGATGTTGCCCATTCGCTGGATGGATATGGTAATCCTAGTTGTGCACTGAAACTTACATGCTAGTTGTACAATGTTTATTTTCTGCACTAAACCTTGTTTTGGTCTTTACTGTGCACCGGATGTATGACATTACAACGCATGCTTTTACCACGCATGCCTTTACAACGCGGTTTTTACAACGAAAACCTTTACAACGCATAGCGCTTTGGGGTGCTGGATAGTGAATAGTTTAATTTACTATTCCAACTCCAGTCCCCGTGGACACTAGGGAAGGTGTTGGATAGTAAATTAAACTTATTCCCTATCCTAGAGCGCCCCCCAGCGCAATGCGTTGTAATGGTTTGCGTTGTAAAAGTTGCGTCGTAAAGGCACTGCGTGGTAAAAGTTGCGTTGTAAAGGATGTTTCCCTGTGCAGACAGTTTCATTCAACTGGTTTTGCTCCAATCAAGTGAATTCATGTATTGATAAATCAGGGGTGGGGGGGGGGCAGGCACAGGTTTGTGTGTTTGTTATTTGCAGGGCCACCATAATTATGCAATCTGTTGCTTTTTTTGTGCAATTATAGGTCTTCCTGTTTTTAGCTCCATGGATAAAAAGTTAGTTAAAATAATGTACACATGATGCTAAGTAACACAAGACTCTTTGCAATAGTTGGTTTGACACGTTTCAGCTATTAATTATGTTCAACTGTTAAAGAATATTAAAAGGATTTACAAGTGATGATAATATTACCGTCTGAATTACTAGGGAACCACTCTGCAGTGCAGCTGGATGCCCACCCTCTCTTAATTGTAATTCAAACATGGTGGAAAGGACGATTGCTTAGTAGTAACGATAACTAACATTTTGTTTCACAAAATGTAAAAGTGAACGTTTACATCAGGGACTACTCAATGCACCAGTTATTTCAACATGGTACTTGGAACTTACAAAAATATTAAGTACCGTGCATCTCTCTTTAGAACAGCTGACCTGAAGCTAAAAGTGCCTTTCAGTGGGAAAAACATGTAGCGTACACAACTGTTTTAGCCTCTTCGGTGCTCAGGACGGCCACCAGCAGTCTGACGTCACGGTGGGCGTGTGCTAAGGACGGCCCACTTATAAAGTCTCCCGCACAGCAGGTGAATTCGCACAGCGCCGAAGGGGTTAAGGACAATTTCTTAATTGAAAAAAATGCTTCCAAAGGACCTACGTGTATGTCAGAGTAAATCAAAACAGAAGACCAATTCTAAAACATATCTGGTATTGACAGAATAAAATAGGTGCACCCCTCAACAAGTGTGCATGTGCAGGCTTAATATATGTAAAAAGCCATTTTACTATTGGATGCAGAAAGGAGAGGATAGAATGAGAATGCTATGTTTTCATGCAAGACAAAAGATTTATTGTTGGTGAACACCATTTTAATACGATCTGTTTAACACGTACAGCTTCCTTTTTAGGAAATCTACGTATTTTCTAGTTCATTAAAACCCTTTCTGCATCAATGTTTCAAAACAGCTGTTTAATACCATAGAAAGTGCAGCAGAAATTGCCTTTAGTTCTTCAATATGCTGTTTAAGATTGCTCTGCCCATAATTCCAGTCATGTTAAATATATCCTGGTTTGGTGCCAGAGTAAGCGAGTTATGATGCGCTATGCTGTGATAGTACACAATGTGGTACGAGAAAATGGTGTGTGTGCCCCTTTCACATCACTGCCTGCTGGAGAGTCACAGCACCCCATACACCACTCCTAGTGCAGCACTGCACTGCTTACAAAATGAGATGGGGTAAATTACAAGCAGCAGGCTCCAGGACAAAAGATAGACTACACCTGTTTTTTCCTCACTGGTTTGCTCCAACCAAATACAGAATTGGGTGGTCAAGGAAGCCATGGCAAAGTATAAACGTCATGATGGGCATGAATGTCTATATAGGCTCCATGCCTGAGAAACGGACCCACCCCAGAGAAGAAAAGCGGCCAAGGAACCCGAGGGTTTTGTGGAGCAGCTTCAGTGTTATTTGGCAGAAGGAAAAACGCCAGAAGGCCCTTGGACAAATGCCGGGCGTCTCAATCTGGGCCTCACCATAGAAATCTGCCTCCGTAATCAAGCACAGGCCATGCCACGAAACTAACTTCTTCCTGCTGCCAGGTCGACTTCTGGAGCCGTCAGTCCGGAGGCACAGATTCTGAATCAGGCTCTTGCACCTACACGGATTCACTTCATAATGATAAGCTGTCTTGTGCCAGCCCAGCCTTACGTAAGGCACCGCCCATCTTCTGAAGACTGAATTGTTTTCTCAACACTGACGAGTCGCACAAAATAATCAACCGTCTCTACACATATTGCTAAACCTAGATTTAAGACCTCCCGATGAGGCCAGGTCGAAATTACGAGGGTGCCTCCGTATTCTTCGTGCGGAGGTGGGGAACACAAAAGAATATGTAGCTAGAAATAGGCCTTTGTTCTGCCAAGTGCTTGTTAACGATTCCTGAATTCCTTCTGCTGCTCAGCTAAGCTGTGTTTCTGGAGGACAGCTTCCAGGGCGCTGAATCACAGCCCTCCCACGGCCGGGAAGCGATCACTTCTCCTTTAGTATAGTCATGCAAGCCAGGCTGCAAAAGCAATTCGGAAAAGTTCACACCTTCTTCTGGTTGAAAAGACCTGCGAAGAACTTGTTTCTACAGAGGCAGATAAACATATTTTTAGTTAATTACCAAGGCAATCTGCGCTATGTATAGGTCTGTGCTGGCGGTGGTGAACGCTTTTACTTTAAAGCAGGGTTTCCATAAGGCAGGGTGGGCCGGGAAAGCGCTTATCTGCTAAATTACCCCCACGGAGCCTCTTTAACACGCAGTGGAGCAGGCACCAAAGCTGTAAAGCAACTGAGCAGTGCTAAAGGTCCGAGCTCATCAATCAAGGCAAACAGTAACTCTCCAACAGCCCCCACTGGAGCAAATACGGTGGGAAAACTTTCACTGACTTAAACAATCATTGGCAAATTCTGCTCGTTTACTTAGCCACTAGCCCCTCCACCGCACATATGCCTTGGCTCTCCCTGCCATCCAGTTCACAGCAAGTTTACTGGACTGACACTGGCTCTGATCCTCTACTTTCAATGAACGCCACCGCCGCGTGGGCTACAGTACCATCACACGTGTTACGGCCACGCTTAGAAAAGTGAGGAAAGAGATTGGACTGGAGCTGTGTGGTCCACATGTACCTACACGTGTCAGCTGGCCAGTGCTGTAGCAGTCAGGCACTCAGTGACGTGGAAATTGGGCAACACACAATGGGGCCGTTTCGAAAAAGTGTTCAGTACTAAGGGAAACTCAATCATGCGGTCAAGATGGAAAATTGGTGTTTTGGTAGGAGAAAGGAAGAAAGTTAGTTTAAAGGACACAGTACAAGTTGTAGCAATTGCTTAAGGCGACCGTTCTGCCATTTAAAAAAAAACTAAAATACAGATATCACTACAACGCAATTTAAGGTTTCTCAATTTATCAACCTTGGAAGGATAGAATGACTAGTTGACGTTGCTAAGATTTATACTTGCGACCTTTTATGGTCGATTTTTAATTCACGGGCAAGGCTTTCACAGACTTTTTGATGAAACTGGAAGGGGGATAATGTTAAAGGACTCAATCTGCAACTTTATAGTTTATCATTTGTAAAAAAAAAAAATTGGAATAAGACTTCCTCGAGCTGATGTGACCCAGGATACCAAGAGCATGGAGGAACACTGAGAAGAAAGTTTCATTTGCTGGGGAAATTAAAATTTAGAAATAAGAAACCTTCAGGAAAAGTCTGTGTCAAACAAAGGGGAAGATCCAGGAAGAGTTTGATTTCAAGAAAGGCTGATTATGCTTAATAGGCTACAAAATAGTGAACTGTCTGCTGGACGTCATGTGCATCACCAGGTTCAGAGAAGGTGCAGTGCAGCAACATACAAAGTGAGAAATATTCCACAGGGAATGCCAGAAGCATTAAGAGTTAGGAAACACAGAGGGGCAGCACTCCTGGAAAGGAAGCAGTATTTTCAACTGAATTAGACATCCACATACCATCACGTCATGCTCCATCTAAACTCATGAAAGTACTTAGCATTCATTACTTCTGTGGGTAATTTAGCAGGACACCGAATAACTTTATGTCAGAGGGAGCAGGACTTCAAAAAGCTGTGTATAACCTGTTTGGGAAGCCCACAGGAACGGAATGTTTCGGAGAATATACTCGGGTGTATGATAAGGAATGTGCTAAAGCTTTGCAATTTACTAAGGCAGGAATAGATAGAGTTAAGAGGAAAAATAAACGTCAGAAAATGTATTTTCAGTAATTTAGACATATCTCAAAAGGTAGAGGTGCCAAGACCAATTGCTTATCTAGTGAAAGCAACCATGGAGCAATTTTTTTTTTAATTTAGGAAAATATTATATTTAGTACACATTTTGAAAAGTATTGCATTTTCACCACAAACGGGAGGAAGTTAAGGAAGGTTGCTATGTCTGTACAGATGAATTGCACTAGGAAATTTAAAGAACACATTTGAGACACTCCATATATAATTTTTTTTGTAAAATACGTTTAATTATTGATATGGATGCAAACGTTTATGGCTTTGGTGTATCTTGAAACTGAGGAAAAAATGCACAAAAGCATCGGTTTTGTTTTTCCATTTTTAAAAGATCAAAATCTTAATCTAGAGTCAAAAAAGGGGGGTCCTTACAGTTGAGAAATCTAGTTGGAAATGTACAACTTTTACATGGGTTAACAACTTTAACTTTATAACAGAAGATAAGCCATCGAAATAAATTTTGATCTAAAGAAAAAAATTGGACAGTGCGTCATTGTGCATGTGGTGTTAGCTAGCCTCGCTTAAAAAAAGAACAGTCTATGAATAAAAAAAACTGGTCTATATGAATAATGTTCCATATTCTAAGAATTCTGCAGGAAACTAACACCGCCTTCTGTTAAGGATAAGGAAGATTGGTAGGATGCTGAAAGTGAATCAGTATATCCCAAGGGAACAAATGTCTCTGAAGGACTGAACGGTAGCAAAAGATACTGATGAGAAGCAAATTGTTAGAGTCATTTGAAAGGGCAAGCAGTCAGGCAAGAAAGATGTACTCCGTGGGTTTGGGATGGTGAGTGAAGTGTAAGCAGTGGAATGGGATTTATTCAAGAGTTTCTCTAATGGAAGTGAGATGGTAATTAACTTAGCTAATAAGAAGTGGACTGGAAATAATCTAAACGCATTGGTAGCCCAACAGGGATAAGAACATAGAGTAGATGGTAAAGCATAGTGTGTAGCATACAAACAGTGACAGAAGACTTAAGTTACTTCAGTGTGTAGGGAGATTTCCACCGTACTGTGAGAGAAAGTGGGATTAAAAGTAAAGAGTATTTCAATTAAGAGAATAGTAAAATATTTCATATTGGTGGATTCTTTTTCAGTATAGACAGAGGTCTTGACAACATCTGAAGCACCACTTATAAAAAAAAAAGTCCTCGAGTTATTTGCTGATAGTTTTGTTAGTGCTATTGAGTGTGGGATCCATAAATATTCTGGTGACAGACCATTAACCACTTGGCTGCTAAGGGGTTTTCCCCTCCTGTGCTGCATATTTATGAATCCCATTATACATGACGAGTTGACCTTGTCATGAGCACAGCTCCAGTGTAGCCTCATGACGAGTTCACCTTGTCATTAGCATGCAAGTGGTTAAGTAAATGCAGATTACCGGTGTCGAGATAAGGAATTTTGGAAGGAGCAGACAAGTGCAAGACATCCTCCCCATATCATCCAAAGATGAATGGTATTATGGAAAATTTCAATAAGACTCAATGAGTGTGCTCGCGAGGCTGTCTAGAGAGGTGCTGATGTTACAGAAGCAAATGATGAGAAGCTGCACATGTTCAGCATGATTCGACTACTGGACTGAATCCTTTTATCGTTCTGAAGTGCAGCAGGACCATGGGGGTGCCTCATAAAAGAGTATATCCTGCTTGCCTGAATGATAATACAAGCAAGTCTAGGTCGATGAAGGACACAGAAATGAGCTGGTCAAAACTCCAAGGCAAAGCATTGCATGGCATGGCATGGCATGGCATGGCATGGCAAAGGAACAAGGTGAAAGCAACCAAGGAAAAAAAAAAAAGGGGGGGCAGGGGTTTATGTAAGAATGAGGCTTCCACGGATGGCATGGTAGGGTTTAATGTAAAGAACGGCCCTGAATAGGAGACCACACTAAATGTACACATCTCAAAACTAGCTTCCAATCAAACAACGTATGGCAATTCGATTGCTACGGCAAAGATATATAGATTTTTGGACGAGGATGTCTCTCTATGAAGCAATGCCTGTTCTTTATATGTGCAAGAAATGGCAGAACCACAATATTAAGAACTACAGAAAAGTTATTTGATACGCAAACCCATAAAATACTGCCACACTAAACATGACCCAAGATCATACCAAGTAAAACCTATTGTAAATTAAGTACTCTTACTCAGCTACATTAACTATTAAACTCTTAATTAAAGAAAAACAAATTCTCTAAATGTCTGACCAGACGTAATAAAGTCATGGCAAGGGCATGCATTTTTGTGCTCCTGTTGAGTAGGAAGGGCTGTTTGCGATTCCCATATCCAACTCAACGCACCGAGTACACAACAGCTCTTCCTGGTGCCGTTTTTGCACCTATATTTAGCCGAGGGCGCCGGTATAAAAGAAGCAACCTCAGTCAATAACAAGCAGACACGTTGTCCAGTGGAGCCCGTGGCTTAAACGCTGAAGGGCACCGGCGAGCCCAAGGTCTTCGGGCCGGAATGCTGCAGTCCAGCGTCCCAGGAGGTCACTGGCAGACGGTGGACACAACCCACTCTTAATCGAAGCAGCAGCGGTGGGGCTCCACGTCCTTCAGCGCCGTCAATGTAATTGTTCCCATGTAGTTTACAGTAATGGAGAGCTAATGCGCCCTATCGCCGCGTTATCACTCTCGTGGCTGTCACTAACCTGGCTAAACGCTTATGACTTCATCCATTCATGAGGGGCCTCTCGGTCAATCAATCTCTTCCAGTGACGGCGTCTCGGGAGCAGGGGACCATGCGATCACTTACTGGGTTTTTTTCTGGCCTGGAATGCACGCCCGAGCCTAGGCGCAGAGCACTGCAAACCAGTCCAGTGCACATCTCTCAAAACCACCGGCAGAGAAACGTGCAGAAGGATTTGAAAACCTGTCTGCACGGCGTAGCATAGAACTCAGTACATTTCTACAAAATAACAGCTTCTTAAAGGGCACTTAGATAAAGGAATATATCTATTTTTTTCACACACACATACATACACACATATGCACATCAGTTACAGTATAGTAAGCTAACTATACTAGCACCCCCATCATACATGTATCACATCACTTATGACCTGTTAAATTACATCATTGTTGGCATCACTGATTATAATTGAATAACATGACTAAAGAGATCATTCGATAATTCTGACAGAATGCTATATACTTACAAAGGACAGGAGGAATACAACAACCTAAACTGATAGCGGAACCTTCAGCCAGGCCATGTACACAGCTCTCGATGCGCACCAAACCCCTGCTGCACACAACCTTCCGCAGCATCGTTTGGCCACAGGGCCTGGCCAACCAGGCCTCTGCCCAACACACCGCATGCAGCTATACACAGTGTTTAGCCAGGTCTTGCACCCCCCATGCGCAGAGAGGGTTAGCCACTGGGTCTGGCCTTCAAACAGGCACTGCACCCAGCCCTCTGCTTATACTTATGTCTTCAGCCGGGTGCTGCATGGGTTACTAACCATCCTGGCATACGGCGAGCCCCTTCACCAATCCCTCCACCAACGCCCAACCCACATTCTCACCTATTAAAAAAAAGTTAGCATTTCTTAAATGATGCAATATGTGAGGTAATAAGCAGTGTAATAACGGCGGACCAAGTTCTAGTTAGTTGATTAAACTAAAACTGGTGTATTTCAGCGGTTTTTTTATGTTAGGTTATGCCCCATTTCAACAACCTAATTATAACATCAGTTTAACCTTTGTTTTTTCAGTGAACTACGTTTCTTTACCACATCAGGTCCTAAACTGGACCATGGTTCAACTGTGCACATGCAGCTAGCTCCTGCTGCATAATCTCAGTGGGCCCTCTGGTCTCCCATGCAAATACCTTGTGGTCACAGAGTCCCTACCCAGTCTCTGTAATTATATTCAGGCGTTTTTGGAGAACAACATTTCCTATTGGAATTTCAATGGGAAATTAATATTTTGGGACGCCCCTTTTTTCTTGTAACCCCACTTAGGGGATCATGTAGGAGGCAAAGTGAATGAGTAACTTTTTTTTTTTTTAAAGTGTTGAGCAACTTCCAAAAAAATGCTTTTTCTATGGAAATTAAGACCCAACTATAACTACACAGGCACTGGCATCACCAACGGTCATTAAAATGCAGTTATTATTAGGTCAGTTTCCTTAGGAAGAACATTTTTGGTTTTGCAGATAAAGTTGGCAGAGTTTGACAATCTGTAAAAAAATAAAAAAAATAAAAAAAAAATAAAGCTAATCCACCTCAGCTCCTTTATAGACCAGAGGCTTGATCCAAACAGCATTGTGTAGGCCATACACAGTGTGGGTGGGTTGCCTGCAGAAGATTGGCCTTGTGCCCAATCTATTGCTGCACACTGCCGAAGGTGCTGCACAGTGTTTTGTTTTTTTACAATCAGAATAGGATTGGGAGCATGCCCCGCGGCTAACCCCTGGCTGCGCACAGCCACCGGCCATGTGTAGCGTCCACAGGTTGCCAGACTAGGTTGAGTCGATGCTCATGTTTGAATATGATAACAAAAAAGCAGACATTTTCCTGAAGAAAACACATTGATTTAAAATTACAGTTATGTGTTCAAATGAGAATAAAAAAAAGATTTAAAAAACAAAAAGAATTGAAATACTCAACTTACAGTTTGAGCTAACTATACCATGCACACCGCAATACACTACTTATGACTTCATACATTACATAATTCAGGAGATATTAAATGACATCATTGATATCTCAAGTGACACAGTTGATTACATTATCGATGACATCATCCAGCCATTGTGATATTATTCTTTGGGGTTTGTGCACTTTCATTCAATACAACCAATTCATTTAGCCAATTTCTTTATCACCAATCATGTGATAATGGACATAACCTTTCACCATACGCTGGACACATAGCATATTAGTAAAGTCACACACATTTGGTGAAAGTTACCCTCTCTTTACTGGCATTCACTCACTTAATAAAATGACTTCATAGACCACTCCCACTTTAATCCGTGAACATCACGAAGACACAGTTTGCACACCATTCACCCTCATGTGATCACACTCTAAAAAACATCACATGCCCTGCAATTTTAACTTAAAAGGTTGACAAATATGCATTCACCACTGATCAGACATCTTTTGCCAAGCCCCTATAGACATCCCTCAGTAAATTGCTAAAATACACTACACAATTTCCTGAGGAGTACAAGGGCATACAAATATAGCGCCATGCTTACAACTCTGTGCGAGTTAAACCACCTTTAAGTGGCTCATCCTTACATTCTACATTATTCAACAATCTGCAATGCCTGAAAATCTTCAGCAAAGTTCTGGAAAAAACATCCACACCATATAAACTCCTCATTACACAGATTTTTTCCACAGCATACATGCATACACATCCATTGGGGATAGTCTATACTCAACAGAAGCTTTGGATTTTCTTACATATTTTGCAACAGGATTTGGCTTGAAGCCACAACCTACTTTGAAACATACTTCTGCAATCCACAATATGTACCTAGCACCTCAAACTTTACTTGGCTGTAAACTGTGCACCATCTAACTTTCAACATGTACCACCATGCTTGCCTCCAGGGCTTTCAATATACATTTAAAATTAGAAAAATATATCACCCCATAATTTTGAGATAACAGTATGGGTCCTTCCTAGCAGGCATGTGTACTTAGTTTCAAATGTATGGACTTTTCTCAACATTATCAGGAAACAATATTAACTCTTCCTAAAAGTTTCCTTTTCCTCCTTCCCCTTAAGATGCCATCCCTCCCAGGTAGGCAGTACCAGGAGATTCAAGCGATGATTCAGTTTCAACCCTCTAATCCACAGCAAGAGACACTAGGCTGCCATCTATTTGCCTGCCCACTCCACACCAACAGCTGTAGCTAGAATATTTAACATATGGAGGCACGGAGGCCATCTGACCTCTCTACAGTTTTGCGCTACATCGTCAATTAGTGTTTGCTGCTGTTTTCCTAGCCGCCTTTCCTGCCATACCAACAATAAACACAACTTCTCCAATCCTAAAATCCACCAGACCCTTTGACGCTGCAACTTTCTAGTTGGTATCAATGATGTGCCCCAGTATTTTAAGATTCGCGGTCTCGCTGCTAAGAGGAGATGTGAAGCAGCATTATCTAATTTGCTTTTTCAGTGAGTAAGAATGTTCCGAGGGCTTGCCTAGTAAAATTACTCTGGGTAACATCACTCAAGCGGTACCCAGAGGTAATGCCCTCTGCGTCATGACCACCAGGTCACCACCACATTACCCCAATCTCAATCGCCACTACTTCCCAAATATCAGATTCTGGCACATGATCACTGTATGCAGGTAAGGGACCCAACCTTCCTATATCCTCTTAAGTAGGTTTACTATCTGGATGAATCCAAGGCACATATCTTGTCTGAAGCTGGGGATGTTAGAACAGGAAGAGAAGCTTTTTTATTTTAATGCAGACCACAGCTAAAGAGACCAAATGGATGAAAAAGACTGACCCAAAAGCCCTCTACGTATTTGTATCTGTATGTATTTTGATATTTAGGATTTTTTATATTTGACTAGGCTAGCTTGAATCTAGTGGCAAAGTAAGCAAGGGATCCACGTCTGGGCATACCCTGCCAACTTAGGGCGAACAAAGCAAAACCAAAGGGAATGATGGACAGAGTGTTGAACACTGCAAGCACTCACTCCCAGTCAACTGATCTGGGTTTAATCCATCATCATTCTTTAGCTCACTCCGCCACCCCAGTTCAGACATGGCATTATGTAAATCAGTCGGTCCCTGAGCCTCATGGGAACATTCCAGTCCGAACTGCCAAGCCATGTCTTCCCTGTACCGGAACAAAGCGCCACGTGCTCTCCATGCCACTGAAATCAAGCTATCCTGGCTGATGAGGGTTGAAAGCCAGAAACCGGTCCTAGGGTGACTGTTTCCAGTCCAGGGAGGACCTGGCTTGGCAGTTCGGGCTGGACTGTTCCCTTGGGGCACAGGGTCAAGACTGATTTGCATATGGCTGGGTTCAAACTGGAATGGCAAGGTGAGCAAAAAAACGATGGATTTAGGCCCAGATCTCTGTACTGGGTTGAATGTATGACATTGTTCTGCATTCTGTCCAACTGTTGTTTTTGCAAGAGAAACTAAAGCAGTGTACAAACAAGCAGTGGCATAACCTTTATGTTCGGCATTGGCTGCTAGTCATTTGACTTTATCAATGTTTGTTATGTTTTTTCCAAAACATCCTTGTTGGGGGAAACTACTGAAGCCGTGTCCGTTTAACCCCTTGTGTGCTGGTGACGGAACCACTCCGTCACCAGCCACGGGCGCGCTGTGCTGGTGACGGAGTGGTTCCGTCACGGCCCGCCACGCTGCCGCGATTCCGCGCCTACGCGGCGCATTCTATTGAGCGGGCGGGGCCGTGACGGAACCACTCCGTCACAAGCACAGCGTGCCCGTGGCTCGTGACGGAGGGGTTCCGTCACAATCATGGCAGCGCTGCGCAGCCACCCTCCCCCCAGCGCCGCGCGGAATTACTGCCGCGGCCAGGGGGTTAAAAAAAAAAAACGTTGACTTGAAAGCAAAAAGATTTTTGGGCCTAAAAAAGCATACATTGCCGTATTATCCCTAACACGGAGGGGGAACTCCTTTGTGTGGATGCGCCTTTTTTGAAAGGGCAGAAAGCCATTACTCACTGTGAGGATAGTAAATGGCTGAAGCAGGCAGACTCATTGCCCCATGCTGCACACTGTTGTGGTTCTCATACAAGTAGGTTGTCAGGAAAGAAGGGCATTTTGAATAGCACTTATTGCTTGTTATTCAGAGCTAACCACCTTTTGTATCCAGACTGATAAAGTATCATGCAGGGTAGGGGTAGCTGGATAGAGAGATCTGCTATGGGTACCAGGACACTCTACCTACACAACAACAACTCAATATTTTCTCCCAACTTTTTCACAACATACAAAAGTATTGTATACTATACCCGTCTGCTGCCATGGTTTCTAATTCTGAAGCCAGGTGGAATGGCCCGAAGAAAGACCACTAGGTTTTGTTTTGATGAAACCTTCAAAATACAACGTAGAAGTCATTTGGCTATTCAACCTGGTTTCAGCGCAAGAAACCATGGCGGCAAACAGGTACAGATTACCTTTGTGTGTTGCTATTTGGAGCAACACATTATTTTTTAGGGCTTGCGTAAAGGCAATAGTCATACAACACTACACTGAAGAGATACATTGCCATGAACACATAGAATTAAAAAAAAGTAGTAAGTGAATCAGTGTCTTCTTAAAAGGATGTTGTCTGCCAACACAGTCTTAATATTTACCTGGTGCCTCTCTGACTCAATTTACGATCTGTGTGCTTCATAGCTCCTTAGTCAACATGATGGGGGTTTAGGGTTAAGTACTAGCTAATGACTGTTGGATACACAAAAGTCAAGAAACATGCTCTGGTGAGGCTTCAAAGAATGGGGGAGAAAACACAGAAGCAGCCTACCAGAAAATCTAGATTGAGATTCTGAGTGTTAAATGCCCAGTTCTGGTCGTGCTATGTTTCTTTTGAAAAAGCCTTCAACGCTTTACTCAAGACTCCTTTTCTCACTGAGAAACGTCTGCCCTCCTAGAAACCTAGGAAATTGAAGTTTGAAAGTCCCCCTCCAACTCCCTTTTAAGAAGAGCGTACAGAAGGAAATGTTTCAAGTAGGCAGTAGCTGATTCAAGGGTGTCCAGCAACTCTCTGATGTACACTAATATCCTTCAGTGTACCATAATTTCGACACAAATGTCCTACTCCAGTCTCACACCCTCTTTATCGTTTAAAGCCCCCCCCGCCCCCCCCCCCCCCCAAGTTTGAACTACTTTCCCTTTTGCTCTGTCCTACACTAACTATATTTTCTCCTCTGCGGTGCCCCTTCTACTCTCTCACTAAGGGCCTGACGGATCACTCGCAATCAACAAATACTTAATCTGGTGTGACATTAACATTCAATGGTAGCCTATTCTATTGTTTCATGAGCTCAAATTTAGAGTGGCTCCTTTTTAGTTGCAGCCTACCAGAAAGCGCAATTGTCTGGTTTACTAAAGACATCTTGGGGACATCCAGAAAGTTGACCTAGAAATACATTCTGCCCATTGCTTGCCATTGACTTTGTGGTTTGTAACTCATATTTTCTTGCAGTCCATTTGCTGGCTGTACTTTTCTTAGGCTGTCCAGCTTGAATTTGTACCTTTCCTTACCCAACCCTTATTTACAGTATCCTTCTGCGTGCTCCTTTTCTGTAAACAGGCTTGTAAATCCTGTTCTTATTTCTTCACATTTGCTGTGTATTCAAAGAACAAGGTCAAATGCCAGGCACTGTCTTCTGAGGATGCTTGTTTATTTTTCTCTCTGACTTCAAAGTGAGAGGATTTATGTTACAATCTTACTGGATACAAGGGTAGGAAAGAGTTATTTTCTAGCACACGATGACATTTAAATAAACTAAGTATTTCAGAATATATCACAATTAGGAACATAAATGAAGCACATTTCGTGTTATTTCTGAAGTGTGTTGGAAACAAATACTTTAATATGATCAAAACAAACCATTACATTAGGTGATGCAATTTCCACACACTTTCCTCTGTGCACTGTATAGTTTTATTAGTAAAACTGAATTTCTTTGTAAAAGTAATGTTCATTTCAATTGAAAATGTGCTGTCTGTAATGGTAGTGTGCTACCACACCATGAATACTCCATGCTACGCCACTCAACCCTATACCACTGTACTCTACTCTGCACCACTCCACTTTACACGACTGCACTCTATGCCACTGCACAACTCCACTTCACCACTCTGCAGTACTGCACTGTATGCCAATACAATCTACACCACTTTTCTCTATGCCATTACGCTCTATGCAACTGCACTCTACCCTGCAGAACCCCACGCCACACTACTCTTAACCACTGCACTCGACACTACTCTGCAACACTCCACTCTACGACACTATGTGCCGCTTCACTATGCACGGCTCCATTCTACTATGCACCTCTAATTGACATCACTACATTTTATGACGCTGCACTGTTTATTGCTTAATTCAATGCCACTGCACTCTACACCAGTCCTCTCCTGTGTATGCCCACCTACCAGACTCTACACTATGCCACTCCAATACACAACACTTTCTGCCACTACACTCTACTCTTCGCCCTTTCACGACACTACACGCCACTCTCCTCTGCGCCACTAACTTATAGCCATGCTGAACAGCAGCTATCTTGATGCACAACATGGCTAAAACACATTGACAAAGTACATAGCTCTTGCTGAGGCGAGACCTACTGGCTTTGCCAATGCTTAAGCTTTAGCCGTAAGGAGTGCAGTGCTTTTTTGGACAAAATATTTTAGGTTTTGAATTCTTTGGCAAAAAAAAAAAAAAAAGAGTATTCGTGTTCTGCATGACCAAAATAAAAATAATCATTCTGCAGGCAATACCATTCCCTATTGTTGCAGACTCCGTTCACTTTTAGTGGACAGGCTTTTTTAGGGGCAGGGCCAGTTTGCAATGCAAGAAGGGCTCTTCTAAAAGTAATTAGCACTGCAGACATAATTGGAGAAGAGGTAACAGTTACTGCATATGCACTAGTTGTTGTCTCCGTCAAAACACTATGTATAGGAAGATGCCTCACGGACTAGAATGAGACCAGATTCAAGGCATCTAAATCTTGTGTATGGTAGTGTGCAAGCTTATCTAATCCTTTTTCCCTTAATAGAGAGGCCAGCATAAGGGATCCTAAGCAACATGTTTACTTACTTAGCAAACCCGTGGTCCCCTTGGTCCAAAGCGAAGTATCGATTATTATTATTTTCGGACTCCCTTATTCTTCTCATACAGGAGTTACTATCCCAAACTTGCTCTGACCTCTGTCTGTATCAAAGTGACATTTGCATTACTTATCGCAGGAACCTCAGAAAATGGAGAGTTAAATTAGCACTGTTAGCAAGTGCAGGGTCTTGCAGGTTAAACGTTTCCATACAGGCATAGCAAATCTAGCCTTTCATCCTTACGAGATCACAAAACAGAGCCCCTGTAAACTGGTCAATAGTAATAACCTTAGATATAGCATTTACAAACATTCAAACTATAATATAAAGAACTATATAAAAAGAAGGCTTTACTACATATTTAGAGAATGCCTTACATAAGGCAGTCAATGGGGCTGATAAAGTCTATAAACAAAGGAGGTGGGGATAATATAGATCAGTGGGTTTGTGCACTACTGTATTTTCATAAACCGACTGCTACTGAAATTGTTACTATCACTTCCAACGTCTCAACCAGAAGCTGAGAAAAGCAAACGGGGAAAATGCTATGCTTCGGATTTGGCATGACCCTATAGACTGGAGCTTGACAAGGCAGTTTCTGAATTACAAATGCTTACCTAAATTTGAGGCTTTTTTCGACAGAATTTATCCCCCACAAGCAAAATGTCTATGTGCAGTTTAGATTTGGGACTTTACCCCTATGTTTATTAATATCTAAGTAGGACAAATGAGGCTGTTCTCCAGAAAACTGTCCATTTTGCCCACAGGAAAAATAACCAAACAACGTTCTTCTGTTTTGCCACAGCTATTCACTCCGGTGTAAGGAATGGATACTTGCAGTTTGTAGGCTGGAGGGGATAAGGCACTAGTGAGAGGCTTTAAGAATTGTAAAAAGTGATCTAAAGGAATCAATAGTCTTCGCAGTGGTACGTTTTCTACAGTGGGCATGGAGTATTAGGTCGAAAGAGTTTCCCTCGGGGAACCCTTAAATCCTTATGAACATCTTAGGACCAGAGTGCATATATGTATCTATTTCTAATCCCTGTGCACAACTGGGGAGTGGTGGTGGATTGAGTAGAATCCATCAATTAGGAATCACAGTATACTCTATCCCCGCCAATTTGTACCTTTACAATTAACCATCCAAAAATATGCTGCCTCAAGCCCTGTAGGCTAAACGTGGCTATTGCAGTTCCTAAGTTTCGACATGTATTGTCCTTGCGTAAGCCAGCAATGGTCTTAATATGCTCCAGTCCTTGTAACAAGTTTATACCGATATATATAGGATACTAGGGCCCATCTAATCTACTGCTAGACTGGAGAACCTAGACAGCATTAACGGACCGTTTTTAGCCCAATATTAGGTCCTTTTAGAGGTCTTGCAGATATTAGTTTTACTTGTCCAATTAGGAGGAGGGATTGATAATGGGGGCTTTTATTCGGTATCAGCTTAATACTTGATAATTGCTCTGATGTTTTGCAACATGTTTATTTTATTGGGTATTTGAACTTATTTTGATATACATCATGTATATATGTATTTTATTAGATATTTGTACCTAGTTTTATTATCTATTGTATTGCATGTTGCACTTTTCGGGTCTATCGACCACAATAAAGTCTATTGATGGATTAGATCAATTAAGTTTTAATAAGTACAAACAAGATTGTTGCAGTTACTTCTCTACATGATGACTGGAAATATAAGGGGTATTTATGGAGTTTACTTGATGACTTCCCCAGAGCAGCCTTTTTTCATCAAGGCCTCCCATCAAACTGCCCTGGTTAAAATGACATTTTGAAAACAGCTTCAGTGTTGTAACAAGGAACCTAACTTGCTGAACACTCCTTACAACAGGTCACCCCCCACAACTTACCAACACAAACGTGAGATACTTCCAAACTACACACAAACTATATACAAAGGAATAAACATGGTCATATTTACAGAATAAAAAGTAGTTACAATAATCATACATAATTACACAAAATGCTCTTACAAAACACCATATTTTCTCACAGCAGATTTGAATGACCAAATAAGACAATCCTCAAACCTCGTTGGATTTCGTATACTCCTTTTCATTTTCTACACTAATCACTTCGTGTACTATCACCCAAACCTAGTGCATTACCAACAGACTTGTCAGCACATACAACACTCTACCTTTATTACACACAGTTCCATCTTCTACTTTCACATCGTTTTGAAATACTTCCATAACTTTAATAGGTTTAGAAAAACAAGAACCACCCTCCTGCACATATTGTGGGGATCTGATACACATTGTCCCACTTCCACTTTCACCCTTTTGACTTTCATCCGACAATCACATTTTTTTGTATTCCACATATTTTGCAATTTCTTTCTTAATATACCCAAATCAACATCACTGTACAAGTTACTGTTCCTTCTCATAAAAGCAGTTTTGGGTTCCCTACACTTCACCAACTCAAACAGGGAGTACCCAGTCACATCATGTATAGTCGTCCTACACAACCACATAATTTGTTTTAACAGATCCACGTCATTCTTCTTGTTTGCAGCTACTATCAGAATGGAATCATTTATAACAAGTTCACCCTCTCAACCAAACTATTCCCCCTGGGATTATACACTGCTGTCTTATGTAGTATGCTTCACTTCCCTAAAATTTACACATTTTCCCTTAACAAAATTCATCACTTTATCCTTCATTAAGGACATTTTTTTCAAAGCATTTTTATCATGTTCTTTGTAGTCACTTCTCTCATAAATTTAACATAGAACTACCTGGAGAAATAATCAACTGTAACTATATATTTTCCTGCGCACCAAACATACCCATTAATCCCATCCTCGTCGCCAATGCTGCAGTTACTTCTCCTCAAAGTAATGACAGGAAACAAATATTTATGGAGTTTATTTGATATACTCGCCTGCATCCTCTTTCATCCAGGCCTCACATCCACCTGCCCTGGTACAAATGATAACATTCTGAAAACATCTCAATCGTGCTAGCAAGGAACCTAACTTGCTGAACATTCCTTACAACAACGATGACTGTGTGGAGTGTGTGTATAGACAGATTCATAGTAACAGCAGCGCCACTAATGTTTGAATGTTAGGTTTTCAGTATCAGCTAGCATTATAGGTTCCACTAGGTGGATTAAGCACTGTCTTTATTTTGGAAAAGAATAAGTCACTGTCCCCAATTTTTTCTCAGATGCCCACTAGCATTGTGGCAAATTTGGGGTTGGTTGTTGAATACCAAGGCTGTCTAGACTCAATTTCATCTCATGCCTTATTTATCCACCATCATGATCTGCTTTCCCCCAAATGTCTATCTTGTAGGTTCCTTTTCATCCCGGATATCTCCCTTTTTCACTATTTTTCTTTTTCTTTCTTCCCACCTTTATTGCCTCTCCCTCTCTTGTTCTGGGGCAAAGTCTTATGATTAAAACAAATTCCCAGTCCGTAACTAAAGCCTGAAGGTGGGCTATACCTGCAACCGCTGGCTCAAATTAATCACAGTTTACTGTTCTGAATTAGTATGAGCATGACATGGCTCCCCAAAAGGCAGCACAATGAGAAAAATGATAATAAAAATGAGCTAGGAGCAAGAATACTCGCTGCCCCCACCCAAAAGAGACTGGTGCAGGTAGAAAGCATGCCCAAAGCAGAGTAGTGATCAAGAAGTCTTGAGAAGAATGTGTTAAGTGGTACACCACCAGCTTACTCTGATCACTAGCTGGAGATTCAATGTCGAACACAGTGCCAGCGATAAACTGGACCATTTAATTGCCCTTCTTGATCATGCCTATATAATGGATGTCCAAGTCCTACATCACAGAAATTACCTGTTATCTCCTACGCCCCCAAGAGAAACCTCCGCTTCGCTGACCAAGAATTGTCCGAAATCCCCAGCATCCACAGAGCCAGAAAGGGAAACAGATCCTTCTTCTACATCGCGGCCAAGAACTGGAACGAGTTCCCCCTCAACATCAGACGAAACCCCACACTGCAAGCATTCAGGAAGAGCCTCAAGACCTGGTTCTTCGGATGACCAGAGCTGCCCGAAACCCCCCCACACCCTAGCGCCGTGAGACCCTAATGGGTGAGTAGTGCGCTCTACAAATCCCTGATTGATAGATAGAATAAAAGACACACCACTTCCCAGTAACAAATGCTCATATTCATTTTATTTTACCCACAGTCTTCAAGAGCTCATCAAATATGAATTGAGTTCAAGAAAATATGACTAACTACAGCAAAATTAAACTACCACAAAATTAAACGCCATGCTTTCGTACTTAGTTAAGAATTGCACTCAAGATGAAACGACTAGAGAAGGTCACTGCTTCTTCAATTGTTTTATATCACCTATACAATATTGAGAAGTGATTTACTTACTTAACTTTTTCAAATTGGTAGCACAATTTGGAAAAAAATAAGCACAAAAACTACCAGTATTGTCCGGATAACGCAGCACACACTTGCCCTATCTTTCATTAGAAGTCAAAAAAGAGAAAGTGTTTTCGATTTACAAGGAAACAACCGTGAAGAAAGTATTACCTCAAACATCTGGAAACTATTTTGCCATACAGTGATACAGAAGGGTTACAAAACTTGTAAAAACATTAAACATAATGGTCGTTCTGCGACTAGCAACATCAAACAGGGTACTGCCACTTTTCAATTTAAAGATGAAAATCTCAGGGCATACGTCCTCGAGGCACACAGGAGTAATAAAACTTCATATGTCTAATATTTTTCTTAGCTAGTGACTCTCGTGAAAATGAATCCACATAAGTAAAATACCAGAAATGGGTAGTTTTTTTCCCCCCATCAGCACTTTAATTGCATGGTTTGTATCATTTTGACTGCAGGATACCAAATTTTGAGGACAATAATATGGATAAATCAAGTTGTGCTTTACGAGCTAACTTCGCCTTGCGGAGATGTGACAGATGCTGGTGTCCAACAGTCGGATGCAATGTTGTTGTTGGGACTGGCAAACCGTATTGTCACGTCCCCATGACAAGGGTTCACTTTTGGATGTATAAGCTTCATTGCCTGGACTGATCCCATCCTGCCTTACAGTACTGGGGCACTGCTTCCCTGCTGTGCCAGATTAAACCCTATGGAGGCCCCTAGGCAATCGAAATATAGGGGGGGGCCCCTTCGTAAATAATCTAATACGTTTTTAATTTTACCAACCAACAATTTTAATAAATCAATTTTTGTTACACAAAACATTAACAATGATTAATGTTATTAAACAAAAAATTAATTTGAAACAATTTAAGAAAGCTTGATTGTAAATTTCTTTCAAGATCAAATCAACATTATTTTGATCTGTTGTCACGGGGCCTCTAGAAGGAGTGGGGCCCATAGGCCGATGTCAACTTTGCCCATCTAGTAATCCGGAACTGCTTCCCTGCCTAGACTGAGTTTATCAGAAGTGCATGATAGCGGCTGCAGCTTTAACTTGGGTAAGAGCACAGGAGCACTGTAGGCTGGGATGAAGGGGCACGGGGTGCGTGGAGAAAAACGTAAGCTCAAAGGCTTGTGATGCCCTTCTACGGGTGAGGAGTTTTTCTTCTACACTACCAACATTACCTGCTGTCCTGTGCTTCAACAAATAATACTATGGGTTGCCATCGCTAGAGCTGCTGCTCGACTCCATTTTTCGGTCAAGCCATTGCAACAGCTTTAGCGGTCTCCCTATTGTTTTTAAAACGAAATCATAACCATATACATAAAGGGGGTTTTGGTGATCAGGGTACATCCATTAGTCTGTGAAAGTGTCATTCACGTTTTGCTTCCACCCATAAACGCATACAGCAAAAGGTCAGCCCACTTTTCCCACTGGCTCACTTCAATTTGAGTGACCGAGCAAAGTCTGCTTTTTATTGTTTTATTTTAATTTTATACACCAGTAACTTATTTTGCTTGCACTTTGGGTGCCCAGTTATAATGCAACTCAATTTATTTATGTCTCTTTTTAAAGTTGTGTTATAAAATATTTAAGTGACATTGTAATATTGAGCTACCTGCGATTTGAATCAGGTGCAGATTTATTCTGGACTACTTCACAAAAATAAAATGCCTGACACAATTTATCTGTTTCTTTCCCCATTAGCAGAAATTATGCAGTCGAGTGTTTCGCTTTTAGAGACAACGCATGGGGTTAGCACATCTTTAGTGCAATAGATGAGCCTCACCTCCTGTGTACCACCCTTGTGATCATGGTGTCTCCGGGTCAGGCATTATTTTTTTTTTTTTTTTAAATATACATATACCACTCGTAAAACAGCCATAGCATTGATTTTTCGGTGGTGCAAGTTTTCTTTTTTGTGTGGCAAATGCTTCAAATAAAAAATAATAAATTAACCCCTGCGCCAGATCGCCAAGGCCAGCCAGACCTACTGACTTTGCCAATGCTTGTTCAGCACGGAAATACAAGAGTAGACAGCAAAGACTCTCAACTCTCAATCAAGCACAAGGAGAGTAGTCCCACTACAGAAAGTGATGAGGGGCCCGAGTTTCCCCATTTCTAACAAATATCTAATGTCCTTGGGCTGAACGGGGAACTCTTAAAAGGACCCCCATGCGCAGCCGGGGCCTACGTTACCCCTACGTGGCTGCCTCAGAGGCACAGATAGTAAGTAAGACTGGGGGTGAAGGGGGGGCGAGAGGTGAGCTTCAGATTTTCCACAATCAATTTAGCTTATGTTAGCTATTATAAGAGAAACAATATTCCGTTATTGTGTCAAGATTTCGTTATTGTGTCATTTGGTAACATTTTTTATGGCGGTTGAGAAAATGTTTGATACAATAAGGTAAATCTCCAGTACTATCTGACATACAGGTATTATCACTTAATAATAATGTTATAAGGGATCCTAAAAACAGATGTGCCACTACTATTGTAAATTGATGTACTTTGTTTGACTTAATGTGCTGGTTAGTGCAATAATTGCATGTTAGCACTTCATAGTAAAATGATCCACTTTATTATGATGGCTAAGGCAATAAATGTACATTAGACGGTTGCAATGTAATTTATGCATGAAATGTACCTGAGAAAATTTTAGTCTCACAGATATTTTTGGATATGCATATGGAAAAGTATGACATGCACTACGTTACTTTTAAAATATAAAATGTGCAATATTATTTTGTAATTATTTATGCTATGTGAATGGATCTTATCCTTTTGATAAGTTTTAAAATTGTATATATTGGATAGTTTTTATAATCTCTGCTGGGAATATGTCTTTGTAGAGGAATTTTAATGATTAATCGAGTTATTATGATTGTAATGTGAAGGTGTTGTGATTGCAATGATTTTAAGTAATCAAGCAATAAAGATTTATTACCAACGTATGCGAAGCAGCGCAGGAGGGAGGCTTGAGGGCCAATGGAAAGGGAAAGGAGTGCAGACTGTGAGGGGTACTTAACACATGGCATTTTGCAAAATACTTGTGTTTTAAGATCTTCAAAACAGAAGACCGTGCATGTGTTTTTGTCAGAGTTAATATTTTAAAATCCCAGGTGAAATCCGAACGACACCTTTACTATACCCGACTGAAAGCTCCTGTACCAAACTAGGAACTAAATAATGTATTTACTAGGGGGTGTAACACCCCAAACACTCCCCCTGAAGCTATGACTGACTGAAATATTTTTAAAGCGTTCGATTGGCGCGGCGTCTTGGCGCTATAGTACAGAAGAACAGGGTAGAGCAATTAGGGCATGGAAAAGATTCCTAAAACTCATTTTAGACTTTTGTGAACGAAGCGCAGGGGGCAGCGTATTCCATAACTTGGAGCTTTGGTGGGAAAAAGATTTCCCACCCCACCGGGCTCTCCGTATTCTGGGCTGACATACTAAATCCTGGCTGGCTGATCTCAAAGTGCGCTGCAGAGTATAACGCGGGAGAAGTTTGGCGCGATCGTCAGGTCCTTTCCCATACAGGGATTTGTGGAACAGGCAGAGGGCCTTAAACTGAATTCTGCGCCTAACTGGAAGCCAGTGAAGTTCGTGTATAGCTTTAGATGTGGGATGGCGTTTCGGCAAGTTCAGCAGGTCTCTGGCTGCCGCGTTTTGAATTGCTTGAAGCTTTGTCAATTGTTTTTCTCCAGTGCCCAGGTAGAGTGAGTTACAATAGTCCACTCGGGACATTACAAGGGCTCCCATCACCGTTTTCTTTAAAGTAGGCAGGATGTACGGTAGAATTTTTCTGCGCACCATAATGGTATAAAAACAGGCCGAGGTCATCTGGTTGATTTGCGCCATACAGGAAAGGTTTTTGTCTAGCAGAAATTCAAGATTCCTGACCTTATCCGCTGGGATAGGGCAGGAGCCCGCCTCAGGGGGCCACCAAAGGTGGCTCCAGACAGATGGTTTCAGGCCGAACTCCATTACTTCGGTCTTTTCCGTATTCAATTTTAGGAAGTTACGGCTCATCCAACCTTTAACATCTAGGAGGCAGTTCCTGAAACGTTCTGCTGTAGCTTCTACTGACTGGGAAATAGACACTACAATTTGTGTGTCGTCGGCATACGACACTAAAAGCAGGCCATGTGATTTAATTAGCGCAGCTAAAGGTGTGACATATAGATTGAACAATGTGGGCGATAAGGCCGAGCCTTGGGGTACACCTCCTGGGAGGGAGAATTCATCAGATTGAAGGCCTCCCCAGTGTACTTGTTGAATTCGAGCATCCAGAAAGGATGTTAGAAGGGCCAGAGCAGTATCTGTAATGTCCAAGGTTCTCAATCTGTTTAGTAGGACCGAATGGTTTACGGTGTCGAACGCCGCTGTTAAGTTTAATAAGATCAGGGACGTTCTGCCGCCTTCATCCATTGTCCTGCGTATGTCCTCCGTTGCCATGATTAGGGCAGACTCCGTTGAGTGGCAGGGCCGAAACCCATGTTGTGAGGAGTCTAATAAGTTGTTCTGGTCTACGTATCTCATTATCTCTTGATTCATGGCTTTCTCCAGAATCTTAGTTAGTAGAGGCAGACAGGATATTGGCCGATAATGTTTTGGTTCTGTAGGATCCAGGGTCTCCTTTTTGAGGATAGGCCGAATGCAGGCTTTCTTCCAACTAATGGGAAATTCACCCGAGCTGATAACCTTATTTAGTAGGGGTGTCAAGACTGCCGTTATAGTCTCTGGGATCATATGCAGTACATGAGGAGGACAGGGGTCCAAAGGGGACCCTGACTTCATCTGTGTGAGTAGGTCGCTGACCTGTGTCTCTTCTAAGAGAGGAAAGCGAGAGTAGTTGGAGGCAGCCTGGGTTATGTGCTCACAGTTATCAACAGTTGTGCCTACTGCTAAAATATTAAGGTCATCATAGACTGTTTGAACCTTCTGTTGAAAAAAGGTAGCAATACTCTTTACAAAGTTCTGATCAGGTGCAAAGACGGTGTCACGGGGGGCTCTTGCCAGGTGGGTGATTGTTTTAAATAATTCCCTGGAAGCGTTAGAGGCTTCTTGAATTCTTTTTGTAAAAAAGGCTGATTTAGCCTGGGCTATCACGGTCTTATATTCATTAAGGACTTTAGTATATTCCAGCTTATTATGCTGACTGTAGTCCGAGCGCCAGATACGCTCAAATCGCCGGCATTTGAGTTTTATTAATTTCACCTCTACAGAATACCATTGGGCAGTGGCAGACCGTCTTCTGGGTTAATTTCCACTGGGACTAGCTCCTCCACTGCATGGCTAATCCAGTTACGGAATCTAATCGCCCCAATTTCAGTGTTGTAGGGTTCGAGCGGTGGAGGATCCCTAGCCAGTGTGTTAGCTATGAGATTAGGGTCAAGCTTCTTCCAGGGGCGTGATTTTTCAGAAGTAAGAGACCTCTTCGGCAGCTAGTGGAACGATTTAGTTGCAAATTAAAACGGATGGCCTTGTGGTCGGAGCAAGGAACAGGTAGGACCGAAATTATTCTTATATGATCATTATTTGTAAAAATCCCGTCAAGGGTGGGTCCTGCTGCGTGCGTGGGATTCGAGACTAATTGATTCATACCAGAACTTCAGTTGTCAATTAATGTGGTTGATTCGGAATCATTATTATCTTCAAGGTGGAAATTGAAACCACCCAATATTGTGTAGGTGATCGAGTCTAACGTAGCTTCTAGGTATGTGTGGAGTGCTCTAATGAAAGGGGCTCTACGACCGGGAGGCCTGTAAGCAAGCAGGCCAGAGAATACCAGGTAATTGCTGTCTTTAACTTTAAAACTCATGGCTTCAGCCTCCAAATCCAATTGAGGAAGAGAGAATACTTTTAGATGGGATTTGTGAATTATCGCAATTCCACCTCCTGTTGCCCCTGATCTGTTAACATATCCTACAGAATAGCCTTCGGGAACTGCTACATTCCAGTCCGGGCCGGAGTTTGAAGCTTCGTATTTACCTTGCATATACCAAGCTATACCACTGTGCTGCCTCTAATCTCCCCTTTAATTATGAGAAAACTATAAAGCCATACAGAAAGTGATGAGTAAATGTATTGGTACTGTGCCCTATTTCATACTAAACTAGCAGTTGCTCTCTTACAACGGGTCACCTGAATGCATATTGCTTTCTATTTGGAAGAATAGAAACATTACTTCACAAGTAAGAAATCAAATTATTAACTATCTACAATAAATGTTGTACTCAATGTGTGTGTGTGTATATAGGTGTATATATATGTGTATATATATATATATATATATATATATATATATATATATATATATATATATATATATATATATATAAAAAATTCCCCAACAGCCTTGATATGAACATAACCTAAACTTTGGAAGTTACTTTGCCTTGCTGTAAAAGTACAAGGGCCTATTTACTATTTGAATCAGTCTAACTCCTTGGTACTCCAGTACGGCCAGCGGCCCAGCAGACTTTTCTTGGCGGCCTGCAGAACTTTTTGCCCTTCACATCTGTCCCGTAGCAGGCTCCCCGATGTTTTCAGTAAACACAAAAGATGGCTGATGGAGCATGCTCTAGCAACTTCACTGCGCATGCTTCAGTGGCCCTCTTTTGTGTTTACTGAAAGCATTGGGGAGCCCGCTACGAGTGAAGTCATACACCTGGCAGAGGCGGGAAGTAAAGGTCCTTTAAAAGTCAACTGTTGCACATTCACAGCTGACTTTTAAAGAGGCTTTTTGCAAGCTTTGCTTTGCCTTTGCCGCGCCTCCGCAGATCAGCCTAGCCTGCTCCCCTCCTTGCCACCCGACCAGTTTGTTTCCCTCCTGCTTGCCGCAAGCTAGCCTGCCCTGTTCGCCAGGTGGCATTTCAGGTCAATGTGTTGACTGCTTTTTTGGCTGTTTGTAGGCCTGTTTTACGGTCCGCTGGGCCATTTTTTATTTATGTTGATTTGCCTGATATTAAAACTAACATTGCCTGCAGAAAGCTCAAATCCAATTATCATGTAAACAAGGCATACATTTTGTTTTTTATGGTCTCCTGAGTGGGTTTTTACTAACTAACTATTTGCCCGATAATAAAACTAACATGGTCTTCAGCAAACTCAAATCCATGTAGTCTTCCATACCTTGCAAAAAACAACATTTACAGCATATTTTTTGCAAATTACGACAGTTTTTTTCTTGTAAACATGGTCTACTTTTTATGGTTTCCTGTGACTGTCTTTGCTATTGATTTCCCCTTTTTTTCCCTATGTAATTCAGAAATGGGAGCCACCTATTTTGGTGCCAGGTCTATTTTCTGTCCCAGTCTGACACTGCTAATAAAAAAGGATTGCTGACAATAATGATGGTGACTTAATTACCTTGTTTGGGCCTCTGCAGAGCCTTAAAACTAGTAGTTGCATTGTCCAGTAATGTTTTGAAAAGTGTGTTTTACTTTAGCTCCGTTCCCACCGCCCTCACATGCAGGCCAATTGGTGCATCCCTGGACCATAAACCAGATTGGCCCCGAGAATTTGTGAGTACCCATGGCCTAAATGAATGTACTCAATAGAGCCAGGTTGGGGTAACAGGAAGGGGTAATAAAGGTCTAAGTTCGGATTTTCTCAATCAAAAAGTTCTGGCCACTTATCTAATTTAATGTTTTGAACTTTTAGTCTAATTTAATTGGACCCAGCCAACAAAAATAGGCTACATGACCTGTATAAAATAAATGCATCTAAACAATGTGATGATGAAAGTTGCTATCTGTAGCAAAAAGCCAATTATGGTATGTGAAACCATTTTCAAAGCACACGTCTGTAAAACCAATAGTGGTCAACTACATATCACACCACTGAAAGCTTTACAATAGTAGAAAAAAGGCTAAACTCTGAAGCTCAATTAATTGTAACGACCCAGTATTGAGTGGATGCAATGCCTGAAGAAGAGAGACAGACTTGCACAGGACAGATTAAGACCACAATGCTGAAAAGAAGGACCTAGTTCATGATCAAAGAGAGAAAGAAACCTGATCGTGCCTAACACTAAATGCAGTGGGATGAAGACACAAGTCAAGACATCAGGACAGACATTTTTTGGGCGCCTGAGGTAGACAAACAGTGGTTGAGCAGTCACTTTGGGGGTAGACAACCCAAATAAAATAAGGGTGATTACAACTTGGCCAGAAAATGTTGACACCCTGCCCAAACAGGAATTTCTGCATGGGGTAGAATTATTATGGGCAAAGTAACCAGTACACTGCGATTAAGTCCACATCACCCAGACACATTTCAGCAGGTTAAGCCTGCTGAAATATAACTGGGGAAAGTCAAGCAGACAATGGGACACGTGGAGTTTTCTATGTAAAGCATCACAATCTGCATATCATACCACATTTTTACGGTAAGACTCAAAAGTCGATAATTATAGTCCCTGATAGCTACAGAGCTGCGAGTATCTGATTTTATTGAGTTAATGACTTTTAAAAACAACTCCGCGGCACACACAATGGGCCTAAGTCTCTGTGCAAACCCTTGAGTCGGGATTCTTAACATAAGGTATTTGGACCACTAGTGTGTGATTATTTGTAAAAAACAAATAATATTAGTATATTAATAAAAGTGCATACAGAGAATAATTCAGAAGAGAAAATGTTACATATTAAAATGCCCAGTAAATGTGAAGGAATTTGACACTAAAAGCTTAAAACAAAGTTAGTATCCTTATATTCATTTGTGGCAATATTACAAGTACAGTACACTGAATACGTACTAAGAAAGCGAGGAGAAAAAAATGACAAAGTGATATGCAAGAGTCTAGCATATAGCTATATCTTTTAGAAATAAAACGACATTTTGAAAAGCTTCACCCTTCCCATTCCGATGTTTCGATTTTCACATATTTTGTTTTAGATTTAAATAAAATATTCCATTATTTGTGTATTTGTTTGATGGAGACTTGTTGCTGTATTTTTTGTGTATTGTTTTGAGATTCAAATCAAAGAAGTTGAATAGGTCAGAGCCCCCAGATTCTAGTAGTGTTCAAGTGATGGTACACAAAAGTCAACAGGGTTAGGAACCACTGACCTGAGAGATTATGCCCATGGATTGAAAAGCACATGAAGACTCAAAATTTTAATATGCAAGGGCTATTGTAAATGTGCCCTTGAAGGCAAGCTGACAATGACGTTTAATGGCAGGTGGACAGAGGCTTGGTGGGCAAAACGGGAAATATGCAATGGAGACAGAAACATTAGTGGGTAATTCGTGAGAACAGCAGTGGAAAACAAAACCTTCTGGAGGTAACTAAGGCGGGGGGTGTAAAAGGGTATTAGAGGGAATCTCCAGAGGCAGGTACACGGCGAGTAGGATGAGGGCTCTGCAGACTGGCACAAGGGGTGTGGGGATCTTCAGAGAAAGTCACACGAGGGGACAATCCTGGAGGAAGGAATACAGGTGTATCGGGGGTCTCGAGATCCGGGCACAAGAGGGGGTCTCTGGAGACAGGTACACAAATGGGGTAATCTGCAGAGGCAAGTACACTAGAGGAGTCTACGGAATCGGACACATGAAGAAGTAGGTCTGCGAAGGAAGAACACTAGGGGATTCTGCAGAGGCAGGTACACAACAAGGGTGATCGGCAGGAACACGGGGAATGGGGTCTACATGGGCAGGCACATAAACAGGTGTCTGGAGGAGGAGCATAATGGCGGAGGTAGTATCTGGAAGCAAACACGAGGGGTGGGTTGAGAAGGCAGGTACACCAAGAAGCGGGAGTAGTCACCCCGATGCAGACACACAAGAGATGTCATGAAGGTAGGGGCAAAAGGGGAAGGGACATCCAGAGGCAGGCTCTCGAGGTAGGGTGACTGCAGAGGAAGGGTCACAGAGGATTCCTCAGTGGCAGTCACAGGTGGTCGGTCTGGGGAGACTGACACCACGAGACAGTGACGTCTCGGGGGGAGGCAGATGGGACTTGTGTCCTATGTCGATTGGTCCTATCTCTATCTTGAGCCCCGCCAGCACATCTGTTGCATGTACCTGGAGGCAACACACAATTTTGCCTTGACACACTCATGAAAGCAGAGATATTATGCGTAAAACGTTACTTTGTGTATGTCTTTATATATACAAAGATATAAAGAGACAGTGAGCTTTTAACATTTTGAGAACACATGCATATAAAAATACGCTTACACACTCCTTATAATTGCCCGTTGTAGGTGCCCCATCTGTTTATTTGTGATTCAGTTCGTACCATCCTAAAATCCGCAAAGAGTGACACCACTGTCAAGGGAGGAGGTCTGAAGAGGCAGGTAGGTACACCACTAGTGGTGACTAATGAGAAGGAAACACGAGATGGTTCTTAAAAGGAAAATACATGAAGGTTGGCGGACGACAAAAATCTGTTTGAAGAGGTTTCGCATTTAAAATAGAGTGTAAATGGAGGTTAACAAATGAGGGTGTAAGCAGCGAAGTAAAACCAAACAGAATGGTGGGTGGAGTGGACAATAACATCCATAACCTACGTCAACATAATAGATTTACATTATGATACAGGACTGGTCGAAGCCCGGGATTTGAAGGGGGACTAACAACCATAAGGTTCCTCGGAAACAGAGAGCACAAGGGGGTGGGGGCAGGTGCACCCTTTCCTGCCCGGAAGTCAATCTCGCTCCCAGCTCACCTGCTCGGGGGTATCCTTCTCGCTCACGGTGGCCAGCGGAGTCCTAGCTGACGTCATGTTTGCGGTGGACCCTGAGCGGGTCTCCGGTGCCGGTTGTTGCAATACGGGCCCTGATTCAGTCCCTCATGGCGGTGCCGCCTCCCTCTCACCGCGGCCGTCACTGCCGGCCTCTGCGCGCCGCTCCCACAGGTGTCCGCGCGCTCCGCCCTCCACCGCCGGCGCGCGACCAGGCTCGTGCACTGCCCTGCAGCTCGAGCACACACCACTTCCTGTGCTTGCCCTCCACGTCTGACAGGTGTCAGTCTACCCTTCGACCGTCACAGCACGAAAGAGGTGTATACACCCGGAACTACTATGCAGCTGTGACCCCCGTTGCTGCCGCTCCTGTTAGTACCACGGCCACCTCCCAGCCTCCCCAACATGGCCGCCCGCCCCCACACAAACACTTCGGCAACTTTCGAGACCTCGGCCCACTTCGGCTATTTCCGGCACATGTCGGTTACAGAGTCTTTTCGATTATTTCCGGTTACGTTCGGGTCGGGGGTCACTCTTAAAAAGGGACAAAGATTTCGGCAATTTACGGCACAACTTGAGAAAAGAAAAAACCGTGGCTACGTCAAGACATAACTAAACATAGTTGCTTCCGAGAACCGGTTGAATTGCATAGACATGGAAGAAGGACCTAATGCGTCCAGAGTGGGCGTGTTTACGACATACTTCCGGCTAAATATATTTGCATCTTTTTAAAGCCGGAAATATTATTCTTAGAAGCCTACGCTCAGCGACTGCTGCATAGAACCTGTGCCCAAGAGCGAATGCCCAGAGCGCTTGCTGCTTACAGATATATGTTTGGTTTGATTGTCCTGAACGGGGGATACATCAAAAATATAGATCTCCAATTTCCACGGGCGTAGTAGATCCTACATGTGAGACCAGAATTCTATATCAGGACCGTAGGCTCAGATTAATCTTCTCTATCTTTACTGCAAAACCTACAGCAGCCAATAAAAAAACAGTAAAACACAAACTACGTTTCCCAGAAGCCCATCAACCAACCAGGGGTCACCCACCCCTATATCGCATACAACACAGGAGGACTTCTTGTCTTTCTTTGCTGCTGCAGCTTGAGTTAAGATGTGTGCAGGGGAGTCTGTGCTTTGTGATTCGCTCTGTTTGTTATCCCAGAAAGCACTGATTGCTGGGTCTGCGTCTTCCTAGTTTGCTTGGGGCCAGGGAACATAGCTGGGGGTGAAAGAGTAAAGGGCACAGGAGGGAACTCTAGAGTGACTACCTGGGGACACTGGACCTTTGCTCCATGTCTTGTCCATTGCTAAACTGCGTCGGACCAGGGGAGTGTAAAGGAAGGACAGCCTGCAACAGAGGATACCTCAGGCTCTCTTGGTGAAGGGATGGGCTGCAGATTCCTGGCTTGACCAGGACCCAGCTGATGCCCAGAAGCCTGAGGTGCCGTGAGAAGCCCTCCTCATCATTAGATAGATCTTGCACATAGCTGCACTGATCAGTAAGGACACCTCCACCAAACACCGAAGGTCAGAACCCCTGGCACCCACCAGGGTAGTGTTCGCTATTTGGGCACTTTTAAGGGGAGGTGGGTGGGGAGCACGAACCAATTCATGAGTTCCTGGACGCATAGAGAACGTGCCTGGTACAAGGACACTCGCACATCTTCCATAGGAAAGTGCACTTTGAGAATTTGGCCAAGACCCTTTTGAAAAAATTAGCCCCCGGGCATAATGTTTGGTGCTCGGCCAAGGGCACACAGCCAGACAAATCACTTTCGCGGACCCCGTACGTGATAGAAGCAGACGGAAAAAGACGGTTCATGAGCCCCCGGGTGCACCAGCTGGTGCACGGCCTAGGGGCACATGACTCAAAGACCCAGTGACTACTTTCGCTCCAACTGCAGGCAGGACAAACCCAGACCAAACTGGACCAGGAAAGAAGAGACTGGATGATTCGTGAGCCCCTGGGTGCACACACACATACAGCCAACTTATCTCCACTCATAGTGAGCTCCCAGGCACACCAGTAGCTGCAGGACTGGGGAGCACACAGAGACACAGGACCCAGATAAAAGCAAATTGAGCCCCCCAGGCGCACAGGCTGGTACATACCCAGGGGGTCACACAAGCTAACTGTGCGTATCACAAAGTGAGCTCCTGGGAACATCGGATGGTTTACGCCCAGAGGGTACACCAAGGCACAGAACACACATGATGAGACGAAACAGGATCGCAGTTACAAGAGAAGTGAACCCCAGGGCGCACTTGCTGGTGCACAGCCAGGGGGCACACACAGCCCACACCACCCCTATAAATACTGCTCAACTCTAAGGGGCTGGTGTAAAATAAGAGATGGCTGCCGCAAAAAGCTGTGCAGCGGCAATTGGAGGTGCCAGAGAAGGAACACATGCTAATCACGAAGATAAAGGCAATCAACAGCAAGAAGGTAATATACCAATAACAAACATCATGTTTACAGTTAGGTTTTGAAATAAAAGAAAAACCAAAAATACAACACAAATATTAAGCACCTCATGGAGATAGTTGTAAAATAAGTTTTTAAGAAAGACGCTTCCCATTCAAATTAAAGTCTTTAGAAGAAATTGAATTTTTGATATCAGACTCACGCTAGAAACAGACTACCAGACTTTCCTATTTACATACAATAGTAAGAAACACAATCCAGAACGAGCAGGCTATAAGGTAACACCAATTGCTGCACAAGGAGAGGTAACAGTACATGTATATAATCCCTTTGCCTCTCCTTCTGAAATTGAACTTTTCCTATACAGACACTGTGAGAAAGTAAGGGGAAGAATAGAACTACATAACAAGTGGGGTGCTTGGGTTGGGAAAAGACGATATATGTTCCTCTGATTATCAGCTGAAAATTGCATAGGGAGCAGAACGCGCCCACCACTACATTTTTCCATAGGTTCTAACTAAGGGTTTTTACATTAGCATGTTAGCTCGTTTTCTGCAAGCAATGTTTACAGTTTGGCCTCACTAAAGATGTTGTCGGGATTATGGGAACACAACTATGTCTGCGATCACTGAACGTCAGTATGTAGGGACTGAGTCACTGTGAGAAGTTGGCCTGATGTGCAGTGCTCACTATTCTAGTGATCACTATATATCAGTCCAAACAACCCTTATTGATGATTGGTTGTAAGTCAACCTTATAGACCAGCTATCCTAGTAGCATGGATACGAGCAGTCTAAGGCTAAGACTCTAGAGGGCGTGTTAAGCCAGCTGTTTTACCATCACATTACCCCTTGAACACCCAGTGAAAGGACACCACACAAGTGTTATGAAAATAAACAGTGTATTTATTAGAATCACAACAACCCTGTACTCTTTATGAGGACAGGGTGCTAGGCACACAACAAAACTCTTACGAAAATACTTAAGTTAGCACGTTATACACAAATGCCCGAGGGGCACGAAAAACCATATACTTCAAAAGTGGGATGCGAATTACTAGCAGGTAAGTAACAGTTCTAATAGGCTTTGGAATCGCTAGGACTGGACTAGGGAATCGTTAGATTACTACTAGGAGGCCCAGGGGACTCGGGTGCAGAGTGTGCACTCTCACGCGGGATGCGGGACAAAGTCTATGGAAGCTAGAATTCACAAAGTTAGTGTTCACGGGCGAACCCGACCTGGTAGGAAGAAAACGACAGTGGATCCTGACCCTAGGATAGTGAGGCTATGCTGGGACACCGAAGTGCCGAAGTTACCTAGCCCAGGGGCTGCAGCTGCATAGGTCTGAAAAGACGTCGGGGATCTCGTTGCCGGACCAGGAGCCTGGAAGAAGGAAGTTGCTGGCAGGCGACCAGTGAAGGAAAGTTCGATGGATCCAAGCCTGGATCAAGGAAGAAGAAAACCTGAAAGCAGAGGGGACCAAGTTCTTGAATCACTAGCCAGTGATTAAGTGGGCACCAGGATGGCACCGGGCGAAGTCACCGCAGTCAGGTGAGTGGGCGCTGCTGGGCTCTGCAGTCTCTCGGACCAGGAGGCGTTGTCGGCGACCAGGAGGGAGGTGCGAGCTGTCCCACGAAGGATGAAGTCGTTGGCGTCGAAGTTACCCAGGATTGGGCAACAAGCCTTGGCTAATTCAAGCCCACGCGGTGGACTCAAAATGGCGTCTTGAGTGGACCAGGAGGGTCCAGGGTGCTCCTCTTCTGGGAGGGAGCAAGGGCCAGTCTGGAGCAACCAGACCAGCAGCAGAAATGTCGTCGGGCGTCGTCAGGAAGGCCACAAGCCAACGGGCTAGTAGCCAAACAACGCGGTGAGCAGCGGAAAGCAGAAGGGCCCCACGCCGATCGTGGAGATGCTGGGGGGCTGCACTTCGGAGCTGGAGCTGCTCAGAGTCGGGGCTTCTCGGACCCCAAAGCACTCACCAGTAGATTACTCGGCGGGCTTGCTGGAAAGAAGTCGTGCAGTCTTGCAGATGGCCGGTCCCTTGAGGTCTCGTCGCACCCACGGTTCTCAGCTGGGCTGTAGAGGTGGGTAGAGGTCAGAGGTGCCAGGGAAGCCGGTTCTCGTCGAGCTGGGCAGTCGGATTCCGGAGGAAGGACTTACAGCAGACCGCAGTGTTCTTAGATGGTGCCTGCGGATGCAGGGTGACTACTCCTTAGTCACAAGGGAGAAATCTTCGGAAGAAGTCTTGAGTTCCTTTCGCAGAAAGTAGTTTCAGGATTCAAAGATGATCTGATTTGGAAGGGGGCCAGTCTCTACCTTTATCCTGTAAAAAGGGGCTGGCACGCGACTAAGTCCTGCCCTATGGGTGGGACTAGGAGGGGGGTGGTTACACCCACTTCCTTGGCGGGCTTTTCCCCAGCACAGGGTCTGGAGTGACCCTGGAACTGGTTCCAGCCAGCCTATGCACAGTGAGCACCGGGGTGCCACGTGCAGTCACCTTCCTCTAAAGCCCTGCCTACCTACAATACACAAAACCCTGTCTGGGACGGTGCTGGCACCGCCCCTGGCAGGAAACCCTTTGTCCTTATCTCCTGCTCTGGGAGGACTCCCAGCAGCAGGAGGGCAGACTTGTGTCTCGGTGGCAGCATCCATTTTGTGGATGCTAAGGCTCTGTCTGACTTTTAACCGGGTTATAGGTTACAGGCATGTCGTGTCCCTCTAGAAGGGTGGAATGCTAACCCCGTCGCCAGAATTGGCGAGGGGTTAGTATTCCAATTCGTATGACACCTTACTCGACATGTTTTGATAAAGCGATACCAGAGTCGGCACATAACCGCGAGGATTATAATGCACTTAAGAGTATATGGTATGCGATATCATGGAAACGGCTAAGGGATGGATCCCGAAAGCCGCAGACAGGCTCAGCTCATGCTAGAGCACCATCTCACACGATTCCCAGCACTCTGCCTTCAGGATTGTTAAGGCCTGCTATAGGAGTGACTGATAGGAGATCTGTGTGTCCATTTTTAGGGTTAGGTATAGGTATACTATATCTAAAGCAAAGGGTGAGTACACCACCTTGCCCCAGCTGTCGTGCAGCCAGTTGTGTCAGTTTTAGTTAGTCAATCCAGGGGTGGCATAATACATGCTTCAGCCCCTGGGAGACTTCTGGGTGCACCTCAGCCCTGGGTACAGGGACTTGGAGAGGGCCCAGTGCCAATTCAGTACCTAAGTACAATTTGGATAGAGAGAACAGCTAGGCTGTGGGTCTGATTAGCAGGCCCACAGCCAGGGAAAGTCGTAAACCAGTGCAGCAAAAAGCAAAAATCTGGGTGATCATAGGATTGCAGACCCTACTCTCCTACATGACCCCCCCCCAAACTTTGGGACAATAAACTAACCTTGACCAGGTGAGTCTTCTTGCTCTAAGTGGAAATACCTGGAGAGCCCATCAGCATTGCTGTGATCAGTCCCAGGTCTATGCTCCACTGTAAAATCCATCCCCTGTAGGGAAATGGACCACCTAAGCAGTTTGGGGTTTTCACCCTTCATCTGATTTAGCCACAAGAGGGGCTTATGGTCTGTCTGAATGGTGAAGTGAGTGCCAAACAAGTAGGCCCTCAGCTTCTTCAGGGCCCAGACCACAGCAAAGGCCTCCCTCTCAATAGCTGACCAATTTTTCTCTCTGGGTGTCAGCCTCCTACTAATGAAAGCAATAGGCTGATCATTACCATCAAAATTCAGTTGAGACAGAACAGCTCCCACACCCAACTCAGAAGCATCTGTTTGGACAATGAATGGCTTGGAGTAATCTGGACTCTTGAGGATAGGTGCTGTGCACATGGCCTGCTTTAGGTCATTGAATGCTTTCTGACAGCTTGCTGTCCACTGAACTTTCTTTGGCATCTTCTTGCTTGTCAGGTCATTAAGGGGGGTCACTATGGACCCATAATTTCTGACAAACTTCCTATAGTACCCAGTCAGGCCCAAGAAAGCTCGAACCTGAGTCTGGGTGATTGGAGGAGTCCAGTCCCTGATGGCCTGTATCTTACTCTCCAGTGGCTGAACCTGGCCTCCACCTACAAGGTGGCCCAGGTACACAACCTGTGACTGCCCTATCTGGCACTTTGTGGCCTTGATAGTGAGGCCTGCCTTTTGCAGGGCCTCTAACACTTTCCTCAGGTGGACCAGGTGATCCTCCCAGGTGGAGCTAAAGACAGCAATATCGTCAAGATAAGCTGCACAGAAGTCATCCAGCCCAGTGAGGACTTGATTCACCAACCTTTGGAAGGTGGCAGGTGCATTTTTCAGTCCAAAGGGCATTACCACAAATTGATAATGCCCTCCAGGGGTAGAAAATGCTGTCTTAGGTTTGGCTTCCTCAGCTAACCTGATTTGCCAATACCCAGCTGTCAAATCAAATGTGCTTAAGAAGTTGGCAGAAGCCAATCTATCTATAAGCTCATCTGCTCTTGGTATTGGGTGGGCATCAGTCTTAGTGACTGCATTGAGGCCTCTGTAGTCTACGCAAAACCTCATCTCTCTCTTACCACCCTGGGTGTGAGGCTTTGGCACTAGAACTACTGGGCTAGCCCAAGGGCTATCTGAGGGCTCAATGACTCCCAGTTCCAACATTTTCTGCACTTCAGTTTTTATGCAGTCTCTAACATGATCAGGCTGTCTGTAGATTTTACTCTTGACAGGCAGACTGTCTCCAGTGTCAACATCATGGGTACACCAATCAGTTTGGCTGGGTGTCAGAGAGAACATATGTCGAAAGGATTGCAGAACTTGCCTGCAATCCTGTTGCTGATGTTCAGTGAGGCTGCCACAAAAGACAACACCATCAACTGATCCATCATCAGGATTCTGAGTGAGCAGGTCTGGGAGAGGGTCACTCTCTTCCTCCTGTCCCTCATCTGTGGCCATGAGCAAGCTCATGTCCTTCCTGTCAACATATGCTTTGAGCCTGTTAACATGGAGCACTCTGAGAGGGCTCCTGGGAGTTCCAAGGTCCACCAAGTAGGTAACCTCTCCCTTTTGCTCAATGATGGTGTGGGGCCCAGACCATTTGTCTTTCAGAGCTGCTGGGGCCACTGGCTCCAGCACCCACACCTTCTGTCCTGGCTGGTACACAGTCAGTACAGCCTTTTGGTCATGCCAAGCTTTTTGAAGTTCCTGGCTGGCCTCAAGGTTTTTAGATGCCTTTTCCATATACTCAGCCATCCTGGAGCGGAGACCAAGTACATAGTCCACTATGTTGGTTGCAGGCTTTTTGAGAGGTCTCTCCCATCCTTCCTTCACCAAACACAGGGGTCCTCTTACAGGATGCCCATACAGAAGCTCAAAAGGGCTGTAGCCAACCCCCTTCTGTGGGACCTCTCTGTAAGCAAACAAAAGGCAGGGGATCAGGACATCCCATCTTCTCCTAAGAGGTTCAGGTAGTCCATGAATCATCCCTTTCAGGGTCCTGTTGAATCTCTCAACAAGCCCATTGCATTGTGGATGATAGGGTGTGGTGAACTTGTAGTTCACACCACACTCTTTCCACATGGCAGTCAGATATCCTGACATGAAGTTTGTACCTCTGTCAGAAACGACCTCCTTAGGGAAACCCACTCTGGAGAACACTCCAACTAGGGCTCTTGCCACTACAGGGGCTGTAGTGGTCCTAAGGGGAATAGCCTCAGGATACCTGGTGGCATGGTCCACCACCACCAGTATAAACTTGTGTCCTGATGCTGTCTGGGGTTCCATTGGACCAACAATGTCAATCCCCACTCTTTCAAAGGGAACCCCCACCACAGGTAGTGGTATAAGGGGGGCCTTTGTTGTGCCACCTGACTTACCACTGGCTTGGCAAGTGACACATGAGCGACAAAACTCCTTGGTATTCTCATTCATATGGGGCCAGTGAAAGTGTGAGACAAGCCTGTCCCAAGTCTTTGTCTGACCTAAATGACCTGCAAGGGGAATCTCATGGGCCAAGGTGAGAAGGAAACCTCTCAGAGACAAGGGGATGACCAGCCTCCTGGTTGCACCAGGCTTGGGGTCTCTTGACTCAGAGTACAGGAGTCCATCTTCCCAGTATACCCTGTGGGCACCTGTGGCATTCCCTGCAGCCTCAGCAGCAGCCTGCTGTCTGAGGGGTTCAAGGGAAGGGCAGCTCAACTGTTCCTTCCCCAGGTCTGCTCTGGAGGGTCCCCCTGAGCCCAGAAACTCAACTTGATCAAGTTCAAGCTCTTTAGGCTCAGTTTCCCTCAGCTCTGCTAGATCAGCCTCCTCAGAGACTTGATCCTCAACCTGGGGCAAGGGGGAAGGCAAAGCCTTACCCTTACTGCTCTTCTTCTTGGGAGGTGTCTGGTCCATAATTTCAGGATCCAGCACCTGTTCAGTGGGGCATCTTCTGGCCTGTGACCTAGTCACAGCAAGCACATGTGCTGGCAAGCCTAACATCTCCATGTGAGTCCTCTGCTCCACTTCTGACCATTGTGATGACTCCAAATCATTGCCCAACAAACAATCAACTGGGAGGTCTGAACTGACTACAACTTTCTTTTGTCCCTTCACTCCACCCCAGGAGAAAGCTACAATTGCCACACTATGACTAGTAGTGACATTGCTGGCATTGGTCACCAGGAAATCAGTACCTGGCATGATCTGTCCAGGGTCCACAAAGTTAGGTGTCACCATGGTGACACTGGCACAAGTGTCCCTATAGGCCTGAGCCATTTTGCCATTAATCAAAGGTGTCTGCCTGTATTTGCCCAAAGTATTGGGACTTATTTCAGGGGACATATCCACATCCCCTGTACAGACAAGGACAGCCTGAGTGAGTGTGCCAACTAAGTTGTCAGATCCCTCAGTACCCAAGGTTAACCCAACTAATGCCTTGGGAGTGACACTACCACTACTGACTGTACTAGGGGGTGCAGTTGCTTTAGGAGCTGTAGTGGTAGGAGTTTGTCCTCCTCCTCTTTTGGTGCACTCACTAAACCAGTGAGATTTACTTTTGCAGTACTGGCACCACCTTTTGGACTGGCCTTCTTGAGCCTTCTTCTTCTGGGAAGCCTGACCCCCACCCTCTTTGGTTTGTTGGGGACCTGGTGAAGACTTCTGGTCATTTTGCTCATTCTTGACATTACCCTTCTGGTCTGCTTTCTTCTGACCACCCTGGTTCTGGTTCTGGTTCTGCTTGATCCTTGTCCTGACCCATTTGTCTGCCTTCTTTCCCAATTCTTGGGGAGAGGTCAGATCTGAATCAACAAGGTGCTGGTGCAGCAACTGGTTCTGACAATTGTTCAAAATTTGTTCTCTCATCATTAGATTATACAATCCTGTGTAATCTGTAACCTTGCTACCCAGCAACCAGCCCTCCAAAGCCTTAGTGGCACAATCCACAAAATCAGACCAGTCCTGAGACTGAGTTTTCTGGGTGTCTCTGAACAGCAACCTGTACTGCTCAGTGGTTAAACCAAACCCATCAACCAGTGTATTCTTCAGGACCTGGTAATTGTTAGCATCCTCCACTCTTGTAGTGAGGAGCTTATCTCTACCTTTACCATCAAAGGAGAGCCACAGTATAGCTGCCCACTGACTCTGGGGAATGTTCTGCACAGTGCAGGCCCTCTCCAGAGCAGCCATCCATTTCTGGATGTCATCCCCTTGTTTAAAGGGGGGCACTATTTTAGTCAGGTGTTTAGTATCTAAACCCTTCTCTCTATCTCTTGGGAGATTGCTGCCACCAGTGGGAGCTAGCCCACTCATCTGCTGCTCTCTTGCCAGGGCAAGCTTCTCTTTGGCTAGGGCAATTTCTTCCCTTTCAATCCTCAGTTCAGCTTGTCTCATCCTAGCTTCATGCTCCTTTCTCTGAGGGGAAGTAAACCTCCTCTGTGGAGGATTCCTTCTCCCCTGAGAAGAGGCATTAGAGTGCAGAGATCTATTGGAGTCCCTAGAAAGAGATCTATCTCTCCTAACTCCAAGGTTAGGCCCACTTCGGGTTAGTACTGGGGGGCCCCCAGATCCTAGCCCAAGTAAGTCTAAGTTGGTCCTAGTTAGCCTTCTGACTACCTCAAGACCCTTGTCTACCTCATCCCCAGAGAGTACCTCCTCATCCTCCTCCTCAACTGCTGAATCAGTGTTGGGGAGGTCTGGATCCCCAGAGGTTCCCTCTAAGGCTGGCATGCTCTCATGTAACTGAGAGAACTTTCTGGCATCATATGTCTCTAAGAGACCTATCAGAAAGGGAAGGGTGGGGTTAGACCCCTGCTTCAGTTTCCTGGAGACACAGAGTTGCCTCATCTCCTGAAAATTGAGAGCTGCATATCTTGAAGTGACCTGTGGAGGGTCAACACTGACCAGGGGAGTCTCAGTAGAGTCCCCCTGAGTCGACATGCTTTTCTAGTGAGGTGTAAGTGGTGCACTTACCTACACTATATGTTTGCCTACTGATCCCTTGCTAGAGTTGTAGTTTAGGGTGTGCTAGGCCCTAGGAGCTACAACAGCTGGTTCAGTAGAACTCAGAGTATTCTAAGCTAAGTTATATGTACCTTTAGTACTTATGTGATCTTTCACAAGATATTCTTAGGGCATGTGTGGTAAAACAACAGCAAGCTCAAATCCCAACCGCTGCTCACCAATGTGAGAAGTTGGCCTGATGTGCAGTGCTCACTATTCTAGTGATCACTATATATCAGTCCAAACAACCCTTATTGATGATTGGTTGTAAGTCAACCTTATAGACCAGCTATCCTAGTAGCATGGATACGAGCAGTCTAAGGCTAAGACTCTAGAGGGCGTGTTAAGCCAGCTGTTTTACCATCACATTACCCCTTGAACACCCAGTGAAAGGACACCACACAAGTGTTATGAAAATAAACAGTGTATTTATTAGAATCACAACAACCCTGTACTCTTTATGAGGACAGGGTGCTAGGCACACAACAAAACTCTTACGAAAATACTTAAGTTAGCACGTTATACACAAATGCCCGAGGGGCACGAAAAACCATATACTTCAAAAGTGGGATGCGAATTACTAGCAGGTAAGTAACAGTTCTAATAGGCTTTGGAATCGCTAGGACTGGACTAGGGAATCGTTAGATTACTACTAGGAGGCCCAGGGGACTCGGGTGCAGAGTGTGCACTCTCACGCGGGATGCGGGACAAAGTCTATGGAAGCTAGAATTCACAAAGTTAGTGTTCACGGGCGAACCCGACCTGGTAGGAAGAAAACGACAGTGGATCCTGACCCTAGGATAGTGAGGCTATGCTGGGACACCGAAGTGCCGAAGTTACCTAGCCCAGGGGCTGCAGCTGCATAGGTCTGAAAAGACGTCGGGGATCTCGTTGCCGGACCAGGAGCCTGGAAGAAGGAAGTTGCTGGCAGGCGACCAGTGAAGGAAAGTTCGATGGATCCAAGCCTGGATCAAGGAAGAAGAAAACCTGAAAGCAGAGGGGACCAAGTTCTTGAATCACTAGCCAGTGATTAAGTGGGCACCAGGATGGCACCGGGCGAAGTCACCGCAGTCAGGTGAGTGGGCGCTGCTGGGCTCTGCAGTCTCTCGGACCAGGAGGCGTTGTCGGCGACCAGGAGGGAGGTGCGAGCTGTCCCACGAAGGATGAAGTCGTTGGCGTCGAAGTTACCCAGGATTGGGCAACAAGCCTTGGCTAATTCAAGCCCACGCGGTGGACTCAAAATGGCGTCTTGAGTGGACCAGGAGGGTCCAGGGTGCTCCTCTTCTGGGAGGGAGCAAGGGCCAGTCTGGAGCAACCAGACCAGCAGCAGAAATGTCGTCGGGCGTCGTCAGGAAGGCCACAAGCCAACGGGCTAGTAGCCAAACAACGCGGTGAGCAGCGGAAAGCAGAAGGGCCCCACGCCGATCGTGGAGATGCTGGGGGGCTGCACTTCGGAGCTGGAGCTGCTCAGAGTCGGGGCTTCTCGGACCCCAAAGCACTCACCAGTAGATTACTCGGCGGGCTTGCTGGAAAGAAGTCGTGCAGTCTTGCAGATGGCCGGTCCCTTGAGGTCTCGTCGCACCCACGGTTCTCAGCTGGGCTGTAGAGGTGGGTAGAGGTCAGAGGTGCCAGGGAAGCCGGTTCTCGTCGAGCTGGGCAGTCGGATTCCGGAGGAAGGACTTACAGCAGACCGCAGTGTTCTTAGATGGTGCCTGCGGATGCAGGGTGACTACTCCTTAGTCACAAGGGAGAAATCTTCGGAAGAAGTCTTGAGTTCCTTTCGCAGAAAGTAGTTTCAGGATTCAAAGATGATCTGATTTGGAAGGGGGCCAGTCTCTACCTTTATCCTGTAAAAAGGGGCTGGCACGCGACTAAGTCCTGCCCTATGGGTGGGACTAGGAGGGGGGTGGTTACACCCACTTCCTTGGCGGGCTTTTCCCCAGCACAGGGTCTGGAGTGACCCTGGAACTGGTTCCAGCCAGCCTATGCACAGTGAGCACCGGGGTGCCACGTGCAGTCACCTTCCTCTAAAGCCCTGCCTACCTACAATACACAAAACCCTGTCTGGGACGGTGCTGGCACCGCCCCTGGCAGGAAACCCTTTGTCCTTATCTCCTGCTCTGGGAGGACTCCCAGCAGCAGGAGGGCAGACTTGTGTCTCGGTGGCAGCATCCATTTTGTGGATGCTAAGGCTCTGTCTGACTTTTAACCGGGTTATAGGTTACAGGCATGTCGTGTCCCTCTAGAAGGGTGGAATGCTAACCCCGTCGCCAGAATTGGCGAGGGGTTAGTATTCCAATTCGTATGACACCTTACTCGACATGTTTTGATAAAGCGATACCAGAGTCGGCACATAACCGCGAGGATTATAATGCACTTAAGAGTATATGGTATGCGATATCATGGAAACGGCTAAGGGATGGATCCCGAAAGCCGCAGACAGGCTCAGCTCATGCTAGAGCACCATCTCACACGATTCCCAGCACTCTGCCTTCAGGATTGTTAAGGCCTGCTATAGGAGTGACTGATAGGAGATCTGTGTGTCCATTTTTAGGGTTAGGTATAGGTATACTATATCTAAAGCAAAGGGTGAGTACACCACCTTGCCCCAGCTGTCGTGCAGCCAGTTGTGTCAGTTTTAGTTAGTCAATCCAGGGGTGGCATAATACATGCTTCAGCCCCTGGGAGACTTCTGGGTGCACCTCAGCCCTGGGTACAGGGACTTGGAGAGGGCCCAGTGCCAATTCAGTACCTAAGTACAATTTGGATAGAGAGAACAGCTAGGCTGTGGGTCTGATTAGCAGGCCCACAGCCAGGGAAAGTCGTAAACCAGTGCAGCAAAAAGCAAAAATCTGGGTGATCATAGGATTGCAGACCCTACTCTCCTACAGTCACCAAACCACATCAGTACCTATGGGTCCAAATACCGACTAGCTCATAGTGCCTTACCTGCCCTCCTAACCTCCCAGGAGTAACAGGTAAGTTGGCACCCCAAAACACTATAGTCCCCCAGGGGAACCAGAGTAACAGGTCATCACCTTTCCTTCTCTCACTCATGCATGTTCATAATGATCAGAAATGAGACACAAGAACATTTGACAATATTAATTGAAACAATTGTGCTCTATTATGAAGCAACTGTGCTGCAACTAGAAAAATAACAAACCCACTAGTGTAATTAGCATTACTTAGAAACTATATACAATGAATAGCCCTATCAAGGTTAATGGTATTTCTGCCTTAGCCTAGCCTCGCTACCTAAGCACCATGATATATAAGTGATCTCTGGGAGAGATACTGGGCACTATACTTGGCATTTATTTGCCAATAGCTGTGCTGCATTTCAGATTGCGCAGAACTGGCAAGCTCGTCTAAGGGCTGCTAGAAATTCTCCTCTCTAATTTCATAACAGCAAGTCTCAGCTATTATGATAAGGAAGACCATGCTCAAAAACAGCAGCTGGGTCTTCTATTATGTCTAGGTGATAGTGTACGACCACAGAGATAAACAGGGCACAATGTTGTTTGACCTTTTATGAAGTGTTCAGACTGAATCACAGCAGAGGAGCTGAATAACAAAACATGTGCATCCTATTTCTAGAATGATAGTGTGGCACAAAAACAAACGTGTTACTTCACAACTTATGCAAGACAGAAGAAGCCTACAGCTTGTGCAGTTAAGCTGACGGGTGAGAAACAGTAGGCCCTATAGGGGACTCACGACAAAGAGAATTGCACAGGAGAAGTTTGCAGAAATTGGGACATGAGTGGCCATAGAGCTCAAGAGTGCTATATTGAGAAATGCTGCAACTTATGTGGGATGAGAGAAGATCTATATAGGTAATGCCAATGGAGATCAACACCCACTGCACATCCAAAAATATTGAAACAAAAGCAAGTGGGGAATGACATAGCCATGGAATCAGAAGCCACTAGCACAGCAAATGATAATCAACCTTCACAGAGTCCTTGCACAAGCTCAAATACACAAACACCACGGTCAAATGAAACACACACCAACACACAGGAAGAGGTCATCACAGACAAACCAAGCTTAGCCCCATCAAAAGAGATACATTTCTCTCAACTCTTTGTGTCACAACCTGTCGACCAGAAAACCTAGGACACCAAGACAACATGATCCTGTTTACGCACAACAGAAAGGGAAAGGGAACCACAGAACAAAAGAGACTAAACACGGAACAGCAATGGAGCTAAAGGAAAAAAAGGCACAGTGCTTAACCCGAGTAATGCAAGCACACACATCACAGCAGATTTAGAATGATAGCAACAGTCTGCTCACCTAAGGTTGTAAAAACAGGTAAGTGTTACTGGAAGCTAAGTACAACCCTCCTACAAGATGAAGGAATTAAAAAGGAGTTTGTATATCAATATCATAACTGACAAAAATATAAAGAGAAGTATGTTTCACTACAGTATGGTGGGAATATGGTAAAGAACAAACAAAAATACATCTTTTCAGCAAAAGGCTGAAGAAAAAATAGATAACTATAATTCTATGTAAGAAGATTTTACTCTCTTTTTAGAATTACAGGTTGCAGGGATTCAGGTATTTCAGGAAATCAAAAGACACTAAAATACAAATATGAAATTGTTTTTTCAACAAGGGTAAGGAAACAATTTTAAATTCTCACGTCCTAAAGTATGAACAGGATGAGAAATGCAACTCTTTCTTAAACAAGCACTGGCGTTGCCAATAGGTCTCGCAATAGGAAAGTTGGAGCTATTACAATTGCAAATAACAAAGCCCTTTATGTTTTTAAAATGAAAACAAAAATAAAAGGCATTGTTATTTGCAATTGTAATAGCTCCAACTTTCCTACTGCGAGACCTATTGGCAAGGGTGGATTTGGAGGGTGTAGTTGGAGGGTGTAGTTGGAGGGTGGATTTGGAGTTGGAGGGTGGATTTGGAGTTGGAGGGTGGATTTGGAGGGTGGAGTTGGAGTTGGAGGGTGGAGTTGGTGTTGGAGGGTGGAGTTGGAGGGTGGAGTTGGAGGGTTGAGTTGGAGGGTGGAGTTGGAGTTGGAGGGTGGAGTTGGTGTTGGAGGGTGGATTTGGAGTTGGAGGTTGGAGTTGGAGGGTGGGGTTGGAGTTGGAGGGTGGAGTTGGAGTTGGAGGGTGAAGTTGGAGTTGGAGGGTGGAGTTGGAGGGTGGAGGGTGGATTTGGAGTTGGAGGGTGGATTTGGAGGGTGGAGTTGGAGTTGGAGGGTGGAGTTGGTGTTGGAGGGTGGAGTTGAAGGGTGGAGTTGGAGGGTTGAGTTGGTGTTGGAGGGTGGAGTTGGAGTTGGAAGGTGGAGTTGGTGTTGGAGGGTGGAGTTGGAGGGTGGAGTTGGTGTTGGAGGGTGGATTTGGAGGGTGGAGTTGGAGTTGGAGGGTGAAGTTGGTGTTGGAGGGTGGAGTTGGAGGGTGGAGTTGGTGTTGGAGGGTGGAGTTGGAGGGTGGATTTGGAGTTGGAGGGTGGATTTGGAGTTGGAGGGTGGATTTGGAGTTGGAGGGTGGATTTGGAGTTGGAGGGTGGAGTTGGAGTTGGAGGGTGGAGTTGGAGTTGGAGGGTGAAGTTGGAGTTGGAGGGTGGAGTTGGAGTTGGAGGGTGGATTTGGAGTTGGAGGGTGGATTTGAGGTTGGAGGGTGGATTTGGAGTTGGAGGGTGGATTTGGAGGGTGGAGTTGGAGTTGGAGGGTGAAGTTGGTGTTGGAGGGTGGAGTTGGAGGGTGGAGTTGGTGTTGGAGGGTGGAGTTGGAGGGTGGATTTGGAGTTGGAGGGTGGATTTGGAGTTGGAGGGTGGAGTTGGAGTTGGAGGGTGGAGTTGGAGTTGGAGGGTGGAGTTGGAGTTGGAGGGTGGAGTTGGAGTTGGAGGGTGGATTTGGAGTTGGAGGGTGGATTTGGAGTTGGAGGGTGGATTGGGAGTTGGAGGGTGAATGAAATTTCCACGAGGGAATCCGGAATTAGCAGGAAAGAGAAACAAACCATCTCAGCATCGAGAGTTGGCACTAAAGCAGAAATCTCACCAGTGGCATTTACTAACTTAAATTCCCGGCAGTAGATTGCAATTGCTTCAAAGCAAATCTTTTAGCGTGGGCTGTTTTATGGGCTCAACTTTAAAAGTTGGTCACCAGGCACCCGTTTGCTAGTCCTGAATGTTTTTGCAGGATGATACTCATATAGAAAAAGTTTTAGCTATAGCAATGTGAAAGGCAGTAATGAATCTATTTTGAGGCGGCGAGTGGGGAGGGAACATCCTAACAAGTGGCAGAGGCGTAGGAGTGGCCATTTCTCTAAAGGGAAAAAATACGTTTTAGTACAGAACCATTTACAAATGCATGTTACATCAAATTTTAGCAGAAGTGTATACAAGTACAGAGTGACACAAATGTGAGTATTTCTGGGAACGCCTGGCAGAAACCACTTACAATGAAAAGGCTGAAAATATTGTGAATTGCTGAAAAGTCAGCAATATATAAACTGTAGTTGAATTTTATGAACTGGCCTTTGTTAATATGAGCAATTTAACGTAGTGTGTGTTTCCAGCGAAATGACTTAGATCGGGTTTGTGCAGTAAAAAACTGGAAACAAAGCAGAGCCTCACGTGGTGCCAGTGTTGACCTCTGTAACATGAGCTCTTTTGTTTAATCAGCGGGAACATCGGTTCTCTCGGCACTGGCATCTAATGGTCAACACCATACTTAGAACAGTCTACCATTTGGTGGCACTGCTCATCTAATTTAGAGATGAGTAGAACAGTTGTTTAGGAATAATGTATACATCAAAATTGGTCAGAGTCCTGGCGCTTAATATTTTACAAATTAAGCACTGGGGCAACATCCAAGGTATTGTGGACTATTCACAACTCCGCCCATCTGAAGAGCTTCCTCCTTATACAGTGGGTAAAGTGACCTTCACGAAAATGCTGATCCCGTTATGCCTGTGATTTGGGAGGGGGTGGGGGGTTGATCAGGTAGAACTGGGCAATGAAGAGGCTCTGGCGTAATGGCTGGAGCGGGCGACTTTGATGCAGGGGAACTGGATTCGAGTCAGCATTCTGACAACTTTGAAGTGGTGGTACAAAAGTAAGGGGGGGAAATTAAAACAAAGTGCATAAAACATGAAAGGCGACCAGCGCACAAGACGGTGCTACCATGATTGTGTATTAAAAAAACGACTTGGTTCAGCGGCGCACAAGAAGACTCCTGCAGCCATGATTTAATGTACATTTTAAAAAACGAGTTATGGGAGCGGGTGCCTGCTGTGAAAATAATGCTACAGCTGCCATTGTTTGTATTACCTGTGTTTACATAAAAACGGGCGCTAAGCTGAAACATTAAGCACGGTTCCCTGGTCATGAGGAGTAGACAGCTGATCAGTGGTCCGCGGGCAATGAGTTGAACTATTCACAACTCCGCTCATCTGAAGAGCTTCCTCCTTATACAGTGGATAAAGTGACCTTCACGAAAATGCTGATCCCGTTATGCCTGTGATTTGGGAGAGGGTGGGGGTTGATCAGGCAGAACTGGGCAATGAAGAGGCTCTGGCGTAATGGCTGGAGCGGGCGACTTTGATGCAGGGGAACTGGATTCGAGTTAGCATTCTGACAACTTTGAAGTGGTGGTACAAAAGTAAGGGGGGGAAATTAAAACAAAAGTGCATAAAACATGAAGGGCGACCAGCGCACAAGACGGGGTGGTGGCATGATTGAGTGTTTAAAAAGAGTTCAGAATGCAATGGCAGAAGGCAGCTCGGGTTACAAGCTGCCTTTGAAGAAGGACAGGCAGCACTGGGAGGGGGGCTGATTCACGAGCAGATGGGCCGGTTTATGACCTGCGGAGCGCGTGAAGTGGCTTTGGGAAATGTCTTGCTTTGAGGGAGAAGTAGGGGGAGTGGGGCGTGCATGAAGTGGCTGTTGGCAAAACGAATCCTGGGAGATGATTGAGTAACAAGCCCGCCCTGTGCAGTTTCATACAATGCTGCGGCAATGTAATTAACCCGCAGAGTTATGCGTGCCTTTTTAAATATAAATCGTGCAAGGCTGAGAGTTGGGTCTATTTTTAATCTGGCAGTGACAAATGGCCGCTGGTTTCTCAAGGAGCCAGAGCTAACATACATGATGCAGAAAGTGGCGCTTTCTTATCTAAGAGTTCGCACCGGACGCTGCTGATGCAAACTACAATCCCAACCTGCACAGCTTAATTAGATCAGCCGAACACTAAGCATCTGTGTGGCAGCGGAGCAGCTCGGTGCCAACAATCCAAAGACGGAGGGAAGGCAGTGAAGGGGAGGGGGGAGGAGAAATGGGACACGGTGTGAAGCAGCAGGGGCCGAGTGCAGTGGGAGGAGTGCTGCTACGGCCTGGGGGAAGCTGGCTGGGGAGGGGGAGGAGAAATGCAAGTTTATGGCCCAAAAGCGCGTGCCTGTGGCCACGTGAACTTCATGAAAACCGCAGCAAAAAGCCCGTGGTTTCATGAGGATTTTGAGCACTTGAATTCTCGCTCCCTCAATGCGCTTGCGCGCATTGTAGGTCACGAGACCTAAAAAAATAAGAAACCATGCATGTATAGAAGGCTTATAAGCTCATAACCAAATATTATGAAAAGATCAGAAAGTTATTACCCAAATTGTTCAGGGTTTTTACTCCCATTTATTTGCAGAGAAATCATCCATTGTAAATTCATGTGAATCACTCCTATCACAATTTGACTCAGGGTTATCCCTAGAAGAAATAGCTTTTTTTATATAGTTCTCTTCAGGGACAAGAATTCCTTGATATTATAGAGAAGTTCCCAACAAATTCCTCACCAGGTCAAGATGGCCTTCCGTCGGAATTTTACAAGACCTTCTGGGTAGAATTAGCACAAGAATTTATAATTATGCTCCAGGCATGTATCTCACAAAATAGTATTTTGTCTTCCTTTGTTCAAGGCACAATTACCCTTATATATAAAAAGGGAGATACAACTGACATATAACATTGGCGACCCATTACATAATTATTTTTTAAAACTCTTTATATTTAACAAAACAGCAAATAGCTCAGCAATACAAACATCAGTATGATAATATTCGGGTGCATCACAGGTGCTTATTACATTTGGTGCTTCAGTCCATATGTTTCCATCTTTATTGTGTTTCTCCCCCTACATCCAATGGTTCTCGTGACCCCCCCTTCCTCCCTGCACAATTCTACTGTGGGAGGCTGGCATATCTCACCCCAATATGTATTCCACGCCGGCCACTTACGGCCCGCTTTTAGGCCATCCCCTGTTTTTTAAGACATCTTTTTCTGCTATCATGGCTCTGTCCATGTCAGCCTCCCATCCTCTTATTGGCTGTAATTCTTCAACTCCTCATCTTTGTGTAATGCTTCTTTTGGTGAGGGCCGACCCAAGGGAGACCCAGGATTGCTCAGTGTGTGTTAGGTCGGTGGCCTCCTAGATATTAAGCAAGCAGAGCTTTGACGAGGCGTTAATTTCCCCCCCACCCTTTTCAGTCTAGATGTAACTACTGTCCAGAAGGTCTGAATGGCAGGACCTTCCCATATCGTGTGGAAGAAGGTTCCCTCATGGGAACAGTGTTGGAGGCAATGAATGTCCGCTCTCCTCCCCATCTTGACCAGGCCTCTCGCTGCGAGATAGACTCTAAGCAGGATTTTAGGTTGGACCAATTTTAGTCTCATGGGGATGGCTATTTCTCGGGGAGGCTTACGCGTCTCGACAGTCTTCTTCCTCTAAGTCTTTCACGTCTGCCTCCCATTGCTGCCTAAGGCGTGCTAATAAATCAGGACTATTGTTAATCAGTTTCTTATAAGTTAGCGATAGGGCTTTCTTGGGCAAAGGGTCCAATAGCAGTCTGTCTTCGAGCGGGGGCGCCTTGGGGAGGGTCTCCCTCTCGGGGATTGCAGCTTTAAGGGCATGGCTAATTTGCAGGCACCTGAAGGTGCTAATTGATATTCTTTCTGTGGGTTGGCGAATTAGCCCAAACCCTTTCTATTCCACACATCCCCCACTTCTGAGATGCCAATTAGATCCCATTTGTCAAACCCGGAACAGGAGCACAGTCTGTTGGCGAATTAGCCCAAACCCTTTTTATTCCACACATCCCCCACTTCTGAGATGCCAATTAGATCCCATTTGTCAAACCCGGAACAGGAGCACAGTCTGCCTAGCCATTGAGGTTCCCAGAGTGGAGTTACTTGTGTGATCTTCTTATGCTACCCCAGTTTTTTAGTGACCATGTGCCAGATTTCTATGGTGCGGGCTGTAGGGCCGGTGAGGTGTAGGTCCTTGGGGTTCGCATAAAGAGTTCTATGGTGTCCACCCGGTCCTATTAGCCATCTATCTGTCTGCAGGCTTGGTTCAATTTGTGGGCCGTGATTCCAGCCATAAATTACCGTCAACTGGGGTGCCCAATAGTATAACTTGAGATCAGGTAGGGCTATCCCACCATCATACCATTCCCTACACAGTTTCTGCAATGTGATACATTGTGCCCTCCAGTCCCATAACAGAGTCTGCACTGCACTCTCTATTTTTGTGAAATAGGAGTCTGAAACCTTGAATGGGGTATTTTGCAGTGCGTACAAAATACGAGGCAGTGCCAGCATTTTAAAAAGGGCTGCTCCTCCCAGGAGGGTTAGTGGGAGGGCTCGCCAGTGTCGAACATCGGCATGCAAGCGGGTTAGTGGTCACTGCAGATTTGTGTCATGAAAGAGTGTTGAGTCGGGGGTCACATATATCCCCAAGTACCGGAATCCCTCTGTTGCCACAGGGATCTTGCAGTCCCTCAGCAATTTTGGCATGGGGCTGTGAATCAGAAACAGAAGAGATTTAGTCCAATTGATGGTGTAGCCTGAGTAGTTGCCAAAAATTCAGATAATGTGTAGGATGCGATGGATTGATGTCGTCGGGGCTGCTATGTATAATAGTACATCGTCCGCATAGAGGGAAATTCTGTCTTCGTGGTGTTTTGTCCATTTTAGCCCTCTTATGACGGGGTCTCCCCATACCTATATCTCCAGTGGTTCTAGGACCAGCGCGAAAATGTAATGGCGACAATGGGCATCCCTGATGAGTTCCCCAACTCAGTCGAATCTGACGAGACGTGTGGCAGTTGACTACTAGTTGCGCTTTGGGGTCTGTATAGAGGAGCGTTATCCATTTCATATAGTTAGGTCCGAAACCCATTTGCTCTAGTACTACAAATAGGAAAGGTCATTCGACAGTGTCAAATGCCATCTTGGTATCGAGTGACAGCAGGGCCCATCCTCCCGTATCCTCTCGGCTCTACCCATCACCCCATGGAGACGTCGGAGGTTGAGGGCAGTACTTCGGCCCGGCATAAAGCCTGATTGGTCAGGATGTACCAGTTTGTTGATTATGGGGGTGAGTCTATTCGCTAGTACTTTAGCAAGGATTTTTGCATCTGCAGTAAGCAATGAGATGGGACGGTATGCACTACACTCTTCTACTGGCTTGCCCTGCTTGTGTATTACTACTATCGAGGCAAGTCGGATCTCGTTAGGCATTAACTGTCTAGATACATATCTCAAAGGTAGGAACTCAGCTTAGTGGCCGTTAATTTAAAGAATTCGATTGAGAGCCTGTTGGGTCCTGTGGCCTTACCCAAGCGTATATCTCGAATAGCAGCCTGTAACTCTTCTTCTGTTAAGTCTCCCTTAAAGGACTCCCGCTCCTCTGGAGAGAGGACATTGATCGGGATAGTGGCTAGAAGGTTTCGGGAGTCAAGGGCAGAGGACATGGTAGTAGACTTGTATATTTTGTCAAAGTAGGTGGCAAACGTCTCCGCTATTTGCTGGGGATCAACTATTTCCTCGGAATTACTACATTGGGGGACTTGTATAAACAGGGTCAGTTTCAATTGCTGCAGGACGTAAAGAGGGGTCAGAGTAGTAGATTTGTGCTAGGGTTCTTATATGCCCGGGTGCGGCAAGCGGTTGGGGATATCTATCCGGCTTTTCCAGCTGAACCTTGAACGTTGCGAGCACTGACACAGTGCTGGCAGGAACAGAGAGAAAGGGCCTAATTTCCAGGCTCTATAATGCTTCGCAAAAGGAAAATGAGCCAGGAGAACACCCCTCTTATCTGAAATGGAGTGTGGCACTGGGACCCATATTAACGCCTGCACAGTGGCAAACCTGCTGTGCACTAACCGGGCGCCTCACATCAAATTGCAATCTTCGCATTATCCATTTTAAGGTTTTGCACCAATTACATTATACCCCATTGCAACTTCGTAAGTTTGGGCTGCGGGAAAATGCTAATTGTATGAGGTGTGGACAGGCGGATGCCGATTTTCTGCATCTGGCATGAACATGTGCTGTTGTATTTGAGTTCTGGTCTAGGATAGTGAAGGTGTTAACTGATATTGTGCTGGAACCGGTGCAATGTACTACGGAAGTGTGACTTCTAGGTAGCGTTAGGAGTCTCAAGCCCTGCAACCGGTGCATTGTGGCAGTCTCGACCCTGATGGCCAAGAGAGCGGTGGCACAGAACTAGGGGGCGAAATATTGGCACTGTTAAAAAATGGATTCGCGATTTACTCTACTGCAAGGATCAGTTGGGTGCCTACGCTGCGCAAATACCTGAGGCTTCTCGTCCCAAAGAATTTTGGGCCCTGCTTACTGTATACTTGTTAAGGCACCCTGACTTGTGATACTGTGATTGACTATATGCTGTTCTGTGCATGGACTGGAAACACCTGCTACCGAGGCTCTATCCATTACCATGGGTCATTATGTAATACCCTAATGTGTTTGTGATCCTCAGATTCCTCCAATTGAATGATGTAACGTCCTTGACATGCCGGGAGGGGGGTGTTGGGCGTTTGGTTAAGTTGGGGATTGGTGCGCTGTTTAGTGCATCTCTATGTACTATCATATGTTTATCAAAAATCTAATAAACAGATTAAAAAAAAACATAAAACGATTTACTCTCCCTCTGCCCCCTCAATCGGTGGACCTATCTGTGTGTCTGGTCCCTTCTCTCAAACCTGGCCAGTAGTTTCCCTGTCTTCTCCCCATGTTCATAAATCTTATGATATACTTTTGTTTGCCTAGACCTGACTGCCTCTGTCAAAAGCTGTCTATAGTCTTGCTTTCTGGCGTCAAGGGTTTGTTTTATTAAATCGTCACTTGTATGAGCTAGCTTCTTCTCGTCCTCCAAAATGTCTTCCTCAAGTTTTTTTATTCGCCTCGTTAGTTCTTTTGATGCCTCACCATCAGGGCAAGTGTTCTGCATTGTATGATGGCCTCAAATGCTCCCCATAAGGACTGCGGCGAGGTCACAGATCCAGCATTTTCATTGCAATATAAATCAGTGTTTTTTAGTAAAGAGATGTATGCAGTTTGATAGTGCGTGGGTCCCTTTGTCCTGGGGGATTTGAGAACATCTCTCTCTACTCACCTTTATGATCCTGGAGTTGTTAAACGTTCTCCCCTCCCGACTGCAGTGACTGAGCTGGAACGTAACTGAAATACCCCCCCATCCCTAACTGTAACAGACCCCGCCCCGCATGGCGGATTCCAAACCACCCAGCTCCCCAACAGTGCATAGTGCCTGCCGCCCTCCCTTAAACCTCGTGGGTGCGTGGCCCGATCCCCACCCCAGCATCTTGTGTATGTAAATTTGAGCTTGTGAGCATTGTGCTAGGCATCTTAACATTGGTAGTGAATGTCATTTGTTTTGGTAGAAGTTCTTGTTATAGTTCAGCCCTCTCACTGTTACTTCCCGGTTTTCAGCTTGTTGCTATTCATTCGTCAGTGTCTTCGTTGTGATTATGTGCTTTCAAGCTTGAGCCTGGCTCCCCGTTCGTTTCGCTGTGTTTGCGGGCCTGGGTAAGTCTTTCTCTTTTGAGGGTCTGGTCGCGCTTTCCACTAGTACGCCAGCCCTCCAACCAGTCCCACGCCGCCCCTGGACTGACGAAGAACCACACTTTGCCTTCCACTTCGACCCTCATTTTGGCGGGAAACAGCATTGCGTTTGTCTAGCAGAGCTTTTTAAATTTCCATGAAACTGCAGCTTGGCCTCTGGACTTTGAGGGTGAAGTCCGGAAAAAACGTAATTGTACTATTTCCAAAACAAATAGTTGGGTATTTACGTGCCGCTTGAAGAATAACGTCTCTGTCTTGGAAATAAAACACCCTCACCAAAATAAACCGCGGGGTGCACCAGACTTCTGTTTCCCCCCAGGCACCCTGTGTGCTCTTTCTATCAAAAAGTGCTTGGAGAGGCCTGCAGGTTTTAAGTGGTTCATGACTAGGTCTTCCACAAAGAGGTCTGTTGCTGGGCTTCTGCTTTCTCTGGCACGCCCAGGATTCGAATGTTATTGCGCCTAGCCCTCCCTTTAAAATCGTCCAGCTGATTCTCCATTCTCTCCACTTTCATTAGTAATTTGTTGACTTGCTTTTTGAGTGTGGATGTGTCGAACATTAGTACTTTAGTTGTGGCCTCCACCAATTTGATTCTGGCGTTTGTGTTGCAAATGTCTGCCCTTATCAGGGAGACGGAATCCATCCTGGACTCTAGAGAGTGCTTACCGTTATGATTATGAACATTATTTCCTGCAGTGTCAGATCATCTTGTTTCCCTTCTTGTAGCGGCAGTGCACCTTCATTTTGTGGTTCTCTGGAACATTTCGCCTGGTCACTGTTCCGCTGTTGCTACGCATATTTATCAAGCTTCATCTGTAATGAGCCACAACCTCCTTTTCCTCCTGCCATTGCCGTGCCTTAGAACTCCGCAGAGGAAGCCCCCCGGGGGTCGGAGTCCACTGGTTACTCACTGCCACCTGCACAGGCCCCTGTAACCGGGCCCTACTCGACCTGTCGTGTTTTACCAGTTTGTCCCCCCCCCCCCCCCCCCCCCCCCCAGGCGCGGACCCCCTTCCTGCAGCCATGGGTATTTCGCCCCCTCCGGCTTCTCGAGATGGATTTTACTCAGGGTACAGTCCCTGCCAGCTTGCCTCTAGGGCCTTGGGTATGTACCCCCTGGTCCAGGCATAGGTTAAATTATGCAGCAGTGGGCGGATACATTTATCCTGCTTTTGGCCATGGACCTGGTATGATGTGTTTCCCGCAACTGCGCCTGTACCTGGTCTTAGAGTTGTGTCCCCTCACTGTGCTCCGAGGGCGGTACTCTTGAGGGCCCAGCTCACGGTTGTACTCCAGACACGTCAGGCAGTTTTGGCCGGTCCCCCATGCCTGCCTTGTCAAGTTGTTCAGTGTGAGCCTCTCTCTCACTTGCGCTCCCTCTCGGCGGGGACACGTCGCTGTCCTTCTTCGCCAGGCTGCAGGGGCGCACCAAGCTGTCGACTCATCCTCCGTATCATGCTCGATGCAGCGGTGTGGTTTTCAGTTTGGCCTGGTGAGCCAGCAGTCCAAGTCCGCCCTATTCACACCTCCCGGGTCGGTGTTTTGGACACTCAGGGCTGTGGTGGTTCACCGTTGCTTGCACCAGCGATCTGCTCCTTCTGCATCGCACCCAGGAACCTTCTCCCGGAGGTCTTCCCGGGTCTTCCATCCCGGCCACGAATTCTTGCTACTGGATGCTGGATCGTTGTTTTTCTGGACCCAGGCTGTCACCAGGGAGTCATGGGGGATATTGGGCAACTGTACCGGATTATGTTACGGATGATTGCAATGCCGGGTGTGGGTGCCGGAGCCGCCTCAGTGTGCGGCTATCTTCGCATTATTACATTTTTATTGTAAAAATGTTTGCACATTTTTAACTAAACAGGATGAAAAAAGTCTAAAAAAGTATCATACACAGGACCGGACTGGCTGTAGCGGGCACTGGGCATTTCCCCAGTGGGCCTCCAGGCTGGGGGGCCGGTTTTGGACCCCTGGGGTCCTTTTTTCTTACCGGGGGCCGGCAATATTGGCCCCCGGTAACAAATTTGGTAAAATGCTCAGGCGCACCCACTCAGCCCCCCCATAGGGGGCCACCCGAGCAGTTTGCCAGGGCCGGTTTTGGTTCCCAGTCCGGCCTTGATCATACAGTCCGACCAGACGTGCTTTTCCTGGATGGAAAATGTGGGATAGCCTCATTACTATTCGTGATACCATCAGTAGATCATTAGATGAAGGTAGTCCATTAGGAGTTTTATCCCTGGACCTTCAAAAAGCCTTCAAGGGTGTTTTCCCTCTTATTTGTTCAATGTTTTACATATCATGGGTTTCCCATCCTGTTTCTACAAATGATCAAAATGTTCTACACCAAAGCAACAGGCAACATTTTGGTTCAATCAAACAGCGGTTTGTAAAGCATGGCTACTCACCTGTGAGGGTCTCAAGGCTTTGGGGAGTGGGGGGCTGCTGATCAGTCTGGGTGAGGAGGTTCAGTTGAAGAGTAAGGTCTTGAGGTCCTTCCTGAACTGTGTCAACAATGCAGCTAGCCTGAGGTGGAGGGGCAGGGTGTTCCAGGTCTTGGCGGCGAGGTAGGAAAAGGATCTTCCTCCGGGTCTGGTCTTGTGAATCCTTGGGACGGAGGCCAGGGCGAGTTTGATGGAGGGGAGTTGTCTGGCGGGTGTGTAGAAGGCGAGGCAGTGGTTCAGATATTCTGGTCCTGCACTGTGGAGAGCTTTGTAGGCATGTGTGAGGAGCTTGGAGGTGATTCTCTTGTTGATAGGGAGCCAGTGGAGTTGTTGGAGGTGTTGTCATGTGGCTGCAGCAGGGGATGGTGAGGGCCAGTCTGGTTGCGGCGTTTTGGATGGTCTGTAGTTTCCTGAGCTGTTTCTGGGCAATGCCAGCATAGGGTGCATTGTCATAGTCCAGTGTACTGGTGATGAGTGTGCGGGTGACCTTCTTTCTGGATTCTGTGGAGAGCCATCTAAAAATCTTTTGAAGTTGGCAGAGCGTAAGGAAACTGGATGAGGAACTGTGTTGATTTGGTGGTTCATTGAGAGCGAGGCTCCAGTATGATGCCAAGGTTGCATGCGTGGTCAGGGTGCAGTGGGAGACGGTGTCGAAGGCGGCCGAGAGGTCCAGTAGGATGAGGGCTGCGGTTTCACCCCGGTCGTGGAGGGAGTGCATTTTGTCGGTGGCGGCGAGGAGTGCGGGCACGGTGCAGTGGTTGCTATGGAAGCCTGATTGTGAGGTGTCCAGGGCGTGGTTCTCTTTGATGACCTTGGAGTGTTGGGCATTGATGGCCTTCTCAATGACCTTGGCTGGGAAGTGTAGGAGGGAGATAGGTCTCACATTCTAGAGGTCTGTCATGTCGGCAGATGGTTTCTTCATCAGGAGATTGATCTCTTTGTGTTTCCAGTCGTCTGAGTAGGTTGCGGGTTCGATATAGCAGTTGATGGTGCGGCAAAGATGGTGCAATGGAGGCGGCTGCTCTGTGGAAGATGTGGTACAGGCAGGGATCTGATGGGGCTCCTGAGTGGATGCTGTTCATTGTTTTGAGTGTGTCATCTGTGGTAAGCGGAGTCTAGTTGAACATGATCTGTTGGGGTGCGGTGTGATTGCGTGCGGTGGTGGTGGGACAGTGATGGGGTCTTGGGTGTTGAAGCCATCATAGATCTACCCGATCTTCTGGTGGAAGAAGGTGCTGAGTGTGTTGCAGAGGTCTTGGGTGGGTGGATGGTCTGTGGTCTTGCTGTTGGGCCTGGCGACCTCCTTGACAATGCTAAAGACGTCTTTGCTGTTGTGTGTGCCTGGTGTTCTGTCTTGGAAGGCCGTTTTCTTTGTGGTTTTGAGGAGCAGGTGTGGTGCTTTGACAGTGGATTTGAAGGTTGTGCTGGTTTCTGGGGTTTTATTGTTATTCCATCTCTTCTCAAGTCATTGGCAGGTGCGACTGGACTTCTAAAGGGTAGGAGTGAACCAGCTGGCTTTCTTAGTGTGTAGTATGTTTGTCCATACATGTACATAAAGATGTAGCCGAGGCAGATGTAGATGAATAAAGAAGTTGGTTTATTCAGCCATAGGTAGATTTACAGGAAGTATAGATCAGGAACAGTTAGTCTTAGTATGGAACAAGCAGCCCCACCAGGAGCAGCCTCCTAGCTGCTCAGCCCATCTTTAACTGCCAACTCTCAAACCCAGCACCCAAGCATTCCATACATGTCAATCACACCAACATTCTTACCTGGAACACTCACACTGGCTGAGCAGCTAGATGCATTGAAATGCAGGAACATAAATATACAACTCAGAATACTACATTATCCTCTCCCTTACGAAAAGAAAAGAAAGAAGAAACTATCTGCGAAGAGGAAAACTTCAGACAATGAAATTACAATTGATGATAATAATCCGTAAACCCAGGGATGAGGAGGAAACCACACCACGAGAGGGAAAACAGACAAACAAGATAAAGAAGGAAGAAAGAGACAGTAAACATAAGCACTGACACTATCCTCCTCCTTTAATATTGAAAATGAAGATCAAAAGAAAAATTTACACACAAAGCAAGTGAGTAAGACCTAGAATGAAGAAAAGGCCTTCATGAAGGTGGACTGTGGCAACCCAAGGCCACTCCTCAAGTGAGGAACTGAGAAGAACAAGGGCTAAACCCAGAACGAAGGTGTACAAAGGACAAGCCTAAGAACACACGCAGCACTGGATAGTGCAGCACAATGTGGCAAAATTCCACTCCTCATGTGAAGAACCCTGAAAATATGGGGCTTACCCATAAACGAAGGTGTTACAAAGGACAAACCTAAGAACACACGCGGCACGAGACGGTGCAGCACAATGTGGCAAAATTCCACTCATCATGTGAGGAACCCTGAAAATATGGGGCTTACCCATAAACGAAGGTGTTACAAAGGACAGACCTAAGAACACACGCGGCACAAGATGGTGCAGCACAATGTGGCAAAACAACACATAGAAAAAGTGAAGCACAACCAGCTTACACTTTAACCCTATAACCCAGACAAGAGGGTTAACTAATGGTAAAAAGACCATGAGGGGAAATGGGACTGCAACCCAAACCCATCCCAAAACAGGGATACAATGATGCACAAAAGAGGGTGAGAGAACCCTTAATCAAAACTCTTGCGCAGACATGAGTAAGAGAACTCATGTACCAAACTTAAGCACAGAAATGAGGGTGAGAGAACCCTAAACGATAAGGGTGAGAGAGCCCTTAACAAACTGTTGCGTAGATGTGAGTAAGAGGACTCATTTTCCAAACTTAAACACAGGCCTAAGGGTGTCATAACCCTAAACCAAAGTAGAGCAAGCAAAAGTACCATAACTGTAATAGTGAGGGAACCCTAAAACCATGTAGAACAGACAAAAGAGGGGAACCCATATTCCAAAAACATAGTTATGCAAACATGAGGGTGTGAGAACCCTTAAACAAAAGAAATGTGACACAAGAGTAAATGACAGGTCATTTAAAAATTCATCTTCTCAATGATGAACACTTTCAGAATAAAAACACATTTATCATAGGTGTGCCTGTCACCGGGAAATAATCACAGGCGCTCGTGTTAGTTTGCCAACTTGTAGCAATATACCTCCCAAAATGGTACATTGCATAAGGTGTAGACTTGACAGGATAAAATGTTCACTTGTAACAAGTGGAAGAGGTTTGAACGACATTGTCACTTGCAGCATGTGGAAAAACGTTTAACGTCACTTTGCAGCTTCGAATCTTCAAAAATAGCACAGTCATACCGGTGTTGCTGTCATCGGGACCCACACGATGTCATGGTTCGAGTTCTAAATATGATAAACGATTATACCGGTCCTGCTAATGTGAATAGCTTGTCTCCTCACAGGACGTCTTGAAAACTCGTTACCTCCAAGTGCGTCTTGACAACTAGCTTGAATTCCAGCTCCGCAATTATCCAACATGGCGGCACGCTCAGAATACGCCTGCCGAGTGGTTCACTGCACGTTACTGTTCTTAAGCGTCTACCTTCTGTATTGAGATTTACTTCATTACGTCACAGAAGGTTGCTCGATGCTCCGTGTGATATTGCTCTAGAGGTAATCTTCACGAGCCGGTTTGAAATTTAAATAAAAGCTCAACAGTCTTTTTTTTTTATACATGCCTTACGATGTAATTTAGATAACAATTTAGCAATTAAATTTGACTAAATCATTAGTCCCAGGATCGCTCTTGCCCACATCCTGTTGATTCCTCAAACTCGACCAAATTCAACCGTACATAAATCAAATAACTTTCCCTTCACATTTCGACTGGTGAATCTTCGTGTGATTTTGCATTAAACAAATGAACTGCTGGCAAAAATTAGTTCCTAAGTAGATGAAACGCTGGCACAAAAGAGCACACTCAAAGTCATAAAATCATCCTTTAGTAGACGCAGAGAGATTAATTCTCACAGTCATTAATCTTAACAGTAAGTCAGACAAGAGATATCTTAAGTCCATTAGCACAATGCTTGTCATCTTTAACATCCGTTCGGTGTTACTGGTTAAGATACGAAAATTAAGCAAAGCCAATCTAGACTCATGAACAGCATAATAGCATGTTTTGACTAGGGCTGCCTGATGTACCCGGCACTGGTGGGGCTTCTTAACGTGTTAAACAAGATTACTTTCTTACTTTTGATGATGCTTGTTCCTTTTGCGTAACTGGATACTCCCAACTCTTTCTTGATGGCATTTTAGCGCAGGACAGTCTCCTCCAGATCGTCGCCAAAAATAATGTAGTATGTTTGTCCATACATATACATAAAGATGTAGCCGAGGCAGATGTAGATGAATAAAGAAGTTTGTTTATTCAGCCATAGGTAGATTTACAGGAAGTATATATCAGGAACAGTTAGTCTTAGTATGGAACAAGCAGCCCCACCAGGAGCAGCCTCCTAGCTGCTCAGCCCATCTTTAACTGCCAACTCTCAAACCCAGCACCCAAGCATTCCATACATGTCAATCACACCAACATTCTTACCTGGAACACTCACACTGGCTGAGCAGCTAGATGCATTGAAATGCAGGAACATAAATATACAACTCAGAATACTACATGTTGCTTGCCTGGTGTCTTCTTGAGGGGTGCAATAGTGTCGGAGTAGTTGATGATCCATCTGTGAAGGTTGCGAGCTGCAGTGTTGGCATCTGTTGGTGTTGGCGGGGTGGTCGTGCTGAGGAGGTCGATGAGATGTTCTTCTGTGGCCTTGTTCCAGTTGCGACGGGGGCGATGAGGGCGATGGTGTACAGTGGGTGCAGCAAAGGCAGGATGTGTGCAGTGGTGGTCGGTGGAAGATGAGGTCCCTAGTAGGATGTATTCAGTGGATGCAAGAGCCTGGGGAGTGATGAGGTTTACAATGGCGTCGGTGAATAGCGGGCGGGTGCCAGGAGGCCTGTAGATGAGGGTGCCATCAAGGGAGGTCTTGGGGTTGGACTGGATCTGGAATTGGAGATGTTCCATGGTTGTCATTGGCTCGTTTGAGTGTGTGATCAGTCAGAGGGTTTTCTTGTGGACAATGGTGATGCCTCCTCCTGGTTGTTCGGTGAGGTTCTTCCGGGTAATTTTGTAGCCAACGGGGATGGCAATTGCGATGTTTGGTCCAGGTCTCTGTGAAAAAGGTAACGTTAGGAGATGCGTCATCGAGGAAGTCCCAGATTTCCGTGGTGTGTTTGTGGAGTACTCACACTTTGACAGGATACAGCTGAGCCAGTCGGTTGCACAGTTGGTTGGCCGGGCGGCGGGAGGAGCTGGCGTCTTGGCGTGATTACAGTCTGGCAGAAGAGTCCTTGTGTGCTCTTCGTTGACGCTAGGTGGCAAGCGGCATGGAGTCACAAGTTGAGGGCGAGGAGGGTGCTAGCATCATAGTGGTGGAAGGTCAGAGAACCAGGGTCCCTGGCACTGGGCGCAGTACAGGTACGGACGGGCCCAGCGGCCACCATGAAGTATTGTTGAGGGGGGCTTGACAGTTGGGAGGCAAGAAAATGTGTGAGGGTCACTGAAGGGGGGCAAAGCCACAGGGATCGCAGTGGCGATGAAGGAACAATAGGAACAAAAGAAAAGCAAAAAGCAGGAATGAAATAAATGAAAGAAGTGAAAGAATTAAATAAATGAGAGAGAGAAAAGCAGAAGGGCAATCAAGCAGCAGAGCAGTGATGCTCTACCTCTGGTCTACCAGGGATGAGGCACAGGCAGGAGCGGTGGGTGGAGGAGGGCTTCGAACTACTGACCTCTGAGTCAGCAGTAGCAACAGGGACAGCAGCAGCTACCAGATGGAGCTGCGCTGTGAAAGGAGCAAGTCCACTAAAAGGTTAGTGGACTGCGATTAACGGTGGACTGTGGTTAACAGTGAAATCACATCAGAGGTACATATTCTGGTGCAAATGTGAGATCTTACAGAGTGAAATGAAGTGGTCAAAGGGTGTTATGGAAACTGTAACTATGATGTGCAGTGAATTGACAGTTGACTTGTGCCAGCAGAATCTACAACCTACTATATGTAAGAAGGAACTTAGGACATTTGGGAAAGAAATATCATGCGACAGAAGAGAAAAGATCTGTGCGTTTTATGAATAAATCATGGCAAAATGGTTAACAGTTCCCATATATAGATATACTTCCCAATTGTTGGCTCAGGAAAGGATCACTAAAGGTACGAATCGGAATCAATCCATGTTATGTTAATGAAAGGATTAAAGGGGCTATGACAGACTATAAAGAGAAGTGTACCTGTAACCTAGGCACAAAATACGACATTCCCACATCTTACTAGACTGTCTAAAAGTCCTTGATGCACGAAAATTTGTTTACGGCCAATCTTCTTAAAATATGATGTTAAAAATCGTGCATAGGCAGCAGATCTGTTAACTAAAAGGCACTCTAAAGATATAGCTGTGCAATAGGGAGGTTTCTGCTTGAAGTTAAAACATTTTTTTTTTAAATGTATAGAACTGGAATATTTCTATCTGCATAGTTTATGATGGAATGTATATTAGTTTTTATTAATGGAATTGGAATTTTATACAGTTGCTATGCAGATTATATTTTGGGATGGTTTTTAATGGAACTGGAATTTTATATAGTTTTCATACAGATTATATTTTGAGATGGTGTTTAATGGAAGATCGATATGTTCGTATATATTTAAGGACCAATGGTTTAAATACACATTCCTTTTGACTGACTGACTGTCTGGAGTGCTCCAAGGATGTCCCCTGTACTTTTTGTTTACGCCGAGGAACCACTACTTAGTGTGCCAGGAAAGGGTAAAATGATCAGAGGTGTTTTTGCACCTGATACTAATGGTAAGGTGGCAAAATGTGTTCCCTATGTGGACGACGTAGCAGTTTTATGTCCCAACTCCCCATCAGTCAGGAGAGTCCTGGTACTCTCAGAATATATTTCACAAGCTTCTGGGTTATCATTAAACATTGACAAAAGTATGTGGTTAACTATAGGAAATTGAGATACACTTGCGAATATTAATGTACCTACAACCAATGAACCTTCAAAAATTCTAGGTGTACTATTTTCAGGCGCACAAGGAGACTGGCCCTCTGTGGGGAGATAATCCTCCGTTGGATTCGGGCATCCTCCTCCACAGCACCCCATTTACAAAGTGCGCCTCTCCATGCCTCTGTCTGAGGGGCCGCCGGTGAGCACCAGTGAAGTGTAAAAGTATGCTTTGCCAGCAATAATGCATGGGCAGCGAACCGCTTCTGCACTTTATGCTGTTTTTTCCATTTGTAGATGCAGAGGGAACATGCCTCCCATGTGCTTATATCTGGGAGTACCATGACCCCCCACAGTGCGGCCTGTATGGTGCACCAATCATCCTGAAGGGCAGGGCATGACCATAACATATGCATAAGCGTGGTATCTGTAGCTTGACAGCGGGGGGACACAAAATGTGTTTCTGGGAAGTAACGATGCAGCTGCTTGGGTGTAAGGTAGGCTCTGTGTAGTTTACAGACTGCATGTTCTCAAACCACGAATTGCGGTAAGCTTCTTCAGGATTTCGAGCGCTCTATCCCCACTGCTTATCATGCAGTGCCCTTCCAAACTTATCTTCCCATTTGTGGCAGAGTAAGGGGAGTGAGGTAGCCGTCAGCCCTCAAATGGCTTTGTACAGCCAGGTAATAAGGTGGCAACCTGGTCCCATTGTCAGTATGGCCTGAAGAAGTGGGTGCGTCTTAGGTTCCCCGCCCGGGAGGTCCCAGAGGGTGCCACACTTGTGAATAAGCAACCTATGAAGGAGAAACTGTCCTGGCAGGAGTCCACTCCCCTCAGCCAATTGGCCAAAAGGAAGAAAATCGCCCTCCGTGAAGAGGTCCCCTGCCTCGAGGAGTGACTGGTCAGTCCAGAGCTGCAGTTCCCTCGTGGTGTAGTAGTCTCACCCGTGGGGTAGGCCAATGAGGGGCAGGTTAGTGGTATTGATCTGGATCGTCTGGGTGAGGTGGTGTATCCTGATCATGCAGGTTCTTGCCACTGCCATTTGCAGGGAGGAGTAATCACCGGAGAGCGGGTATCGGTAAAGGTCCTGCCTCTGTGGAGGCTTTGCCGAGGTAGCGCCCAGTGGTCCAAAAGGACAACCATTGTAACTGAGCTGCTAGGAAGTATGCATCCAAACACAGAGTTCCGAGGCCTCCTCGATCATCTGGTAGCTTCAATTTAGACAGGGCCACGCATCAGTGTCCAGATCCCCAAATGAGTGTGCCAAGAAGGGCATCTAGTTCCTTGAAAAAGAAATGGAGAGGGATAACTGGGAGGTTTGCAAAGTAGTAAAGGAGGCGCAGCAGAGTCACCATCTTTGCTAGGGCAATTCTGCTAATGGGAAGGCAGGGGGAGGGTTTTCCAGAATTCCATTTGGGATTGGATGCCCGCTAGGACTCTGCAGCGGTTTCCCTCATAGAGATCACGGGTGGTATAATAGAGACAAGTATAGGAGCGCTGACTCTGCCATTTGAGGCGGGTGCCACCAAGGCAAAACTCCTGGGGTATTTACCCAGGGTAAAGTGGATAGATGACTGACTTCCCCCAGTTGACTCGGAGCCCAGCCACATAGGTAAACTCTGCCAATGTGTCCCGGATGAGTGTTAAGTCAGCTGCTATGGCACGAACATAAAGCAGTAAATCGTATGCGTACAGCGACACTGAATAAGTTCTGTCCACTAGTGGGATGTCCCATTCCCAGCCTTCCCCTCGCAGTTGTATGGAGATTGGCTCCATAGCAAGCGCAAATAATAATGGGGTGGCAGACAACCCTGATGAGTCCCACAGTTTACCAAAAAATGGGCTGGGATAAGGCGACCAAGTTGGACTAGAGACACTAGGCCAGTATGCAATAGATTGATGTAGGCTAAGAGCTTAGGTCCCACCGCCAGGCGAGCAGGCACATTGAACAAATAGCTCCAGGCAAGGGTGTCCAATGCCTTCTCTAAATCTAGGATGAGGCATGTCGCCACCAGGAATCGTCCTTTTATTTTATCTTGCACATGGAAGAGGTGACGGAGATTCTGAGATGTGCTTTAACCCGGTACAAAGCTGTTCTAGTCAGAGTGCACTAAACCCAGGAGGATCTGGGCTTAGCAGGCAGCTGGAATCTTGCCTAAGATCTTGTAGTCAGCCCCAAGTATAGGTATGGGCCTATACTAGGCTAATTGTATGGGGTCCTTATCTGGCTTTTGGATGGAGACCAGGAGGGACTTGTGCAGGTAGTGAGGAAGCTTGCTTCCTCTCAGCACTGCTCCATACATTGCAGCCAACCGGGGCGATAAAAGAGAAGAAAAAGTTTGATAATATTCCAGAGGCAAACCGTCCAATCCAAGAGTCTTATTTTGGGCAAGGTCACACAGATCGCCTGCTTTACATCTGTGGTTGTGACGTTCGCATTCAAAGCAGTCTTCATGGAGGTTCTGAATGATAGAGTAAGATGTAGAAAATAAACAGGATATAGCATTTTAGTCTTTCGAATGTAGCTTTAAGAATATTTTTTTATATTTTTCAAACTTCAATGCAAAACAGCACATATGTTGGTGAGAGGGCTGGAAAGCAATGATGGCAAAAGGCCAAAGAAACAAAACAGGTAGAAGAAGAGGGGGGACCCCACATTTACACGGAGGAAGATTCAGATCCTTCCTTGTTCTTCAGCCTACCTGCAATCCTGATCTCCATTCTTCACATGCTATTGATCTGCCTGCTTTCTTTTTGTTTGTTTTTTGCTGCATCTTATTTTTTTCATCTTAGGAAACTGGAGTTTTCTTCAGTTGGCTTCTCTTTTTTTATGATCCTCCTTTCCTGTTTCAGGCCCAGATTCAGAGGAAAAAGGAAGCCACAGGTCTTACTTCTGCATCAATAAACACCAGTCAGTAGTCCCAAGAAGCCTGCTATTGACACATTAGATAAACCAAAGGTGGTGATGGACGTAGCGTTGACAATACAAACACTCACCCCCAGTCAACTGATCTGGGTTTAATCCATCACCGTTCTTTAGCTCACTCCGCCACCCCAGTTCAGACATGGCCATATGCAAATCAGTCTGACCCTGTGCCTCATGGGAACAGTCCAGCCCGAACTGCCAAGCCATGTCTTCCCTGGACCGGAATCAAGCTTCCCAGGACCGGTTTCTGGCATTACAGCCGTCTTCAGCCAGGCTTGATGACTCCAGTGGCAAAGTGAGCAAGGGACTCACGTCTGAGCATATCCTGCCAATTTAGGGCAAACAAAGAAAAACCAAAGGTGGTGATGGAAGGAGCGTTGACAATACAAACACTCACCCCCAGTCAACTGATCTGAGTTTAATCCATCACCGTTCTTCAGCTCAATCGACCACCCCAGTTCAGACATGGCCATATGCAAATCAGTCTGACCCTGTGCCTCATGGGAACAGTCCAGCCCGAACCACCAAGCCATGTCTTCCCTGGACCGGAATCAAGCTTCCCAGGACCGGTTTCTGGCATTACAGCTGTCTTCACCCGGGCTTGCTTGACTCCAGTGGCAAAGTGAGCAAGGGACTCACGTCTGAGCATACCCTGCCAACTTAGGGCGAACAAAGAAAAACCAAAGGTGGTGATGGACGGAGCGTTGACAATACAAACACTCACCCCCAGTCAACTGATCTGGGTTTAATCCATCACCGTTCTTTAGCTCACTCCGCCACCCCAGTTCAGACATGGCCATATGCAAATCAGTCTGACCCTGTGCCTCATGGGAACAGTCCATCCCGAACTGCCAAGCCATGTCTTCCCTGGACCGGAATCAAGCTTCCCAGGACCGGTTTCTGAGTCAAGCTATCCAGGCTGCTGACGGCTGATAGCCAGAAACCAGTCCTTGGATGCTTGATTCCGGTCCAGGAAAGACATGGCTTGGCAGTTCGGGCTGGACTGTTCCCATGAGGCACAGGGTCAAGGCTGATTTGCATATGGCCATGTTTGACCTGGGGTGGTGTGGAGTGCAAAAAAACGATGGATTTAGGCCCAGATCTCTGTACTGGGGTGAATGTATGACAATGTTCTGCATTCTGTCCATCACCTTTTGTTTTTGCCTTTGTCGCCCCGAGTGGGATGGGTATGCTCAGACGTGAGTCCCATGTTCTCCACACCACTGGAGTCAAGCTATCCAGGCTGATGACGGCTGATAGCCAGAAACCGGTCCTTGGATGCTTGATTCCGGTCCAGGAAAGACATGGCTTGGCAGTTCGGGCTGGACTGTTCCCATGAGGCACCGGGTCAAGGCTGATTTGCATATGGCCATGTCTGACCTGGGGTGGTGTGGAGTGCAAAAAAACGATGGATTTAGGCCCAGATCTCTGTACTGGGGTGAATGTATGACAATGTTCTGCATTCTGTCCATCACCTGTTATTTTTGCCTTTGTCGCCCCGAGTGGGATGGGTATGCTCAGATGTGAGTCCCATGCTCTCCACACCACTGGAGTCAAGCTATCCAGGCTGATGACGGCTGATAGCCAGAAAACGGTCCTTGGATGCTTGATTCCAGTCCAGGAAAGACATGGCTTGGCAGTTCGGGCTGGACTGTTCCCATGAGGCACAGGGTCAAGGCTGATTTGCATATGGCCATGTCTGACCTGGGGTGGTGTGGAGTGCAAAAAAAGATGGATTTAGGCCCAGATCTCTGTACTGGGGTGAATGTATGACAATGTTCTGCATTCTGTCCATCACCTGTTGTTTTTGCCTTTGTCGCCACGAGTGGGATGGGTATGCTCAGACGTGAGTCCCATGCTCTCCACACCACTGGAGTCAAGCTATCCAGGCTGATGACGGCTGATATCCAGAAACCGATCCTTGGATGCTTGATTCCGGTCCAGGAAAGACATGGCTTGGCAGTTCGGGCTGGACTGTTCCCATGAGGCACAGGGTCAAGGCTGATTTGCATATGGCTATGTCTGACCTGGGGTGGTGTGGAGTGCAAAAAAACGATGGATTTAGGCCCAGATCTCTGTATTGGGGTGAATGTATGACAATGATCTGCATTCTGTCCATCACCTGTTGTTTTTGCCTTTGTCGCCCCGAGTGGGATAGGTATGCTCAGACGTGTGTCCCATGCTCTCCATACCACTGGAGTCAAGCTATCCAGGCTGATGACGGCTGATATCCAGAAACCGGTCCTTGGATGCTTGATTCCGGTCCAGGAAAGACATGGCTTGGCAGTTCCGGCTGGACTGTTCCCATGAGGCACAGGGTCAAGGCTGATTTGCATATGGCCATGTCTGACCTGGGGTGGTGTGGAGTGCAAAAAAACTATGGATTTAGGCCCAGATCTCTGTACTGGGGTGAATGTATGACAATGTTCTGCATTCTGTCCATCACCTGTTGTTTTTGCCTTTGTCACCCCGAGTGGGATGGGTATGCTCAGACGTGAGTCCCATACTCTCCACACCACTGGAGTCAAGCTATCCAGGCTGATGACGGCTGATAGCCAGAAACCGGTCCTTGGATGCTTGATTCCAGTCCAGGAAAGACATGGCTTGGCAGTTCGGCTGGACTGTTCCCATGAGGCACAGGGTCAAGGCTGATTTGCATATGGCCATGTCTGACCTGGGGTGGTGTGGAGAGCAAAAAAACAATGGATTTAGGCCCAGATCTCTGTACTGGGGTGAATGTATGACAATGTTCTGCATTCTGTCCATCACCTGTTGTTTTTGCCTTTGTCGCCCCAAGTGGGATGGGTATGCTCAGATGTGAGTCCCAGGCTCTCCACACCACTGGAGTCAAGCTATCCAGGCTGATGACGGCTGATAGCCAGAAACCGGTCCTTGGATGCTTGATTCCGGTCCAGAAAAGACATGGCTTGGCAGTTCGGGCTGGACTGTTCCCATGAGGCACAGGGTCAGAGCTGATTTGCATATGGCCATGTCTGACCTGGGGTGGTGTGGAGTGCAAAAAAACGATGGATTTAGGCCCGGATCCTTGTACTGGGGTGAATGTATGACATTGTTCTACATTCTGTCCATCAACTGTGTTTTTTGCAATGTTCAAGATTATGGGCATTAGTCAGGGCAGGTTTGTTTTTCTAGTACTCCCCCGGTGATGTGTTATTTGTCCTTAGAAAGTGGCATGTGGCATGCACACTAACTTATAGGCATGCCAAGGGGAAACATCTTGTACTATCTTGGGGTGCTTGATTCCGCCTTAAAAGGACAGGTGGCAGTTCCCTGGCCTATACCGCTGCGGTGGCCTGGAACTCACTCCGATTTGACTTTTTTTTTTAACAGATTTTTTGGGACTTTTATTAAACATTAAACAGACTGAGTTGGCAATCATACAACAGGAATGAGGCATATAAGGCATTTTTTTTCCGTAACAAGGTGTTCTTCATATAGGAATACAATCTACTGTACATTCTACTATCTGTGGTGATATCATCATCATGCCCTGTTTCGGCCAAGAAATTTACACCATTTGATGAACCGTATAGGAGCCCCCTCCAGAAGAGATGCAGTTAAAACATTCCAATTCAGCCCATCCCAACTCCTCCCCCACCCACAGTTGTTCTGGCGTTGTCTTTATTTATTGACATGTCCTTGCAGCCTATTCCATGTGTATGCTTCTGCAGACAAACAGTGTGTTTCTGCGTTTTTGTTACAGACATGTTATGGATTATTGTGTTTTCGGGGTATTATCTATTTGGTCCAAGTCTACACCTTTTAGTGTTTCCAGCATTGTATCCCATTCCAAAGATATCAGATTCTTCCTCAACCCCCTAGCTTCCTCCCGCCATATTTCTGCACTCTTGGCGCCACACCAATGGAGCAGGTCATTATGACAGCTGTGTACGGTAGAGGGCATCAGTGATTTCCACCGCATAGTGATAGCTCTCTTTGTTATAATGAGGGCAGGATCCGTTAACCTAGTCTGGACCTTTTGCTTCTTTGAGCGTTTATATAAGCCTAAGATACAATCTTCAAGTGTGTTATCCAGTTTCAAGTGTGTAGTTGCCACTACATGATATCTTACTGACTCCCAAAAGAGTCGCAGTCGAGGGCATGCCCAAATCATGTGGGTTAGGTCAGCGTCAACCAGATGACAACACGGGCATTTATGTTGTGTTTGCGGGAACATTCGTTGTAGTCTATGTGGGGTGAGATACGCTCTATGGAATATCATAGTTTGTATGAATTTGAACTTAGCATTTCTGGATACTTGTTTCGGGTACTCTATGAGTGTACCCCATTCTTTGTCTGTTAGTTCCCGCCCTATGTCCCTTGCCCACTGTTCAGGTAGTTCCGTAAGTTCGATTGAAGCGTGTGTCCGTGGTCTCACGTAAAGCCATTTTATAAGGTGTCTCCCTCTGCCCATATAATATATGGTCTTTACCAACTCGTGGGTTGGTGGCTCTTGTTGTTGTGAGGCCCAATGCTTTTTAACATATTGTAGTAATGCAGCATGTAGCAAGTATAAGTGATCTGGCACCCTGTTTTCTCTTACAAAGTTGTCATGGTCCATCAGTAGGCAATGGCTTACTGGCCATTGCCTACTGGCCAAGTCTCCCACGGTGCTGATTCTATCCTCTATCCAGGCTCCTATCCTGCATTTTGTGAGCATACGCTATTCAGAGGGATCCCGAATAAATGGAGTGTTCCCAGCGTAGATGCGGCAATGGGAAGTGTATTGCAGAGCCGCCTTCCAGCACTGAAGTGCTGTACGCATTAGGGGTAGTATGTTCGGGGGAATTTTACTATGTGGTAACAATAATGCATGTAAGGTGCCCTGGTCTATGTCACTTAGCTTGTACCCTATTTCCTGTAGGTTACGGCCCGCAGTCCAGAATGACAACCGCTGCAGTTGGCTCGCATAATAATATGCCCTGAGGTCAGGTACACAGAGTCCCCCTCTGTTTGTCCCCAATTGAAATTTCCTAAGACTCAGCCTGCACCTCCCGTTTCCCCACACAAGGTCTGAGAGTATAGTGTCTAGTGTTTTGAATGTCGTTGCTGGCACTAATGTTAGCAGGTTTGCAAAATAATACAGGAGCCTTGGTAATACCACCATCTTCGCTATGGCCGCACGTCCCGTAGCAGAGAGTGGTAGCGTGGTACGAAAGGCAACACTGGAGCGGATAGAGTGCATGGCTCTAGTAAGGTTACTCTCTAACATATCCATATGTGATCGGTATATTTGGATACGGATACCTAGATACTTGAAAGTGGACTGTGCTACCGGTAGGGGATACGTTTCAAAATCTATGGTGGCTGGGTGCATATGCTCCTGAAAGAAGAAGGCATTAGATTTTGTCCCGTTAATGGCGAGGCCCGATATTTTTTCCGAACCTTGCAAATATTGCAGGAATAGGAACCAATGTACCTAGGAGGTCTCGCAGGTATATTATTAAATCATCTGCATAAGCAGAGATCAAATGTTTTATGCTGCCTATCTGGACCCCGAGTTGTGACTGCGATTTAACTTAACACAGCCTGCAAGATCCCAACCAATTTGGAAAGAGACTCAAAACTTTCCTCTTCAACTGACTGTTTCTCCCCTTTTGCTGAGTCCTTTTTCACTGCTTTTCCGCTCTAGGGCTCGCACCAGGACACTCTTTTGAGTAGTGGTGCGCATTATAAACTCTGTTAACATAACATAACATAACATACTATGCAGCCAGAACTACGCACTACCATTACTACGCAGGCAATACAATGAACACGTTGTTTCCACGCGTTCCATTACCGCGCAAGTCGTTACAACGACTTACATTAGGGAACGTGTTGTTGGATTTTAAATCCAACACTTTCCCTACTGTTGTACATACTGGAGTTGGAATAGTAATATATACTATTACAAAGTTGAGAGCTTCCCTAAGGCAAGTCCTTGTAATGACGTGGGTGGTAATGGAATGCGTGGTAACACATTTGTTGTATTGGCCGCGTTGTAATGGTATGCGTTGTAAAAGCATGCGTGATTGTGTCATACATCCCATGCAAAGGCAGGTAATACTTGACAATTCAACGTTACCCTGGAATTGGGTATATTCAAACCTCCGGGGTGGAGGCCCTCTAGTCGAAAAATTGCTAAGGATCCCTACCTTCCGTAGTACCTACTATGGTTCCACTCTTCCCTGCTAATCGCTTTACCCTACGCAGTTTCAGACACTCAGGGCCTGAGCATGATCATGCTGCACCATGCCCCCTCTGGATGGCGCTGCACTCAGCCCCCCACGCACCCCAGGGCGCGGATAGACACCGTGGCTTGCATGGTATGGGCTTGGAATGAACTCAGATGACGTGCTCAGCTTAGCTGCCTATTTGCTTCTTCAGTGTTTGTTTATTGTTTATTGTTGTTAGTTAATAAAAACCATCACATTAGAAGTTAGATACATGTTAAAAAAATAATATTACATTTTCATTAAAACATTGATAAATATTGGTGCAACACAAAATAATATCATGGATTTGTTAAAATAGAGCGTTATAAAAATACATTCGATTCATAATTGTTGGGACACTTCACCAGATTATTCGTGTAGGGTATGCATCTGTAGGAAGAGACAGAAATGTGGCAGTTCTAGGTATCATCATCCTGCTATTGTTTTATCATCATATCAATGTCATATAGTCTTGTGACTGAACAGGGTCCTTATATTGTTCAGTACTACTTACAATCCTGTTTTAGTGCTTTATCATGAGATTGTAAAAACTTTAAAAGTTTACAATTTAGCTGGGGGCCTGTGGAGTCTAGACTTCTCATGATGGCTGTTCTACATATACAAATCCCTCACTCATTAAATAAGCCCTTTAAAAGTATTCGACGCGCATTGTTCAGTTTGGGACATATAAAGACCAAATGCACAAAGTCCTCGTCTGGGGCATCACATAGTCTGCACATTTTTTATCCTTTATATCGCCAAAGTGGGTTGCCTGACAGAGACGGTAGATCACCTAGGCACATGGCCTCTTCAGTGCCAATCACTGGACATTCCTCCTTTCCTATTGCCCTTGAAGCTGGCACCCGCACTCGGCTGCGCAACCTGCATCCAACAACCATGGGAGCGGTATATCCGGACGGCACCTTTATCACACCACAACAGGTCCTGCAGCGACCTGATGTGACTAGATAAGTTTACATACTATCAACTGTGATCTGCCTTCTGGACGGTTCATGAATCTTTACCAGCGGACCCTTCTGCATTTTAGGTACTTCAGGAGACACTTACAAGTCCCTCCCCGAGCAGGCTGGTCACAAGGCTTTACGCTGAGAAGCAAGAGACCGCACGGTGTGCGTCACCCTTAGCCGGCAGGCGTGGGATACAAATTTAGCGACCTCCCTCACTGACAACCAGTGGAAATATTGTTGCACCCAATCTCGGGTGCTCTCCCCCAACTATAGACTTCGATTGCTGCACTTCAAATAATTGCATAGACTATTCCGCACCCAGGAGAAGTTGCATAGACTGGGCTTGTTTGAGGATGCGCGCTGCCTGTGCTGCGCCTTTCGCAGACCTCATACACCTTGCATGGAATTGCCCTGGCACGCTTGGCAGGCTGTATTTGACGCTGTTGAAGAAATCACTTGTAAGGATGCACTTTTTGTATATAGGAACCACTCGTGAGGCCATAAGTGGGAAACAAGTATTTATTATATGGTTTATCTCTTGCAGGAGAGCGCCGGGCGTCCGGTGCTCTTGGAGTTTTCCCCCGACTCACGCTCGCGCTGCAAGCCCCCAAAATGGCCGCCACGCGCGCTACGTAATGACGTAGCGCGCATCAACTAGAGCGCAACTCTACATATCTCTCCCTTTTTGCATAACAACAGAAAACATGCAGCTCCAAGTTCAAAGTCTCGAAACCGAGTAGGCCTTACCACTGCTCTACCTGCTCGTGTGCGCCTTACCGGAGTAGAGGGAACTTCACTGGGACTGTTCTCTGCTGGGCTCACCACCTTATCCCCTTGGGCACCGGGCTTTTCTCTCCTCGGAGTCTCACTCTCCTCTCCTTGATGTTCTCCTGCCCAGGGGTTGCCACTGTCTCCCAACTCCTCGCTGCATCCCTCTGCTCCAGGATTACCTTCTTTTTCCGGGGCGATCTCTTCCTTCTCCTGTGGCGTCCAGTCTTGTGATGTCTTCCCATTTTCTTCATGGGATCATTGTAGAATCTTACTACATTTGGACATGCGGTCTTGGGACCACACATTTCCGTCGCTGAGCAGCGCCGCTCTGTCGTATACTTCCTTAACTTGTAGAGGTTGGCTGTATTTGCTGTCCCCTTTTCTCCGCAGTACAGCCAGTTTGACTCTGACCCATTCCCCTCTCTCCAGGGCCGTTTCTTTCACGTTCCTTCTCCTGTTATAATGTTCAGCGTATATCCTTTGGACTTTCTCTAGATTATGCTGCACCACCGCTGGAGACCACTTGCTTGTTACTGTCTTCTCTTTCCACACCAGGTTGTCTTTGGTGAAGGGGTCTCTTCCTCTCAAAATCTGGAAGGGGCTATACCCCGTGCTCGTGGGGGTGATGCGGTAGGCCCACATCATACTTTGGACCTCCTTTTCCCAATCCTTGCCCATCGTGATGGCAGCTTGGATGAATCCCATTATGACCCTATTAAACCACTCCACCTGACCATTTCCGGCGGGGTGGTATATGGAGGTGTGTTTGGTTTTGATGCCGTTCCTCTCCATGTACTTGTACCACTTCTCCGAGGTGAACTGTGGTCCATTGTCGCTCAGTATGGATCTGAGAATACCTTCTCTGAGGAAGATGGATGTAAGGAATCTGAGCACTGTTTCGGTGTCCATTTCTTCCTGAATGTGCACTTCTGGCCACTTCGAGTACCTGTCGACGAGGACGCATAGGTATTTTGGCGTGCCCTGGGTATCTAGTACAGGTCCAAGAATGTCTATGGACACCTCCTCCCAGGGATTTCCCTAAAGCTGGTCTTAGGGGTGTCAGGGTCTTGTCAGCCCTTTGACACTGATCGCAGTCCCTCACGTGTCTTTCTACTTGGATGTCCATTCCTGGCCACCAGTACATTTGCTTTGTTCTCATCTTAGTCTTTACGATTCCCAGGTGCCCCTCCTGTAGTACTGCTAACAGGTGGGGTACAAGGGTTGTCGGCGGGACTACTTTGTCTCCTCTGTACAAAAATATGCCTTTGTCGTCTATAGACAGTTCCTCTCGCACCTCATAAAACTTCCTAAGAGCTGTCCGTAAACGTTTCTTTTCTGGCCATCCTTGCAGGATACATTCTTTGACCTCTGCGATGTCCCGGTCTTCTCCATACGCTTTGGTCCACTCCTGGTTGCTGATCACTTTCTCTGGGTCTTCCGTTAAGGCCACCATCTCTTCACTGTCTCCCGCACTGCCGGAGGCTTCTTCCATTGCTGAAGCTCTACTAAGGTAGTCCGCTACCTTGTTTCTAGTTCCTGAGATGTACTCTACATCGTACTTGTACTCAAGCAATTTCAGCATCATCTTGGCGATGCGTGGCGTGGCGGCGCTCGCATGTCCACTCGATGTGAGGACCTTGACTAGGGGTTTGTGGTCTGTTTTGAGTTGGAACCTCATGCCCCATAGGAACTGGAGGATCTTCCCCATGGCCCACACTACCGCTGGCATCTCCTTCTCTATTACACTAAATTTTTGTTCCGTGGGAGATAGAGCCCTTGATGCGAAGCTGAGGGTTTCCATTGTTCCATCCTTCCTTTCCTGCATGAGGACTGCTCCCAGTCCTTTTTCGCTGGCGTCCGTTGTCAACACTGACCACCCTTGGGGGTCATAGCCTTGCAGAGGTATGGCTTGGCTGATGTCGTTTTTCAGGGCATAAAATTCCTTTTGTGTCTCCTCTGTCCTTGTGAATACTATTTTGTCCCTAATGAGTTATCTCAGATGGTGCGTCTTGGTGGCAAAATGTTGTACGAATTTGCTGTAGTATGCAGCCATCCCTAAAAAGGATCTCACCTCTTCTTTGTTGTTTGGTGCCGGGGCGTCACAGATCGCCTTCACGTTGGCCCTTTTAGGCGTAATGCCGTGTTCTCCAATCTCATGTCCCAGGTATGTGACAGAGGTCATTCCGAGAAGGCATTTCTCCCACTCCGCTGTTAGGCCGTTGCCTTCCAGGACTAAGCACCATGTCCAGTTTCTTATCATGGTCCTTTAGATCCTTTCCCATCACCAATATATCGTCTTGGAAGTACTGCACACCTTCAATGTCTTTGAATAGGCAGTGCATTAATTTCTGGAATACTGCCGCTGCCGACGCAAGACCGAAGGGCATGCGGCGGAATTGGTAACATCCGAAGGGTGTTATAAACGATGTCAGTTTCCGGCTCGTGAGGTGCAGAGCTATTTGGTGATAGGCTGATGTAAGCTCGATAGTGGAGAACCACTTTACGCCTTTTGTCTTCGCTAACATCTTTTCAATGCGTGGTAGCGGGAATTTTTCCACAACTATGCATTTATTCAGTTCTCTCAAATCCACACAGAGGCGGACCTTTCTGTTAGATTTCATTGCTACCACCAGGGGCGCCAGCCACTCTGAGCAATTTATTGGTTCGATGATTCCATTTTCCTCCAACCTGTGCAACTCCTGCTGTACCGCTTCTCTTACTGCTATAGGTACATTCCTTACTTTGTGGAAAATTGGTTTTGAGTTCTCCTTGAGGTCTATCCGGTGTGTGAATTTTTCTAATTTGCCAACCTTTCTCGCCGAATACCTTGGGGAAGTCACTATTCATCCTCTTAAAGTCCGGCCAACGCTCTGGGGCTGTCATTAGCACTTGCGTGTCTCCTCCTGGGTCCAACTGTATGCCTAAGTCACCTTGGTCCATCCATCCCAGGACCGACGACCCCTTCTCTGCTACGTACAATTTGCACTCGGCACTCCGCCCTTTGAACTCAAAGGTTAAGACTCTGTAACCGACCATCGGGATGGTTTCTCCTGTGCACGTGACTGGTCTTATATCCGGTGGTTCTAGTCGTGGGCCTAAACTGGGTCTGAAATTCTCATTCCACACTGCTCTTTGGACGATAGTATACGGGGAACCCGAGTCTACTACAATTTTAATCTGCACTCCTCCTATCACCATGTCACACTGTGGTTTGCAGGAACGTCTGCAATCAATGCCCAGTACTTGACCGTCCACACACAGCACGTTGTCTTCTTCGTCTTGTTCTCTATCTTCTTCCTCCTCCAGATCTTGCGCCACATACTTCACCGTGGGTCTTCTAATCTTTCAGCGGCATACCTTCTCGTAGTGTCCTACTATGCCACAGAACATGCACTTCGCTCGGAACGCCGGACACCTTTTGTCGTGGGCCGCGTGGGACTGGCTTCCACAATGGTAGCACGAGGTCGTGCTTTCCCTGTTCTGCTTCCTTTGCTCTCCGGGTTTTCCTGTCCATCTGTTTGGTCCTTTACTTTCTGCCTTCATGGCTTTGTTCCTTCCTGTTGGTTCTGCATCATCTACTTTGTTCACCATGGGCCCCAGGACAGTTTCTCTTTTTGCTGCGTCGGCGCACCTTTTTGACAGTTCGGCCTTTTTCACCATGGCTATCACCTCCTTGAGCGTGGCGTCTCCATTTGCCCATAATTTGTCTTGGACAGTCTTATTCGTGGTGTGCATGACTATCTTGTCCTTTATGAATTCGTCGTGCAAGACGCCGAATTTACACGTTATCGCCAGCTTCCTTAGCGCGGAGACGTAGTCGTCTATCGATTCGCCAGCCTCCTGTTTCCTCTGCTGGAAATTGTATCTATCAATGGACGTGCACACTGCTGGTCGATAGTGGTTGTTGATTAGGTCTTCTATTGGGTGTCTGAATACGTTGTCGTCAGCGGCTTGCTTGGGCGTGGGCACCAGATTTTGGAATACCCTGATCCCTTCCGGGCCTAAATTGTGCAGAAGTATCCTCCTCTTCCTTATACTGGGGAAGGCTTCTCCGTTCTCGTCTTCTAGAGCTTCTATGTAGTTCGTGAAGTACTCTCTCCAGTCCTCCCATTTCATCAGAGGCTCTTCTGGTTTGGGCTAGAACGGAATCGGCGCCGTAAGTGACGATGCCTGCGCACTCATTTTGGCGCGTCTTACTGGTTCCGCCCCCGGACCTCTCGGGCTGCCCGGCGCGCTTGCTCCCTCTCCATGCGCTTGGTTCGACTGGGGTCCTTCTGCGCCCCCTACTCCGCTCCTCACTGACTCCGCCAAGGCCTCAATATTGTGGGGTGCTTCTCCTGGATTAGTCTCCACTATGGTGTCCCTTCCTCAGACTATTTTCCCTTGTGCTGCAGGGTTCACGGTGGGGTCAATTCCTGATTCCCTTCTCTGGTCTCTTTCTGTCCCCTGTACCTGGCACTAATGTGTTCCTTCTGCTGCTCTTCTCCGTGGCCCTGTGCCTCTGCCACGCTCTCCTGCTGCTTCCCGTGTGTTGGTTCCTCCTTGCCCCTTCTGTGCTCCAGTGGTGGTCCTCTAGCGTCTGTGTGCTCCAAACCTTCTTGTGCTGGGTTCTTTACTAATGGGTGTTCTTAATTTTTCTTTATTTCCTCTTCCTTTGTCCTACCGGCCTCGTTGCCACTGTAAGGATGTACTTTTTGTATGTAGGAACCACTCGTGAGGCCATAAGTGGGGAACAAGTATTTATTATATGGTTTATCTCTTGCAGGAGAGCGCCGGGCGTCCGGTGCTCTCGGAGTTTTCCCCCGACTCGCGCTCGCACTGCGAGCCCCCAAAATGGCCGCCACGTGCGCTACGTAATGACGTAGCGCGCATCAACTAGAGCGCGACTCTACATCACTGCGTATACCCTCGAGCGATCACCTTAAATTGCGCTATTGGGCTATGTGAAGGATGTCCTCCCAGACATGCGCTAATTGACAGCACTCCTCCTTTTGCTAGTGAAGCGGCAAGTGGCAGTGAATTGAGGTCGGCCCCTTGGCGCCACAGAGAGCTTGCTAGCTTCAATATGTGGCTTATTGTCAGGAACAACTGACTGCCTACTGGGAAGTGATGCCAAAGAAATCCCATCCCAAAGGTATATGGTCCTCCTTGGAATTGTTCCTCCCCCCCAAACTGGAGGGGTAGACATTGAAGCGGCTGCGTCACTTGATGTAACTGATCTGCTTGAGAGCCGTACCGCTGCCAGTCAGGCTCCTTAGATTACGCGTTCGGTCAAGATGCGCTGCGACTGCGCTGCGCTGCGACTGCTGACGTGCATCTGGGCGCGCACCACAGAGATCATTTTGCAGAGTCTTGAACGTGAGGGCCTTTCCCTTCCCTTTCTTCTTACTCCTATTCCCTCCCCTTCGTTGTGCAAGTGAGCAGTACAAGTGAGCAGTATAACTAATTGTGATGTTATTTATTACAAACTTTGCAATGAGAATCTTGAATTCGTACTGAGTTGTACATTGTTTTCCTTAGGTTTGTCTGGAAACTTTATTAAAAAGAATTAATTTAAAAAAAAGAGTTAAACATTTTTAACCAAAGTTTTAGTGATGGATTCATATTGAACAATGTGGACTGTACTTACACTTTTCCTGGAGGCTTTTTTTTGCGGCCTGTAAGAAGCTTTCTGATACACTGAAACCATGCTCAGAGGTGCTCTACTGCTACTTTCCCATAACATCTTGACAATTCGATTCCCTTTTCTTCTCTTTTTCATTCCTACAGATGCAGCTGCTTCAGTGGGAATTACACAAAATTGATATTCTTGTGAGTAACTAAAAGATCTACTGAACATACTAAGTACTCAACTATGTCAGTCTTTATTATTTTAACTTGTGTTTATGTTTGTCTATTCTCTTTATGTTTGTCTTTTTTAGTTACCTTTTCACTGTCTCTGGCATACCTTGATTCAAGTCCTGATGATGAGACTGCCATGTAAGGGGATCGAAACACCATCAACTGACCCGTCTAAATAATTATATTTTGAGAAACACGGGCTGCATACAGACTTTTTGGATGTGATACACTTATTGCGCAATTTGTATCACCTTTGCGTGCGCACCGAGCACATTTTTTTGCACCCCGTTTTCACGCATGAACATAGAAATTGTTCCCTAATTTTTTTTTTTATTATTGTTCAACATTGTTTTGTGTCATTCCCAGGTCCCTATAGATTTCCGGGTTTCCATTGTACTATGAAGGCCACGAAGCAAGCAACCCTCTGCAGGTTCTGTGAGTGGAATGATTTACTAGAGTATGTGTTGCATAGATGTGATTTTTTCAGGTTGGTAAGAAATCCTGTTTGACTTTTTAGTAAATTATATTTGTGCCTGAAGAATGCCTGAATTCTCTATGGCTTTTTTACGTCCCAAGTGTGCCACTAGAGTCATTTGGACCAAGCTATTTCCACTCTGATAAAGTGGTAAAGTGGTGTAGTAAGGCCTGGCTTTTGACGCTCTGGCAGTTAACTTCCCACTATGTATGGTCAGAATATATTGGTGCATATTTACTAGAAAAGTCGGAGTGCGGAACAACGAAAAAGTTGGCAGTGCCGCGCTTTGACATTTTCAAAACGCAGGGATGCGCTGTATTTACTACAATACGGCGCACACCTGTGTTTTGTCTAGCGCTGACGCTAAATTTAGATGCCTAGCGCCAACGCAGGCACCCATGCACCATAGTGAAAGGGTGCCTGAGTTCGAGGGAATGATTGTTTATGTGCAAGAAGTTGCCCCTTCCTGCACATGATACAATCCATAATATCTATTTGTTACTTCTATGTGTGCTGCAGAATGTATCAAACATAGAAGTAGCAAATCGTCATTATTTAATGACCTTCCTGCACATAAACAAACATAAATGCCTTTTTGCTCATTCTATGTGTGCTGCAGAATGAGGAAAAGTAAAAACGAGGAGAAATAAAAGCGTTTCTCCCCATGCGCTATTCTAATGCCTGTTCTTGCATGGCCTACGTTTTTGGCGCTGCCACAGATTTACACCTCCTCCTAAACTGAAGCAGCGTCAATAAGCAAAGGGTGTTACAGTGGTTCACCCGCAGCAACACCCATTGCACCCCTCTTTGCCGCAGACGACTGCGACGGAAAGGGGCATATTTACAAGGTGGCGTTAAGCCACGCTAAGTGGCTTAGTGCCACCTTGTAAATATTGAAAATTGCACTACGCCACCGGAGCGTCAAAAAAAGTGCCTCTCTGATGGCAATAGGGGCTTGTAAATATGCCCCATTGTTTTACTAATTCATTTATACGAAGGGTTAGAGGTTTAACCACGAGTTAGAGGTGAAACTGGCGTAAATTGAGCCGGTTTTTAATAACTCACTTTCAGTGCAAATTTCACTCCTGCATTGGCTTCTACCATCAGGCTAACACTAAGTTAAACATTTTCCATGCTAACAAGTGCAAACCTAGCAAAATGATGCCCAAAAACGGCACAAGTACGGGTTGCACACGGTATTCACCATTCATCCACATCTAGCAATAAACGGGATACTAATAACACATTACTTTAACTAAAACAGCACCCTTAGGCCTCAGTTATAAGTGGCTCTTAAAGTTTGGATGTTATCGCACCCAGCACCCAGCAATTAGTGGATGTGGTAAAATCTCTCAGAATTTTCCCTACGTAGATATCAGCAGGGAAATCCAGATGACAATATCAACTTGTGAGAATAGCCCAGAAAATACAGTGACATTTGGATTTCAGTGCAAAAAACACCACCAATCCGCATGATATTCACTATTTTAACAGGATAACTTGTAATTGGCAGTTTTGTCCCATCGGATAATTAACGATCCCCAGAGTTTGGTTATTATTTGGGTGCAATAAATATTGGGCCAACACCCAGGCACTAGTAATCAAGGTCTTAATACATATTCCCGCCCACTTAATCTTTAATTTTTCCAACTTTTGTGAAAGACAATTTAATTTAGGGTTTTTAGTGAGTCAAGAGGTTTTTTTTCTCAATATTTTCTTTATAGTTTTTTATCCAAAACAGTGTCACTAGAATACCCACAAGACAAGCAAATGTCACGGGTAGATTTAGATTTATGTACAGTACACAGTGTTTAATTAAAAAAAAAATAAGTGCCAGGGCCCTCCTCAGAACTTGCACCACACATTGCCATTGCCTTCGCTGCCAATGACAGTACTTACACAACTACTAGCCATCACACTGCTTGAAGTGTGAAAATTCAGATTTTTTGAGGCACTCCAAAGCTATTTGCTTAATAAACAACTGTTGTTCTGGTCATCTCTCTATACATAAACAGTGCCACCATGTGGTAGCTGTCAAAAGTCCAGGTGTTCTCAATTAAGTGCCGGGCCGAGCTCCAGAAACCACCGGCTCAAATTAAGCACTGACAGTATACACTTTCTGATGCATTCCCTTTATTGTTTCAAACCCCAGGTGTTAATCCTTCTCCTGCCCCCGTTTTAGTGGTGCTCACTGCTCACTGCTCACTGGGTGTCGTTTGTATTCCCATCGCTATTAGCTGCTAACAGTTATGAGGTGTATTTTGAACTTTTTTGACCTGCTCGATTGTTGTAATGTGTCAGCGGTTGCAGTTTGTTTTGAAGTCAGTGTTTCTCTGGGTCTTCCCTAAGTGCCTGGGGCAGGCATCTCCAACGAGTAGCTTCTGAGCTACTGGTAGCTCTCCAGCTCCCTGTAAGTAGCTTTCTTGTGTGCTTCCCAGCCTACTAAATTACAAGCTTTTGCTTGATTGAATAAAGATATGCATCCCAAAATTGAATAGCATGCACTTAAGACAAAAATTTGTGTATTTTCGAAACTCATAACCTGATGTTTGGAGAAAATTGGTTGATTATCAAAATATATTTAAAGCTGATATCTGAATGAAAAATCATGAGACACTGGGGATAATTATTACAAAAAATATTACCTTGCGATCAATCAATCAATCAAAGCATTTGTATAGCGCACTACTCACCCGGAGGGTCTCAAGGCGCTGGGGGGGGGGGGGCGGTCCGCTACTGTTCGAACAGCCAGGTCTTGAGCTGCTTCCTGAAGGCGAGGTGGTCTTGGGTCAGGCGGAGATGGGTCGGAAGGGAGTTCCAAGTCTTGGCGGCCAGGTAGGAGAAGGACCTTCCTCCTGTGGTGGCTCTTCGGATGCGGGGGACGGCGGCGAGGGCGTGGCTGGTCGATGCGAGGGACCTTGCAGCTTCGGCTGTTATGTATTAACCATGTATAGGCATTCCATATTGATAAAGCTTTTGTTCACATTACTGCTGGTAATCCTGACTGACGCACCGAGGTGATCACTGCCGGTATTATTGCATGGGGTGGCCACAAAGGTAATCTTGAATGACGTGCTCTCTATTACAACAATAGAATCATTAGCTCAGTATGATATTCATTGAATATAAGTTGCTCTTATTACAGAAAAGGTTGAAGTCCTCTGGTCTGGAGTATTTCTGCTATATTGTTTCACATTTGAGGACCAGCACATCCTCTTCTGGTTAAGAATTTTCCAGTTGTCTCAGAAACCATTTATTTTTAGCGAGTCTTCGATTCTAATACTATATTGTTGTTTCTTATGGTGCTTTTTAGGTCGAAGCCTAGTAGACAGCGCTGCTATATGGTTCGCGAAGACTTCTTGGGTATTCTGAAAGCTTCCTTGAGATTGCATTCTGCCCATTGCTTATCATTGGCTTTGTGGTTTGCAACTCACATTTGCTTGCTTTCTATTTGCTGGCTTTATTTGTTTTAGGCTTTTCAGCATGTTTTTGTCCCTCCTTTGGAGCATCACCTGTTTACCATTGCTACTTGTATTTTTTCAAAAGCGCTCACATTCTGTTAACAGGTCTTTAAAATGTTTTCTTATCTTGTCATATTTGCTATGTATTTAAAGACAGTGGTGAAATGTCAGGCTCTGTCTTCCAAGGGAACTTGGATTTACTTTTCTTCCTCTGACATCAAAGTGGGATGATTTATATGTAAGGCTGTTTCATTATTTATTTTATTTCTAGCACACAACAAAATGTAAATATCTGTAAATTAACTATGCAAATATTTCAGAATATATCAGGATTTTGAAAGCACAAATGAAGCACTTTTTTTTTCAAACTTGTTTTTATTGAATTTTACAGAAGGGTTATCATAGCATTTGACAGTACATATATTCATGCAACCCGTATATATCGAACAAAACGCTATTTCTGTGCACAGAGTGATACAATTGTTACTGGTCATGTTGTTCTCAAGAAGTCAGATGTGTATAGTCAATGCAATGCAAATAACAAATTCTTCGTAGAGTAACCCCCCCTTGTATCCCTAACCCTCCCCCTTCCCAAAGCCTCGTGCCTTTAGCCGTGAGTCACTGCTACTGTTGTGTACAGTGTGCGCAGGGAACCTGGGCATATATTCCCAACTTTGTGTGAACAACCCAAAAAATAAAATAAATAAATAAATACAAATATGTAGTTGTGTATCACATGTGAAAAAAGACCCTGGGGACTAGAAAGGATGGCGCGAGATCTGTGGGGCGCTGTGGTATGTGACGGAACGTGGGTTAGAGTTGAAACAGGTGGAGTGCCTGGACCATTGGAGAATATGTGGTCATTGGTGCACCTGTGGACAGATATTTCACTAGGGGCCCCCAAGTGTATGTGAAATGTTTAAAAGCGTCTCTGTATAGGTCACTACTCACTCAGGCTTTCCATAGTTAACGCTCTCCATAGGCGTGCCTGCCATTGTGTCATGGCCGGAGCCTCCTTCTTCCAAGCTAAGGCCGTTTTGGCAGCCCCTAAGCAGAGCCATATGATGGTTTGGTCAGCCGTGGTTTGATACTGTAGCCCCGGGTCCCTTAGTCCCAGAAGAGCAAATTAAGAAGAGGCCGGAATGGGATAACTAGGATGTCCTTAGTAATGAAGCTCTTTTTTGGTAATTCTGTAGTATGGTAGAAAAAAACATTTTAGTGCGATCAGAACAATTAATACACTTAGTGATGTCATTTCCACACATTTTCATTTGTGTGCGGTATAGTTTTATCTGTGAACACTATGTCTGTGCAAATGTTATGGTTATTCCAACTGAAAATGTGTTGTCTGTAATGGCATTGCTCTATGACACCATGCCTTCTCCACTCTGGCACTCTACTCCACTCCAAGCTACAACACTCTACTCCAAGACAGTCTACTACAATCTACGTCACTCTACTCCACTCTATGCTTCTCCAGTCTAGGATACTCCACACTACTACACTCTACTCTATGCCACGTCATGCAAGGCCACTTTACTCCACTGTATAACACAACACTCCACTCTACAACAATCCACAATACTCCACTCTAATCCCTTCCACTCTGCGACACTATACTCTGCTCTATGCCACTCCACTGGAGGACATTCTGTGCCACTTCACTCCATGACACTTCACTCTACACCACACCACTCTAAGCCATTCCACTCTACACCACTCCACTCTACGCCACTCCACTCTACGCCACTCCACTCCACTATACTCCACTCTACAATGCTCCGCTCTATGCTACTCCACTCTAAGACATTCTACGCCACTTCACTCCATGAGACTTTCTCAACACCACACCAGTTTAAGCCATTCCACTTTAAACCACTCCACTCTACGCCACTCCACTCAACATCACCCCACTATACTCCATTCTACAATACTCCACTCAGTGGCACTCCACTCTATGCCACTTTACTCCACTCTGCGCCACTCCACGGTGCACCACTCCACTCTTCTCTTCAGAACTTCACTCTACAGCACTCCACTCGATGCCCCTCCACTCTGACACTCCACTCCACTCTATGCCCCTCCACTTTACAACATGACACTCTAAGACACACTACTTCAGTCTGTACCCCTTCACTCTATGCCACTGCACAACACTCTACAACACTCCACTGTAAGACACTCCACTTTTCTCCACTCTATGCCACTCTACTCCACTATACAACACTCTACACTACTTTACTCCACAGAGCGTCATTTAACTCTAACAGCACTCTGCAACACTCACGCCACTCCACTCTACAACATGACACTTTACGCCCATCCACTCCACCCTACGCCACTCCACAACACTCTACTCCACTCCACTGCACTCTACAACACTCTACTCTTCTCCACTCTGTGCCTCACCACTCTATGCTTCTTCCCTCCAGGCCACTCTATGACACTTCACTAGACTCCACGATCATCCATTCTACTGCATTCTGAAGCTGTACTTCATTACACTCTAAGACACTCTCCTCCACTCCATGCCATTCTACTCTACGTCACTCTAATCTATGACACTTTATGCCACTTGACTCTAGGCCACTGTATGCCACTCCACCCTACGACCCTCCACTCTACGATACTCTAGTTCAATCTCCGACTCTCGTCTCCACTCAACAAGAGTCTCCTCTATGACACTCCACTCTACGACACTTTACTCCATTCTACAACACTTTACTCCACTCTATGCTATGTCACTCCAATCCCCTCCACTCTATGTCACTCTACTCCGGTATACAGCCTTTACAACAAAACTTTTACAACGAACTACCATTACAACGCAACTTTTACAACGCAAACCATTACAACGCATAGCGCTGGGGGGCACTCTAGGATAGGGAATAGGTTTAATGTACTATCCAACACCTTCCCTACTATCCACGGGGACTGGAGTTGGAATAGTAAATTAAACTATTCACTATCCAGCGCCCAAAAGCATTATGTGTTGTAATGGTATGCGTTGTAAAACTTGCGATGTAAAGGTAGGCGTTGTAAAAGTTTGCGTTGTAACGTCATACATCCCTCTACTCCATTCTCCGGCACTCCACTCTGCTCAATTCTAAGATATTCTACTCTACTGCACTCTATGCCACTCTATGTCACTATGTGCCACTCTACTCTTAAACACTCTACTCCACATTACAACTGTCTACTCCACAATACACCACTTCACGATACTTCATGACACTCTACAACCCTCCACTCCACAACCCGCCACAACACTCTACGGCACTCTACTCTACAACACTCTACTCCACACTACAACAGTCTACTCCACTATACACCACTCCACAATACTCCATGACACTCTACAACCCTCCACTTCACGACCCTCTACAACACTCTACTCCACTCTACCACACTCTACTCGACAACATGCCACTCTACACCACTACACTCTACAACACTCCACTCCCCACTATGCCACACCACTGTACAACACTCTACTCCACTCTATGCCACATCACTGTATGCCACTCTATGCCCTGATACTCTCCACCACTCCACTCTCCACAACTCCATGGCGCTCCACTGTAATCCACAACACTCCATGCTACTCTAATCCATGCTACTCTACGACCCTCCACAACACTGTAGGACATGTTACTCCTCTATATGTCACTCTACTCCACGCCACTCTCTTCTGTTTTTTTCTCACTTCATACTTCCAACTCACTCTTGTCTCCTCCATTTTTGTCTCGGCCTCTATGTGCCTTTAGTCTCTCACTCTCTCTCGCCTCGAATTTCACTCTTCTCCTTTTCTGAGCCGTCCCATTTTGCCTTCCTTAGAATCTCTTATCCTTTCACATCTCTCTCTCGTCTGGTTGTCTCTCCCTTTCTTTCTTCCTCCACCAAATTTCCCCTACTGTCTCTTTCTCCCCAGTAGTCCCACCCCGGTTTACTCTTCATTTAATCACTTCTCTCCCTCTTAACTTGTATGTACCACTTTCTACTCTCCCTTCTCCATGGCTGCTAACATCACTTGCAACAGTAAACTCATTGAGGACAGTGTTACGAATATGAACAATTTATTTAGGCTCATTTATATCACAAACAGCCCATTTGCCCCCCAAAAAATAATTTGGAAAAAAGAATGCTTGTGTCATAAAATGTTTGATGTCCTTTCGTCATATTGGTCATTGAAAAAAAAGCACCTCACTGAGCACGAAAACTGCTGGATTAGGACAAGAATAATGTTGGCCAAACAGATCTGTTTCTTTTTAGTGCAGAATTTTGGGGACGGTTGCTGCTTAAGTAACTATCGCCCTACAATCAACGCAGCACTATACTGCGGCTCAGAACATCTGGCGGCGCCGTACGATTTTGCAGTGTGAGGCAGAGGAACTCTGGCGTAGGTAGACTTGGAAGGCTTGGCATCCTGGTGACCGTGCCCATCCCTCCCCCCTGACTTCCACAGTGTCCAGGCCCAGTCTGGCAGCACATACCCTCCTGAGATGTTCCTTGCATTCCTAGGTGGGTGGGAGCCCTAATGGGGTTCCATAGGTTACAGTACATATTGGCATTCAGCCTGCTTGGTCCTGGATTACTCTATCAGGGCGCATTAAAGAGGTGAAGGGGGGAAGGGGCAGTCAAAAACTGCAGCCACATGAGTCCAATAAGTCATTGGTGTATCCATGGGGACTACACCTCTCCTCGGCCCTGGCTCTGTCCCTGCTGAAATAGTGCAGGGCCCTAGGCCCCGATGCAGATCTAGTGATAACACAGACACCATTAGATACTGGGTAGAATTGGCCCAGGGCACGTGTGTCTGGCCCCTTTTATTGGCAGGGTCACATGTCCTGTGACGCCTGTGTTGGATGGGGGTGAGGTGGGGTGTAAACCAGCCCTCTGGAAGTGGCGGGTATGTCGGAACACTAGAGCAGTGACCACCTGCCATTAACAAATATACACCTAACACCTCCCTGAAAGCTTGCAGCAGATAAGGCTTAATTGTGCGACTAATGCATCTATCTGAGTGTAGGGATGTGGAACAAGCAATTACATGTGGTAAATGTCACCCTTGATGCGTGGCACTTGGCAGGTCCGGTCTGTATTCCGTAAGGCGTGGTAATCGTAAACTGTGCTAGGCGCCATCTTGGAAGTGAAGGAAGCAAACGACCTTGAGGGGTCTACGGGCCGATGGTGTGTTTCGCAGACCATGGAGACCCTCCCCTACTGGACGCTGCCACTACAGGGACTGCTCCCCACGGCCAGCAGCTCAGACAAACCCCTCCAGGCCAGCAGTACTGCACTAGGCCGCGGCCATGCCAAAGGTGTACATGTGAGAGACGATTTTTGAGTTTGGCTGGCAGAGTCGACTCCGGCTATATTTTCAAGTGCTTTAAAAAAAAATCAAAACTGCATCTAGTATACAAAAAAAACTATCAAAGTTGCACTAATATGTTTCTGCTGAACATGTATGACTGTACGTTTTTGGTGTTACTAGTAGTAATAATAATATAGAATAAAATAACAGAGTCAAGCAAGGCAGAAAATTAACAGTGAGAAACAAAGCTAGAGACGAACCCGTCGTGAGAGGTATAATTAAGAGCCAGAAATATTTGATGTGAAAAACATGCAACAAAGGTCATGAAAAATAACTAATACAGTTTCAAATAGAAAAGATGTTTGGTTCTTTAAACTGTGTAAGTGGTTCAATTTGGTAAGTTAGAATATACTGTCATTTATTGAAGGTAATAGATTGTGAACATGATCTTGAAAACTTTTATTGCACATTCATGAAACATAAAAACATTCATTGAACTCTCCAATGCCATTAGTGAACCGAGAAGCAAGTCAGTTTGTCATGTACGCTGTAAATACGGCTAAAATTGTGATATTGAGTAAAATTATGAGGTGTTAAACCTTATAGGCCTTGATCATAAGCTACATGATGATGGTGCCGTTGAAACGTTAACATCGCGCGTGATTTTACTATTCCTGTGTCTGGTGATTTTGTTTTGTGCCAGTATTGTGCCTTTATGGGTAGGTAGAAACCTATGGAATTGGGAACTTCCTTGTATGGATGATTTTGTTTTGTCGTAAAACCACACTAAATTTGCCATTCCACGGGGTGTTTCCTGCACACTTTTAGCGCTTGCTCTTAGTAGTTGGTAATTGGATGCTAGGGAGTATATGGCTGGGTTGGAGGAAGTCGGGGAGAGAAGATTAAATTATTTCCTGGAAAGGAGGAGCATTTTGTTCTGCCATGTCAAAAAGAAATGTGAATGAGGCTTGGCTGCTCCTGCAGCCAAAGTCTAATGTGATTTTTCCGGCAGGTTTTACCGGTTTGAAAATTCAAGTCAGGTTCTCCACACCCTAAACAACATGGGTGTCGAAAAACCGAACGCCTCTGAATCAGGCCGAGCGGAATTCCATGAGGTAATTTTGTTCCGCCTGACTCACATTCAGGCCTATAGCGCTTTTTTTAAATATGGTAAATATCCTGAACTGAATTACTTCCGGGTGTGCCCAGATGTGAAGATCATGGAAAATTAGACATATTGAAGTAAAGGGACTGCCCAAGATGACGCAATTTTGTGAAGTGAGATGCTGGGGTGTGTGCCTAGGTTACCTGATTGCATATTCCACAATTTAGTCTGCACGATGGATATAAGTAATTCTCACTTATTTGTCACCAAGGACAATTCTTAGTTAACTCTATTTGTATATTAATATTGCTGGCTTCCCCTCACATAATAGAACAGTTTCAGGAAGGGCTGGCTCTAGTCCTTAAAAAAAGCTAATTATATACAATAGACAAGCATTGGGTAAAGCCAGTAGGTTTTGCTAAGTTGACCTCTTGGCTTTGCCAATGCTTTATGCTAATGCTGTGCAGCATCTACAAAACGGAAAAGGCCACTGCCTGTGGTCGCATCATGACACTGGCGTACGTATTTTCTTTAATTTTTTCTTATTTACTGATCCAAGTTAGCAAAGCTACATGGTTCAGATAAAAAAAAATAGTGCTAAGGTTGACCGGGGTTTAGGGTACCTCAGAAGAGCGAGAGGAGGGAAGCAGCGGAACTTGGGTGAGAGGGGAAGTGAAATAAAACTAAAAGTGAGTATGGGGAGAAAGAAAAAGAAGCACATGCGGTAGACCAACGCAGATTGTGAGTGATATGATATGATATGATAGAGGAGATGTGTAGAGCGCACGTTCACCAGCGGTTTCTTGGCGCTAAGTGGAGGGGCTGAGGGGCCCAGCAGTGTGATAGACTTAGATGTAGGCTAGGGAGAAAAGCCAGGTCATGAGTGACTTCCTGAACTGGGCATAGGAGGGAAGAAGGCGGAGTTCTGGGGGGAGGGAATTCCAGAAGAGTGGGGCCTGGGAAGAAAATCTCAGGCCACCATGCCTCTTGCGTCTGAAGGAGCAGGGGGACAGGAGATTAGAGCAGGAGGAGCGTAGGACGCGGGAAGGGACATAAGGGTGTATTCGGGAAGCAATGAAGGAGGGTCCCTGGGAAGAGAGGGCTTTGTGGATCAGGCAGCCCAATTTAAAAAGGCTTCGCTGGGCCACCTGGAGCCAATGGAGACTCCTAAGTAGGGGTTTAGTGTGGCTGAACTTGAGCTGGCCATAAATAAGCCTTGCTGCTTGGTTCTGGACGAGTTGGAGTCGGTGAGATTGATACTAGGGTATACCGGCATACAAAGAATTCGCATAGTCAATGCGGGACATGACTAGTCCCAGGGTGTCCTGAACGAGAGCTTCATGTGACAACAGTCTGCTAATTTTCCTAATTCGGCGCAAATGGAAAAAGCAGACGGAGACCACTAAATTGATCTGGGCCCTCATAGAGAGGTCATTGCTGATGGTTATGCCTAGGCTCTTGACCGAGTTAACAAGGGAAGGAGCGGAGCCAAGGGAGGGGGGCCAGAAGGAGGAGTTCCAGGGGTTACCTAGGGGTCCCGTGAGAATCAGGTCAGTCTTGTCAGGGTTAAGTTTGAGCTGGTTTGCGTTCATCCAAGTGCTGATGAAGGTCATGGTGGATTGAACGTTCTCAATAGAGGAGGGGGAGAGGTCAATGTTGAAAATTAGCTGCAGGTCGTCTGCATAGTTAAAAATGACTACTGATCTTTTCTGAAGTTCGGGGATCAGGGGGAGAATATACAGGTTGAACAGAAGGGGGGAGAGGGAGGAGCCCTGAGGGACTCCACAGGTGAGTCGTTTCCCTTCCGAGGCGAAGGGGGGGAGGCAGATGGCTTGGACGCGGTCTTGGAGATAAGAGATGATCCATCTCAGAGGTGGGCCCCGGATGCCGGCGCTCTCGACCCGATCGAGGAGAACAGCGTGGTCGACGGTGTCGAACGCCGCCGACAAATACAGGAGCACCAATGCCTGTGAGGTGTTCTGATCAGCTCCCTTTCTGAGCTCATCCTGGACGGCCAGGGCAATGGACTCGATGGAATGTTGAGGCATAAAGCTGGCTTGGTGTGGGTCCAGGTAGTGGGTGGTTTCCACAAAGGTGCTTAGGCAATTTGCCACAAAGGCCTCCAGGATTTTACCCAGGTAGGGGAGAAGTGAGATTGGGCGAAAGTTACATAGTGCCCCAGGATCGGATCCTGCTTTTTTGAGAATGGGCGAGACCACAGCGGTTTTAAAAGAGTTGGGGACCACGCCGGAGGCGAGAGAGTTATTAAGGAGGGAAAGGGGGGGGGGGTCAGGGATGTTGAGGAAAATCTCCCGGGCAATGTGAGGGGGGCAGCTGTCCCGCGGAGAACCGGAACAAACTTTCCTGAGGAGGGAGAAAAAAAACTCTTCAGTGAGCATAGGGCAGTTGGAAAAAAGAGCGGAGTTACGGGGTGTAAAATCAGGGGGTGATGCGGCCTTGGGGATACTTGTTTTGATTTTGGTGATCTTTTCGATGAAATAACAGTTGAGGGAGTCACAGAGGGATTGTGATGGCAGGGGTTTGATAGTGACACGATCAGGTTTCACAAGCTCGTCTACGATCGAGAAAATGGCTTACGTTTTACAGGTTGAGTTCAGGATTTTAGCGGAGAAGTATTTGGTTTTGGCCAGGAGGATGGCTGCTTTATAGTCTTGTAAGGCCGTAAGAAAAGTGGATTTCTTAAGGGGACAGTAGTCTAGTCTCAACTTGCGCTCAGTTTGGTGCAGCGCGAGTTTCCTGTCTTTGAGGTCCTTAGTGAACTAAAGCTGGGCGTCATGGGGCCTCTTCTTCTTGAGTTCTTTCAAAGGGGCAAAGTTATCTCTAGCCTGGGCCAGCCAGGAATTGAGATCCTCAGCCTGTGTGTGGAGTGAAAGTGACAAGCTGGAGGGTTGGGAGGTGCTGGGCAAAGCAGAGGTGAGGGAAGCACAGAGGGTGGGAATGTCTACCCGGCTCCAGTTCCTGACCATGATAGGGACGGTTATAGGAGCTTTGGTAGTGGAGGGTCTGACGATGGAGAAAGAAATAAGAAAGTGGTCGGGCCAGGCACAGGGGGAAATTTGGAGATCAGTGATGTCCAGGTTAGAGCTCCAGACCTGATCCAGGGTGTGTCCTTTAATGTGAGTGGCCACTTTAATATGCTAGGTAAAATTCAGACTGTTTAATGGTTCCGTGAAGTGTGTTGAGCAGGCGCTCTCACGCACGTCATGGGGCCAGTAATTGAAGTCCCCTATGATGAGGATTTTGACATGGTTTATTGCCAGCTCTGTAAGCCATGTTTCGGATAGGAGCAAAATGTCTGGTCTGACGGAATCTAGGAGATGGAAAATCTCGAGCTGGTGCTTGACTAGTGAACGGGTATTTAAGTATCAAATGGAGAAAAGCTCGTGGTTCGTACTGGAGGAGAGAGGGGGGTTAAGGGATATGGGGCCCTAGGGCCCGTAGGGGGGATGTGGGGGGAGGGGTCCTTGGACGGGGTGAGGGAAACGTGTGTGGATGACCGAATCCCGGCGTTGTTCAACGTGCTGATGAGGTCAGGGGTAATGGGCCATTTTCCCTGGAGGGATTTGAGCTTAGTGGCTGTGTAACAGTGGGCGATTCGGGCAGAGTGAATGGCCCCTGGCCCCGGTGGGCCTTGGACGGGTGCAGACGGGCTTGCCTTTGGTGTGCGCTGGCGCGCCCGCTGCGCGCATCCGCTGCGTGAGGGGGCACGGTGCTAATTGTGGTGCTTTGCCCCCAGCTTGCAGCAAGGAAAGACTGCCGTCCTGCGTGAGCCTGCACCCTCCACAGCAATCGGGAGAGCCCCGTGGTGGACCGGGGTGCAGGCAGAGGCACAGGAGGTAAGGAGGAATTCTTTTAAAAAAAGATCTGTGCAAACTAGCAATAGGAGCAAGTAAAATACAATTTTTAAAATGAGCAATCAGCAGGGTACGTACGGTACTTTAGAGAGATTGCTGGGCGAGAGATCGCCGAGCCTTATGCCCCAACAGCGCTTCCCACCGCGTACCTCTCAGCGTATGTCCAGCGTATGTGAGTGGTATGGGAGAAAAACAAGAGCGAGAGAGAGCAACCCAGAGCGCGGGTTCAGGGAAAATAAGCATATGAAGTGTTTAACCATAGAGAAAAAAGAAGTTCCCTGAAAGTGAGCAGAGCAAGGATATAAGTTAGCCAGCCAAGTGGATGGTAAAGAGGCTATTCTCCAGGCAAGAGACAACAGAATTTGAACAAGGAAAGCCTTTGAATAAGAAGCAAGGAAATAAGAGTAACAATAAAGCCACCCATTGGAAAGCAATGGAAGCACTTTAAGCCCACTGTATGATCTTGGGAAGCCCACAATAGGCCTTTTGCAACCAGGCAGCCTCTTCTGTATGGTAGGTGAGAACTAAAGAAATTAGGACTCAAATATCCCACAGAGTTTGTTTTCTGGTTACAAGCCTTCAATCGGACCATGTAGGTTATGAATATACACTTCAGGAAAAAAGTCTTGTAGAAAAGCACCCTTTCATATTTTAAATATACACTCATCTGATCTCAGTTTAACATGACCCAATTCTCAGTGGGCTCCCCAGTCCCATGGGCCAATGGCTGGGCAAGAGCTTTTCTGGTCCGCCCACCTATATGCATCAATATAATTTTCTAATAACATTGGTGTTGCAGTATTTGACAGTGTCAAACTGCGATAGCTTTGGAAGGAAATCTGTATTTTTTAACTTCACAAGCTGTCAAGCTGAACAGATACAGGTCTGGCATTCACCATTGGCTACATTGGGAGGCATTTTAAAGATCTGCTTACCATGTTTTCCATTTATTATGTTTCGCCTACAGTGCACATGGCCGTTCAGCAAAAGCTATTTCTCTTTAAAAAAAAGAGCTTAAAATGGACTTAGAGCCTGCCCATTTTTCACCTTTACTTGCCATTGTTTTTCTCCCACATCATCCTCGTTTCCTTGCTTGCTATATGTCGGCACCTCCTCCTCGCCTATGGCTTCCTCCTGGACTTCAGTCTTTGTCCCATTGTGTTTCTGACATAGAGCAAGGACTAAGTATTGCTTCCTGTGGCCAGTGTCCTTCCACTGGCCACAGGCTTCTTAAGGTACTCTTTTTTTTTAACTTTTTTTTTTTTAAATATATTTTTATTGCAGAATCATAAAGAATCAATAGCAACAGGTCAACCTGTACAATGACGGCCCTCAACATTCAAAAGATAGTACCACAACACACAGCCGATAAGCCCACATCCCGGAGGCCGGGCGGCGTATCAATGAATCAGTTCACTGGAGGCACCTCAATGTGCGCCCTGGTCGGGCCATAGGTCGAATGCAACACATCGTGACTGCTTTTATCCCAGAACAACCTATTCACCCCATTCCAGCCCGCGCTAGGTCATTCCACCAGTACGTCTCCCAATCTTCATGAATACTTCCCAGGGCCCCCGGTTCCGGGAGGCTGCTGCGGAGCCGGCTAATCACCCCTCCCACGACCCATTTCCTACGTCCCCCCCTCCCCACCAACTGCTGCTAATGCGGGCTCCAACTTTCCTCTCCTGCTCTAGGGTACCAACCACCAGGAAGTTCTGACATTCGAACAGTGCCATGGAATCCCGTCCCACATCTAATCAGATTCTTCGCCCCCTGTCAAGTAGTCCCGTAAGGCTTGTACCACCAGCTCCCAGGACCGTGCCAGTTCCAAACACTTCTCATTACCAGTTCTAGTTGCCTGACGCATCCGTAGCACACTCTCACAGCCCGACCATTTCAGCAACTCATTCTGCCAGCGCCGTACAGACGGCCCCTCTCTAGACTTCCAGTGCCAAGTAATTTCCCGCTGCGCCAGTATTAAACCCAACCCAATGAATTTGCTCGTTATCTTGGTCTTTTTAGTGTGCGGGAACCAAAGGAGCAGGCATGCGGCCATGTCAAATTCCACCTCCCTATCCGTAACCGCCTGCAGGACGGTCCCTATCTCAGACCAGTAAGACCCTAATCTCGGGCACCCCCACAGCATGTGGTCCAGATCCACCGCAGGCACTAGGCATCTGGGACACTCGGCATCAAGCACCTGAAAGTGTCGACGCAACCTATCCGGAGTCAAATACGCTCGATGAATAACAAAAAAATGCACCTGTTGAAACCTCGCGTTCCTCGTACCTTTCCAGGTCCTGTGCAGCACCTGGGCCCATACGGTGTCTGGGATTTGTTTACCTATGCTGGCCTCCCATCGTGATTTCAACTCAGCCAAAGGCACCAGTCCCTCGTTCAACATTCTGTTGTGGAGGCAGGTCACCGCCTTGACGGTACCCGCGGCCATCACTACGTATTGGCAAGCCATCGTTAGCTCCGGTTCTACCAGTCCAGTTCCCCAATGCCGCTGCATCGCAGCGGTAACCGCCGCATGCAACAGGAAGGTACCATTCGGCAGGCCAAATTGCTCTTGCAGAGTCCGAAATGGGGCCAGCGTCCCATCCACATAGAGGTCTCCCACCATCTGCAAACCCAGGTCTTCCCACGTTAGCAGTTGGGACCAATCACCGCCATGCGGCAAGGCAGTCAGCATTCCCAGCGGGATCTCCGGAGCATACGGCCGGCGCTTCCCAGCCCTCTTCAGATGCCGAATCCAGCACAGTCTAAGCGTCCTCTCCTCCATCGTAAGATCCCTATCAGCCAATCTCTGTTGCATCACGACTGCCGATAAGACATGCCTCTGAACTCCGATCCCCCGGCCGCTATCAGGCCCCCTGAATTCCCTCGCCACATTTTGAGTCAGTATCTGGAGCTGCGCCGCCAGATAGTATAACTCAAAGTCGGGGACTGCCATCCCCCCTTCACATTTGGGTCTCATCAAGGTGGTCAGCGCCACTCTCCGGCGACCCTGGCCCCAGAGAAAGCCTGTCACCAACGTTCTCAGTTCCCTGAAGACCCTCTGCGGGATCCATATCGGCAATGTCCTAAAATAATAGAGCAACCGCGGGAGCGCCACCATTTTCAGCAGCGCAACACGACCCAACACTGACAGCGGAAGGGACGCCCAGAATTCCATACTACCCCTCAACGCACGGATGCAGCGCCCCACATTCCCCTCAAGGAGGTCCACTGTGTCATGGTAGATGCGCACTCCGAGATAAACAAAGCAAGAAGGTTCCCACACTACCGGCCTCGTGAGCGGTGGGCAGAGCGCGGTCTTCCGCAACGGAAACACACAGGTCTTAGTCCAGTTCACCCTGAGGCCCGAGAGCCTCCCGAACCTGCTCAACATGTCCACTGCGCCTTCCAACGCCCTCCCAGAGTCCGCTAAGTACAACAACAGGTCGTCGGCATATAGCGAGATATAGTGCAAATCAGGGCCCTGTGCTATTCCCTCGTAAGGAACGCCCGATCTAGCCTGTGCCGCCAGCGGTTCCATAGCCAGGGCAAAGAGCAGCGGGGAAAGCGAGCAACCCTGCCTCGTGCCCCTGCCAACCGGATAAACCTGAGATACCAAGGTCCCCAGCCGTACCCGCGCCCTAGCCGAGGAGTAAAGTACTCTTGTCCAGCGCCGGAACCCCTCCCCAACTCCGAACTTCAGCAGCACGCCTTCCAGAAAGTCCCATTCCAAGCTGTCAAACGCCTTCTCTATATCAACCGTCAACACCACTGGGCCCTGTTCCGCCTCCGTTGCACTATCAATAACCCCGATCAGCCGTCGAACATTCATCGACGTGTTCCTAGTCGGGATAAAGCCCGCCTGGTCCCCGTGTACCAGGGAGGTCATCAGTGGTAGGAGCCTGGTAGCTAGGATACGACTCAGGATCTTGTAATCTACGGTCAGCATAGACAATGGACGATAAGACGAGACCTCCAATGCATCCTTGCCCGGCTTCAGCAGCGGCACCACCAGCGCCTCCCTCATCGAGTCGGGCAACCGCCCCAATCGTCTCGCTTCCTCAAACACAATCTGCAGCCTGGGTGCTAATACCTCCATAAATTTAGCGTAGAACTCGACCGGCAGGCCATCTACCCCAGGGGTTTTGTTCCGTGCCATATGGGCAATTGCCCCTCTGATTTCCGCCAGGGTGACTGGCCCCCCTAGGTCCCGGGCGTCCTCCTCATCCATTAGCGGTAAAGGAATCTGTTCCAGGTACTCCCCTATTTCCGTGACCGTCGCCTCGAGGTGGCTGGCATACAGTCCTGTATAGTAAGCTTGGAAGCGCCCCAGGACCGCTGACTGCGAGTACACCACCTCCCCATCCTCCTGTCGCACACTCAGGACTGGGCACCCCCTAGGGTTCGGATCAGCCAGCTTCGCCAAGAGCGTGCCCACCTTATCCCGCTCCTCATGCACTTTCACCGCATACAATTTGTAATCATAGCACCGCAATCTCTCCGTCTCAGTCGCCACAGTTTCCTTGGCCTGCAACAATCGGTCCTGAATCTCCGGCCTCTCGGGCCTCTGCTGTTCTATCCCTCTCAACACTTCTTCCGCCTTCGCAAGGTCATTCAGCACTGCCCCTCTCACAGTCAGAAACCGCCCCATGCACACCCCTCGCACCACCACTTTCATTGCATCCCATTCAATCGCCCTAGTCGCTGTCGAGCCAGCATTATCCTCAAAATAACCATCTATGCCCTGGCGGACCGTGTCGCAAAACACCGGGTCCTCCAGCGTCTCCGGACGCAGTCGCCACGTAGGGACCGCCGATCTCGCCAGCTGCCATTGCATAGAGAGCAACAGGGGGTTATGGTCCGAGATGGTCCTGGTCAAGTACTCAGAGCCCGTTACCACCCTCGCCAAAGAATCGCTACACAGCACTGAGTCCAGTCTAACATGCAGGTCATGCAGCGTGGAGAAATAGGAGTAATCTCGCGTTTCAGGGTGTTGTGCCCTCCAGACATCCACCAGGCCCCACTTATCCTGCCAGTCCCGCCTATGGGACGCTTGGCGGCGCACAGGGGAATCGACCAAGGGCGGGTGTGATCTGTCCATCAGCACATCAGTAATGGAATTAAAATCCCCTGCTAACAGTACGGGGCCTGCCAAATAATACGCTAGTGATCGCGATAAACCCTCGAAGAAACGGGCCTGATCAGCATTGGGGGCATAGATGTTACACAGCACCACCTCCCTTCCATGTAGCCGCCCCTCCACTACTACATAGCGACCCTCCGGATCTATCTTCTGACTCGTAACTTGGAAAGGTGTGCCCGCCCTAATCCAGATCAATACCCCTCTGGCGAATGCCGAATAAGTCGTGCCAAACACCTGACCCCTCCACCTCTTCTGCAACGCTCCACATTCCTGCTGCGTCAGATGCGTTTCCTGTAGCATCGCTATTTGAACACCCCGCCTCACCAGGTAGGCGTGCACCTTGTGGCGCTTCACCATAGTTCGAATACCCCGGACATTCCATGTGATACATTTCAGGTTAGGTAACGTCCCCATAGAACATCAGTCTCAACAGTATCGCACACCAACATGTGCGGCCCGCATTGCAGCAATGGCGCACCCCCTTCAAAACATACGCCCCAACTCCCCCCCACCCCCTCCCCAGGACAGGGCCTAGTAACCCAGCTTCAGCCCCGTTCCAAACCAAAAACACCCAACACATCCCACTAACCTGTGGTCGTCACCACAGAAGACCTTAAGGGTCTATTGAGGGCTATGTAGCCCCTAACCAGGACGACAGAGCAACCACCCCGCGCCCTCCGCCCCACACTGCTTGTGCAGCCCCATACCTGGTAGGCAAAGAAAAGTCAGGAACAATCGCCCCTTCAGGCCACCCAGAGGTGTTCAGCAGTAATGAGCATCAGCCATTAAAGATACCATCCGATGTCTGTGGGGTGACCTCCGGTCCCAGCCCTCCCCCCACTTCTGAGTCCTCGTCACCGGATTTCCCTCCTTCTTCTTCGGATTCCGAGCCTCTGGAAGCGTCCTCTTGCTGTGACCCCGTAATGCTAGCTGTGGCTGCCAACGCACTCTGTCTATCGGCCAGCATCTGTGCCTCCCGTTCAGCTCGTTGGCGCCTGTTCCTGGAGCGGATACGCTGGGATTTCCTGACCCTGACCGGCTGCTGACGATCCCTCGTTGGCCTGTGTGCACGATCAGTCCCTGCACGATACAGTTCCAGCCAGGACCATGCTTCATCGGGCGTTTGGAAAAAATGAGTCCTGTCATCAACTATCACCCGCAGCTTGGCCGGAAAAAGCAAGGAGTATTGGATTCCTTCTTCCCTGAGCTCCTTCTTCACCGACAGGAAGGAAGCCCTGCCCCTCTGCACTTCCTGCGTGTAATCCAGAAAAATCGTCACCTTACTGTTATCCACCTGGAAGGGCCCCATGGACCTCGCCCGCTGGATCAGCAGATCCCGGTCTTTATAGTGCAGCAGTTTAACCACCATCGGTCGGGGCGGTCTGCCCTCCAGGGGCGGTTTGGCGGGCACCCGGTGCGCCCGTTCCAGCGAGAAAAAGGGGGACAAGCCCTCCGGCGCCACCACCTTTCGGAACCAGTCCTCCATGTAGGACACTGCGTCACCTTTCTCAATCTTCTCCGGAAGCCCCACCACCCGCACGTTGTTCCGCCGATTACGTCCTTCCGCGTCTTCTGCCCGCCGCTCCAAGGTCGCCAATCTACGGAGGACGTCCTCAAGTTTATGTTCCGCGGTAACCACTGCCGGCTTCAGCTCCTGGAGCAGTTGCTCGTTGATTTTCACTCTGTCCGAGAGCTTAGCGTGGTCCGCCCTCAGTAGGCCAAGCCCTGTCGCCACCTGTGCTATGTCCTGGTGTAGTTCGTCCTTTGTGGCCGTGATCGCGGCCAAGATAGCATCAAGGCGGAGATTCAGACGTTGTTCCTGTGGCGACGGCCCTGCCGCGACACTGCCATCCACGTCCTCTGATCCCATGCCTCCACGCTCAGGCAGCGCCACCACGCCATTTCCCTGCGCGGCCATCTTGAGCAAGCAGTGTCCACTGAAGACAGCCTACGGTGGCAGTCCCTCCGGACAGTTCGATCCGATGCTCACCCCGTGACGTCCAACGGTATATCCGGAGGAGCGGTACTCTCCAGTGTCCTGCACCAACACAACCACGCTGGGCCAGCTTCCCCTCCACCACTCTCAGCCGGTAGCCTCCAGTCCAGAAGTGCAGGCCCCACAATTCTCAGTGCGCCACAGGGCCAGGGAAGATTCGCCCTCCCGCGATGGCGGCAGCCAGAAGCTTGTGTCACCGGGCAGGCCCAGCCAACTGCCCCCTCCGAGCCTGCGTCCCTCAGCCCACCTCCCGCGTCTGGAGAGGGTCGGCCGCGATCAGCGGGCAGCGCCACCCCGATTCTTCAAGTGGGGACCGGCAGTCGTTGGCGCAAAGAGCACTCCCCTGGTAAGCCCCGGGTTGATCGAGGGAGCTCGCCCCAGGCCCCACTGCAGATCCTTCCAGTCCCCGCCGGGTAGCGTTCATACCCCCAGAATCCCAGCTTAGAGTCACTCGGAGCCGTTCACAATGTCCAGACCAGGGCCGCAGAACGCAGGCCACCGCTGCTCCAGCTCTCGTTGGGGCCGAAATTTCAATGCACAGGTCCAGCGCCCCCCTGCCAGCCCCCGGGCGGGCCCTGCATCAGCGAACAGACCGCCAGCCGCCACTCGGTCAATCCGCCCCTCGGGACGCCCAGGCGCCGCAGGCAGCTCCCACTGCAGCACTCCGTCACTCCTTGCCTCCCGCTGCGCCTCTTCTGTCTCCGCTGTGGCTGTCTTGACGGCCCGGCGGCCCTGCGTTCAGCCGCGCCCTGCCCGCCCAGCGCACGCCGGGGCCCAGCTCTCCAGCCGTCCGGGAGATCAGGGGGGGGAGGGGCGCCACCCACCTCCGCTCGCCGCTACGGATTCCGCCACTGCTCCGGCCCGCACCAGTAGTCCGCCTCCCGGCTCACCGCCTCACCTCGGCGCAGCCCTCTAGGTGCCTCCCTGCAGTCCGGGCTTCCTCACAGCGCAGCACTCGGCGCTTTCACTCAGTCGGCGCCGCCATCTTGCCGTCTTGGTCCGGCCAGACCGGGCCAGTCTCCAGGTCCGCTCACACTCGGCGACCAGTGGCCAGTCGGGGTTCAGACGCAGCCCACCACGTCAGTGACCTTCCAGGACCTCGATGTCCGCCGTCAGGCGAGCAGGGGCTCGGGTTTACAGGAGAAAGTACGGGGCTTGGCGCGGAGCAACTCGCTCACGCAGCCATCCCGGTCGGCGCTTAAGCCACGCCCCCTCTTTTTTTTTTTTTTTAACTTGTCGGCACCCCTGTCGTTCTCCTTAACCGACTCACTCTGATCCCTTTGTTTCCCACCCTCCTCTCGCTTGCTGCTTTTTTTTAAATTTCATTTTTCTATCCAAATTTACAGCGTGAACTCAACCCTTATGTATTGGATCACTTTACATGAGCACCATTTACTTTACACAAGGACACATTAATTTTTGATTTTTGGCCCGGGAAATTTCAATGATTTGCCAAGAATTACAGGATTTTGAGTCAACGCCGAATCTCGAGCCTGGTTCCACAGTTCTGCAGGTGGCAGTTCTGGCCTTCATGCCACACCCTCTTTAAAATACACTAAGAAAGCCAAATAACTGGCACAGGGCTGTTGGGTTTTCTTAATGTGTTTTTAAAGATGTTGCACAGCTCATCAACATAGGTCTGAAGCAACCTGTCGCAGCCCCCACTCACGCAACAGGACACACTGCATCCACTTCTCCTTTAGAAAATCCACCGCACACAAGCACGCACGTCGCCTCCCACGCAGAACCTGGAACACAGTCACCGGAGAACACCTCACACATGCCCTCACCAGCACTTCACCCCAACCATGCCAGACACCAACACCGCAGCAAAGCAACCTCCACTGATTAATCCCCAACTGCGTCGACACACTCGTCACCCCCTCTGGAAGGCTACAGGATGACACAACAAGAAAGCAAGCTGGTTCACCATGGCACTCCAAGAATCCAAGCACTCCTGCCGATGACTTGAAAAGACTTGTAGAACCAGCAATACCCCAGAAACACGCACCGCCTATAGAGCAGCCACCACAGCACACCACCAACTCATCAAAGCCACAAAGAAGAACTTCCTCCAAGACAGAATCCTCTCCAACGCCCACAACCTCAAGGAACTCTTCTCCATCATACATGAATTTGCCAATCCAGACAGCAAAACAAGAGACGCCCCACCCTCCCAGGACCTCTAGAACACTAAAGATTAAGACACTCTACGACAACTTCGACGACCAAGACCTCTGCACCACCTCAACTCCCATGACTAGCGACGCCACCGAACAGACTCTACTCACCTGTATCCTGCTCATATCAGAAGACACCTTAAAGACCATAAAGAGCATCCACTCCGGAGCACCCTCAGACCCCTGTCTGCCCCACAACTTCCACAGGGCCGCCACAGCCATTGCACTCGAGCTAGGTCGAACAATCAACTGCTTTCTCGAGACCACCACATTGCCCGACAATTGGAAGCACACCAAAGTTAACCCCCTCCTGAAAAACCTGACGCAGACATGATGGACCTCAATAACTTGAGGTCCATCTAGCTGCTTCCATTCCCAGCCAAAGTAATCAAAAAATGCCATCAACACCCAGCTAGCATACTTCATCCAAACCAACAACGTCCTAGACATCTCCCAATCCGGATTCCCCAGCGACCACAGCAACTAGACAGCCCTCCTTGCTGCCACTGACAACACCTGCGCCGTCCTCGACCAGGGCAAACGGCAGCCCTCATCATCCTGGACCTATCAGCAGCCTTTGGCATGGTCTCGCACCGCACACTAGCCACCAAACTCCAAGATGCCGGAATCAGAGGAAAAACCCTAGACTGGATATGCTCATTCCTTACAGGCAGAACACAGAGAGCCAGACTCCCACCCTAACTCTCAGAACTGACAGAGATCAGATGCGGAGTTCCCCAAGGATCCTTCCTCAGCCCCACCCTCTTCAACATCTACATGGCCCCCCTTGCTACCATCGTCAGACACCACGTGCTCAACATCGTCTCCTACGCCAATGACACCCAGCTCATCCTTTCCCTCACCAAAGAACCTAACATCACCAGGTACAACTTCCAAGAGGGATGAAAGCCGTCGAAACCTGAATGCTGCCTGAAACTAAACTCAGAGAAAACAGAAGTTCTCTTCCTCGGCTCCACCCCATCATCTTGGGACGACACATGGTGGCTCCCCGCCCTCAGAAACCCACCCACCCGACAGACAATGCACGTAACCTCAACACTGTACTGGACTCATCGCTCACTATGAACCGCCAGAGCAATGCCGTCTCCCCAGCCTGTTTCAACACCCTCCGCATACTCCGTAAAACATTCAAATGTATCCCCCCGAATCCAGAAAAACAGTCACACGCACCCTCATCACCAGAAGACTAGACTACGGCAATGCCCTCTACACCGGAATCAACAAAAAACTCCTCCGCAAGCTCCAGACTATCCAGAATGCTGCAGCCAGATTAATCCTTGAAATCCCCAGGTACAACCACACCACCCAACACCTCAGTGTCCTGCACTGGCTCCCGGTCGAAAGAAGGATAACTTTAAAGCTGCTCAAGCAAGCGTACAAGGCCCTCCACAACATCAGACCACAATACCTTAACAACTGTCTCTCCAAGCCCCCAAGAGAAACCTCCGTTCAGCCAACCTCGCCGTTTCCACCATCCCATGCTTCTAAAGGAAGAGAGCTGGTGGAAGGTCCTTCTCCTACCTTGCAGCTAAGACCTGGAACAACCTCCCACTTCACCTCCGGCCAAGCCCCACACTGCTCCAGTTCAAGAAAGACCCCAAGACATGGCTCTTTAGATGACCTCAACGGTACTTCCTGGAAAGACCTCAAGACTTGGCTCTTCAGATGACCCCAACGGTACTGCCCCCCGCAAGCGTCTTGAGACCCTAACGGGTGAGTAGTGTACTTTACAACCCCTAATTGATTGATTGACAGCAGGATTGGCTGCTGTGCAACATGACTAAAAGTAAACAAAAAAACTCAATGACGCGGTCAACACTGGCTGTGACATAATGCTTTGTTTTTATTTATTTTGAGAAATGTTGCCGGGCTGCTCTCACTGCTGTGGAACATCTTTCAAAAAACATTGACAATGCCAATAGGTCTCCTTGGACGAACCCTATTGGCTTTGCCACTGCTTGTTTTAATAACATAGTAAGAGAACAGATTGTATTTTGTCTTCATATGTCCATCAGTAAGATGGAAAAATGGAAAGCATTTAATGTGATATGGTATGAATGGAGGTATGAGATGATTTGTATAATATGATATATAATATAAAATGCTATTATACATACAAATAGCTACTGCTCTGATTACTAAATCAACAAGCAACACAACAATCAAGCAGCCCTATATTATTATTGTTTTGAACTGGAACACTATTCTCCAGTGAATAATAGGGAGGAGAAATCTACAAGATGCACATCCGCATGGGCACCATAGATTATTTCCGAGTACATGCAAATGTTAACACCACACCCAGAGCTTGGTGTTATACGTCTATATTCATCAGCGTGTAACTGTGAACTGAACATTTCATGTGATGAATACTAATACCCACCCCACACCCTTACGTCACTGTTCAATGGAGTCTGTCAGGAAACAAAAGGGTCTCATCATCTCTAACTCACAAGACACTATTTCTCCTCCTTTGTTAAATAAAAAGTATCAATAATATATATCCAGTGAGGCTACGGAAATACTATAGAAGGGTCCATGACTGGCATTGGCGACAGAGGCAATTGTAAAGTCATTGGGCTCTCTGAACTCTCAGGTGGATAAGGCTCACTCCTGACATCTGGAGTTGGCGAAAATCGAGGCAGGTGCTTGAAATGCAAAGAATCTCATGCAATAGACTTTGCAGGACTGTGAGCAGTCACCAGGTGTCCTTTAATGGTCACAACCCTCAGTGGATCAGCACCAAAAAGAGCATCAGACTTGCGTTTTCATTTCTGCCTGATGATCACTTTGTCTCCTCTGTTTTACACAGTGTTTCGAGCACAATGGCATCAGTCTACATAGGTCTCCATTTTGAGCGTGTGAGACAAATCAATGGTTTGAAGTTTATCGATGTCAGTAGATCTCTCATTGGTCCATTATGGCACATTGATGCCCATGGCTCTCCCAAAAATCAAACTGGCAGGGCTTTCACCAGTCGTCAAATGCGGAGTTCACCTAAAGGTATGAAGCGTAGACTGAAGAACTGATTTGAGTGCAAGCTATTCCAGCACAGAGCGCTGAACGGTCTTCTTGCGGGTACTTAGAGCTCTCAACCATACTATTCAACTGTGGCCAGAGAAGTGTGTTTTTTCTGATGCTTGATATTTAAATGAGGGAGAAAGTCTTTAAATACCCACTATTGAAAGGCAGGCCATTGCCAGATTTCACAATCGGCAGAACACCCCAAGTTGCAAAAATACTTTCTAGCCCCTCAATGACCTGTCATGAGTGGGTGACGACAGATCTTCCACCAGACGAAAACAGGAATATACATCAACAATTACTAGTAGATGATATCCATTGTCAAGGGGTCCAAAGAAATCAATTGCAATCTCCTCCCATGCATGCTTCGGGGTATCAGACATTTTTAATGGATGTGGTGTTATCTTAAATGGCAACAGTTGCACAAATGACAGGCCTTTAACTCTTTTTCGACTCTTTCATCAAGACGGGGAAACCACACTCAGTCCTGTAAAGATCGTTCAGTTTCTCCGGGACTTGCACCATTCATATCATCCATAAGTCCATGCGACGTGCTGGCCTCAGGATCGTTACGGACAATCTGCACATGTGTGGCTTCCTATCACGTTGTCATTGGAGCCATTCAATATCTGAAGGACTTTCGAGTTGTGCAGAATGCACCCGACACCTTCGGAGATCACCGGCTCTGTATTCACAACCCCAGGGCCAAAGGCTGTGGTATGATGACTCTCATTACTCAGGTTCTGGTAAGCATGAATATAATCTCTTTATGTTTGGTTGTTGCCACTTCTAATGCTTCTTTGCCCTTTCTTGTTTCTTGATGTTAGAAATGTTGCTGCTTTTAGAGCTTTTTTGCAATCTGCGTCATGGACTGTTGCACTTTTCTGTAGCTGGTTGTCACTGCCTTTAATTGTGTTGTACTGTAATGAATGACAGCTCTGTGTCCTGTAGCAGGATGTATGACGTTACAACGCATACTTTTACAACGCCTACCTTTACATCACAAGTTTTACAACGCATACCATTACAACGCATAATGCTTTTGGGCGCTGGATAGTGAATAGTTTAATTTACTATTCCAACTCCAGTCCCCGTGGATAGTAGGGAAGGTGTTGGATAGTACATTAAACCTATTCCCTATCCTAGAGCGCCCCCCAGCGCTATGCATTGTAATGGTTTGCGTTGTAAAAGTTGTGTTGTAATGGTAGTTCGTTGTAAAAGTTTTGTTGTAAAGGCTGTATACCCCTGTAGCAGATCAGTACTTTTTGTCTCGACTTTATCAGTAAATTTCTAGCCAAGGACAAATAAACTTTCTGGGAGTTGTTCACTTTCTTCAGAGCGGCTGGTGCACCAAAAAGGAAAATTCACTGTCTCAACAAAGATTAAAAATTGAGGTGTCTGTGCGACCTCCGAGCTGATTGCTCATCCTACAGACTAGGTGGAGCCCCAAAAAGGTAAATAATCCTCCTGTGGTGCCACTGTTTGGTGATGTTGAGGATCTGTTTGTCCACCAGTGTCTTCCTGTAAGACTGAAAACAAAATGTATCCTCCTGATTTTTAGGCAACACTCACATCAAATCATAAACAAGCTCAAAGCAGAGGCCAGCTACAGTATTGAGAAGGCTGTAAAAAATAGAAGTAATCAAATTTAGCATACTCTAGACGCTGGTCAACGGACCTTCCCTCACACTGACCGAGGCTGACTGGATAAAAATCTGGGGCATAGCGGCAAAATCTTCCCATTGTCTCTAACACAGAACGAATGTATTCAAACAAATGTTGTGGTGGTACATGACCCCCAGCATCTGTATAGGTCCCTAAAATGGCTCCCAACCAAAATGCAAGGGACTAAGGGGGTGGTATGATTTGTGGCAAATTGCATGCATAATGATGGAGTGTTTTAATTATTTTTATGGGTGGATGTTTTAGGATGTAGTTATGTATGTAACTATGTTGACTGTTTATAGGCCAAGGTCTAAATAAACAAAATTTTAAAATCTGCAAGTCTGACCCCAGCATCTGAAAATGTTGTGTATTGCGCCTGAGGGACTGTGGCTCATGGGGGACCTATATTCACATGTGGTGGGCCTGCCCAAACTGGGGCCAAGCTTTAGAACTTATAAAGGGAAGCACACACTAGATCTACCCCGACTGCCACAAATAACTCTTTTGGCCCATATGGAGGTGGCTGAACTTCAGTCCCATTATCGAGCCGAATACATTTAATAGCCCCACTCTTCTTAGCATCCTGATTAGTGATACGCGCAATGAAACACCTCACATCCATCCTGAGGGATACATTGCCTACGTTTGACAAGATATGGAGCCAGTTTCATACCTACATCAATTGAGATAGGAATTCCATGACCTTCAGCACTGGTGCGACTGGCTGGGGTCGAGGCGCTAGAAACCAGCACCCTGCATGATTCAGGCTAAAGAACAGCCAAATTCATATGTGATACTGACCCCTCACAATTTGCTGTCGTATTTGCCCTCCTGAGCACATAAGTGTATTTTTAATGTGATTCATTGGATGTATTGAAATGGCCTTTAAAATGGTTGAGATAAAAATTAACAAAAATAGAAGTAATCACAGCAAATACTGCAAACTTTAGAGATCACACAGATACTAAAGCCAATAGAGCTAGAGTTGCCATGCTAGCATGAGTGTGAGGACATTTGAACCATTTCTAAATAAATGTTAGTGCCTACTGTGCCTGGCTCTTTCAGAAGGTTAAAACACTGTCAAATGGCTGACAATTTTAACTTCAGTAGGCGGCGGCCTTAGTCTTCCATGGGTAGGCCTGAAATCTGGTAGCCTCATTGTGAATGATTGGATTTGGGAGGCCACCCTGGTGGAAATACACTTACATTAAAGTTAAGCTAGTAAATCACTGAAGACATCTTGATATTTAGACAAACTTAACCAAGAGCGTGGAAAAACTAGATTTGTTCCATCGTGCATCACAAAAGTATCCAGTAGGCAAATGTAGCATCACCGCATTTACTATACCACACAGAGAGGAATTACAACATTTAGAGAGCCACCGAACTGAAAGGACTTCTTCTAGCACTTGAGCAGGACAGGGGATACAAATCTGTTAGGTGCTACAGTAGAGCATAATACAGAAATGTGAAGGCGCTAAATAAAATGAATAAGCAACAGAATAATAGGTAATTATTTCAATAGTTTTTTATTAGCAAATTTGATGAATTTGATTGTGTAGAATATTTTTTATGCCAGGTCTTCACTGGTGAAATAAAGTAACGTGACTGACGAATAAGCAACAGACCCATAGTGGCGGGGTAACTATCATTAAGCAAAACCATCCAGATCCAAAACTGAAGTAAGAATTTGCCAGTGTCTGGGAGCTGCAAAGATAGGCTGATACTTATATCAAACACTCCCTTTCTGCTGGGTTGAGAAGAGCTACACAATAGAAGCTGTGACCCCACAGAAGAATATGAATTACTACACATATTTATAATGATAGACAATGGTCCTTATTCACAAACTGTATTTTGCTGTATGTTAAGTAGTACTATAGTAGCACTACTTACTACAAAATGCAATTTGCAAACCTATAATTGTAATCTCTACCTCCAACTCTGCTATCATTTCGATGGGGAGATCCTCACACATGTAAGTTTGCTACTTAGTAGTAAATGTGGAAGGAACATTAGGGAGTGGCCGGAAAAGAGAGAATACTTTCCAGTCATTTTTTGGCATAAAAATATTTTAACTAATATCTTTTAAACGTTAATATTTTTTACATTTTCCCTGTACTTTACCAAAGACAGATTCCCTTTCCCCCCAAAGTGGCAGAGAACTACATGAGAAAAATTACTTGTAGTAACTTTACATTATAAACACAATTGTGAATGAAATATTTATTTAATTTACATAAAACTCATTATTTTTGTGAAGATCTATTTGAAAACTCCTACCTAAAGTAAATTATTTGTATTTACTTATATAGTAAAAATTGCAAAACATATGTATAGAATTCACTTAAATTAATGTAATTATTTTGTTTAAAAAATTAAGTTATCTTTATTTTTAAATTAAAAAGGGCTATTAAATGTTGAAATATTTTAATTAATTTCAACATTATTGCTATGAGGTTTTATTTTAAATTACTGCCTCAATTATTTTCTATAGAAGGGTGTTGCAGTACCAGTGATTAGCCATGTGTGGTGCTGGGCTAACTCCAGTTATGAGCTACTACTTTTTTGGGTCATTTTGGCTGCAGTAACTTTACAGTTGTAAATTTGACATGTACGTCTACACTTTGCAGTAAATTTACAACCGGAAATGACGACTAGCCAAAAGTAGTACATTTATTACAAAGTGTAAATTTACAGGTGTTGATTTACTCGTGTGTACATTTTTTTCAGTGAATAGGGTCCAACGTTTGTTACATGTAGATTGCCATCAGTGCAATGATACTGGCTTTTGCATATGAGACTACAGCTTAGATGATCTGTATGTGGGAGACTGCTAGTTGACTAAGTGATGGGCAAGGATTGGCCATCACAACCTGGGCAGAGCAATCCAACATAGAAAAAAGTGTGTGACTGAAGAAACATCCTGCAGCATGAAACCTTTGTCCTGGCCATAGTCCCATTGCATCCACAGCTGCTGTGGTGAGCAATGGAATGCATGTACGGATTAGACAGTGTGTGGTACTTTGAAAAAGGCTAGATTTTAAAGACAAAATTGTGGATGTTTATTTTCCTTTGCAATCAGTATGGACAGTAAATTAGTGACTGCTGAGTGGGGATTTTAGAAATGCTGGGAAGTGCACTGTTACGTGTAGACAGCAGAGACACTGATTATCAAAATATTTAGTTTTGATGGTTAGGCTTTTGGAAAATCTCATGATAATTCTTTCAGCATTGGTAACCAAGCCTGTTACCACCAGATAGCAGTAACCAGAATCAGACTCAATGTCTGTCATTTCACCTGTGCCGAAACCATGGCAATCATGGGGAACCAGGGAAATACACATTTCTGTGATCCCAGCCAGTCCTGTATAAATGCATCCACTGCTCTTGCTCCCAGGTCGACTTTCCAGCAGAAATATTCTGGCAGTTGATACAACCTGGTTGAAAACAGGTCTGTTTCATATGGACCCCATCTGATCATTACTGCCTCGAAATCTTTGTATTTCAACTTCTAATTGCTGGAGTCCTTGCTGAATCTGGAATTCCTGTCCACAACATTGCTCTGATGTCCTGGAAGATATTCTGTCACCACCAGCCCTGCTTCTCCAGCCAAAGGTGCCAGAAATACTTTACAAATTCTGTCAGGTTTTTGGATTTAGTGCCACCCATTCGATTCATTTACCTCACTGCTGACATTTTGTACATCTTCAGAATTAAAAAGCCTGAGCCTTAGACTTTCATCAGGTATCTGATGGCAAACAAATCCACTAGAATTCCCAAACAGTTTATGTGGAGGTTGAGTTCCTCCTCCATCCATCTTCAACCCAATGAGAAGTCTCTACATCTGTCCTAATAGCTTACATCTGATTCAATTATCATAGCTAGGATCTGAAGATTACCAGCCTTTTCCCTGACTTCATGGTAGAAATTAGATTTTTGTCTGTCTCACTGGTGCAGGGACACCCTTAGTCTACGGGTTCACAAAATAAGGATCGACACGGGAGTGGAACAAAACACAAGTTTATTACATCTCATGAGCGAACTCCGTCATACAGACACTGCAAGCGTCTGAGAGGGAACTGACTAGCATGGTTTCAAACCCGGTATTTATACACATTTGGTACAGTAAGACAAGCACTAAAACCCCTTTGTCATTGTTACATAATGCTTACACAACCCCTTTGTCATTGTTACATAATGCTTACATGCTGAACTGTTGAATCCTGATAAACCCCCTCCCAAGTCACTTTCATAGATAGGCAGGGGTGGGTACAGGCATTGGTGGGCTTGTAGATAGGAACATATGCGTGCTCAGGGCCTTTCGGCAGGGCAGGGCCTCTACTCTGGTACATAAGTATTATCAGCATAACCAGCTTTCAGTGAACATGTAACTTCTGACTTTGCAAAAAGTCCCCACAGAAACACAAAATGGGGGTTGGTAGACAAAATGGCTGAAAGCGGAGGCTAAGTTAACAGAATACATTTGTTACTGTTTAACACAATGTGATCCAGTCAACACTGGATCTCTGTTCTGGCTCCCTGAGATATCTGCACCAGCTCTGAGTATCTCACCCCACTTCTGAGATGAAATGCCTTCAGTCTTTGAAGAGCTGTGTGATGCAGAGGGCCTGGAAAATAGCCTTAATTGACTACAACCACAGGTCTACTATCCTGGTTAGTTGCCTGAGGGACACTCTGTTGCAATGGCCTTCCTCAGTTTCTTCCTTATCCTGGTAAGTTTCTTTTCAAAAAGACTCAGTTTAGTTCTCGATGAATCTATAGAACCCCAGAAATAACTCTGACAGACTCTTAACCGGCTATGACATTGCCTGCATGTTCACAGGCCCGAAGTCCTGTAGTAATGTATTAGTTGTGTTCAAGTTGTAATACAGCTGCTGAGAGCATTGATCCATCAGCTGGATGTTGTCCAAGTAGAATATCAGTCTGACGCCCCTCATTCTCAGATATTCCATCACCGCATGTAGTAGCTTGGTGAAACACCACTGGGCCAATGATAGTTCGAACAGAAAAGCTAGAAACTCATATATATGATCCCTCCACATGAACTGTAGGAATCTCAATGTACAGCAACAATGGGTACTGTTAGGTAGATATCCTTTAGGTTGAGTCTGACCATACAGTCCCCTAGAAGGAGAAAATCTCATAAAAGATGGATACCTTCCATCTTAAAATGGCAGTACACCGGCTGTTCGTTGAACTGCTTGAGATTAGTCATGGGTCGAAAACCCTTCTCTTTTTTTTCACCACCAGGAATATATTTATTAGGAAGCCCTTGGGATTTTATACTGACCTGCAAATCACTCTTTCAGTCTCCATGTCCAGCACCTCCCCCTTTATATAAGGTCCACTTCTTGGTTTGAAAACCTAAGTGGGATGGATTGTGAAGTCTGCAATGGGGACCCATAAAACTCAATGTGGAAACACTATACCATATCCAATACCTATAGATCAGTTATGATTTCCTTCCGTTTGCATAATAATCATTCAAACCTCCCGCCATAATTCTGGAAGGGAAAAATAGATAATCCTTAACGGAATACCCGTCTGCGGTGTTTGATCCTCCTCTTGAATTTCCTCTGCCGTCCCTGCCGGTGGCATACCCTCTTGAAGGAAAGAAGGTTCTTGGCTGATTTCCATCTTGGCAGCCATTTTTCCTCCTACCCTGTCCTTGGAAGGGACCTTGCTGAAACGGCTGTCTGGAAGAGGGCCTCTGCTCTTCCCCTCTGGAAAATCCTTCCCAGTATTTTTTCTTAAAAGAAGCGAGAGCTTTGTCTAAGGATGAGAAGGTTGCGACAAATTTCATCAGTATATAACCTTTTTTATTTTTATTTTTTTAATTTTTTATTGAGAATTCATGTAACATAATAACAAAGCAATATGAGTAAATGTAACTGAAAAAGACTTGATACAGTGTAGGTAAACCATAAAAATTGACAATAAAAAATAAAATTAAAAAAAAACAACAAAAAAAAACATGGTGTATAAAGATCGGTTAACGAATTACCTTGCTAGTATCCGATTGAAGTTGATAGTTATGAATCATGAGATGTTATTGATATAGATATTGATATTGATATTAATATGCGTATGAAAAACATAGTACCGGCTAACACATACAGAAAAGGGAAAAAAGTAAATATAGCAAGTAAGAGCATTAGGGACATTGCCATAGCCATAATTCTGAAGATCAATGAGTTTGCTACAATCTACTAGTGCGCCAAGCAGCCACTGGTGCCCATATCTTCATCCCCAATTCTCTTAATTTTTTACCCTTGAGTTGATACAAGGCCGCCTCCACATTATGTATAGCCAATAATCTGGATAACCACATTTGAAAGGTTGGGGCCTCGGTATCTTTCCAAGATGCTGAAATTAAAAATTCTGAGTACAGCTGTGGAGATAAAAATTAAAGCTTCAGTCTCAGTATTTAATTTCAATTGACTTTGGCATCCTATAATCATGAGTGTCGGAGACAAGGTTATCTGAGCATCCAGCAGTCCTGACCAAAATGATTCAATCTCTATTTTGATTGATTCTAGTTTCTCGCACTGATAAAACATATGGATAATGTCAGCTGGGCCTTTGCAGCATCTGGGGCAATTACTGTTCTCCCTCTTGCCCCAATCATAAAGTTTAGAAGGGGTATAATAAAGATTGAATAATGTTTTAAAGTGTTGAGCTCTTAAATTGGAGGAGCGTAGGAATCTTCTATCCATTTCTAGGGCTCTGTCCAGGTCAATATCCGGATCCTCCAGCTTTGTAGCCCAGGCTGCCTCAGTTTTGCCCATGTCGTCCTGGGATTCCTCCAAAAACAGCCTGTACACACCATTAATTCTAGGTTCACCCACCTTCAGATAGTCCAATATCTTGCACCTCTCCCTTAAGATAATTCGGGGTCTTATTGATCTAATTGTACTGACCACCTGAGCATATTTATAATCTTGTATACTCTGGAGGGAGTACCTTTGTCTTAGTTCTTCCCGAGTTCTGCACTCATCCCTGAAAATAACTTGCCCCAGTGTCAGGATGCCTTTTCCCGCCCAGTGTCTCCAGGACCCATCATTACTTACATTAGGAAAGAGACCAGAATTCCAGAGTGGGGTGTGGTGATTATATTTGGAGATTGCCAGTGCTTTCCGAGCTGCTGCCCAGACCCCCCATATTCCTTCAAGTGTCTTAAGTCTCGATTTGCTATAATATTTCCTTTCTGTTCTCCTTAATAATACCCCGGTAGCCTCGCTGCCAAGTAGTAATTCAAAGATAGATGGAATCGCGTCTTGTCTTCTCGGGCAGTTTAAGCTGCTTCCCATTGGTTTGAATCAGTATATAACCAAAGGATCTCCAAATCAATTGCATTGGGCGATAGCTCCTGCCTTTGACATGGCAAGATCACCTAGCTTCAGATCAATCTTTTTTAGTAGGGATCTACACCATTCTGCTGAGAGGACTGGGTGCTAAACAGTGAAGTCATAGGAAATCTCCAAGGAATGCAGAGTACTTAGTAAACACAGATAGCACTGAGGTAGAAATACAAGGTCTCAAGTTTGTTGGGAAGTTGCAAAGAACTATCAGAAAATGCTGAGGATTAACCATTGCGTTATGGGATTTCCAGAATACGGAAGTGAGCGGCTGGGTTGATGAACAGGAAACCAAAATGCTACTTCTACTTCCTTGATAGTCAGCTGTTAGTCAAAAGTCTACTAAAATCAACACAAGAATAAAGCACACTCCGATCCTGTCACATCTTCAAGCAGGGACTGGCCGTAACGGGCTCCAGGCATTTCCCCGGTGGGCCGCAAAGGTGGGCAAAGGTTTTGGACCCCTGGGTGCCTTTTCTGTTACTGAGGGCCGGTTTTATCGGCCCCTGTAACAAAAGCAGCTGCAGTGTTTTCCACGCGTTCCACCCGTCCCCCCAAACTCCCTCCTCTAGCAGCTGGTACAACTCAATTGCCAGGGCCGCTTTGCTTTCCCAGTCCGGCCCTGTGGCACAGAAAATGCTGGAAATGTGGATCAAGAGCATCATCAAATTCCTAAAAGGGCCTAGCACAGGTCTTCATCCATATCAATGTGATAAAAAAAAACTAGGTCACTTCATATTGAGACCATCTCTTTGTAGTAACTACTCCACACACACCCAAGAAGAAGCATCTTCATTACCCTTGCAGAACCTAAAGCCTCCCCAGTGGGCCTCAGGGAAGGGACTGACACTTCTACCACCCTTTCCTTCATTCTCCACATTCTTCATTCCAGCTCTTTAAAGTTTATCTCCAGCACAGGATGTAACATCCACCACAGAAAAGCAAATATTGGAAAATGTAACCCAAACAAAGTGTAACGGAAGCGCTTAGTTAGATTTACAGCCAAAAATGTTATATTAACCTTTAAAATAAACTTCTTTCCATCGATTTGGCACCAGAATAAGACTGACACAATTTTCAGAAGTACAGGAAATCTTCCACTCTACATTCCATCTACCATCAGTATGTTATGAAAAAAACTCTTTTTTGGGGTGTCATATCTGGTTAGATATCCTAAGCATCCCAAGATGTATATATAGCATTTGGGGCTTATTTATATTTGGTGGACCGAATACCAAATGTGGCGGCTATCCTGTTAGCCGTTCTACAAGTATCTTAGGTTATTATTCACTTGTAATATGACAGATGGGTTAGCAGCCATGTTTGTGATGGATTATCCCGTCTGCCAAACTCTACATAAGGACATTTGTCTCTATGGTAAAAAGGGACACAGACTGGACCTTCCACGCCCTTCTTTGGGTTATACTCGTAGGAATATTGGAGATTTTAGGAAAATGACAGCCCTGACAGAGAAACTCCTTCAGGGTATAAAACGGAGCCTTACACCTAAACCTCCAAAAGAACACACATCCCCTTATTTTGTATAATAATTTGTGTTTATTTTGTGCTAATCTGATTTAAATAATATTAAAACTATCATCATAACAATAGATAACTCAGCGATGAGGAATATTATGAGAATTGGCCAAATGTATTTATTGCCCTTGTCTTGTGTCTTAGTCTAATCGCCCTCTTTTGCCCTTTGTCCTCCTATTATTATTCCACCTGGTTGCGGGGCATCACCATACACATGCTTGCTCCAGACCAGGTGGTTTTTCGTATAGTGTCTATTCAGCCAGTTTATCTCCCAGCATGGGACGGCTATAAAGTAACATAACATGAATCTGTAATGTGCACATTCACCCTGAAGGGTATGTTGGTGCTAAAATAACAGATGTTTATTGTTACCCAACTCAATAGTACTTATTTTAGTGGGGAAACATCCTTTACAACGCAACTTTTACCACGCAGTGCCTTTACGATGCTTTGCGCTGGGGGGCGCTCTAGGATAGGGAATACATTCAATTTAGTGTCCAACACCTTCCCTAGTGTCCACGAGGACTGGAGTTGGAATAGTAAATTAAACTATTCACTATCCAGCGCCCCAAAGCACTATGCATTGTAATGGTATTCGTTGTAAATACCGCGTTATAAAGGCATGTGATGTAAAAGTATGCGTTGTAACGTCATACATCCATTTTAGTGATATCGGAAGAAGAAAGACTGAGTGGAACAACGAGGTTTTGAACCTGGAAACATGGGGTCAAACACAAATCCCTGCAGTAGGTGCCTTAGTCGAGTGGGCCACCAGACCTGACATCCCTTTCGAGGAAATCACAAGTAGCAACATGTACCAGACGAAGTGCTTTCATTGGAAGCATCAGAAGTTGGTATACGTTGCATTGGAGGCCAAAGTACTGACACTAGGGACCTAGCAAATGGGACTGGGCCAGGGCCGGACTGGCTGTTGCGGGCACCGGGCAATCCCCCGAGGCGCAGCAAGGGTGGGGGCCGGTTTTAGGCACCTGGGGGCCGTTTTTGTTACAGGACCGTTTTTGCAGCATAGCTGCAAAATCGGCCCTATAACAAAATCGGCCGAAAACCGGCCCCGGCAAAGAGCTCGGTCGCACCCCTTGGGGGATGGGGGGGGCGGCCGTGCACTTTGCCAGGGCCGGTTTTCGTTCCCAATCCAGCCCTGGCCTGGGCAGTGAACTCCTCTCCGTTCGCAGAGTTTGCGGAGGAGCGTAACCCAGCATTTAGTGCTATTTCCCTTGTGTCAAAAAAGGGCCTGCAGATGCATTTAGCGCTATTGTCTTAGCACAAAATGTAACAGAACGCGAACAGCAGCAGCCAGCAACTGCTTGCGCTTGCTAAGTTTGTTGTTCTTGTTCCCCTTTCGGTAGGATTTTTATGCCAAATTGCTCATAATTATGCAAACAATTGTGTAATTTTCTGTAATTTTGCATCAGAAAAATAATGCCAACTTACTGAAATTACTCTGCCACGCTTAAAATATTCACAGGCCTACTATTTGGCATTTAACTTTTGCTTCTTGAGGTGGTATCAAATATGGGACATGCACTATCTTACACACAGCTTCAATAACGATAGTACCATAACTTTTAAAAGCGGCATTATTATAGACTGAAAGAAACTGGCTTACATAACATAGCCAAGGTGAGGTCCGGACTGGCCATAGCGGGCATCAGGCATTTCCCCGGGAGGCTGGGAGCTATTTCGTTACTGGGGACCACTTTTGCAGCGGTACTGCTATATCGATCCCCAGTAACAAAAGCAGCAGCGGGCCTGGTCCATCAAAGTTGCCAGGGCTGCTTTTGGTTCCCAGTCTGGCACTGGGCAAGGTAAGTCGGTGTAAAGTTAGAATAGTACATCTTCGCTCCCACGTTTATTCTTACATAGGCTATATTCCACATGCCTATGTCTCGCTGGCTATATTTTTAGAGATCGTTATTTTTGTACTGAATATTTTGACTTTTTTTGGGTGTTTATGGAAGCCATACGCAATATTCAATTTGGGCTCCCTTGGCAATTCACTCACTATTTTTGATTCCAGTTGGTCCCTTATGTCGTTCGTATGATGCCAAGACTTATGAAATTATCCTATGTAAAGTTGTGAATTGTGTCAGTTCTTTTGTCTCACCTCCAGGAAGAGCCCTTGCTGAATTTCTTGGATTTGCCTTCACCATTTGGCCTTAAAGTCCAGACCCGATTTGTCTTCCCACAACATGTTCACTTCACTAACTTTTCTGCGGAGAACATTTCTCCAGTCGTGGTTTGGTACAGCGCGTATATCAGTCCTGTTTCTTTTCCCAACTTTTGGATTGTGGTCTACAGCTAACCCTGTCAGGGCTTCAGTGCCTACTTACTCACAGCACTGCTTGTCAGCCGACAGCAGATGTTTCCTTTCTGGTCTTTTATTTTGTTTTAGTTCTTGCTCTATCTTTACCATTGTGACTTGTCTATACCTCCACACAGGGCAGATGGATATACTACCCTCTATTATGGTCCTCAGAGGGTATCTGTGTTCATGTGTTTGTGCTCTTGATTTTAATGTTTGGAGTTAAATGACTATATCAAGTGCCAGCTTTAGCACTGGTGGCTCCTGGTGCAACAGCCCTTTTTAGCACCCCTCCACCATTTTTTGGCACCCCCTCCACCATTTGCTTTTATATGTGCTTTTACACCTATAAGTTATTCTTTAACATAGCGCCCCCCACCAAAGTCAACATCAGATAATCTGCACCGGTTGCACCGCCCTAAAGTCGTCCCTGACTATACCACTTGGACGCAGTGAAAGTGGAAGTTGGCCAATGTCACCGAAGGGGTGTATCACTGGGTTTTCAATTAAGTGTTTTTAGCTGTTTGTGTACTGTCTCAGCCGTAATGGCTAATGTATACTGTTCCATACCTTTTGTTTATTTTCTCATCGGGGATGTTGTTTAGCTTTCTACATTCACTCCCGTAGGTTTAGAGCATTCATCAATCAATTAATCAGGGATTTGTAGAGCGCAACTACTCATCCATAAGGGTCTCAAGGTGCAGTGGGGTGGGGGATGAGGGGTGGCGGGGTGCTGTTCATTCGAAGAACCAGGTCATAAAAATGGCTTCTCCTAACTGTACTTTTAGCACCTTTGGGGTTTGTGTGAATTTGAGCATTCATTCAAATGGTGCCATTTGGTGTGATCAGTTAGAGAGATCGATGTTTGGCTTCCTCATCCCCACCCAATGGAATGGGTTCCTGGTATCAGTTTCAGATATCCATTGTGTGCACTTCAGGTAGACTTTTAGAGGTGGGCGACCCACTGAAAGCTCGATCTGGATGCTTGACTCAGGCTCAGTTCGCGGTCCTCTTGGACCAATCAAGTGGCTGAATAGCACAATGTGAGACCAGGAAATCTAAGATCAACCCTGGCTTCTCCACTTGACCAAATTGTAGGATATTAGGCAAATATTATTTTTCACCTTGCCTCCTTTTTCTTCATTATTGCAGATAAAAGCATCTTGAAATACATGATTCCAAGATGCCAGCTGTACAAAAACGAATTGTTTTAATAGACTTTAATGTTGCTCCATTTATAACAAGAATTTAGACCACATTTAAGATATATGTGATAACTGACTCACCTCTTAGTTCTTTAATGGCATTGTCAATGGGGAATGGGAACAGGAATGTTTCTAAGTTCATGTTTAAAAACTATCAATTTTAATAAATACCTATCAGTGCGGTGATATAACCTGATGTAATAAGGTGAAAGTCTTCTCCTGTATTAAATACCCTTTTTGAATTTTGAATGGGCTTTATCATATTTTTACATTATGTTTACATATTTATATGTATGAATATATATATATTCAATACTTGTCTCGTGCTTAATATCTTAGAGCCAACCCAGACCCTTGACTCGGCTCTTACTCAGCTCTTCCTGTTAATTTGTTGGTCACCCTGCTCTATCAACTTTATGACACCTTTGTTCGTTTTGGGATGTTTGGGTACTGCTTTAGCAGAACCTTTGCCTAGTGTTTTTCAATTAGTTTGTTTCCTTTATTGTAGATCCAAATGTATTTGCCTGTGGTTGGTTCCTGTCTGAATGGCACAGGGGAGTAATGAAACAATGGCATTAAATCCACCCAAAATAATATGGGTTGACATGCATTCCTACTCATGACTTGTTTGATGTGGATTTAAGGAAAGGATTTGTTTTACAACTTCAGACAGCATAGACCCTTAAGTAAATCTAGGGAGGCATCTGATACCTCCACCCCAATTTATTTCACATATTATGTTTCACCCCCTCACATTCCATCCCAACCACAGGGCGTAACACCCCTACCAAGCCAATTGATAAAACCTGTGATCCATAACCCACAGAGATTCCAACCGTAAGTGTTGGAAATGAAGGAGATCTAGCCAGATCCGACCTATTCCTGAGCAAGATCTTGGCCAACCGTAGTGAAACATGCTGAATTTGTCTGGGTGGAGGTTACTGACCCCGGTACACATTCGGCAGCGCCTGCACGCGACCTACAGCAACCTACAGGCAGAGAAAGGGTTTCGCATTTTCACTTCTACCTGGGCCCAACACAAAGGCTTGACATAAAGGGCCATCAACCCTCCGTTTGTTGGAGTCTTATCCAGGATGGAATCTATCTGGAGCCTAACCTTAGAAGCCAATGCAATGGAGGGAAACAAAATCAGCAGAATGTTATCATTTCACAAGTGTTTAATATAAACTTTGATTTAGAGTCAGGGTTTTGACTTTTTCAAACCGTGGATGTAAGAATATGCATACTCTGTAAGAATGCCAGATGAATCTGTCTGTATGAGTAATTACACGAACAACGATTAAAATAGCACGTTATTTTTATTTCATTTATTTGACAGCCCTGCTCATCCCAATGGGAAGTGTCAGAGCATCTTACATCACACACACATTGTACAGAGACAATGAGTCATACACGTGTAACTCAACGTACAGGAAATGTTACATGAGGCAACGTGGGTGTTCTAGGTGTAGGTGTCACATATTATTCATACAGGTAGGCATTATATACTAAGAGCGCTTGGTGTGGAGGAAAATAAAGTTAGGATTTAATATGTAACATAGTGTCTGGGGTCGTCTTTAGCAATAAGACTTTCTTACTACCTAAAGGAACCCCTTCTATCAACCTTAAAATAATGAAAGATTAAGAAAAAACAATAATGGACAGATGTACGAAATTCATCTCTTGCATTTCCTCTGAATCGCTATTTAGGAAATGCAAAATGATATATACACTATTGTGCGATTTCCTAATAGCGATTCCGAAAAAGTAGATATCGCTATTAGTGAATTGCAAACAGGAAATGCGATTGATTGCATTCCCACCTATGGGTAAAATAAGAAATGGTTTGCATTTCCTAAAATGCAATTTCCGAACAGTAAATCGCAATTTAGGAATTGCAACCCGAGGGGTGCCTCTGGGTTTGAGACCCCCATGGAGGCACCCTGAAATGTGTGGTGCACATTTAAGGGCAATGTGTGCTTCATGTCACAATTAAAAAATGCATTTCAAATGCATTTTTAAAGTTTGCACTTGGTTACCATCAACTTCAAGTCGATGGTAATAGCATTTCTTAAATGCCGAATTCGCATTTAGACATGCTTGGTCCATGTTGTTTAGGAAACCCACATAGGTAATCCCTTTTTGCGATTCCCTAAATCACGGTCGCAATTTGCAATTTCCAAAAAGTAGGAATCGCTGTTTGTGATTTCTACAGAGTCCAAATCGCAAATTAGGACCGCAATTTGACCTTTGTATATAGGAAACCAGCATTTAGAATTTCTTAACAGGCCGAAATAGCGATTCAGCCCGTTAAGAAATGCTAAATGGCTTTGTACATCTGGCCATAAAGTTCTAAACCTATGCCTTTCAGTATGTATACAGTTCCTAAGCACTGGTTCACAGCGCACTGTTCTATATTAAAAGGATTGTAATTTAAGAACGTCATGTAACAGTGGGGTCTCTGCCACCAAAGCAGTAACCCTCAGAGCTATCAACTCTAATGCATCAACTTAAAACATAAATCTGTATGTTACACATTGCTGTTGGCAGCAGGCACATTTTGCGTGCATCTGCGACTCAATGCTGCCACCTGATGCTGAAAAGGTGTAGCTATTTTGGAGTCATGTTGCATATGAAATATCTAGTTGGAGGATGGATTAATCACATTTTAGCTGCCCAGACCAGTAGCAAAGCCAACAATCTTCGGCAGAGGAAGCAGAAGAAATGGAATGGATAATAAAACAATCCCAGGGAATCAAACTGCGGCTCATTCCCAACCTCACGAGTGAAATCTTCCCTGTATGCCATGCCCTGGCTCCATCCTGGGAAGTGAAGACTGTGAATCCTGTTGAAGTCCTAAGAAATATATATACTTGAACTAAGAGCAACACAGATGTTCCAGTTCTACCTCATAAAAGATGGCTATGTATCCCACCTGTGGTCTTGCAGAACATGTAGGTGCATACAGATCTTGTGAAACTCCTAGATGAACACTGCAGCTCCAAGTCTCCCAGGGACAGCCAGAAAAATACTGTCCTCAAATAACAGGAGTCAATTACTGAGGCGTGACCGGCCTGCTCATCGAGCAGAAACTTGACTACTACATTTTCTCAATGACTCAGAGGAAAGACAGTGTTTTTCATCTGAGGACTGTCAGCAACTGCTTGTGTACAGGTAATCTGACGTGGCTTGGCAGCATTAGGGCGACTGCTAGAGAAAAGTGGTGCTCAGATTACTTTGTGGCCAATAGGAACAATTGTTGAGGTGACCCTGGCAGCAACCCAAGTGGGACATCCTGCAGACCTTCCAATGGGCACAAGCCAGCTGTACAACCGCTGACACCGACCACTCCCATCATCACCCGTTTAGTGCCCTAAGCTAGCAGGAGCTCATCATAAGTGCCCTAAGATAGCAGGAGCTCATCATAAGTGCCCTAAGATAGCAGGAGCTCATCATAAGTGCCCTGAGATAGCAGGAGCTCTTCATAAACGCCCTAAGATAGCAGGAGCTCATCATAAGTGCCCTAAGCTAGCAGGAGCTCATCGTAAGTGCCCTAAGATAGCAGGAGCTCATCATAAGTGTCCTAAGCAAGCAGGAGCTCATCATAAGTGCCCTAAGATATCAGGCGCTCATCATAAGTGCCCTAAGATGGCAGGAGCTCATCATAAGTGCCCTAAGATAGCAGGAGCTCATCATAAGTGCCCTAAAATAACAAGAGCTCATCATAAGTGCCCTAAAATAGCAGGAGCTCATCATAAGTGTCCTAAGCTAGCAGGAGCTCATCATAAGTGCCCTAAGATAGCAGGAGCTCATCATAAGTGCCCTAAGACAGCAGGCGCTTATCATAAGTGCCCTAAGATAGCAGGAGCGCATCATACGTGCCCTAAGATAGCAGAAGCTCATCATAAAGACATTGCTTATGTAAAAAATACAAAAGGCAGTGGACCAAGGAGAATGCCACACCTAAACTGCTACCTCCAAAAATATTCGCAAAAAAGCGTGGCTCAACGTCTGCACTGCCTATTGACACCTTCTACCAAAAGTGCCTCCCTAAACTAGGGAGAATGAATATACAAGAAAGCGAGAGGTGCACCACATTTACAAATAGTTACAAGGTCTCTCCTGACACCCGGTTCGAGAGGAGTTGATCGGTTTTCCCGCTTGGCACTAATTGCAGTGCTTGATGAGGTGCGGACAAGCCCTGCCTCTTCCAAACATTTGAAATATAGAATACGCACGGACAAAGAACCAAATGATGGAGGAGATGTTGATGACTCTATAACTTTTTGATGGATCAGTTCAGGAAGACTGATATTGACAATGATGGTTGCAAAAGATGCAAAAACACACCGTTTTTTATGAGATTGGACTTTCCAGTAGAATTTGATGTGCCCTGAAGAAGTCCATTTGTATATGGACGAAACATGCTGGCTGGTTTTGCTGTGTACATTTGATAAAACAATAAAGAGAACATTTCTTACTGATTCCTGATGGTTTACAACCATTACAACGCAACTATTACAACACTATTCTTTTACAACGCAACTTTTACAACGCAGGATCTTTTACAACACATCATTACAACGCATACCATTACAACGCAGATGTCATTACAACGCATACTTCTACAACGCATTTTTGGGTAAGTATAACATTTTTTAACATATTTATTATATTATATTGTTTTTTAAAATATTATTACTCTAGTATCAAAAATTTATACTGTAGTATATTTTTTTTTTAAAACCTTTATTATAGCATTCAAGAAAATACAGGCAAGGGCCTACAACCGCGGGAGCTGGCCGCTAGATAGATTAAGACCACGGATATTACAGTACTACACAGCCCATCAGCTGACAACCGAGAGGTTCGGCGGCGATTCAGGACAAAACCGGTATAAGAATGCAAAATTAAGTTTCAGAATGAGTCAGAGGTTTCGTTTTATATTATATGAAAAAGGATCAGGTGGCATACAATCAAACCAGATAATGCGGGGGACAGGGTAAGAAACAGGATAGACACATAATAACCACTGTGATGGAGAATCGGCGCCAAAGGATACAGATCGATGCAAATGAACACACAATATACATTCCATGTTGCGCCATGTCTCGGAGCCTGCCCACCCGGAAATCGGATATCAGAAAAGCATGAGCACTAGATACAAGCTTACGGTAAAAGTCTGGATGATTCGTAGCTATACTGATCCTTAAAAAAGAAAAGGAAAGAAAAGAAAGGCCATAGAAAAAAAAAAAGGCAAAATAAAAAAACCCCCGTCCAGCCCCCCACCCTGCACCCCTGCAGATGGCTACAGCCTAACCCCACTAGCAGCGTGCCTGTCGCCCCTAATAACTAAAACCCTAAAGGAAGGAAAAAGAATGGAGGAGGGCATAGACAGTCGGGCACCCAGCCCCTTTAGACCCCCCGCCAGATACAGCCACCCCCTATCAATAAAAGAACACTTATGACAACAGTATAGAAGAGATTAGAGGGTACCGGAAAACACCGCCCAGCCTCTTAGAGCAAGCAGTTACAGGTCGAACACTTGTGAAAGTCACTAATACCCTTCCCAACCTAGTCAATCCTAACCTTGGCCCTTCCGAACAAGAACACGGACCCCTCCCATCGAGACCCAAAGGCACACAAAGAGGTAATAAAGGAGAAAAGAGTCATCAAAAAGCAATCCATGGCGACTCGCAGGCAGTAGGTCCACGGGAACCTTAGACGCTGAAGACCTCTCCCTCCTGGACGAACAGTCCCAATGTATTCTGCACAGGAGTCGTAGAGTCACCAAGAGAGGAGAAGACGACCACAAAGTGAAAGGAAAGTCACAAACAAAAGTCTCCGGGAGGGGAACGCCTCTTGAAATCTCCCCAGCCGGTAGTGGCGGAAGGTTTGGTGATACCATAACATACTTGGGAACACCGCCTCCCAGGGCACCATCCGATGGTTCCAATGCCGGTTTCCTCACGGGGCTCTCGCACGGAGTCAAAATGGCCACGGCTTGAACGGCTGCAGATTCCTGTTTCAATCGTAAGGCCGGGTCCGGGACCACCAGGAGCATCTCTGATTGGCGCGAGTCCAATTTGCTCAATAAGACATCAACCTGTGATCGAAACGCCCAAATTTCCGCCAGTACTGACTTCAGCGATGGCTCATGCATCGTTCGATCCACGGTTTCATGCCCGATATCAGTCCCAATCACCTCCCCGGGTGAATCCGGCATCCTCGGGGGGGACAAACAGGATCGCGAACATACAAATGCGGAGGGTGACCGGTCTTTACTCGCGGCCACGGTCCACACCGTTAAGGCCATAGGTCAGAGGCCCCGAACCACGAACCTCGGCGGCCCCGATACCGGGTCCGCGGGACGGGAACCCCCACTCACAGCCAGCAATAAGCAGGATCACTCCTCCATCGATAATGAGCAATTGAAACGATCCCCGCCAAATTCGGGCTTAAACAAAGCCTCCACTCCGGTTGACCGGACCCAGCCTGTTCTTCTGGCCAATGTTGTTGCACTGCAGCCCGGCTGTGAAAGTACTCGAGGCCCCGGCTTCACCGCTGGAGCAGGCCGCAAACTTCAACACGACAGAACTTCTTCCAACAAGCCGATAAAAGTTTCTGAATTTCACCATCGGAGTGCGGAACAGTTCATGAACACAGAGACCGGGCGTAAAGTCAGGATAATGTACAGGATATCGCGGCGGGTTACGGAGGTCGGCGGAGCCGGGAGCCTAAGCAGCCATCTTGTTTGCTGACGTAGCTCCTCCAATACTGTAGTATTAAAAAATAATACTCCGGTATCAAAAATTAATACTCTAGTATTCTAAAATTTAATTCTAGTATGACAGCTCCCTGGAGTTAGAGTATTAATTGTAACACCTTACACCCCATTGCAGCATTTACTCAAAAGATTAGACTAAACTGGAGTTAGAATAGTAATTTTAACCTGTACACTATCCTGCACTTACCCTAGTATTACACCCCCCTGGAGTTAGAATAGTAATTTTAACCTGTACTCTATCCAGCTGTGGAAAAGTAAATTTTGCCATGTTCTGTGTCCCTACGCCTCATCCATCATATGTTATGTGTGCATGATCAATATGCATATGTTATTCCCCATGTCCGATTAATGACGCAATTCCAGTTGTGTCCACCTCTAGTATGCTATTTTCCAGTCCTCGTGAATACTACGAATATCAGGCCTATGTAAAGTAATGTTGCCACGTTTCCCAGTGTGCACGTTATTCCATTATAAAGTCCCCGTTTCCAGGCCTCAAAAGGGCCCGGACCACAGATTCAGCTCCTGTCTCCTGAAAGCCTCGCTGAGGAGCGATACAGCCCCCACCTGTATCCTCGACCCTTCACTTACTTCCTGCCTCGCAGTGCCCGGTGCAGCTTGGCTCTGCCTCTGAGTCTGCCAAAAGTATGTTATAGTTCCAGTTATCAGTTCAGTCCTCCTCTTCTGCATTCCTAAGCTACTGAACTGCATCAATAGTTTCCGTCATTGTCTAGCCTATTCGTCTCCACGTTAGAGAAATACTGTATTTAATGGTCATTTAGTATTCTTCATCACGCACTTCATGTAGAATAATGCATGGTCCAGTCTTAGAGTCAAGTTAGCTTTTCCCCTCATGACTTCTAGTTCATATCAACATGTTCCCTAAACATCAGATACCAGATAGGGTTTAGGTACAAGTCGCTCCGACCCTCCAGACTTTAGTCTCTGCTCCTAGCACAGAGTTCGTAGCCCCCAGCTTCTCCTAGTAACACGTCATTGCTAGTTTTCGCGCACCATTAGGTTAGAGGTCCCGGCTCCTTAGGTAGCCCCCTCCTATGTTTCCGCCCATTCATGACATATTCTGTTACGTTTGCACCACATGTCTACGTATACGCCCAGTTACACCTCTTTTTACTGTTATCTTTCGCGACTGCTACGCGTCACGCCTTCTGCTCCACCCACTGCTACGCCTACTGCAATGTAATGCTATGTGTTCGCGCTATGTATATATGCCTGAGTTTTGTTATTGAATGTTAGCGCGCTCATCCCAGACCTAGCCCCAGCAGCTGCTGGGCCTCTCTTCCCCTGTTGGGCCCCAGTTGTCCTGCTGGGCCCTGTCATTCTGTTCCTATGCAGGTTGTCCTGATCCTGTCCTTATGCTGTAATAAACCTGCAGAAACTCCTACTACCTCGAATCTTGACTCTTATTTTATTGAGCTATCTGTTATTCATTCATTCATCCAAAAATAGATCCGGTATTATTTATTTATATACCACATAATGGCGCCCGAATAGGGACTTGCCCTTTCCCCACGCGTCGGTGAAGCCACGCCGACCCCCTGACCCTCTGCAGTCGTGACGGAACTCTTCTGCGCAGTGGCAGATATTTCTGCTCAAATATCCCTCAGGCCCACGGAGGAGACGGAGGAGGCGGTCCAGCATCCAAACGAGACGGTGGAGGAACGCGGCGAGTCCCGACCAGAGCCCAAGCCAAGAGTCCAAGGTCCGAGGTATCCGGAGGCCCACCTGTAACTGAAGTCCGAAGTCCGAAGTTCGTCGTCCGTCGTCCAGTCCAGTCCGAGGCCTTCCGTTCCGTGCTGCCCGGTGAGTACCATTGCTGGGGTAGTATCTAGACAGGACCAATCTAAATTGACTCCTGGTCCGTGGGTTGGTGGTGCCCAGACTCACAAACAAAGTGTTCACCTAGGTGGATACGGGTCTTGATGTGTCCCTTTATGGGACCGGTATGTTCCGTACTGTTACAGCAGTGCATCCAGTAACTCTAGTCTGTTCCGTTCTCGAGAAAATCTGTTCTATTTCTGTTCTCAGTATTCCAGGTAATATTCTGTTCGAACTGTTATTTATAATGTTCTTCATGTAATTTACTGTTGTGGTATGAGTGCGATGTGATTTCGTGTTTTTTATTGTGTATTGTATTGTGTCCAGATTACAGTTCAGTCATGCCTATATTTTCCAAGTTACGTCAGTTAAAAACTAGAAAGGGTCTGTTAGAGGAAGCAGTTCCTGTCCCGCCTAGGGACAGTCCAGGTCATTTTATGTATCAGAAACATGGCATAAGCGCCATAATGTATCTAGATTTATGGGTAGAGTATACCAAACAGTTAGAAGAAAAGTATAGATGGCCCGTATCGGGTACATGGGATGCTGAATGTATCATGCGAGTAGAAGAAGCATTATGGAAAAAGAAAGCCAGACAGTCACAGAAAGATGCCATCGAGTTATGGCGTAAGGAAGCGCATAGAAGAACGGAAAAGGAAGTCAGAAAGTCAGAATTAAGTAGAGAATCCCAGGAACGAGCCCAAGAAAGAGAATTAATCGAGATAGGTGAACAAGTCAAAGCCGAACAGTCAGACAGACAGAGGCATGCCCTTATTAAGGGTATGTATCCTCTTCTTGCCGAAGGTTTGCCAAAAGCGACCCCAGAGGCACCCAGTAATTTCCCGCCACCATTAATTCCGACCAAGCTACGTCACAAACCGACCGCAGCTGATATTTTTATTTCGTCCTATTTGGACGACACAGTCCCCGAATATGCCAATCCTGTTCGCGCTCCGCCAGTCCCTGTAAACCAGGTAATTCATGTTCCTCCAGACACCGGAGTACCTGTTACGGTACCCCCGGTCCAGCCTATAGTTCCACTTCCCACTCTGCCAGGACGTAGAGCCTCAGTAGACGACTCCAGTTTAGGGGCCGCAGGAGGAGCTACTCCTCAAACCCCGCCGCCACACAAGCGTTTATCAGCACTCGAATTACATGCCCAAGCATCACAGCGTACTCCTAAAAGTAATAAGTCTGTCACAGAAATCAGGCAAGCCCTTAACGAATGTGTCTATGATCCAGTCCCAGGCGAGTATAATATGGTTTTATATTCCGTACGTGTAAGGAGAGTGACCGAGTATCTAGTCACCTTACCGAATATGAAAGAAGATCTAGACAGAATATATCGTTTCATCCGTACAGGGGATGATCCAGAAAGTATTGGCGAGATTATGTCTCAAAGGAAAGTCGAGATTCAGCTCATGATATTAAAGTTCCTGATCAATTGTCTAATAAGAGAACAAGATTACCCGTCTAAAGATCCCGCCGAAATGAGAATCCTGACAAGGTGGAGTGATAATATAGCCGAGGGTAAGCACAAGACCGTCGGTGCCATGGAGAGTATGTACAAGAAAATTCGTAAAGAAATAATAAGGTTACACGACCAGCGTAAAGCAGCACAAGTAAGTGAGAAAGAAAGTATCTCTGATCCTGAAGAAGAGGACGAGAATCCCGCCAGAATAGCGTATGTAGGAAAATCTAGATTTCCAGATCGCCATTTACGCCTAGAACACAAGTCTATTTTTCATCATCCAGCACCAGAACAAGGTTCCCTAGAACAAGTATTTCAAGCTACCGACCACATTCTGAAATCACGAGTCGGTTACAGTGAATTAAGTACTATGCATGAACAAGAACTAGCCCGATCAGCAGTCCGATGGATTACTGATTCTACCATTTTTCCAGACGAAATAGTGGCACAAATGTTTCTGAAACTGCCCCCAGCCGAGCAACGACTGGTGGGAATGTATATGATCCAGCACCTCATTACTCTGTATGAGGGTCAACATTCTGATCCAGGTCCGTTGCATGATATTCTGAACGAGTTACTCCAGTATAGATGGAGAGGTTTAGGTACTGATTTAATAAGTGTCATTCTAGAACAGCGCCACAAATATAGAACGTTCCTGAACCCGCATTTTGTTCATGTCTCACCTCCAGAAAGTAAATCGTTTTACATAGACAGACAGAATCCGTTACGAGAAGTCCACCCAGTCCAAGGGGCGGGTGGCGTAATGCAACGAGTGTTTGTATACACTCCAATATCAAAGATGGAACTTCTTGAAATGAAGAAATTAATTCCCTGTCATGACAAAGATCCAGCAGGGTTCCATAGAGAATTAAAAGACATGCTCCGTATGGGAGAATACACTTACCCAGACATCATTAAAATGTTAAAGGTCCTGTTGCCCGCAGGGGTGTATGAAAAGTTAAAGGAAAAAGAATGGGAGGTGGGAGAGAAAAAGATCGATTGGACAGCTCTAGAAGCTGAAGACAAGGCACGAGTACCAGGTACCGGTCTTGGAGATAAATGTAAAGAATTACCAGAATTATTGATTCAAGTTTTACCCAGATTATTGACAACTAGGAAAGAAGACTGGGATGCAATCTCAGCCTGTAAACAGAAACAAGATGAAGATATTAGTGATTTTTATTCTAGATTTGAGAAATGTTTCAGTATTAACAGTGGTCTCAAGACGAGTAGTGAGTCATACCCTCATCTTTTCGTTACCAAGTTAGTCGAGAATTCAAGTCCACAAATTAAAAATCGAGTTTTGAAAGTCGAAAGCACCTGGCAAGCGAATACCCCGTCCCAGATGCTCCAGATGCTCCAGTACCACCAGAATAGAATCAGAGAAGAGCAAGAACACGAAAGAAAACGTATGAAAGACACAAAAATGAAAGTGCTAGTTGCACAATCTGTTCCTCAAGACAGTCAGAAGAGGGGTCCGAATCAAGCCAGTCATCCTGCAGCTCCCGTTAAAGGGAACTGCAATTATTGTAAACAGCCAGGTCATTTTATAAACGAGTGTGCAGTTCTGAAACATAACATAGCTACTGGTAAGACTAAAGAAAGACCACGTCCGCCTAGACAAGAACAAGTTTCACAGATTCCTCAGCCACAGAATGCACAACAGACAGTTACAGTACCACAGCCTATTGCTGCAACACAGCACGTTACGTCACAGATGTACCAGTATGCACAGTCCGAGTATCCAGAGTACCAGCCATATTCATGAAACAGCCTAGAGAGGGAGGTAGGCTTGCCTCTCATCGAGATACCTGTGGATCAAGAAGGTCCCTATGTTCACAGTCAAGTATTAGGGAAAGACAGAAAGTTTTTGATCGATACAGGGGCAAGTAGGACCACAATTAGTCACGCCGAAGTTCCAGGGGCTCCGCTCTCAGGCTCAAGAAATGTTTCCCTTGGATTTTCAGGAAAGCCAATAGTTAATGAGATATCAAAGCCAGTTACTCTAGAAGTAGGTCCATTGTCCCGCACTACTGATCTGTTACTTACTAAGTCATGTCCAGAAAACCTATTAGGCATTAAGACACTGAAAGAATTAGGTGCAGTTATTTGCTGTTCCCCAGAGGGAATACGTCTGTTCCTACGTGACTTTAAGGGTCACTATGTATTACGAGATTTTGATTCAAGATTGTCTAATGTTCCGCAGCATTTATGGGCGCAAGGTCCAACTGATGTAGGTTATATGCAAATCACACCCCATCGTGTGACTCTTAAACCAGGTGTAGTGTTACCCCGAATCAGACAGTACAGATTGCCACCTGAGGCTGTAGCAGCCTTATCCAAAATTATTGACGAGCTCATGGCTCAAGGAGTAGTTGTAGAAACTGACTCCAATGTATGTAATTCTCCGATCATTCCAGTCATGAAACGTACTGATCCGAATGCACCCCCAGTATATCGATTAGTGATTGATTTACGAGAGCTTAATAAATGTATTATTCCTCAGTACCCAGTTGTCCCAGATATTTCTTCCCTGTTAACAGCCATTGATTCCGAAGCCATGTTTTTCACTGTCATAGATCTCAAGAATGCATTTTTCAGTGTTCCAATTCATCCAGACAGCCAGTTTCTTTTCGGATTTTGTTTAAATGGAAGGAGCTATATGTTTACACGCGCTCCTCAAGGTTTCACAGAAAGCCCTAGTATTTACAGTCAAGCACTTAAGAGACAACTAGACAACATTCACATGCCAACTGACACTGCCCTGCTCCAGTATGTCGATGATCTACTGATCACAGCCCGTTCTGAACGCGCCTGTGAGCGAGCATCCCTTACAGTCCTGTATTTTCTAGCCGAGATGGGGCACAAGGTGTCACCTTCGAAGCTTCAATTCTGTGTCCAGCAAGTGGTATACTTAGGACACTTGCTGTCCAAGAGGGGTAGGCAGTTGACACCAGACCGTATCCAGTTAATAGCGAGTCTTCCCCAGCCCAGAACCCAGAAGGAGGTACGTGCCTTTATCGGCCTTACTTCTTATTGTAGACAATGGATTCCCCAGTATGCATTTCTAGCCAAGCCACTGATACAGTTAACGACACAGGAGGCAGCCGTATCGACTGTCCTCCCTTGGACATCTGACCATACACTTAGTTTCAACGAGTTAAAGAAAGCCCTATGTCAAGCTCCAGTTCTAGCTACACCGAACTACAGTAAGCCTTTTACACTTTTCGTTACTGAACGCGAAGGTACAGCATTATCTGTTCTCACACAAGATCAAGCAGGACAATACAAGCCCTGTGCTTATTTTTCGAGCACACTAGATCCAGTCGCCCAGGCGTTGCCTGCGTGCCTCAAGTCAGTTGCAGCCACAGCACTAGCTATCAGACAAAGTGATTCCATAGTTTTAGGACATTCCCTGACAGTACAAGTCCCACATTCAGTAGAAGTTCTTTTAAACCGAACACAAACTCAGCACTTGACAATTGCACGTTTAACAGGTTATGAATTGACACTGTTCCAGCCACACATAGAAATTAGACGCTGCAACGTTCTGAATCCCGCTACACTGTTACCATCAGTTAATTCAAATCCAGACCCACATGATTGTGTGGAAGTAGTTAACATTACGACAAAGCCAAGACAAGACCTGACAGATATTCCGTTACCAGATCCTGACCTGACACTTTATGTGGATGGTTCATGTATGAGAACTAGTACAGGAGAACTAGTCGCCGCGTATGCAGTGACTACTGACACTGAAGTTATTGAAACACACCGTATTGACACCCTGTCCGCTCAAGCAGCAGAGCTAGTCGCTCTGACACAAGCCTGTATACATGCCAAGAACCTGAAGGTTAATGTTTACACAGATTCACGTTACGCATTCGGAGTTGTACACGACTTCGGAGTGCTCTGGCAGGAGAGAGGTTTTATGACTTCTCATGGAACCAAGATTCAGCATGGTCTCCTTATTCAAGCCCTGTTAGATGCCATACATTTACCGACATCTATTGCTATCATGAAATGCAAAGCACATACGAAAGTCACCGACATTATTTCCCAAGGTAATGATTTAGCAGACCGCACAGCCAAGCTTACAGCACATACTCCAGACATTCCAGTTAACATGACACATACTCCAGATCCGATTACATGCATGACAGTTAAGGACCCTACACAAGATGTCATAGATATCCAGTTACATGCTACTCCCGATGAAATCAAGAAATGGTCTGAACAAGGAGGGGTCCAGACAGATCAAGGATGGTTAACGAAGGGTAGAGCCACATGGTTTCTCCCCGATTCTATGGTTCAAGTCATTATCAATACCGCACATAGTCCAGCACATTTAGGAGAAAAAGCTATGTTAGATAGTATCCAGAACATTTGGTTCAACAAGCATTTACGAGCTGCAGCCAAGCAGAAAGTCCGTACCTGTATGATATGTTGTCAGTTTAACCCAGGTAAAAGTGTCCCGGTGGAACAAGGTGGTTTCCAGCCCCCTGACCACCCTTTTGAGGTCCTCCAGATGGATTATATTCAGATGGAGCGATGTCGAGGTTTCAAGTATGTCCTTGTAGTTGTATGCGCTTTGTCCAGGTGGACAGAAGCATATCCAGTCCCAGATTACACAGCCGCGACCACTGCCAAGCAGTTGGTTCGTGAATTTTTCCCTAGATACGGACTCCCTAGAGTCGTATATTCTGATAACGGCCAGCCATTCTCATCTGAACTCATGAAACACGTTTCCCTTTTGTTAGGGTACCAGTGGAAGTTTCATTGTGTACGCCATCCTGAAGCAGCCGGTCTCGTAGAGAGACATAATCAGACTCTGAAAATCCGCATTGCAAAAGTCTGTAAGGACAAAGGTGTGGACTGGTTAATAGCTCTGCCAGTCGCTTTGTTTTATATGCGCATGGTCGCACATTCCAGATCAGGTCTGTCCCCGTATGAGGTCGTATTCGGCCGCCCCCCTAACATGTGGGGCACTCCTAGACCCCGAAGTATTACCGATATTTCATGTAATATGCTGACAGATTACCTAGCTTCCTTGATGTCTGCCCTCAACTCATGTCGTTCACAGGTTGCCGCCGCATTTCCAGACAATACCGAGGTGGCACCGCACGAGATCGTTCCAGGCTCCCTTGTGATGGTCCGAAATTTTGACAGATCAAGTCCGCTGGAACCACGTTGGAAGGAGCCACGTCAGGTCCTCTTGACCACCCGAACTGCCGTCAAGTTGGAAGGCAGGAAGGGGTGGGTCCATCTTTCTCATGTAAAACTTTTCAATGGATTGAAATCAGTCTCCAAAAACATTTCCAAGGATTTCCAGGATTCGAAAGACTGCCAGAACATTGTTTTAAAGGACTGTCCCGCACAAGACATTATTACAACCCCTCCCTTGTTAGAGAAAACTCCGCAACAGGAGTATAAGCTCAAATTAAGGTCTAGTAAAATAAGTCAGTCAGTTTGATTGTATAAGTCCTCCCCTAGGTGAAACGGTTAGATTGTTTCTGACATGTATAAAATAGACCCCCATAGTGAGAGAGTCAGTCGAAGTTCACTTCAATGTATCGTTTTTCTAAGTTTCATATTGTTTCTCAGCATAATGATTTCCTGCACCAGCTACGCATTTTTCCTGTATTTACCAGTTCCTCATGTAAATATGTCTGCTAATGCTACAGTAGAGCACACGTTTAGTGATCTGCCTCCTCACGAATATTCTTACCGCCTCGCTATGCGCAACAACACATTCATCCGTATGTTACATTATTCACACCAGACCAGCAATGCCACTAATTGTTGGGTGTGTGGTCGACTCCCCCCTTTCCAGACACCGAAGGGAGTTCTGCCACTTTTCCCTTATCCATTCTCACATAATGGTTCGTGTGGAGCATGGTCCACGTTAACGTCATCCTCAACAGATATGTCTTTCCTTAACAGTACATGTTTCTCAGACAAGCAAGGTTTCCCCCACAGAACAGGTTTAGATCTAGAAAATGAAGTATATAATTTAGGTAATTATTCGTCGAATTTCATGGTCCTGAATGTTCAGTCTGATACTACTCCAGACTTACCTGCTATTTCAGTACTACCTGTCAAAGGCGAATTATGTGTCCGTAGTTATGGTTCCGTACACATAGGTCATAGTGAATGTACTACTGTTATCAAGTATAGTGACAGTGGGAAATCTGTTTTCAAAGCTTCACGTCATTCTTATTTTATTTGTGGTCAAACCGCATATGTCCGTCTGCCCCTCGATTGGGAGGGAACCTGTTACATTGCCTTCCTACTGCCACCTGTTTTTCTAGCCCCATCTGATTATCACAGAAACACACATCTAGTACACATTAGACATAGAAGGGAGTCCCCCAATTGTCGATTATACTGAAACTACTCTAGAACAGTATACAGATTTCAATAAAGGTTTCTTCTTCTTTGTAGGACCTGTCCAGAATAGTAAACTGATCCGTAGGTTAACAAGAACCCTTGAAGCTGTAGTTAACGAGACTGCCTCTGCTCTAGGTAACCTAACCGAAGAACAATCTGCTATGAGATTTGTCGTTTTGCAAAATCGTCTCGTCCTTGACGTCATACTGGCCGATAGGGGCGGGGCCTGTAGAGTCATCGGATCTAGTTGCTGCATTTTCATTCCAAATAACGCGCCGTCTGTTTATTCAGCTATAACCAGACTCCATAAAATTGCCCATCTGTTACATCAAGATCCAGGCACCTGGACATGGTCCGGTTGGTTCTGGAATATGATTTCCGCATGGGGATGGAAAGTCCTGTCCTTTCTAGGTATAGCAGTAGCGATCATATTTAGCTGCTGCCTCTGTATACAATGTGGCCCTGCGATTTGCAGTATGTGTGCTACCTCTTGTATTCCTAGTCCCAAGCCTCGTTCTAAATCCCGTTCCAAGACAATTCGAGACGAGCAAATGGTACTGTATGAAATGATAGATGGTATCATGAAAATTGATGTTTCCTGATGGAAACGTAGTGACAAGGAGGGAATGTGGAAAAGTAAATTTTGCCATGTTCTGTGTCCCTACGCCTCATCCATCATATGTTATGTGTGCATGATCAATATGCATATGTTATTCCCCATGTCCGATTAATGACGCAATTCCAGTTGTGTCCACCTCTAGTATGCTATTTTCCAGTCCTCGTGAATACTACGAATATCAGGCCTATGTAAAGTAATGTTGCCACGTTTCCCAGTGTGCACGTTATTCCATTATAAAGTCCCCGTTTCCAGGCCTCAAAAGGGCCCGGACCACAGATTCAGCTCCTGTCTCCTGAAAGCCTCGCTGAGGAGCGATACAGCCCCCACCTGTATCCTCGACCCTTCACTTACTTCCTGCCTCGCAGTGCCCGGTGCAGCTTGGCTCTGCCTCTGAGTCTGCCAAAAGTATGTTATAGTTCCAGTTATCAGTTCAGTCCTCCTCTTCTGCATTCCTAAGCTACTGAACTGCATCAATAGTTTCCGTCATTGTCTAGCCTATTCGTCTCCACGTTAGAGAAATACTGTATTTAATGGTCATTTAGTATTCTTCATCACGCACTTCATGTAGAATAATGCATGGTCCAGTCTTAGAGTCAAGTTAGCTTTTCCCCTCATGACTTCTAGTTCATATCAACATGTTCCCTAAACATCAGATACCAGATAGGGTTTAGGTACAAGTCGCTCCGACCCTCCAGACTTTAGTCTCTGCTCCTAGCACAGAGTTCGTAGCCCCCAGCTTCTCCTAGTAACACGTCATTGCTAGTTTTCGCGCACCATTAGGTTAGAGGTCCCGGCTCCTTAGGTAGCCCCCTCCTATGTTTCCGCCCATTCATGACATATTCTGTTACGTTTGCACCACATGTCTACGTATACGCCCAGTTACACCTCTTTTTACTGTTATCTTTCGCGACTGCTACGCGTCACGCCTTCTGCTCCACCCACTGCTACGCCTACTGCAATGTAATGCTATGTGTTCGCGCTATGTATATATGCCTGAGTTTTGTTATTGAATGTTAGCGCGCTCATCCCAGACCTAGCCCCAGCAGCTGCTGGGCCTCTCTTCCCCTGTTGGGCCCCAGTTGTCCTGCTGGGCCCTGTCATTCTGTTCCTATGCAGGTTGTCCTGATCCTGTCCTTATGCTGTAATAAACCTGCAGAAACTCCTACTACCTCGAATCTTGACTCTTATTTTATTGAGCTATCTGTTATTCATTCATTCATCCAAAAATAGATCCGGTATTATTTATTTATATACCACACAGCACTTACCCTTGTATTACACCCCCTAGGAGTTAGAGTAGTAATTTTAACCTGTACACTATCCTGCACTTACCCTAGTATTACACCCCCCTGGAGTTAGAATAGTAATTTTAACATGTACACTATCCTGCACTTACCCTAGTATTACACCCCCCTGGAGTTAGAATAGTAATTTTAACCTGTACACTATCCTGCACTTACCCTAGTATTACACCCCCCTGGAGTTAGAATAGTAATTTTAACCTGTACACTATCCAGCACTTACCCTAGTATTACACCACCCTGGAGTTAGAATAGTAATTTTAACCTGTACACTATCCTGCACTTACCCTAGTATTACACCCCCTAGGAGTTAGAATAGTAATTTTAACCTGTACACTATCCTGCACTTACCCTAGTATTACACCCCCTAGGAGTTAGAATAGTATTTTTAACCTGTACAACGTCCTGCACTTACCCTAGTATTACACCCCATTGGAGTTAGAATAGTAATTTTAACCTGTACACTATCCTGCACTTACCCTAGTATTACACCCCCCTGGAGTTAGAATAGTAATTTTAACCTGTACACTATCCTGCACTTACCCTAGTATTACACCCCCCTGGAGTTAGAATAGTAATTTTAACCTGTACACTATCCAGCACTTACCCTAGTATTACACCCCCCTGGAGTTAGAATATTAATTTTAACCTGTACACTACCCTGCACTTACCCTAGTATTACACCCCCTAGGAGTTAGAATAGTAATTTTAACCTGTACACTATCCTGCACTTACCCTAGTATTACACCCCCCTGGAGTTAGAATAGTAATTTTAACCTGTACTCTATCCAGCACTAACCCTAGTATTACACCCCCCTGGAGTTAGAATAGTAATTTTAACCTGTACAATATCCGGCACTTACCCTAGTATTACACCCCTCTGGAGTAAGAATAGTAATTTTAACCTGTATACTATCCAGCACTTACCCTAGTATTACACACCCCTGGAGTAAGAATAGTAATTTTAACCTGTACACTATCCTGCACTTACCCTAGTATTACACCCCCCTGGAGTTAGAATAGTAATTTTAACCTGTACACTATCCTGCACTTACCCTTGTATTACACCCCCCTAGAGTTAGAACAGTAATTTTAACATGTACAGTATCCAGCACTTAGCCTTGTATTACACCCCATTGGAGTTAGAATAGTAATTTGAACTGAAGTTAGAATAGTATTTTAAACTCCTACACTAAGAAGTTGAAAATATTAAATGTAATATTTGTATTACTATCTGTAATTTGTAAAATTAATTAATAGTAACATTTATAATTAAATTAATTTTTAGAATTTTATTTATAATTTAATGAAATAAAAATGATTTTATACAAATAGTTAAAGTATGTTAAATTAAATTTAAAAAAAAAGTTCACACGCTTTATCATTGATTGCAATGTAAGGAATTGTCCTACATTTATTTCGATAGCTCTCTTTGTTAACATCGCGTACCTTGAATGTGAAGCAGGCTGAAGAGTGACTGGGTTCGTAAAACATTGAAAGGAGTGTATGGATAAGGTAAGAGTAATATAATATTTTTGTATACATTTAATAGAATTAATAACAAAATGTTTAAATTTAAAATAAATGTGAAAAAATTATGTACACGACAGTTTATTTTTGAAAAAATATACATATATTTATTTCAAGATAGAGTAAATTTAAAGACATTTTTTCACATTTTTTAAACTTTATTAAAAGGAAGTAATGTTATAAAAAAATATAATACTGTTTATTATCAAATGAAGTTAAATAAAAAAATAGTCCTTTTTCTTTTTTTGCAGCTTTTGATGACGTATACGCGTGAACGTCAAACGCGTAGGTAGCCATATTGTGGAGCGTCGCTGGAGAGAGCTGATGCATGGAGATCTGCGCTCAGGTAGGAAACTTTATAAAGTATTTATTTACATTTTATAATGTAGCGGAATACATTTATTGCAAGGAAAGAAAAGGGAGGTGTAGAATATTTAAAACAGATGTTTAGGTTATATTCAGCATGTTCAAGATCCTTTTGAAAGAGTATGCCTATGTCGGGTCACGTGTGTGTTTAACTTTTTTGCAATGTATGCTGTAAAAATTAAATAAAGTAGTTAAACAAAGTTAATACATTTATTTTTGTGATTTTATTGGTTTGAGATTCCGTCGGAAGAAGATCGATTTACGAAGTTTGGATTTCAAGTGGAGAAAATGGATCGATAGTCGCGGGGGATTTAAGGAGTCATGGTACACATCCTTGGATTGTTTTTTTGGGTTTGAATTTCGATGGATATACATTTTCTGGAAAAGTTTTTGAAGCAGTGCTTATTTGGAGAAAAGCAAGAAGATGGATCTATCTTTGGGCTTTTGAGGAGTTTGGATTTCAAGAACAGGAAGAAGATGGATATATTTTCGTTTATTTTGGCGTTGGAGATTCATTCAAATTGTAGAAGACAACGTTTTTGCATTGACAATTGTGTTGTAAATCGATCTTCAAAAATGGAATACCTTTTCTAAGGAAAAGCATTTTGTTTTTACAAAAAAAGAAACAAGATTGTTTATTTACTTGTTGTTTCATTATGGTTTTGGAAAAATGGAATACAAAACAAGCATGGCTTTGGATTATATTGGATTGCATTAAAGACAAGGAAAAAAGAAAAAAGAAGACTTCAAAGGTAAGGTGACCCGACTTTAAATTTTGAACAATTTTTTTTTGAAAATAAGCCAATTAAAATGCCAAATTAAATGTGTTATATTGTAATTTAGGGCAAAACAGGAAAGTAAAAGAGAAGGGATTATTAGTAGTGTAGTATGTGTGCAACATTATCTAGGTAGTCTGAAGCCACACACAACGAAAACTGTTGTAAAACTGCCAATAGTCGTTCAGACATTTCTTTTGTTCTTTTAGAGATGCGTGGATTCAGACTACCTGTTAATGATTGTGACATTCTCATTTCTTGAAAACGTTGCTCCTTCCTCAAAATTTCCAAGAAATGATAGAAATTCGGGTGAGCTTTGCCAAGTGTGTGGTTGAAGGAGTTGTGCCATCCCTCAATGGCATTGTTTGTTTTTGCCTCTCCTTCTAAGCAGGTCGTGTAGCAGTTCCACCACTCCACATGGAAACGTGGCTTCCCCCTGCGACCCGACCTGCTTAGATGACCAATCCATGTGTCTTCAAAATAATTTAGCAGGGGTGCCAATTTGTCTTCATTTGTAGTAAAAAAATCAGATTCGGTAATTGCAGTGTAGTACTCGTCTACACTTGTAGGAGGGACAAAGCAAAGTGCAGTTAGTTTTTTTTTGTTCAAATTGCAGTTTGCTGTCTGATATGTAATCCACAACTAGGGATGATTTTTGTATTTTACGCCCAAATGCCTGGGAAAAATGGAAAAAACATCCCTGAATTTGGGTATCCGTGTACGTTTTTGAAATAAAATGTATCATAGCAAATTCAAAATCAATAATTATCTTCCTAGGACTTTTATTGGATGTTTTAGATTTAACCACTGTTAACAATTCAGTGTACGTTGTGGATTGTTTATCAGGCAGCAAACCGTATACTAAGGGTACTACTGTTTGATTCATTTTAGCATGTATAGTGTATATTTGGGTGAAAGGATGGGGCGTACTTTTAAACGTTCCATCCATCATCCAAATATCACTATTTTCTAACTTAACAAGGTTACGGGGTGTGCTAAAAATAATTATTCGTTTTTGAGGGTTTTGGTTATCATGCAGGATAAATGTTTCATTAGAAATAGAAAGAGAGAGTTCAGGAGGAATTACAATGTCACTGAACGTCTGGGGTGTCACTCTTTGAGGGTTACTTGCCTGTTTTTTACGTTGAATTATACGTCTCAAATTAGGTATTATAGGCATACTACTAGCAAGGTCATCTGGAACATGTTGAGTTACCTCCCCTAAAATTGAACCAGAGGAGTCATTGGAGGTGCTTGCAATATTTTTTAATTCGTTGATGGTTTCTCTTACTTCAATCTCCATTGCAGAGGCAGAGTGATTATGCTCAGTTGTTTTTTCAACGGTGTCTCCAAGAGTAACCGCTCTGCCTTTGCAATGGGATGAGTAATATTCCACGCACCTCCAATGTCTCCTTGGTTCACTTATTCTTTCCTTGCAGTAAATATAACCTGAATATTGTAGCAAACGGTTTCCTTTTCTGCTTTGAATATATTTTGCTGCTTTATCTTGAGACATGTTCTGAAACAAATTTTTTTTAAAGAAAAGTTGTTGTTAATGTTTGAAAATTGTATATATAAATTACATAGCATTTACAATCTTCAATGTGGTTTATGTTTATTTCCTAGCTCTTTTTTTCGTACATTTAGCATATGAAAATACTTTTGAAGATATTTACCTTGTTTGTGGTCTTTTAGTTGAGTTTTTGAAGGGTGCTGTTTTCGGATTGATTCTGTTGGGTTCAGTCTGTAGGTCCTGTTCTTCGTTTGGTTTGGCTTTTTATTTTTTTTAAATTGTTCTGTAGAATGAAAAGCAAAAATATAGGTTGTTTAAAATTTGATTTACAATACCCTATTTTAATGGGATTGAAATATCATTTAAAAAAGGTTATTTTCCATGAAGATTTAAAAAAAAGAACATTTAGCAAGAACAGGGAATCATTGTGATGAATGTATGACGTTACAAAGTATACTTTGATAAATAAATACAATGATTTAATTTAACAATTTTAAAAATACATTGTTTTATGTGGTCACTTACCCTTTGAGTGGTAATAATTTTTCTTTGACTTTTGTCGAAAATGAGATATTCTTCCTTAGGTGTTGTGTTTGAAGTTTACAGTTGTTTTCTTTTTCTAAGTAAAAAAAAAAGCTGATGTTTATTTCAACATTTTAGATCCCCTATGTATTTTGAACATAAAGAAACATGTTAGAATAGTTAGTTTGCTTTATTGATTTTATTTGACACAGATTTTTCACTATACTGCAACACTAATACTTTCATATTATTTAAAATACGCATTTAGAAGATAATACTTATCTCTCTGAAAAAATCAGTTTTATTTAAAATCTAAAAATAAGTTAAATTTGACTTACCGACTAATTTACTTTATTGATGTATTTCAGTAGTTTGTGTGTTTTTAGGAAGCTGTTCTTTGAGTCTTCTTTTGATGCTTTAGGTTTTGACCTATAATTTACATGAGAAATATTTTTTACATCTATTACTTGTAAATTACTACACATTATTTATTTATTTTTTTTTTTTTTATTTTTTTTAAAAACTTTATTCACTTTCCATACATGCACACAGCTTTCGCCTACAACCCTGGGGCCGGCAGCAATCTAGTATCACGTCAACACCAATTTCTGTACCAATGTTCCAGAATTTACGCTAATAGTGGTATCGGCGTCGCCCATTCCAGGCACCTGGGGTTCAGATCCGGGTCAACAGTTTAATGCATTGGTGCTAGTGTCCCACATCAATACCCTCCAGCACTGCAGGGGGCCAGCTTCCGTTTTCTCTAACGCTGCATTGGCAGTCTCTTTCAGTGCACGCTTTCAGCTACGTGGTCGATGTCAAACACCCCTAACCCAACTTGCCCACAACGTCCCAACCCCCCCCCCCCAACTACCGGTGTGCCTCTTCCCGTGTGCTACTGCCTTCACAAGTTTACATGTCACTCGCCTCAGCCTAGTCCTCTCGCCCCCGCCTCACCCCACCATTCCATCATCCACTCGATGCACCCCACCATTCAATCATTCACTCGATGCTCTCGACCTGAAGGATCCCACATGCATGTTCCTATGCGTCCTAGATCTCCGATGTCTGTAGTCCCCTGGTGTCCCACCCTCACTGTGTGACCATCAGACCCGAGATAATCTAGTCCCCGGTGTCTCCCCCCCGATCCTGCTGCTCCTCCGCCTCCTCCAGATCCTCCTCCGTGGCGTTCCTAATTGAGACATACGTCAGGTACTGGTCCCAGAAGTTCCGTGGTCTGCTCATCGGCGGCAGTAATTCGCAATACAATTGGGATTGGGTACAACTATACAGCAGAGCTCTTTCCCATTCTTTTTTAGTTGGAAGTGGGCCGCGCATCCAATGCAGTGCTATCGTTCTTCGTGCCAGAAGCAACCCTATGCCAGCTAGACGACGCATAGCCGGGGGCAAGGGTCTGGTATGCCCCAGCAGAGCTAGTGCCGGATCAACCGGGAGCTCCGTCTCTAGAATCCGCCCCAACTCAAGGAAGACGTCCTCCCAGAAGGCGTTAATCCCGGGGCAATTCCAGGCCAAGTGCACGAAGTCAGCCACTGACGCCCTGCAACGCTCACATTCCGGTGTCTGCCGTAGTCCATACCTGTGCAAGCGTTCTGGGGTGTAATACACTCTCTGTAAAAATTTAAACTGAACAAGCCTATGCCGGGCGTTCAGCGACACCCTTTTCGTATTCTGACAGCAGTATTGCCACATTTCGTCGCTGATCTCTACCTGTAAGTCTCGCTGCCACGCCTGGCGGGCCTTCGAAGGCTCCTGCTTTCGGTGACACTGCCCAATTCTGTATAGACGCGTTATCAACTTGCCACTCGACTGTGTTTTTATAACGTAAGTCAGTTCTGGCAATTCTGCAGGTTCCTCCATAGCTGGCCCCAGCAGCGCCTGTAGTGCTGCCCGGACTCTATGCAGACTGAATCGATGCAGCAGCGTCGTAGCGGTCTGGGGTAAATCCACCTGTTCCCAGGTGACCACCTTCCCGTCCCTGAACATGTCCCCCAGCTTGAATATGCCCAGCTGATTGAGGGCGCGCGCGACTCCCTTTTCTCTCAGGGGGGGAAGCCATAAGGCCCACTCAATCGGGACCAGGGGAGAATACAGTAGCTTACAGTCATGGCTACTCACCAAAGAGTGCCATGCGTGATTCGTACTCGCAATAGAGTCCAGGGTGCCAACCCGTCGCGCAGCCGGTTCGAACACCGTAGACGCTGGATGGAGGGGTTTTGTGAAGAGCGTCTCTAGCTTCACATGTGGAACATCACCATCGCCATGTATCCAAGTGTGCAGGTGCATTGCTTGCGCAACCCTGTAGTAATGTTCCACGTCTGGGGCCCCTAGGCCGCCTTGGTCATATGGGAGGGTCAGGGTTTGCCACTTCACCCTCGGCTGCTTACCACCCCATGCCAGCCTCGTGAGGGTCTGAATCAGCGTTGTAAAGAACGCCTGTGAGAGCACCACCGGGAGGTTGCAAAAAAGAAACAGGAATCTCGGAAGCACCAGCATTTTCATTAGCGCAATACGACCCGCCAGGGACAGCGGTAGCCTACACCATCTGTCCACATCGTCCACAAGTTTCATGTAAGCCACTCCGTAATTTTCCCTGATCAAAACCTCCGGGTCCGGGTGTAATTTTATGCCTAAATACCTGACCGGATCCTCCGACCACTGCAGTGGGTAATCCATGACAAATTCCTTTGTCACCGGTGTCAGCGGGAACGCCACCGATTTCGACCAGTTTACCCTAAGTCCAGATAGGGCTCCAAATTGCACTACCTCCCTTAGTACCGACGCAAGGTTAAGCTCCGGGTCTCGGACATATAAAAGCGTGTCATCGGCGTACGTGGAGATGCATATCCTGTATGTGGGGAAATTAATACCTTCATGACTGTGGTACTCCCGGAGCGCACACGCTAGGGGTTCCGCCACTAGAGCGTATAACAATGGGGAGAGCGGGCAGCCCTGTCGCGTGCCCCTGCCAATCCCAAACGCCTCTGTGACGATGTCACCAATGCGTAGTCTGGCCCTCGGCTTGTAGTACAAGGCGCCTATCATTTGCAAAAAAGGCTCACCGAGACCCAGTTTCCTGAGTACCCTGGACATGAAAGGCCACTCTACTGAATCGAAGGCTTTCTCCATATCCAGGAATATTGCTAATGCCTTGTTCTCCGGTTTCACGTGCTGCATCGTTCCCAGGACTGTACGTATGTTGTATGTGAGGTTCCTAGATGGGATAAAACCTGCCTGTTCCGGAGCCACCAGTGTAGGGGCGAGAAGAGCGAGACGCGTAGCCAGCACCTTCGCATATAGCTTAGCGTCCACGTTAATCAAAGAGAGGGGCCTGTACGATCCGCTGTCCGTGGTAGGTTTCCCCGGTTTGAGTACCGTCACGATGAGTGCCTCTCGCATCGTCGGGGGCATGGATCCTTCTACACATATGTCATCGAATAAGGCTGAGAGGTAGGGGACCAAAAGGTCTTTAAACGCTTTGTAAAAGCCGACAGTAAGTCCGTCAGCGCCCGGTGCACTGCCCGCCCTCATACTATCTAATGCCTCCACTATTTCCTCCCTCTGAATGGGCATCATCAGGAATTCTCTCTGCGCGTCAGACAGTTGTGGCATCTTGACATAACTCAAGTAGTCATCTATCGCCCCGTCCATCCCCGTTGATTTCGATTCATATAAAGCGGAGTAGTACCGCCTGAATTCCCCCACAATCTGCTCCTCATCTGTGAGGGTCTCTCCCGTGCTCGATACCAACTCACCTATCAGCAGCGGTCGCCGCTCATGTTTGATCATCTTTGCCAGGATTGAACCAGGCCGTTCACCCTCGCCATATACACGGGCTGTGGCATACTTGCCCATATGTTGTACCTCTCTATCTGCCTCCGTGTGATATTCCTTCAATAGCTGTTTAATCTGTTCCAGTGCGTCTCCCTCTGGCTCCGCCTGGTGCCTCCCTTCAAGGTCCTTCAGCTCGCCCTCCAAATAGGTTAGCCGCTGCCTAATGGATTTCAGTACACCGGAGTGTTTGGCCATGGCGACCCCGCGGATGTAGACCTTAAAGGTTTCCCACAGCGTCTGAAAACTTTCCACAGAGCCCGTATTTGTAACAAAAAAGTTTTCAATTTCCTCCGCAAGCTCCCCTCGGAACACCTCGTCCAGTAAAGAGTACGGGGGGAAGCGCCACGTAAAGGGGGGGATTCCGCGCACCGGCGATTCCAGGAGCAGGAGGAGGGGAGAGTGATCAGACAGTGTGCGTGGCAGTATGAGACAGTCCCTAATGTTGTTGGATAGCCGCTGTGAGACAAGCCAGTAATCTATTCTAGTGTGCAGTGCATGATATGCTGAATAGTGTGTGTACCCCCCTCTGGAGTGATGTCTACTACGCCACACATCCAAGAGATCTAGGTGCACCATCTCAGCGCGGAGCTCCGTGGCAGCCGCCGACGGGCTCCTGCTCGGACCAGCGGACCTGTCTAGGTCCGGGTTTAGAACCAGATTAAAGTCCCCGCCCCAGAGCACAGTTGCACAGTCATACCTTTTGCATCTCCTGGCCAATTCAGTGTAGAACTCAGGTGAATCGTAGTTTGGCCCGTAGAGATTCACAAGCAGCATATCGTGTCCCCGCCCCCTGCACCTGCAAATGACATATCTCCCCTCCGGGTCCGACTCCAGAGCTTGTAACGTGAGTTTGGAACGTGGGTTCACCCATATCAGTGTCCCTCCCGAATGTGTGGTGAAGCCCGCTGCAATACTATTGCCCGTCAACCCCTTATGTTGGAACATCCTGCTAGCAAGAGGCAAGTGAGTCTCCTGGAGGAGAGCGAGGTCTATATTATGCCTGCGCAGGTAACTAAGGACCTTTCTCAGCTTCCTATAGTCATTGAGGCCCCTGACGTTCCATGTCAGCGCTCTCAGTGGGGCCCTCCCCGCTCCTGATCGTGGCGTGTGCTCCTCAACCCCTGCCATAACATTTAAGGTGTGTGAAAAGGCTGCCCTGTAGCGGTGACCTTCGGATCCCAGGAGCAAAAGCTGGCAGGTGACACAACAAACATTTGCCTATTCCAGACCTGATGGCCCTCCCCCAATTTTCAGAGAGCAGCAACTCGGTAGTCACACCCAAAATCAACTGGCATTTAAAAACAAACCCCAACAGTCCCCCCACCTCCCACAGCAGACCCACCCCAATTTGGCCTTGCAGAATCCCATCCCGCCCATCCCCCCCCAGCAACAAGTAGAATTTTCCCATTTGCACAACGCTCAGAAGGTTTAGGGTCTTGGAGAAGAAAGGGGTACGTGTCCAGTCCTTTCAAGTCGACTCCTGCCGCCGACCGCCAAAGCCAATTAAGGGGCAGCTCAACAGTTACTCATCAGCCGTGTCCGCAAGTTCCTTTGCCCCTGTCTCGACCGCCGCCCGCTGTCCTTACTGTATCTCTTCCTGGGGAGGGCGACGCTGTCTGCGCCGTCGTCTCTGCTGACGCCATTGCCCCGCAGTGCTGTTCTCCGAAGCGTTCCCCGGTTGCAAGTCCCCCACTGGTTCGGGTTCCTCAATGCCCAACAGCCGGCAGGCTTCTGCAAGAGACCGAGTCTGGTGCACTTTATTGTTCAATTTAAAGACAATCCGGAACGGGTGTCCCCAGCTGTACGTGACTCCGAGGCGTCGCAGTTCAGCAGTAACCGGCCTGAATGTTCTGCGCTTTTCCAGGGTGATGGCCGCCAGGTCTTGATAGAGTGTCAGCGAATGTTCGCCATAGGTGACAGAGCCCAGCTGTCGTGCTTTGGTGAGAATCTCCTCTTTGGTGCGATAGTCCTGGACGCAGACCAGAATATCCGCCGGCAAGGCGCCCGAGGCTCTAGACGGTCTAGAACGATGTGCTCTATCTAGTGCAAGAACGGAGTCCGCAGACCGGCCCAAAATGTGATTGAAGAGGCCTTGCGTGAACTTGAAGAGGTCCGCTGTGTCCGGGGTGGGTTTTACTCCTCTAATTCGAATGTTATGCCTCCGGGACCTGTTTTCCAAGTCTTCCACATGGGATTGTAAATTGACTTGCTGGTCATGAATGCGGATGATCTCTTGCTGGAGCGCTTCCATCTCGACGTCCCGGGCGTCATTCTTCGACTCCAGATCCGCTACTCGCTCCCCAATGGCGTCCGTGTCTCGCCTCAGCTCACGAATCTCTCCTTTCAACTCAGTCTTAAGAAGCTGGAGATCTTCCCGTAGGCCCCCAAAGAGCGATTCCAAGAAAGATCTCGTGACCGGCTCGTCAGTGCTTCGGGGGCTGGGGCCTGGTGCGCCGTTCGTTGACTTAGTAGACGCCGCATTGTTTTCAGTGCCGTGAGGGTCCGTTTCCCCCCCCCCCCCGCAGAGATAGGTGTGAGTAAGTCTTTTATGGTCCTGTCTTTCCGCACCCTACCATTCGCCATACTTCCCCGGTCAGTCCGCAGTACTGCCCGGCGTAGACCAGTCCAGCAGCTCGTCCCAGCACCTGTGGTTGTGGACCAGACTGTCCGGTGCTAAATGGCCACCTCCCTCGTTCCGCCGCCGGTCTCCGCTGCGCCAAGTGCTCCCGCCGGCAGGATCTGATTGTCTGCGTGTCCCCCCCAGACAGTGCGTGGGGCGCCACCCCAGAAGACGCAGTCCGCGTGATGAAGCTGTCACTAGGCTGTGCGGGGACTCAATATGGCAGACCCCAGGGCACCACACCGCAGCCGCCACTCCCGGGCACGATCGTGGTAACTCACACCGGGGGCCACCTCAGCAGCAGTCTCACACCGAGGTCTCCGCACCCCGCCGCTGTTCCGTCCCTGCTGCGCGGCGTGGGGTGGGACCTCTATTCCCCGCAGGTGACTAGGGCAGCTGTATTTGTAGATTCCCACCCGGACCCTCTGGTGTGTGGGGGGGGGGGCAGACGTGTGTCTTTGGTGTAAACAAGCGAGCGCCGGCCAGGCGCAGCCAAGGGCGCTCTCCGCTGAAGCAGAGCCCCGGTGCTGACCACCCTGTCCCGAGATGGCGGCGCTCTGCATATGTGGCACCTCCAGTGCCAGGGGAGACCTCAAGGGCGGCAGTCCGCTGCTGGGGGGGCTCAGCGCTGTAGTCAGCCTCTCACCGCCGACCAGAGACACAGTCCGGAGCGGCGTGGGCTCGTCTCCGTCTTCCCCCCTCTCCTCACCTCAGGCCACGTCCCAGGCCCAGCCGTCACAGCCTTAACCGTCGCTGCCGCCCTCCTGCAGTCCCCCGTGCAGCTCGGAGGCTTCCGGTGTGCTGTCGAGTGACCCGGCAGGTCCGCAGGAGCCTCCTCGGGAAAGCCGCGGGAAGCCCCGCTCTCAGCCGCGCGGGTTAGACCCGCCGCCCCCCGTCAAGGAAGCCGCAACAGCGGCTTGGTGGCTCCGCCCCTCTCGGCCTCGCTCTCGCCTCTCCGTCCGCCTCAGGGCCCCGCAGGCCGCGACGTCCTGTGCTCGCAACGGCCCAGACCTCTCACACCTGGATCGCAACTCGCCTCACCGAAGCCCGCTCCAAGCCGAGACCTGTTCTGAGAACCCAGCTAGGTCCCCCAGGGCCCAGGAGAACGCTGTAGATGCTATTTAGCGGCGTTCGGCGGCAGGAGCACAGTGGAACACGTCCGTTCACACCGCCATCTTGGCCACGCCCCTACTACACATTATTTAATAAGAGATTACTGTATGACATTTTTTTAACACACAATATTTTTAATTGGAATGTTGGCTTGATATTAATATAAATATTAATTCTCGAACAAATTTCATTTTTATCAGTTTTTAATAAGGCATGTTTGCACATTATTACTATTTACAAGATATTTAAATATTTTCTGCTTACTTGTTTAAATGGTTTGATGTATACTCCTTTTTCTTCCAAATAATTTGTTTAGAAGACAATTTGAAACTGTACAAATTATACCTTTATATTAATATATTTTCTAGGCAGATTTTAATACATATTACTTTAAATATATAATATATTACTTACTTTAAATTTAAATGTAAGTGCTCTGAGAGAACTTCTGTGTCAGTCACGTTAGCAGTGGCGTAAAATGCGTCTGCTCTCGCTCGTAGTCATCCGACCAATGAGTTCAAAATGGTGGGTCACCCGTATTTATAGTTTTTAGTGTCTGTCATCATAAAATTTTATAAAGCAATCGTTTGTATTAAAATTTTGATAAGTTTCATTTGATGTGTGGATGTATATTTTAATGTATTGTTTTAAAATGTGTGTTTATTCTGTTTTGGTTCGACACTTCGCCTCCATTTTGTTTGCTTTGCGTTCCATGTAGTGTCATTGAAACTGTTGTAGGACTGTGGTATTTGTGAGTTTCTAAAATGGTGGCTCCCTTTATTCACGTTTGTTTACTCTGAATGGAGTTTTTTTACTTCATTTTTTTGTAATTATCGCAATGTTGGGAAATATAGTATTTTATTAATTTATTTTTGGTTAGTTTTAATATTAAAATAAAATATATATGGCGTGGCCAAGCAGCATGGCCGACAGGACGTGAGCTCCTCCAGCTCCGTCCCGAAGACCAGCAGAATCCTGTCACTGATCCTGCCCTGGCTTCCCTGGTCGCTGGACAGGCTTGTCGAGTGGCGCCGAGGCCCCGCTGGGTCACTTGAGCCTGCGAGCAGGGACCCACGACCGGCGCCACGCTGTAAACGCCGACAAGAGTGCTCCTGGGGGCGGAGTCGGCGTGGTGGATCACGCTACACCGGGGTCTGGGCCTGCGTGGTGAGGCCGGAAGACGAGTGCGCTGACCGGGGCTTCTGACCGGGACGAGCCCCCTGGAGCCCGCCGAGACCCTGCCTGTGACTCCCGCGTGGTGAGTGGACGGCAGCGCTGCGTCCCTGCTGCTGCGTGGGGCAGAGGAAGCCTGGACGGGGGCGCCGTCCATCTTGGATATCGGCCCTGGGTCGGAGCTCTGGACCCCCTCCCCCCTTTCTCTCCTACCGTTGCCGGGTGCCGCGATCCGGACCTGAGGTGGCGGCACACCTGGTGGGGGGAGGCTGCGAGCTCCGCCTGCATTTGCCGTGAATCGCGGCGCTTGGTGACCGCCGGAGCCCCTGGGCGGCTGTATCCCTGGCTGGATCTGACGTCGTTGCGGACCCTGCACAGACTGGGGGCCTGCTTCTATCCCCCTGCCAAGTCCCGACCTGTCTGATCCTTGGCTCCTCGCGGCCCTGCTACCTCCGGAGGGGGACTCTCGGGCGGTGACGCTGGGCCCTTTGTTGGACGGGGCCCCTCCCCCCCCACACGCCCGCCATCTTGGGGCCTGTGCCGCGTTGCCTCTGGAGGGATTGGAGGCGAAGAACACCCCTGTTCCTCTCGGCCCAGTTCTGCGGGGCCTGGGAGATCCCCTGGTGGACTACCAGCTGTGAGTACTGGGGGTGAGGCGACGCTGTAGCCCGTGTTCCTACTGGTCTTGCCCATTGCTCCCTGGGTGGCATCCCATATCCTGGCCTCCGTTGAGGGGTGGTGGCCGAGGGCTGCCCCTGCGTTGTTTGGCCTCCCGGCTCCCTTGACCCCCTGGTATCGTGTTGCCTGTGTGCCGCGGGGGGCGTCTGCCATCCCTGACTTAGCCCGGCCCGGGGGGGGGGCCCTCCTTGCTCGGCTGGACTGGGAGTGCGCACTTGGGTCACACGGACTTGAGCTGCTCACCATGGCGGGCCGCACGGGTCGGAGTTCAAAGACCCCCCAACCCAATACGATTGTCCAATACACCACCCCCCGCCATCTGCCACAGAGGATCACGCGGCAGACGGGCCCTGACGACAAGGGTGAGGAGCCGCCGGAACCGACCAGAGCTGAACTCCTAAAGGCTATTCAGGGTTCCCATGCGGCCTTGGAACACCAGATTGAGACGGTCTCAATCGATGTCAACCTCCTGAGAACGGACCTTCGCAACGTCGCGGACAAGGTCTCGGATGCGGAGGGCAACATCACTCAGCTGCAGGGGGAGGTCGCTTCCCTACAACAGTCACTTGCCCAGCTCTCCTCTACTACCCGGGCACTAGAACGGCGCGCTGAGGATGCAGAGGGACGGGCGCGTCGGAGCAACATACGAGTACTGGGAGTACCGGAGCGACTGGAGGCGGGGAACCCTGAGCGCTTCCTAGAGACCTGGATCCGTGAGCGCTTGTGTCCGACTGGATTGTCCAACGTCTTCATTGTGGAACGGGCGCACAGAGCCTTGGTGCCCCCTCCGAGGCCGGGAGAGGCTCCTAGAGCCATCATTGCGAAAATTCTGAATTACAAGGACCGCGACTGTATCCTCAAGGCGGCGAGGGAGACTGGGCCCCACATGATAGAGAACTGTCGCATCTCCATATACCCAGATTATACCCAACAAGTACAGGAGCAGAGGAAATCCTACTTGGGGGTTAAACAAAAACTCCGCGATATGCAGCTTCAGTACATGCTCCTATATCCTGCCAAGCTGAAGGTGATTGCCCAGGGCCGGGCACATTTCTTTGAGACGCCTGCGGAGGTCTGGGAGTGGCTGGAGATCAGAGGGGATGACCTGCCCCCGGGAGAACGAGGGGGCTCACGTGACACTTGGGGTACCAGGCCGCAGAGACGACGTCGTGGTAGGAGAAATCGTCGCTCCAGGTCCCGGAGCTCCCCTGAGGCCCGGCCCACGGTGGGCCCAGATGGAGCCATCCTCATGAATACCTCGCCGACGAGGGCTGGCCCGAGCCCGTCAGGGGCGGCTGCTCCTGACGACGTCCTGGTGCCGGACACCTTGCAGGACATACTGCTGAACACGGACTCTACGGCCACGGTGGTCCCCGAGACTGCTGCATCGGCGCGGGAGTCGGAATGATCCTTGTTTCAACTAACTGTGGTGTTTTTCTGTGTTTACTCGGGTGAGCGGGGCTCCTCTCACCTGTGAACCTATGGCCTGTAGCGGTCCGTCACTGTCGTCGGGACCTTCCGATCCCTGGTCGGTACCTTGTGATTTATTTTGGGTCATGTGTGCTGTGGGGGGTCTGAGGTGGACTTCACTATTGTCATGTTTGCCTTACTGTTGCGGCTGGGGTGATGCCAGGGTGTTCTTCTTAGATACCTTGGTCTTTCGGGGAGCTGGGTGGTTGGGTGGGTGGGGTTGCATTGCTTTGTGTGAGTGAGTGTGGGATGTGTGGTGTGGGGTGGCTGTGCACGTCCTGGCACTGGCGGGGGAAGGGCGGGGTGGCGTTTTTGGTTGTTGCTATCCTATTGCTCGTGGGTGGTGGGGGGGAGGGTGTTCTTGCAAAAGTTTCATGTTTTGGGGTTGTTGGGGGGCGGGGTGCTAATGATGACACTGGCATTTGGCGCATGTTGCTTCTGATTGGCGGGGCGCTTGCGTTGTGTGATGCATTTTTGAACTTATTTGTAGCATGGGCCTGCTGGCGACAGCCTAGGCTGTGTGTATACTGCTGCCCGGCTGGGCATGAATTGTGGTCATGGGGTTTAAATTCTTAACGTGGAATGTGCATGGCCTGGGTACGTGCACTAAGAGACACAGGGTCCTCACCTTCCTCAAACGCCATGGGATTTCGGTTGCTTGTTTACAGGAGACCCACTTGGATGATGATGGGGCGCAGCGACTGGCCAAAAAATGGAGAGGCCAGCTATTCCACTCCTCCTACTCTACGTACGCTAGGGGAGTCCTAATCTGGGTGGCCCCTGGGGTTCCATGCGCTGTCCAATATATTGATGCGGATGTGGAAGGCAGGTACATATTGGCGAAACTTAGGTTGGACGATAAGGTCCTTCTGGTCTTTAATACGTACGCGCCGAACGTTGATGACCCGGCATTTTTCTCCCGGATGCAGGACCTAGTGGCTCCTGGTCTGGACACACCCCTTCTTTGGTGCGGGGACTTTAACTGTGTGCTACATCATGAACTGGACCGGGATCCACCTCGGGCGGGGACTAAGCCTCGTATGACGGCGGGTCTGCGGGACGTGATGCATAATATAGGGGCGATCGATGTTTGGCGTGCGTGTCACCCCACGCAGAAACTTTACACTTGTTATTCCCCAACCCATGGCACTCATAGTAGGCTGGATAGAGTGTTGGCGGCCAATCTCCCCCCCTCTCTCACGCTGACGGTCACACATCAGGCCCGATACCTCTCGGATCATGCTCCGGTCACGTGCGTGGCGCTATGGCCTGACCGGATGGAACGTCCCCGCTCGTGGAGACTGCCTACTGATCTGCTCCAGGATCAGGTGGCCAGGGATCATGTGGCTGCGACCCTATCCTATTACCTGGAACTTAACTGGGCGGGGAGTGACTTGTCTTGCTCCACTAAGTGGGAGGCACTGAAGGCGGTCGTCCGCGGTGCGTGCATGGGCCTGACGTACGGGGTCAGGAAACAACTACTCTCGGACTTACAGGCTGCGGAGGCTGAGCTCTTGCGCGTCCAGGCCCGCCCTGACCCGGACGTCTCGGGTCAACGCGTGGAGGGCCTGGCCCTTGAGTCGATCCATGATATCCTCACGAGGCTCGATCGCTTTACGCTGGGCCAATATAGACAGAGACTGCATCGAGAGGGGGATAAATCTGGCCGCTTGTTGGCCTGGATACTACGCCGGGAGTTCACAGCTGAGCGTATAGTAGCCCTGCGGGCGCCCAATGGTGATATGGTCCACTCGGAAGCGGCTATACTCACAGTTCTGCGGGACCACCTGCGGGCTGTCTATGAGCCCGACCGAACTATATCTGAGGAGGTCTACCACCCCTACCTCGAGGACATTGGATTGCCGACCCTCCCAGAGGCGGCGGCAAAAGACCTTGATGTCAAACTGACGCTCGGTGAAATTTCTGCGGCGATTGCCGCCCTCCCACGAGCCAAAACCCCTGGCGGGGATGGATTCCCTGCAGATTTTTATCATACGTTCGGCCCCATCCTATCCCCCCTCCTTTTGCAGGTGTACAACGAAGCCTTCCGCACGGGTGACCTCCCGCCCACCTTGAATCAGGGTGAAGTTTGTATGATACTGAAGCCGGGGGGTGACAGCACAGACCCCGCTTCGTATCGTCCTATCACTTTGATTAACTCGGACGCGAAGATACTGACCAAGCTGTTGGCCAGTCGCCTTGCCCCGCACGTAGCCCAGCTCGTCCATCCAGACCAATGTGGCTTTGTCCCTGGTCGTAATACGGCAATGAACCTACGCCGCCTGAACCACGTATTGCACGAAGTCCGGGGGCGGGACTCTCCCCATGTGCTGGTCTCCGTTGACCTGGCTAAGGCCTTTGATACAGTGCATTGGGGTTACCTCATGCATGTCCTTCTCAAGATGGGATTTGGTCCCGGCTTTCGAAAATGGATACGGATCTTATATAGCATGCCCCGGGCCAAGGTGCGTCTGGGTTCAGCCCACTCTGATGAGTGGACGTTGGGGAGGGGTACCCGACAGGGCTGCCCGTTGTCCCCCCTTCTATTTGCCCTCGCAATTGAGCCCCTGGCCATATCAGCCCGTAAGGAGTTACATGACTGGGGTATTGTGGTGGGAGGTACTACTAATGTCATCTCCCTTTACGCCGATGATGCGCTTTTCTACCTGACCTCTCCGGTGGAGGCCCTCCCCGCTCTGCTGCGCCTCTTGGACCGCTTTGGTGCGGCCTCGGGCCTGCGCATAAATGTTACTAAGTCCCTAGTGTTCCCACTGGCTCCTGATGATCTCGTCCCGCTGACGGATTCTCACTGTGCGGGCCTCCGGTGTGAACGTTTGGCGTTCCGGTACCTGGGTATACAGGTGGCCGCCTCTGATGAGGCTCTCTTGACCCATAACATGGATAGGATTCTTGTGGCCCTCCGCAAGTCCGTTGTATTCTGGAACACGCTCCCTCTCTCCCTTATGGGCCGTCTAGCGGTTGCTAAGATGGTGATGCTCCCTAGAGTTCTGTATGTGCTGCAGAATACCCTCTGCCCGTTGCCCCCCCGGGTGTTTCGCACACTAAATTCGCTCCTTACCTCTCTTCTCTGGGCGGGTGGTCGCAGCAGAGTTGCGTTGCGCACGGTGACGCAGTGTTGGGATGCGGGAGGCCTTGAGGCCCCGAGATTTGACTTATACTATTATGCTGCACAACTTCTCCCGGCAGCCAGATGGTTTGCTGACACTGAGAACTGGGAGTTGGCCTTGTTGACGGGAGTGGCTTCGGACAGGGTGCTACAGCAAGCTCTTATGCAGGGTCGGGGCGCCGACGACGCGCTGCCCTATGTCGTCAGGCATACGGCCCGCATATGGCAGCGCTTCGTTGAACGCGTTTTGCGCCGTGCGCCGTTCCATAGGGATCTCTCCCTTTGGATCCTGGCCCCAATACTCGAGATGGAGGCGAATATGTCTTTCCGGGAGTGGCGCGTGGGCGGTTGCGAGACACTTGCGGATCTCTATCCGGACGACTCGTTTGTGTCATTTGAGAGAGCAGTGGACTCATTTGGTCTGCGTGAGGGCCAATACCTGCATTATGGTTGTCTCCGGGATGTAGCTAGGACGACGTGGCCCCAATTTCCGGAGGCGCCCGAGCTCACTAATACCTTGGACATCATCTTGTCCTGTGGCAGAGGTAGGAGACTGGTTTCCCTTCTTTACTCAGCGATGCGCAGGGACTCGACTCCCCCGTTGTTGCCTGCTTGGAGGGCTTGGGAGGCGGACCTGGGGATTGAGTTGGATCCGGCCCAGAGGAAGCGGATAGGGATGTTGACTCGTAAGGTCTCTTGTAATGCGCGTTTTAAATTGATACATTTTAACTTTCTCCATCGCACATATATGACACCTGCCTCCCTCCACCGTATCTCCTCGGACAGGAGCCATACTTGCCCGAGGTGTAATGCTGAACGGGCGGGTTTCCTTCACCTGGCCTGGGAATGCCCCTTAGTACATGACTTTTGGGTCGAGGTGGTGGCGCACATTACCCGGATTACGCACCTTGTGATCCAACTGGAGCCGATTCACTGTTTGCTGGCGCTAGTGCCAAAACCCAGGAAGAGGGGTCTGTCCTACAAACTACTGCAACTCCTGTTGGTTCTAGCGAGAAGGCGGGTGGCCATTACTTGGATGGGGCAGAGGGCGCCTGAACTCTCCAGTTGGTTACGGGACGCTAGGGAATGGGCCTTAGCGGAGGAGTCACATATGCAGAGCACGCGAAGGGATGGGAAGCTCCAGGATGACTTACTCGCTTGGAGGGCTATGTGTATCGAGGGGATGGAGGAGGTTGACTCTGACGCTACCAGCGCGGAGCTGTTTTCCTCCGCTTCCTCGGAGTCTGATGTTGGTGGGGAGGGTTCTGGGGTGTAGTGTCTTGAGGTGATGTAGCAGTACCCTGAGTCATGCCGATCTTCCTTGTTGCGTACACTTGTTTATCACTGTGATTACCATCGACCACGTTCTATTATGAGGTTCGCTCTGTAGTGGGCCCTTGCCTATATCTCCTTATGTGATTGCATCAATGCCACGAATGCCGTTCATGGGGTTCTTGTTCTTGTTCTGTTTTTTGTTTGGACTGGTGGAGCGCCATCTAAGAGAATTGGCGAAGAAGTTGATATTGACCAGGGGATTCTGGGAGCACGAGAGCAAATCCCTTTCATTGATTCACAGGTGTCGTGAGTTGCCGCCCTGCCTCCGGGATGTGGGCCGTATCTGGCTGTGTACCTCCTTTTGGATCTGACCTTCCTGGTCCGTTTGTGTTCGCTGCCATGTTGCCTGTATGATTTGTGCCTCTTTATTTTACTCGCCACCAAGAAATAAAAATAAAGTTAAAAAAAAATATATATATATATATACCCGAGTATTAATTTGAATACTCGAGTATTAATTTTAGTACTCGAGTACTTATTTAATTCAAATAGATTCGTTATATTTAAAAAAAAGTTTAATTCGTTTTACCGTTTTAATACACTTCCCCACCCAAAACCCCTATTTTCCCTGCATCCCGTTCCAGGTTACAAAATAATTATATTATATAAATTAATATATATACATATGCGTTGTAATGGTATGCGGAGTATTGTAATGCGTTGTAATAGCATTTTCTTATAATATAATACACTTGCGCTATAATGGTGTGCGTTGTAAAAACATTCGTTGTAATGGTAATTGCGTTGTAAAAAACACGTTGTAATGGTATGCGTTGTAAAAGTATGCGTTGTAATGTCATACATTCATTCCTGATCTGTGTGGAAACTTTTCTTAAACCTTTTAACTATTGTAAATTTGGTGCACCTCTAGCTTTCTTGTATATAAAGACTTTGCTGATGATGTTCCCCTTCTAGTGCAACAGTGATGAAACGAATTTGTAAATCTATTCTATTAAACAAAATAATGGAACTACGAGTCCTTCATCCCGATTATCACGGACCTATTGCAGAGAACGAACTTTAAAGCTATGAGTGCAGCACTTGGCTCAAATCTCTAAGATGCCCATCTTCAAGCAGGGCACAGTATTAACCTTTCAGCCCCCAGTTTACCACCTGTACTAGACAGGAGCCAAGGGGAGCGGCACAGCTGGGATTGTACAGACACAAAGCATCACAAGCCCATAGTGCCACAAATGTGGAATATTGGAGTTCTAAGCCATGGCCACTGCGGCAGGATGTTCCCGTAGACTATTGCCCACGCCTATTGTACATTCCTCACACGCACTGGGAAGTAATTTCTGCACAATCCAACAGCTAATGGACAAGACAGGGGCCTTGAGGAGACAGACTTCCCACTGCTTGCATCATGTACTTGATGCCACACCACCATTTACTGAGGTATCATTCCAGAGTAGGTTTAAGACTTTTCTGGGTGTGCCGCGCCAGGGAGGAAGGATGTGCGTCTGTCCTTGGTGAAGGACAGAAGGAATATAACCACCATACTTGTTTGAGGGCTAGGCGGCTTAAGTGTGTGAGGATTCAACATGGGTGATTCCAAGGGATCTCCTAATGGGTAAGTTTGTACCAGGCCTTCAGGAGTGCCATGTTGTGCATGGGTCTATTGTGCCCTGCTGTAACAGCAGCTGGAAAATAAACTTCCAGAGATTAAGGAGGGTCCTGGACCCTCATATAGGATGGAAGCTTTAGAGATATGCTAGCATGACAGCAGATCCCTCCATGATACACTGTAGGCACCATGTACAAGCAGACCAGCACGTTAACACCCGAAATAGGGCAAAACGTCGCCAATGATCATTTACTGCATCAACTTAAAATGAAGCAGCAAATTTTTTTTATTTACAAGCGGGGGATTAAGTATTTAGAAACCAAGACGTTAGTGGGCACCAGGGAGTGATGGAACAAGTAACCTGGCCATCAACATGCTCTACCAGCTTCAGCTAAAGAATCTTTTGCTGAAATCTTTAATGCATGCATGCTGCACCAGTATGTCACAGGAAAGAAGTAAGAGTCATGTTTCCAAAGCTTGGGTCACCACTGAGAGCTCCTGCAAACCCTAGCTTCGAAAAGGTCCTTTTTGTTTGTCCCTGCTACTTTATTTCTAGTAGACACCCTCATTAAAGAGGGATAAATAGGGTTGTCGAGTGAACACTCAGCAAATCATCAATTGCTTAGAGTAGTTGAGGGGGTTTAAGAGGCTCTGGCATTACGGTCAGAGTTGCAGACTTTGGAACTGGGAAACAAGGTTCAAGTCTTGGTGTAGACTCAACATTCTGCGATTCTGGGCAAATCACTTAATATCCCAGTGCCTAAAAAAGTAATGAAATCCAGCGTAATGTAACTGGTGCTCATGTAAAGCACTTCAATACCTTTAGGATGAGTTTGCACTATATAAAAATGCCCCCACCCTCAAAATAGACTTTAATATCGATGCATTTAACATAAATCAATCAGCTGGAGTAGGCTTCTTAAATGCAGCCAAATCTTCTCACCAAGTATAGCAAACAGGACATATCCATCAGCTTAATAACATCAAGAGTCAAACTATCTAGTTAACCTGCTATCCATCTGCCTGGCAAAATGCTCTTTTCATGCGGCTGTCTGAGGAAAATGCTGAACTATACACCTTGGATGGGAGACTTCGGGATGACATCCTGTGCATTGTTTTGTTCAATCTGTGTATAAATGACATCAACACCAACTTATAGAAAACTACATTGCGATGAGGTTGTCATCACTCCTGGTGGCTGCGAAAAGGTTGTGGTTAAGAACCTTTGAACATACATCATCAGATTCTCTGGCTTGTACAGAGACTGGAAAATACATCTCAGCACAATCTAGACTATGGTGGTGACCGGAAAAAGATATGAATGAACACCCATAGATCTGCTTCTGTGTAGAGTTAATTAAAGGGAAATAGTGGCTCCTATATAGGAGACATCACAATGAGTAAACCCTTCACAAGGCATCTATCAAACTGGTAGCCCTGTACCCACTCCTATGGAGTGGATAAAGTCAATGCCTGTGCAGGGCAAAGTTAGTATAATGAATGTGGTTATCAGACCTACAACATAATATGCCTGCCTAGTGTGGAGAGACTACCAGATACTAAAACTCCCAAAGAAGACCCTAAAAATAGCAACAGGTGCAGCAAGATCAGCAGACCTCCACAGAAAGCACAGAAAGTTACAAGACGTTCTGTAAAGAACTGCATCAAAAATTCCCACCGATCTTATAACCCGTAGACATTACTGGATAGCCTTTCGATCATTTACCTGTGAGACGCATCAACTGTGAAAACATTTCACAGATCAACTAGTAAGCAAAGCTGCAACTGAGAAACACCTACAGAATATGAAGGAACAAGGCTCAAGCCTATGTATACGAATCACCACTTCCAGATTAAATCTGAGAGCCATAAAGCTGAAGACGGCAGCCCTGAAGACAAAATAATTTCTTTGGCTTGTGGCACTGTTTTCCTGCCCGGATCCTAGATCAGTCACCCAATATCGGAAACACAAATATTGTGTGGACAGAATATTGTGTCAAAAATATAGAGGACAAGGATATTGAGAAGGTAAGTGCAAATAGGTAAGTATAAATTTACTATCTTTAACTCCAGATTTGTTTCCGATATTTTGTTCAAATACCCCGGATCCTCTTTGGGGAGCAGTTGATTTCTGACCTCGGCCGGACAGTGTCTGCTGTTTAGATATTGTATTGCCCTCTGATACTGCCTCTGTCTGTCTCTCACATGCTCTTGACGTGTTTATTTCTTTAGGTCTGGCTTGAGAGCAAAATTGTCTCCAGATCCTACGAGATCACCAGATAAAAAGATTTTGGAAGAAGTACTGAGAAAGGGGCCTAGGCTCCACCCACATGTTGATCTTGGTGTCCTCAAACTTTTGATTGGGCAGAAGGTCTTCGCTTACATTGAAAAAAACAGGGCTTGTGGGAAAGTGTATGCTCAATATGGTAGGACTGAATTGATTATGATACTAAGCTAATAACCAAGCCTGATCTGTTCATTCTAAAATGTGACAACAAAGTAAATAGGTCTGATTTATTCACTGTGAAAAGCATACATTAAAGGCAATTGTCGTTTGAGGTTTGCTTATTATTATGAGGAAATAAAGCCAATATATTGGTGTTTTATTTCATGAAATCTCATTTTACTATATTTGGGAAGGGTTGTGGTGTTGGTTACCTCGTCTTACAAACCCTGGGTTTGCACTGTGATAACATTTATTAGGGGGAACAATCGGAACACTGAGGTCTGAACCACGAGTGTTCCGACTCCGCAAGCCCTACCACGCATGCCTTAACCACGCATATGCCTAAAGCACGCATGTGCGTGGTTAAGGTATTGTGTGGTAGGGCTTGTGGACGGGCGGAAGCAGGAAGTGATCTGCACTGAGATAAGTGGGGCTGGGGGTTGAGTCGGGGGTTATTTTGTGGGCTGGGGGTCGGGTGTTATTTTGTGGGCTGGGGTGGGTCAGGAATTTTTTGTGGGCTGGGGTGGGTCAGGAATGTTTTGTGGGCTGTGGGTGGTTCGGGGTTGTTTTGTGGGCTGGGGTGAGTCGGGGTTGTTTTAAGTGGGGCTGGGGGTGGGTCGGGTAATTTTGTGGTTAGTGGGGTCGGGGTAGTTTTCTAGGCTGGGGGATCGGGCTAGTCTTCAGGGCTGGGGGTTGGAGGTAGTTTTTAGGGCTGGGGGAGTGTTGGGGTCGTTTTTCTTTTAATTAGGGGTTAGAGTATTAGGTCTCAGGGCAGGGGAGGGGAATGGATAGTCGGGGTCATTTTTAGGGCTTAGGGGAGTGCAGGGCAGTTCTTAGGGCTGGATCAGAGCTGGCCAGGGTCAGGTTAAGGGACAGGGTTAAGGGACAGGGCTTTAGGCATTAGGGCAAGGGGAGGGCACAGCATGGGGTTTGGGAGGGGGTAGGGGTATTTGCACCTCTGGGCGGGAGAGGAGTGGGGTGAGTTTGTGCCTTAGGGCGGTGGGGAGGGGAGTGGCATCCTTAGCCATGCATACCCCTTTACCATTCCAGTCTTTACCACGGAAATTAGTGGTAAAGGCATGCATGGTAAAGTAATGCATGGTTAAGACGTGGTCGTTGTTCAGACCGCGCTGTTTAGGTATGCGGGGTTGAGGAACTTGTTGTTCTGTAGCAATCAAAATGGGAAAGGACACTGGTATCTACTATAACCATTGGTTATATTTGACAACCCTCATAGACGCTTAGATTATTACGATGCGGTGTATCTTTTTATCCGCCCCTTATCTAGCGTCATGGCATAGTCATTGGGTAGTCAAGTGACGTGCTATATGCCTGCCTCACCCGAGGCAACCTCTGGTAAGAGTAGAAGTGTCCAGGAACATTTGGGACAACAACAGAGGAATGGTGTCTAGAGCAGTCAAAAAAATGATAGGTTAAAAAACAGTGTCACACCGAAACCAAAATTTATTTTAAAGAGGTGGGCACTGATGGTTAAAAAATACTTGGGTATATTAGATAATCGAGTTACTGGATTATCATATGTCTCTTATGGGTTGGTCGACATGTTTCAGCTCGCCTGGGCCCAGCCGGGTCTGTGGAGCTTTCGTCAGGACAATAGAAACAAGCATTTACAATGCAACGGTCTCGCCTTTGAAAAAGTTAGAGCTATTGGCATTGTAAATGACAAAATTTTTATTTATGTGTTGGTTTTGAAAACAGATAAATAAATGGCCCTGTCATTTACAATGCCAATAGCTTAATTTCTCGCAAATGCCACACACAAACACAGAGTCCCACACACATACATACTTACAGAGTAGTAGAGTGAGTAGTAGAGTGAGTAGTAGAGTGAGTAGTAGAGTGAGTAGTAGAGAGTGAGTAGTAGAGTGTAGTAGCAAGTGAGTAGTAGAGAATGAGTAGAGAGTAGAGTAGTAGAGTGATTAGAGAGTGAAGTAGAGTAGAGGAGATTGAGTAGAGAAGTGAATATTAGAGTAGTAGGGTGAGTAGTAGAGTAGTATAGAGTGAGTAGTAGAGAGTAGTAGAGTGATTAGAGAGTGAGTAGTAGAGTGATTAGAGTGAGTAGTAGAGATTCAGTAGAGAGTAGTAGAGCATAGTAGAGTGAGTAGTAGAGTGAGTAGTAGCAATAGAGTAAGTAGTAGAGTAGTAGAGTGAGTAGTAGAGAGTAGTGTAGAGTGAGTAGTAGAGTGAGTAGTAGAGACTGAGTAATAGAGTAGTAGAGAGTGAGTAGTAGAGAATGCGTAGAAAGTAGTAGAGAGTGACTCTTCTTCTAAGCGTAGATTTGTACACAATATAATTGTGTAGGTTTCCCACAAGTGATCACAACTGCATTAAATACGTCAAGTTTGGAACAAATGTGTACAGAAACATGACAAAAGATATGGCCAAGGAAATGCCCATTAACATGGAAAAAGTTCAAAGAATATATCATTGAAATCCAGGGGAGGTTTCAATCTGGTACCCTGAATAGAGCAGTGATACAGCAAATCACAACCTTGCCAAGAGGCTGTTCACACTTTCAGCTGTTTAGGATTTAAAACACACCCCTATATGCATTGGGGCCGTAAGTATTTGTGGCTAGTCTTAGAAAAGTTAAATTTTCTCTCCTCAACCTCCTTAGCATAAAGATTGTCTGCTTCCTAAAGGAATCATGTGCCCCCCAGAAGCAGCTGAAGCTGCAGAGAGCCATTTGTGTGCAAAGAATCGAAGGCATTGGAACGGAAGGCATGTGCCATGCAAATACCGATAGAACAATATAATATTAAAACAAACAAAAGCGGCTCAAAATAAGATAAAATAAATTATAAACTACTACCACTGCGTGAGAACCTGAGGTGGGAGCAGGGTAAATGCCCCCGGCCGGCCTTTAGCTAATGCTGCAGGATCCAAGCTGTCAATCACAGGGAACAGATGAAAGATGACGCCACGGGGTGTCCTTCCTCGTCCCATAGGCTCGGCTTAACCTAAAACTGACCTCGGATTAAGATATGTTGGTGACATAAACCAGAAAGCCATCAGCTTAGATTCTTGAGCAGAAGATGTAAGCATTGGCACATTTTCAAACACTCATTAAGGGTGCAGTAGGCCACAGAAAGGCGCAGGGGGCAACTGTGTGGGAGATAGTGACGCACTGCTACAGAGCACGACCGCAATGCCCCCTTCATTTCAGAAAACACCCTGACATCGAGCAGCCAGAACATACACTCTCTTTAATGGCACTGATGTCAAAGGCCAGCTGCCAACCGGCCGCATAATCAAAGAATGGAAACATCTTTCAGTCAACAAATCTCCAGTGGCTAAAATCCATACCCTATAATCTGAGGTTGATACAAATTACAAAGGCTTCTCGGTAAATAGTGCTTTACGCTCACAGAAACTGAGCTTCTACAACATATTTTGTTTTGCCTCTTGGGATCTGATCTGGCAGATGTGGAAACGCTTAGAATGGAAATGCAATAATTACAACTTTATTGCACTTTAAAAATGGATTTTGAGGCGTCCACCGGTGCAGAATGAACACGAGTGCAACAGGCAAGCTGAGCTAAAACAACTTTTCATGCAAACACCGCTCCCCCCAGAAGACCCCCGCGCTAGCCATTGGTAGGCACAGTCACCCTGTACCACCGGACTCCCGCTCCTGGGAAGAATGTGAAATATTCTGCGAGCCGAGATAACTCTTTGCCGGATAAAATCTGAGTGTGTCGGGCCGAGGTGGCCAGTCTGCGGCTCCCGGAGGCCCTGGAAGTGTCCGGCAGGTACAGTGGAGCCAGCGGGACTGTGCCTGGGAGGAGGCAATCTGTAGGCCGGGGCGGCCAGGGGCCCAACTCCACAGGGAGCGGTGATCTAGCCCCATCCACCAGATGGCGTGGGTTTCCAAAGCCTCACCAAACACACACCTATATTCACATTCCCAAAGCCTCACAAACCCCATACATCTGCACATACACATTCACACACACAAGCTCACCCGCATACACACCAGCAATATAAACGTACTTTTACAACAAAATGCCCACACACAATCCAAAAAAACAACGTTGTACACCCAGGTGCGCACTCTACAATTCGGCCATCGCACACCAAACTGCACAGGAAGTACACTGCCCGAGGCAAACACATACCACACACATACACAAACCACGGTCGTACATAAAAAATGCACCGCACACACATGCATCCTCAAACACAGACAAACGAGCACAGATACACAACAGACTACCCATGTCAAACAAGGAAACACAATCGTTCACGCATGCACACATGAACACAAAATCACCACACGCAGGGCGGCTCTATTAAACGTTTCCCCAGCTCTGCGGTGTCGGAGACGAGCTTCGTTGGGGGCCGCAGCCCCGGCTCTACATCTGCTTCGGATTTGAGATGTGATGGGCGCAGCTCAGCACACCAAGCTCGTGTCTGGAGCGCACCTCAGTGTGCCACTAGTTAGAGTGTTAAAATCAATGCACGTCTAAGCGTTTATCTGTTTCGGGCGCCTCGTGAAGACAAGTGTATGTAGGAAGCGAGCTGCTGCAGTAGAACTAAATTTTGAACGTATGCGTGCGGTGCATATACACTGTACTTCACAGATCCTGATTGTTATCTCCTGAATCTGTAACGGTTAACCCGAATCAAGTTCAATGCCGTGAATGAGAGGTAATTGCGAAGAGCTGGTGCGGAGGTCCAAGAACACTTTGTCCCGGTGCTGAACTACTATTGAAAGTGTGGAGGGGGTGTAGCTCGAACACACACGTCCTCGTGTCAAAGGGCGCATGTGGCTTTCGCAATAGTAAACCTTTAGAACAGGTCTCCGGTGGCGCTGCTAATGTCTTTAGTTTTATGTCTGTATTTCGTGGTACCCCGGGCTTACCTTCGCTGTCTGTGTCGCTGCCATCATGATACACTGCGTCTGGGCAGGAAGTCTCGGCCGCTTGGAGGGCTGCGCGTTTATCATGGTAGGAGGAGGCGGCGTTTTCTCTGCAGATACCTTTACAGAAAGGCTCGGTGTCCAGTAGTACCAGCACTTTAGTTTTCCGCTAGAGCGTATGCGGTAGTGTTAATGTAATCACCATCTTAAACATATAATGGACTTCTTTTGATAGGATAAGCCTCTCTTTTACACCCATTCCAACATGGCCGCCGCTTTCATCAGAAGTCCTGCTGAAGGCGCGGCAATACGGCTTTTTATCGTTCACAAGTGACTGCAAGCTACTTTAAAGAAAATTTAGTATGCTGAGTCATTTCTTCCCTGATTTTGCACTCAGGTTTCCTGAATCTACATCCGAATGCCAACCCAGACAAAGCTGTCTACAATTTTGCCATTTGCAGTGTATACACCATAAAAATTCAGGATTAGAATTTTCAGAAGTCATACATAAACAAGTCAGGTCCCGGGCCGCGCTGTGATTGGCTGACGTCACGGGGGTGTCCCGGGCCGGCAGCCAATCGCAGCGCGGCCCGGGACAAAGGGGCGGGGCTTAAAAAAAGCACCAGAAACGCCCCCGAATCGCGTTTTCAAGAGAAAGCGCGATTGACAGCCTCTGTCTCCCAATGGCTAGCCTCCATTTATGGAGCTAGCCAATGATAGACAGAGGCGGGTCATCACCCGACATAGAACTCAAGAGGTTTTGCTAGCGCATGCGTACTTCGTACGCATTGCTAGGCAAAACCTAAAAAGGGGGATTGTACTCACACAACTTGTGTAGTTTTCAAATATTGTATGGAACTCTCATACTGAAATTCCTTTGTTTTAAGTAAATTTCTCCTCGTCAGGGTGCGGAGAGTCGCATTTAAAGTAGTGGTCCGTGCCACGTGTAGGAGTCTCTTAGCTCCTAGTGCTGACTCTGCCACTTGTTGTTCTGTCATACAATCTTTTATCAGCATTGTACATTATTTTGTCATTTGTAATATTACAAATATTTAGAACTGCATGACTGTATGCATGATGGTTGCCTTTAGGAAATAAAGTAGGCTTGGGTTAATTACAATGACAAGTCAACAATAAAGGCTCGAGTCGTGATTAGTTAATTGGCTAAAGTTATGTCAGATGCCGTAGGTATGATATATGTGTTATGAGAAGTGGTAACAATGGCAGTATTGACCTATTTATTCTGAAAAGCAGGTTAGTTATTTAAGGGTGAATTATTATTATCCCGAGGTAAAGCCTGTAGACATTTTCTGGTACATAGAATATCACAGATCACTACAATAGGCAAGGGAGTGGATGTGGGTAACCATCTGACAAAACCTGAGAGTAGAAGAGGTGCACTGTGGGAATCCTTAAAAGGAGCAGTGTATTGGTTTGCCAAATTTAATTGTTTGCATATTTGAAATTTTGTGACTGACTGCTTACTGACTGTCTTGTGAGAGAGCTTATGTGCAGCACATTATGTGAAGTGATGTGTTGTAGAGTGTGTGGAATTTACATCAGTTGATCTGCAGACAGGATCTCTCAGAGTAGCCCTCATAACTCTCTCTCACACTGTCACGAATGATCTCTAACACACAATCAGGCAATGGTAAACACTCTTGTTGTCACCACTTGATATGCACGTGTTGGAAGCACTACAAATATATTTTATTCTCGATTAAAATAAATATAAACCTTGGAATAATTGTTTAATGAAAAATAAATGGACAGATATGAATTATTTCTTTCATACTCATTTCAAAACTGAGGGGCACGAAGCATGTAACCTTTCCCCAAAAAGTCTCATCCACCTCAGCTCCTTCCTGGAAACCTTTTTTACGGTGATCGGTCAAGTGGGTAATGAAAAATAGAAAGGGGGGGGGGAATTGTTCTCAAAAATAGTTTTTCCAGTCATTTTTATGTAGGAAAAACTGAATGATACCACAAATCAAGGAAGTAGCCAGAAAATCAAAATAGTCCCCACATTGAACTAAAGCACCGATGCCTCCAAGCAAGTAAAGCACGTGAACCGAACCCTCCATAGAATAGCTTCTTTGTTTCTTCCATCCATTAATTTATCTATTCATTCTTATACCCTTCAGTGCACCTACTGATATCCTCTATTTCACCTTTAAATTCTGTCATCCATTCATTCTTTCATCCACCATCATTCAACCTTTCCCCATTCCATCCATTCATCCATCCATCCACCTCATTTGCCATCCATCCAGCCATTCGGCCATACATCCACCCATACACTTTGCCATCCATTCATCCACCCTGTCTCCCATCGATTAATCCGCTCTGCCATCCATCCACTTTGCCATCCGTTCATCCACTCTGCTATTCATTCTTCTATCCACTCTGCGATCCATCTATCTAGACACTCTGTCATCCATACAGCCTTGCGGTCTGCCATCCATCCATCCATCCACCCATCAATCCACAGCCATTTATCTATCAATCCATCAACTGTGCCATCCATCCATTCATGTTCTCTGCCACCCCACCACTCTGCCAACCATCCATCCACCCATCTCCTCTTCCATGCATCCACTCTGCCATCCATCCACGCTGTCATCCAATCTGCCATCTATCCATTCATCAATTCTTACATCCATCATCCATTCTATCATCATCCACTCTGACATTCACCCATCAATCCATCCAATCATCCACTCTGCCATGCATCAGCCCACTCTCTAATTATCCATCCATTCTGCCATTCGTCCCTTCACTCTGCCATCCATCCATCCACTCATCCATCCTTTCATTCTCTATGCATCCTTCATCCATCCACTCTGCCATCCATCTGTTCTGCCATTAATTCATCAATCTATCTACTCTGCTATACAATCATCCATTCATTCACAATGCCATCCACCCATTCACTCTGCCAGCCACCCATCCACTCTGCCATCTATCCATCCATCCCTTTCTCAGCTCTTCTATCCATCCATCCACTCTGCCATCCATCCATCATCCATCCACTCTGGTATCTATTAATGCATCTTTTCACCCACCCATCCCTTTACTCTGCCATCCTTTCACGTGTCCCTTCACCTATCCACCCATCCCTTTAATCTTCGATCATTTTATCTGTCCATCCATCTATCCATTCACTCATCCATCATCCCTTTGCTCTGCCATCTTTTCATCTGTCCATCCACCTATCCATTCACTCACTCACTCATCCATCCACCCATCCATCCCTTTACTTTGCCATCCTTTCATCTGTCTATCCACCTATCCACTCACTCACTCATCCATCCACCAATTAATTTACTTTGCCATCCTTTCATCTGTCCATCCATCTATCATTCACTCATCCTTTCACCCAATCATTCATCCACATACACTTTCCCCCATCCTTCCAGTGTTCTATTGCTTGCATTTTGACACTATATTCCAGGGTTAAAGATGAGGACTTGTCTGCAGAGTTGCAGACAGAAGAGGCCCACAAAGAACACCACCCCCGTTGTAACTGCCAACGTGGGGGTTCACAACTGCTCAGTGGAAGTACAGCAAATGTGGCACAAAGTTAGATCTTGGTCAAGAAAGCACGCTTTTTTGCAACTTGGTGTAAATCCGTTCAGCAGTGTTTGAGAAATGAAGGCTCAGAAAATATAGCTGTTTCACGTCACTAACGATCCACAGAGCCACTAGATCTTGAGATAGGATCTGACTGGCTACCACCACATCAATACTGATGTGATGGAAGCCATTTTAGAACTCGGGAACTCAGTCCCCAGTCCTGAAAAAAGTTTTTTTTTAAAACATTTAGGGGGTCATGGTAAGGATACCCTGACACCCTAGGAACCCCCAACAAAACCAAAAACAATAAAAAAAAATATTTGCCACAAATTCACAGAGGTAAAAGGTAGTGAGCTAGGGCCCAGGGGAGTGGTGCATACTTTTCTGAATGGGGAGGGGGCATGCTGCCCCCTCCCTAGGCTTTTTTGATGCCCCATCCCCTGGGGCCGCTTTAATTTTTTAGGAGAGGGGGTAAGCTGCCCCATCTCAGAGCCTTTTACAGGCCCGGGGACTCCATCCATAAGTGTCCGCTTACATTTTTAGGGGATGGGGCACGCATCCCCCCTCCCAGAGCCTTTTAATTGCTGTGGATGCCCCGGTGACCACATCGGCCATTGGTGGCCATGATGTTGCCGGGGGAGCCTAAGGCTCCCATGGCCCCTGACTGCTCCACAGCTTGCACCATTTGCAGTGCGGCGGGAGTAAAACTCCATCTGTTTTCCCGCACCCGCTGGCAGCAGCTGGCAGCCTCTTCTGTATGCTGCCGCTGTGTGGGAGTAAACATGCAAGAGCACCTGCAGGGAGTTTAAGTTCTCCCTGCCAGTCCTCCTGCAGGCAGGGAAATTCAGTGTCCTGGGGGTTGGGGTCCCCGAGTCACTGTTGCCATCAGACTCAGGGGATGGGATCCCTGGAGCCAGTGGATGGCAAGGGGAGGGGGCCCCACGCCACCTCCCCCAAAAATGCTTAGGCTCCTCGCGCCCTCACCATGCACTGTTAATTACCTCACACATTACATCACTCATGATATGTTTGATGACATCTTTGATGATATCATTGCAACATCTGAAATGACATAATTGATGACAACACTGTGCATGGTGAGGGCATGAGTTATAGTTACTTTGAGGAACAAGTTGTAGTTTTAACTGACTATAGCGTCTCTTTAACCTTTGTTTTTCCCCAATATATTTATATATATATATATATATATATATATATATATATATATATATATATATATATATATATATATATATATATATATATATATATATATATATATATAACCTACTGGAGGTCGCCAGTAGGTAGTTATAGTTAGGACCTAGTTTCCATAGGAAATCCGCAACATTCTATTGGGAATAACTTTGGCGCCGGTTGATGAATCTCTGCGAATTTCTCAAAGAAGATGGCCCGCTCCGCTCCGCTCCTTCCCTGAAAGTTTGGGGGAGATTCGCCAAGTGGGGGCTGAGATAAAAGGGGGGTCCCAAAACGTGTTTTCCCCATGTTATTTTCCATAGGACGATTAGACACGGCTGCAGCCCTAACGGCTGAATGGAATTATAAGAAATTTGGCAAAAAGGTAGAGTCCGGTTCGCAGATTACGCTTTTCTTTAAATGGTGTAAATCCCTCCAGTAGTTGCTGAGAAAATTAAAGTTGAAATCAATTATATATTTATAAGCGCGCACCGTGCGCGCACATGCGCACACCCGTGCGCGAGCGGAATTCTGATTTGCTGTTTGATATCTGTCAACATTCGATTCGGAGGAAATCAGGAAGTGTTGACCGCCATTTTGTCAATGCGAGTCAAGATATTGTAGAGAACAAAGGGGCAGAACATTGAAAGGGGGCAGGGTGGAGACTTCCTGCCCCCATATGTTTTCTCAGGGGGTCCATTAAGGACCCCCAAGGCCAAAAAAACCATTTTTTTTTTCTAAAAAGTTGCGGGGTGCGCGCACCCGGTCGCGCACCTCGATCTACAAGACTGTGAAAAAGTATAGTGGAGATCTTGGAAAGGGGGTAAGGTAGAGACTCCCTGACCCCCTAGGTTTTCTCAGGGGGTCCATTAAGGACCCCCAAGGCCCCAAAAAAAATATTTTTTTTTTCTAAAAAGTTGCGGGGTGCACGCACCCGGTTGAGCACCTCGATCTACAAGACTGTGAAAAAGTATAATGGAGATCTTGGAAAGGGGGTAAGGTACTAGACTCCCTGCCCCCCTAGGTTTTCTCAAGGGGTCCATTAAGGACCCCCAAGGCCCTAAAAAATATTTTTTTTTTCTAAAAAGTTGCGTGGTGCGCGCACCCAGTCGCGCACCTCGATCTACAAGATTGTGAAAAAGTATAGTGGATATCTTGGAAAGGGGGTAAGGTAGAGACTCCCTGACCCCCTAGGTGTTTCTCAGGGGGTCCATTAAGGACCCCCAAGGCCAAAAAAAATATTTCTTTTTTTTCTAAAAAGTTGTGTGGTGCGCGCACCCGGTCGCGCACCTAGCAATTTTGTTTTTAAAAAAAAAGGTTTTTTTGGCCCGTCGGGGTTCTTTAGGGACCCCCTGAGAAGCTCTAGGGGGTCAGGGAGTGTCTACCTTGCCTCCTTTTCACGTTTTGTAACTTTTATAACAAGCACTGGCGTTGCCAATAGGTTTCGCATTTGGAAAGTTGGAGCTATTGGTTTTGTAAATGACATTTTATATTTATATATTGTTATTGACAATGCCAATAACGATATATAAATATAAAAATGTCATTTACAAAACCAATAGCTCCAACTTTCCAAATGCGAAACCTATTGGCAACGGCAGTGCTATTCCACTCGGGGCAGGCGGGGTAGGCGAGCCGTGCAGCGGCTTTCTTATTCAGCGTAAAAGGCGCGTGTGCACTCCCTGGCATTCCAAGGTCCATGTGTACTGTCCCGCAGTCCCGCATCTGCGAGAGGGTGGGGTTACACCCGAGGTGCCTGGGGGCTTCACTGGGCGGGCATGCGTAGACTCCAATATGTTAACGGAGTACGACTGTGCCAGGGGAAGCGTGTGCAACCCCTAGCTCTAGTGAGAAACAGATGCAAACATAGATAGAAATGAGGAAGTCGCAGTACTATTTCTGTGTGGGTGGGAGTGCATAGGCAGTTTAAGAGAGATTACTAACTGCAAACTGATACGTATTGTAGCGATAGGACTTTACATTGTCAAGCTGCGGGCGGGGTAGAGCTCCTGGCAAATGGCCTCGCAATGCTGGCAAATGGGCGGAGGGAAGCCGGATGGGGCGGGAGAGCCTGGTGGGGGGGCGGGAATGCGAGCGAGGGGAGGAGAAGTGTGGCAGGCGGATTAGGGAGATGCGCGGAGGGAAGCCGGATGGGGGCGGGAGGGGAAGCGTGTGCAACCCCTAGCTCTAGTGAGAAACAGATGCAAACATAGATAGAAATGAGGAAGTCGCAGTACTATTTCTGTGTGGGTGGGAGTGCATAGGCAGTTTAAGAGAGATTACTAACTGCAAACTGATACGTATTGTAGCGATAGGAATTTACATTGTCAAGCTGCGGGCGGGGGAGAGCTCCTGGCAAATGGCCTCGCAATGCTGGCAAATGGCCGGAGGGAAGCCGGATGGGGGCGGGAGAGCCTGGTGGAGGGGTGGGAATGCGAGCGAGGGGAGGAGAAGTGTGGCAGGCGGATTAGGGAGATGCGCGGAGGGAAGCCGGATGGGGGAGGGAGAGCCTGGTGGGGGGCGGGAATGTGAGCGAGGGGAGGAGAAGTGTGGCAGGCGGATTAGGGAGATGCGCGTGCTTGTGTGGTCACGTGACCCGCTTTTGTGGTCACGTGACTCACATGCACTGTGAAAAAACCGCAGTGGTTTGACGAGTCGATGGAGCACTTGAATTCTCGCCTATTACATTCGCAAGCGAATGATAATAGGCGAAACCTAAAAATCTGGCAGAACGCCATTTTAATGCGATGCGCGCGACCGGGTGCGCGCACCACGTGCGCGCACTCGAGCGCGCACGTCAAGTCATGTGACTCGAAAACAATACTTTTCATTGGTTCATAGTAGTTTCAGATCTAGAATCTTCAAAAACCCCACCCATTTCCCTTATTATTTGCTTTATTCTCCTGGAAGAAGGACCCTTTTTGGAGCTGGAAGCAGAAAAAACAACAGGATGGCAGAAAGACAGGAAACAACATCTTCTTCATCTGACTCCCACATAGAATATCGCCAGCGAGCCAAGAAGGGGAAATCTTCTTTTATTTGGAAGTTTTTTACTTTTCCTGCGGGACTAAAAAAGGTAAATGCCCCTAAAGTAACGTGTACCCTTTGTGGTACTGTTCTTACAAGGGGAAACCCTCTAAAAAAATACTCCTTTTCAATCCATACTATGATCAGACATTTAAAAAATGTGCACCCTGTACAATATGCCCAAGCAGCCACAAAGAGCTCTGGCCCAGCAGATTCCACCAGCTGAGGCCAGCACATCTACAGCTCCACCTCCATCGCCAGCAACAGCAGAAATGGACCTTAGGCCATATTTGGCACATGTGCATATGTGGTGCAACAAATGTTTTGATCTTATTGTTTTTGGAGAACAGAGCCTGAATCTAATTGAACGCAGCATTCAGAATCATAAATGCTCTGAAAGGAGATAATTTTTTTTCTATTTTTCATTTATTTTGTTCTTGTTGAACAGTTTCCATGTTGCAGTTCCTGAATTTTCTTCAAAAAACCCCCAAAAAATATAAAACTTTAAAAAAAGGAAAACAAAATATAAAACAACAAAAGAAAAAAAATGTTCTTTTCAGAACTCATTCAATTCTCTAAAAAGAGTTATATTCCTAATACACTGTGTCGTTCATTTTTTTTAATGAAAGCGTAGTGCATAAATGAGTGATTGAAATGACTGAGTGAAGGCAAGGAAGGGACTGAGGGAAAGAGTGAGAAAAGGGGAGTATGGTGAGTGACAAAAGAGGAGTCGAAGAGTGAGTGAAAGAAGGGTACTAAAGGTAGGGGAGTGAGTTAAGGGGAGTGAAAAACTAAGGAAAGGGCAGTAAAGAAAGGAGAAAAAAACTAGTTTCAGTGTTTTGATCTTGTATTTATATTCATATTAAAAAACAAAGATTTTCACACATATTTTATTTAGGGGCTAGCATTTAAAAAAACCTTGCAAATTCACTAAAAAAACCATAGGTTTCACACACGTAATAGTTAGGAATTAGCATTTTAAAACCTTGTAAATTCACTGAAAAAACCATAGGTTTCACACACGTTATAGTTAGGAATTAGCATTTAAAAAACCTAGCAAATTCATTTAAAAAACCATAGGTTTCATATCAGTTAAAGTTAGCTGGACAATTTACTCATACAAAACCATTGAAATTCCCACGTTATAGTTAGTTGTACTCACTATAACTGGCGCGCCCGCAATGCACTTCTAATGACGTCACATATTACATCACTCATGACATAGTCAGGGACATCACTCATGACATCACTGATGACATCATCCTTGTGAAAGAATGGCAGACCCTCTCTCAGTGTAATATACGTTTTGATACACACATTCAAAAATAGAATCAAAAAATTGGGGGGCGCTAGAGGGCGCACACATGGAATGGCCGCCTAGCTAAGTGGCTCCCGTTCCCTGGAACACTAATCCTATAATTATCCTACACTACTGGAAGGCGATAACCCACCAAAGGTGCCTAATCGATGCTATGAGAAACCCTCTTTGATCGACCCAAACCTCGAAACGCTAGCGACGACTGGAACCGAGTAATCGGCCTGACAGAGTTGACCGGCAGCGCCCTCGGAGCCTGTGAGGTGAGGAGACCGGCCGCTGACCAGCACGCGAGTCCGGTGTTTGCCATGAGGCGGCGGGCCCTTCCTGCGTGTTTGGCTGCGGCGCCCGAGGAGAACCTGGCACTTGACCCGGCGAAAGGCCCCCTGGCTCTACGCACTGGACTGCGCTACCTGCCTGTGCTCGCTCGCCCCTGTCAACGGCCTTACATCTGGCGGAGGCGGTGCGGCCGGGCGAGGTGAGTGCTGCCGATCCCCGTATGGCCCGGATTGCGGACTGACCTTCGGGAAAGACACCGGCACCGCTGCCCTGATCCCCGCTGTCTTCGCGGACTGGAGGGCACCGGCTGGGGGCAGCGATATCTCCATTACAGCTGGCCGAGGCAAGGCGGGGTGCAATTCTCGCTGATTGCTGCTGTGTTCCAGTGCCCTATCGGGAGAACAGGAAGACGCTACACCTCTCGCCCTGATCTGAATCACGCTGCCAGAGAGGTGCGCTAAGTATCCCTGTGACCCTAACATTTTTCACTAGAACTTGTGGAATTTTGGCAGATAACACAGACCACGTCCCTATGCTTACTGAGGAGACGGAGTCCACCGTGAGGCATACTGCACGATATCAGGCTACAGCCACATACCAATGTGTCGGTGGTAAAACCTGCCCATAACGCCACTGACTGCGTGCTAACCGCGACGAGCTTACAACAGATGTCAACGGGCCCCGACCATTTAGGATAGCATTCTGTGAGTACCCCCTGCTTATTGACACTATCCTGACACTCACTGGCAGTCTGGGCACCTCGATGTGCGTAACTCTCCCTAACTGAGGGGTCTGCTCCATACTGAGGGACACTGAGCGTGGTGGGCTGAGAGGCGCCCATCTCAGGGAGCGCCTACTGTCATTGCGGCGCCTCCACCGGCTAACAAGCGCTCACAATAACGACGGTGGAACCTGTGGCCACGGGAAGCGAGAGGCGCGAGAGCAGGATGGTACGCCCCGAGAACCGCCAGACTAAAATTAATTTTGACAGCGCAAAAAGGGGCACGAGGACGACTCTTACCGAACCGGGGCCCAGCGACGCGAATCCGACTGCCACTGCATCTCCCTCTAAAGATCTGGACTTGCACCAACTAATTCAAGAGATGAGTCAGGGCTTTGCCACTGTGGTGGAGAAGGTGGACAGGATGTCCTCCAGGATGGACGCCCTAGTACATAAGGTGGACCAGCATGAAGAGCGGATCACGGCAACGGAACAGCGAATCTCAGACAACGATGATGTCACCGCGTCCCACACCTCACAGCTTGCCTGTATGGATAACCTTCTGCGAATCATAGCAGCTAAGAATGAGGATTTGGAAGCCCGTAGTCGCCGCAACAACATCCGCGTCACAGGAATTCCGGAATCCACAGACACAGGCAAGATGGAACTGTACGTGAAGAAGCTCCTCAGAGGCTCGGTAGGAGAGGATGCATTCTCACCTCAATTTATCGTCGAGCGGGCACACAGGTCACTGGCCACTATCCCCAAGCCCGGCATGCCGCCTAGGCCAATTATCGCTCGATTATTGAATTATCGCGACCGCGATGTGGCATTAAGAGCAGCTCGGACTCAACAGAACTTGCAATACAATGGTGTCACATTTTCCATTTATCCGGATTTCACTCCTCTAGTGCAGGAGGAAAGGCGCAAATTCATAGTTGTCAAAAAGAAGTTGCGGGAAGCCCAGTTGGAATATGCCTTGCTTTACCCAGCGAAACTACGGGTGAGACACCAGGGAAAACATCGCTTTTTCACCAATCCACAAAAGGCTGAGGATTACTTGAAGACGATCCGCAAGGCACGGAGGGATGGTCGTGATGCCGGTGCAGACTCAGAGGATGACCCATCCTTGGTGGCCGACGGACGTTGATTTGATGCGGCCAACAGGAGTAGACCCGCTACAACTCTGCACTGTTGGACTTTACCCTTGCTGTACGGTCCCAGAGGGCTCGGACGCTATAACACAGACTGGGACTAAGTGACCTCTCCAGTGGTAACGTATTCCAGGGACCACTATCCCTACCCTGGCCTCCACCGAGGGCGGTACAGTTAGGGAAGCTAATGGAGGGAGAAGTGGTTGTGCGCCCTTGATGTTGTTTCCCTTACGGGTATACCCCATACACAATATTGAGTTTTGGAAGTTGTGGGGGGGTGGAGGGCGGGGACGGGGTGGGAACGGCGGCTGCTGGCATGATTGGGATGCAGTAGTGGGAGGGGGGCTACGTTATTGTGGGGAGGGAAGTTCAATACATGGTAAGGACAGACGAGCGTCAGAATGTCATGATAATTTGTGTTATATGAGTGGGAAAGATGTTACTGCAGTCATAGTGGCAAGCTTCAATAGTCTGAGGTTTTATGAACTATGGCAGATCTGAGAGCTGATGCGCAATTGAATTGTATATCATGGAATGTCAGAGGGCTTAACAATGCTAAAAAATGTCGAAATGTGATTGCTTACTTAAATCGCCATAAAGTCCACATTGTCATGTTACAGGAAACTCACTTATCGCCGCAGACGCGCGCTACATTTGCTAGTAAATGGGCTGGCACCCGAGTCCTCTCCTCTTACTCGACTTATGCGAGGGGAGTTGCTATCCTTATTAGACGCGCTGTACCGTTCCAAAAGTGCGGTGAATCAATAGACAAGGAGGGACGCTTCGCCCTGCTGTGGGGGCGGTTGGGCAGCGACACTGTTACCTTAGCTAATTGTTACACACCTAACATTGACATGCCATCCTTCTTCACTACACTCTGCGGCAAAATTGTGGATGTAGGATCCCGACACATTATTTGGGGGGGAGACTTTAATTTAGCGTTGCTGCCGCGGCTGGATAGAACAGATGGTGTGATGCATTACAAACCCAGATCTAGAGAGGCACTGGAGGGTGTGATCTCAGAGGGCCGACTAGTGGATGTATGGAGAAGCTCACACCTCTCCCGTAAGGAGGGCACACATTTCACTTCACAGAGTGGCACGTGGGCACAACTGGATTATTTCCTTATGACCAGGGAGGCCTCAGCTGGGGTGGTGAGAGTAACACACTTGCCGAGGACATATTCGGTTCACAGCCCTGTCCTGTTGCACATGCGTATACCCGGATGGGATATCCCTAGGCCCCAATGGAGGTTGCAGCCGACGGCCCTGTTGGACACTGTATTTCGCACTGAACTTGGAGTGGAAATTGCTGCTTTCTTTCCAAGAAACAAGGGTTCTGTCGATTCGGTTGAGAACATCTGGGAGGCATTCAAAGTAACGATCAGGGGGTATTGCATATCCAAAAGCTTCGGGGTCCTACGTGACATTCAACGCACTATTCACACACTTGATGGTGAGCTGAGGGCCTTAGAGATTCGGATGGTAGAAGATGACAGTGTTGACGTCCATGTAGAGTTTAGAGAAAAGCTGTCGAAATACGAGGAAGAAGCTAACAGGGAAGCAAAATTTAGGGGGAAACACTGGCAGGCTAGGAAATACTGTGAAGGGGATAGACCAGGAAGGGCACTGGCGGCGTTGACGCGCACCCCACATGACCACAATACTATTTTGGAAATCACGGATAGCCTGGGACATACAGTCAGAAATTCAGACGAACTGCTCACTACTTTTGCCTCTCATTATCAGGCGCTTTACACCACCGCCAAGACCGCTGAAATACCGTATAGTGACTTCGGCGATATAGCCCTCTGCTGGCTTAGTGACGGCGACAGGGCCTTCCTTGCCGCCCCTTTTGAATTAGATGAAATCCGTGAAGCCATTATGTCGCTCAAGAACGGGAAGGCGCCTGGATTAAATGGGATCCCGGCAGAGTTCTATAAAGCATATATAGACATCATTGCCCCTGTCCTTCGTGAGGTCTTTGAGGAATCGCTAACTGACGGCATCCTCCCCTGCTCCATGCGCGAGGTCGTAATTACCTCGCTACTGAAGCCTGGCAAAAACCCTAGCTCCTGTGACTCCTATCGCCCGCTTTCCCTCTTAAATTGATGTTAAAATACTCGCGAAGGTATTAGCAACTAGATTATCCCTCTTAATGACTAGAATTGTCTTACCTGATCAATCCGGATTTGTCCCGGGTCGCTCCACCTCTCATAATCTGCGTACTCTGTTTTCCCTGCTTCGCACGGTCCACCCTGACCTTCCAGTTGCGGCAGTTTTCCTTGATGCCACTAAGGCATTCGACTCGGTCGAATGGCCGTACCTGTTTACTGTCTTGACAAGCATGAGATTCCCTAAGTTGTTTATCTCCTGGGTACAATTGCTCTATATACAACCAACTGTCAAAGTCCTCAATAACGGTCGCCTTTCGCACTCCATTGCCGTCTCTAGGGGTACCCGACAGGGGTGCCCGCTATCCCCACTCCTATTCGCAATTGCAGTCGAGCCACTTGCCTGTAGGCTCCGACAGCTGCATCGCGAGGGAGCGATACGCTGCTTTCAGCGTCAGATTGACGTTTCCTTATACGCTGACGATATGGCACTTTTTGTCAAATACCCAGCCTTGAACCTCAACCCCTTACTAAGAGAGTTTGTCGTATTTGGCAGGATGTCTGGTGTACACATAAATTGGGCCAAGTCGCAATTTTATCCGCTCACTGATGCGGTTGCCGACTTTCCCCTCGACTACCCCCTGGAGTGGTGCTGATCGGACCTGCGGTACCTCGGAGTACAGATCTTGCGCGACAAAGAGGAAACATTACGCTCCAATTACGGAGTGGCGATCACGAAACTCACCGCATCGGTGGACCGCTGGATGGCCCTTCCGCTCTCCATGGCTGGTAGAGCGTCCCTTATCAAAATGATAGTATTACCCCGATTTCTTTACCTCTTCCTCAACATCCCTTACTATCCAGGAGCCTTCTTCTTTAAAACCTTGAAGTCGGAACTATGTCGATTGTTTTGGGGTGGTAAGAGCCCAAGGCTGAAATGGTCCACGCTGATTCAGCCATATGATAAGGGAGGCTTCGATGTCCCTGACTTTGAGGCTTATTATCAATGTGCACAAGCGCACTATGCTTATCATTGGATGGTTCCTACTCCCTTCATGCCTCAATTGGCAGTGGAAGACTGGATTGCACATCCCCTCCCACTCAATGGACTTATCCATTGCCCGGAATCATCTATAACGACACCGCATACCTCCGTCTCATGCACTTTAGATGCATGGCGCCGAATAGCTACGAGACTGGCTTGCCGTCTACCATATTCCCCTCGGCTACCACTGACATATCATCCTGAACTAGCTCTCCTACAGGAACGTGGCTTTCAATTGCTATGCAAGCGCGTGCAAATCGCTTGCTGGGGTGATCTCTTTTCGGATGGTAAGTAAAAACTGCGGAGCTGTTCTTTGCTGCTTCTCACAACCGCACTCCGCTTGAAGTGTTTTACTATTTGCGCCTGCGCCAAGGGATGAAAGACATCCTGCCTGAATTCCCCAGTGAACCTGATGTTCTACCTCCACTTCACTTTCTGCTATGTTCCCAGGATGGTTCACACCTAGTGTCTGGCTTGTATCGTCATCTCAGGTCGAGCGCTCCAATGCCTGAGGCCAGGGCTCGATTACACTGGGATACTGACCTAGCAACTGAACTCACCGACGAACAATGGCAGTATTGCTGTACCCTCACGGCCCAATTCTCGGCCAGCAGTAGACTTAAGATAATACACTACAAGTTCCTGCAGCGAATGTACTACACCCCGGTTAAGAAACACAGGTTCCGTTTGACCGATAATGACAGATGTGAACGTTGCCGCGCGGAACATGCGGGATTCCTGCATCTTGCTTGGGAGTGCCCTCCTGTTCGCCTCTACTGGCAACAAGTGCATGAGGCCCTCGTGGCTATGACTGGAGAATCCATACTTATCGAACCACTGCTTATGCTCCTCGGGTACACACTACACTTCTCTAAATCCTGCAGAAAATTCTTAGATATTGCATTGCTCTTGGCAAAACGACGTGTGGCGTGCCGTTGGGGCCGGGGTAGGGCCCCTAAATTCAAAGACTGGCTTGCAGACTTGATTTATTGTCAGGAGCAACATGTGATATTCACTGAACTGCTGCCGCTTTCGAGTCAACCTAAAGACATTTGGGGACCTTTGGTTAGCTACCTACTAGCCCGGACAGACGAGGATGATGATCCAGGGGGAGATAGCACCTGTAATACTACTGACATTTGAATACATGGGTTTCTGCCCACCATTGCATGCACCACTGACTCGCCTCTGATTAGGTTCAAGAGTCCCATACATCAATCTATGACCCACCCAATAGCATAATCCGCCTCTACTGCTGGCAGCTCTCACCGCACTCATAGATGCTCGCGTTAGCCCTTCATATGCCATATGTCTCTGCTGTGCTACCCATACTACCCATGCTTGTTTTTTGACGATATTCCTTACTGCTGTAATATGTGTCTATCCTGAAGACAAACTGCTGTTGCTACTTATGATACCGAATTGCTATATAATGTCACTGCTCAATGTTGCATATACTACTTTGATGACTCACCGCTCCAAACCCATGTAAGTTTGTAGTTTCTTTCTGGGTTTTTTTGTGTTGGAAAAAACAATAAACAGAATAAAAAAAAATAGAATAAAAAAATGTAAAAACAATGGAGAAACTAATTCCAGTTACAACAACCTATTCAGAAATTGCAAAATCTGCATACACATTCACTCATTCACCAACATTTCTATATAGTTACTTATACACATACTCAATCATGATATATACTCATTCACCTATACATTTTGTAATACACACCGACACTCATCCTTAGAGTTACACACACACATACTCACACATGCAAATAAATGATAAAACAACCATCCACTTGTTTATACAGCTATACATACACCACTACTCTTACTTCTACAGAAACATACACATACATTTTTACTAAAACAATCACTTATAGGAACAAAAACATATTTATACAGAAACTCTCACAATCTCTCACTCTCACACATACTTACCTATATGCATCAATTCTCACTTATACTAATATAAAACATATGTAGTTACTCATAAAGATATGATTCTGACACTCATTCACTCACTAACACACTCATACACACACTCATCCACCCATAAAGGCATGCACACATGCTGTCTTCAAAACATATACAAACAATAAGCCACTCATTCATTCATCTATGGACAAAGTAATATCCCCCACCAAACCAAACAGGCCCTCATACTAATACTCAAAAAACTCACTATTAACCCATATAGACAATCATGTGGCTACTCACCAACCCAAGCAGCCGTCTATAGATAAAGGGAGACAGTGATACAGATATTTACAATTTTAAACAATAATTGCTAATACATGTATTTAGTAACATACACTTAATAAGTCACTTATAAAATCAATAAAAAAAAACATCCATTTAAACACTTATTTAACCGTTTGTTCTTCCATCGACGTTTAGGTACACATATATAAAACATATTTTTTTTCAGTAGACACTCTTTCACAAGGATGATGTCATCAGTGATGTCATCAGTGATGTCATTTGAGATGTCATGAGTGATGTCACTGACTATGTCATGAGTGATGTAATATGTGACGTCATTAGCAGTGCATTGCGGGCGCGCCAGTTATAGTGAGTACAACTAACTATAACGTGGGAATTTCAATGGTTTTGAATGAGTAAATTGTCCAGCTAACTATAACTGATATGAAACCTATGGTTTTTTTAATGAATTTGCTAGGTTTTTTAATGCTAATTCCTAACTATAACGTGTGTGAAACCTATGTTTTTTCAGTGAATATATATATATATATATATATATATATATTCAGGCTGCTGCTCAATAAATTCATCTGCTGCCATTCTAAGGGTCTCCACTGGTTCTTTCCTGCAATTGGGAGCTGCGAATGTTGGATTTAGTAACGGCCTGCCTAGGTCGTAGGAAGAACCAACTGCGGTTGAGCGGGGCCGCTGCAGTGTTCCATATACACTGCACGAGCGGTGGGAGACTGAGCACTCACCTTATGCAGCAAAAGGTGGTTGCGCACAGTGGGAGCAGTATCCACAAAGCAGAGCAGAGACTTGGTGACAGGACACCGAGAGTATGGACATTTTGACCAGGGTGAAGCGCACGCACGAACTACATCTCCCAGGATGCCCGAGGGCCACACCCACTTTGGGGCGGGAAGACAATAAATATAGTTTGGTGCATATAAGACGCTTTTCCCTGGCCATTCCACAAGCCACTGAGGAAGAGTTTCATCACTCGAAACGCGTCTGGCTGGAATAGATGGTGTATATTTTTTCCTTGTCCCTGGAGCCTCGGCGTGCAGGCTGCTGCTCAATAAATTCATCTGCTGCCATTCTTAGGGTCTCCACTGGTTCTTTCCTGCAATTGGGAGCTGCGAATGTTGGATTTAGTAACGGCCTGCCTAGGTCGTAGGAAGAACCGACTGCGGTTGAGCGGGGCCGCTGCAGTGTTCCATATACACTGCACGAGCGGTGGGAGACTGAGCACTCACCTTATGCAGCAAAAGGTGGTTGCGCACAGTGGGAGCAGTATCCACAAAGCAGAGCAGAGACTTGGTGACAGGACACCGAGAGTATGGACATTTTGACCAGGGTGAAGCGCACGCACGAACTACATCTCCCAGGATGCCCGAGGGCCACACCCACTTTGGGGCGGGAAGACAATAAATATAGTTTGGTGCATATAAGACGCTTTTCCCTGGCCATTCCACAAGCCACTGAGGAAGAGTTTCATCACTCGAAACGCGTCTGGCTGGAATAGATGGTGTATATTTTTTCCTTGTCCCTGGAGCCTCGGCGTGCAGGCTGCTGCTCAATAAATTCCTCTGCTGCCATTCTAAGGGTCTCCACTGGTTCTTTCCTGCAATTGGGAGCTGCGAATGTTGGATATATATATATATATATATATATATACATATATATTAGCAGTTCATGTGCTGAGAAAAACACGTCACAATTCAAATGTCCATGTTTAGTCTTTTGTTTCAAGTTTTATCTTCTCTTTATACACTTGAGAAAATTCTTCCTCAATTAGTGTGACATTTGCATCCAAGATTCCATACACTTGATCAAAGTTCTTCATGAAATATTGTGACATATACAGCCATGCCTACCGCTGCATATGGTGCCCTGCGCCCAACGGTGGTAGAGCGTCAGCACTGGAGGAGCTTACCAGTACATTCCTATATCTAAACTCCCAAAAAGTCACCACTCAGAACAGATGCAGTGCAGTGTAATACCTTTATTATAGGAAAACAAGGAAAAGACGCATTTTGGTCATGACAGGCTTGATAACATGACTTCCTGACAGTGACATAAATAACGGGTAATAACATGAACATAAAGAGTGAACTAATTGCGTATCATATGGACGCCATACTGGAAATGACTGGAACAGTAATAGTCATGGGAAAAACAATTAACCAACAGAGTTTATAAGAACAATGGGAGTTTGGGGGGTAGTTGACCGCTCGGGAGGCTTGCACCCCCATGTGTTTTTGGGCCAATGGTGCGGCCTGGGCCCAATTGGGCTCTTTTGGGCTATATTTTTGGGCTGGTGGGAGCGGCCTATTTATTCTGCCATTTTACGCTCCGTGACACAGATGCCGGCCAGGGTAGTTAGAACATTTTTAGCCCATTTCGTCAGGTGAAAATTTGGCAGGGTTGAGATGAACGGCGACCCGAGAGTAGAAGAAGCCATGCGCTTGCTTGCTGAAGCTTGGAGCATGGACCTAATGTATCTGGGGGCCTGCGCGAAGGTGTACCAGCACGCCGGGAAGCCGATGGTGTGGCTGCGACAGTGTGGGCATGTTCCCCACAGTGGCCACGGGACTCAAGATACGCAAGCAAAGTACGTACCAGGGGCCGCAGGAGGGGGAAAGGAGCAGCTAGTGAAGGTAAGAAAGCGTGACGGAGCACCGCGTGACGTCTCGCTCTCCAATTTATCACAGGGAAGGGTGATGCCATTACATGGCTCCTGACCGTGCAGTGGACGGAGGGAGAAGTGGCTAGGGGGGGGGGGTGCACAGGCAAGAAGAAATGGAGACAAGAGTGCTGGACACCTGCTAGTGATAAGCAGTTTAGGTGGGTTATCTGGGCCCCGCGAGGAGCAGGGGCAGGCAGAGAATCCCTGCAACGTGGCAGCCATTGAGTTTGTGGAGGAGGTGTCCCCTGTGTCATGGGCCAGAGGCCCCAGTTTGCAGCATTCAGAGGGCAGAACAGAGGACAGGGCTTGGGGGTGGGAAGCAGATTGGTGCAAGGGCTGTCAAGATGGGAGTGTTGAGAGAGGATAGGTGGAGGGGCTGGGCTCGAGAATGGCTTGGTTGAGGATGGGGGAATTAAGCACCAGCCCCTACAAAGAGAGGGCGAGTCAGAGAGAGAAGAGAGGCGCAGCTAGTTAGAAGGCAGGGCGGGTCCCCGGTGGGCCCCCTGCCTCCTTGGAATTGGGGAGGTGGCTGGACAGGGTACCTTGGGGGCTCAGGTCATGGTGGTCTGAAGATGGGGGGTGGAAACAGGAGGCGTCTCCAGGTGACAGAGACAGGCATGAGAGGGGAGATGAGGAGGGTGGGAAGGATATTGGGAGAGGGCAGGAGTTGGGCCCAGCATCTGCCATAGGGGCAGTGCTGTTGGAATGGAGTGAGGGTGAGGAGCAGGAGGAGGGGTACTCGGGTAGTCAGGAGGCGGAACGTATTCCCCGGCCAAAGTGTAAATGTGCCGTAGGACAGAGGAGGGCGAGGTTCAGTGCTAAGGGGAGGACCCTCAGCAGGGGTCGGGAGGTTGGGTGTGCCACAGCACAAAGTAGGTGGGGGAAGGGAAGCAAATGGGGAGGATGGGGTGACCCGGAAGGGGAGCAGGGCAGTGGATGCTGTTGGCAATGGATCCTGGCATCAGGGAGTGCAGCCTCTAGGTCATCAGAGAGGTCAGCAGGGTGACAGGAGCATGAGACTGGGACGGAAGGGCGTAATGTGGCCTGTCGGTACCCAGTGGTGGACCTCGAGGAGGTAATTTACCATTGGCGGGAAAGTGCGGAGGCACGGGTAAACAGGCAGGCAGGTTCATGGGTCGTGAAAAAAGACACCACACAGTTAGACTATGACAAAGGGAGCGTAGAAGTGGGGGAGATAATTGAGGAAGAAAGAGGGGGTGGGCAGGGGGCCTAAGCTGGTCACAGTAAAGAATATGTGCCTAGTCTGTTGCAGGACCGGAAACGAGGTCACAGATATCTGGCGCAGGCCGACGCCACTTGGTTAGGCGGCTGGATCTAGTGCGGACGCCAACCTTGATGCAGGTAAGGGCACTTGGGGGGGGGGTGGATATTGGGGTCTCACAAATGACAGGGTGTCAGTAGGGATTAACGTGGGCGGTGAGGAAGATAACGGAGAGGTCCATCCCCGGAAAGGTTTGTATGTGAAGGATACCGGGATGGATACAAAAACACTGAAAACAGGAGAGGAGACAGCTGAGGGGTCCACGATGGAGGGTCCAGTAGAAAAAGGTGAAGAGACGCAAACACACAAAGATGAGGAGAACGTGGTTGAGATGGATAACACAAAGCCACAGGGTAATGGGGCAAAAGAAAGTAATAAGATGAAAATCAAGAACTTTAACTTACATGGGAGTGAGGAAATCCCTGGGTGAACACCGTATGTTAGCAACCAACGAGAAAAATATGGAAAGGGGAATACATGGAGATGCTAAAATTGCTTCACAGGGAGTTAGAGGCAAAAGAGGGGTCGAAAGAGAAGGCACTTGAGTTGTCAAAGAGGTCCAAGGACAGTAGTTTGGCCAAAGGTTCCATCACAATAGTTCCTACAGTGGACAGCAGGAACACCAGCCGTCAGGGGGCAGGAGAGGGCGTGGAGCACAAGATTCTATGGGAATAGCTTGTACACCAATTAAACAGCAAAGTCTGGATGCGTGGTTGAACATCCTTTCAACCGGCGAAAATACTTTAAACAGCAAACAGACCCGATGATGGCCACTCAGGACATACGAGCCGGGGACCGAAGGCTGTAACAGGTCAGACTGCTGGGTGTGTACTTGATGAAGAGCACCTAAATAGGCAACCCGGTCCCATGAGACACTGGCTATCGACCCCAATTGGATGGAGCCTGGCAGTCTACACGAACACCACATTTACATATCATAAGGAGCAGCTACTCTGCCCTTGCACACTGGTAGGATAGGAACTTCCCATCCCTTCAGTTCCCTCACATAGGGGGTCATCTCTACCCTGAAGAAAGTCCTGGACCATCTCAGCCACTACGGACTGAAACATGTCGGCACTAGGGTCTTAGGACCATAACACTCCAACGAAGACCTGCTTTTAAAGAATTTTATTGACCCAGACAGACCCAAAAATAAAGTGAAACCGGGGATCTGCCTCAGGTGTTTTATCTTTATACCCCCTTGCCTTTGATCTATCAAAAGAGCTCCCAACACTGTGGTTGAGCCCACCCTGACTTATAGGGGTCAGGGTGACCCGATGATGAAGCATGACACCACTAGGGTGTGTGAGGGTAAATAAACAAAAAGTAGTTTTCTTCCCCACATTCATGGTTGGGTTAGGTACAACCTTTCACTAGAGAGTTCCTTTCTCCTTTTAGTCTTATCCCCTAGACACAGTCAGTTCAGTATCGATACTGACCGGTGTCTGGCCGATTGGAGTATTTTTTGTGATATATACTACTTAGAGAGGATATACTCCGGTACTGTCATACCTCTCAAACCCTTAATGGTATTGGGATTTTTCCAAGAACCTTTTTGTATTTATATGGCACCCTACCCCCACAAAAATGATGCGATGTTGTTAAGTCACGGATTCAGGGAGAGATTTAGACTAGGGCACGAGGGACCACGGTCCAGCAGGTTGGCAGAAAACTTAAGTACAGTGAATTTGCATAAGACGGTGGTGTGAGAGAAGCTATTCAAAATGTTACTGAGGGAAGAATAGAGTGCCCATTTACAGACTGGACGATCAGAGATTTGATAATTTCACCTATTGGGTTGATTTGGAAGAAAGAGCCATGCCAGTTTAGATTGATACAGCACTTGTCTTGGCCATAGGGAGTTTCTGTCAATTATTTAATATCTAAGGAACTGACATCTGTGTCATATTCATCAGTACACAAAGCCAGGGGACTGGTTGAGAGAGTGGGGTAAGGCACTGAAATGGTGAAATGTGATATTAAGTCTGCCTTTCGGCTACTGCAGGTGCACCCCGATGATTTCTAGTTATTGGGCATTCAGTTTGACAGACAAATCTTCATGGACGAAGTGTTAACCATGAGTTGTTCCATCTCTTGTGCCTTGTTTGAGCATTTTAGTTCATATCTAGAAAGGGTGTTCTTATGGCAAACCGGTAAAGAGATGGTGACACACTACCTTGATGACTTCTTCCTGGTGGGCCAACCCAGTTTGACGGACTGTCAGCAACAGTTGACAAGGTTTCAAGAGCTCATGGGGGTACTGGGAGTGCCAAAGGCACCAGAGAAGACACAAGGTCCAAGCACGGTTTTATCCTTTCTGGGCATTGAATTGGATTCTGTAGCAATAGAGGCACACCTACCGACAGATAAAAAGTTGAACATGCAGATGCTGCTTGATGACATGTTGGCTAAACAAAAGGTGACAGTCAGGGAGGTACAGGTTCTGTTAGGACATTTGAATTTTGCATGTAGAGTAATACGGGTGGGAAGGACATTTTGTAGGAGACTAAGCAGGTCATTAGTGGGGCTTTCGCTACCCCACCATCACACACGTTTGGTTTAATAAACTCTGTCTTTTCTATTCCAGTTTCTGTGCCAACTTCTTTTTATTGGTCTAAGGACTCTGAGCAGAGAAGGGCGAATCCCTTGCACTGGTAGGCCTGTCTGAGGCTTGCTACTACAGCCCTACCATTAGCTGCAGCATCCTTTGTCACCTATGGACCACATTCCCGCAGGCACCGCTGTCGTGAAACTGTCGGCCTCCATGGCCAGCCCATGGAACCTCTCCCACTATGAATGAGATAAAGTGTCTGCAATGTCATTTTCCACCTCTGGCACATGTCTAGCCTGAAGCACAATGTCATGTTTCAACCAACTGATAATGAAAACACGAAGCAGCTTAAGCACCTGTACCACCCTGTTTATTGACCATGTGTACCACTGCCATATTGTCCTCCCTGAAAATGACCTTCCTATGTGACAATTCCTGCCCCCAGATCGTGACTGCCACCATTAGAGGAAAGAATTCTAAGTAAGCAATACTCCTGCCTCCATTTTTTCAGTGCCCTGGCCACTCTTCTGTGCACCACCTACCCTGCAAGTATAATCCAAAACCTCTAGCTCCTGCGGTATCAGAGTATATTTTTACATCCCATTCCCATTCTTTGGGTGCTGTCATGGGAATGCCATTGAAATATTCCTTGATCCCAGCAGAAAAACGTGTGTGATGGTAGGGTAGCGAAAGCCCCACTAATGACCTGTCCAGTCTCCTACAAAATGTCCTTCCCACCCAGTTAATCAGGTACTGTTCGGGCTGGAGGAAATCAGCGCCGCATACCTGGATGACATTGCTGTGTTCAGCTCCACATGGGAGGAACACTTGCAACACCTCTGTGAAGTGTTGAAGGCTCTGCAAAGGGCAGGCCTCACTATCAAGGCCAGCAAGTGCCAGATAGGGCAGGGATCTGTGGTGTATTTGGGACACCAGGTGGGGAGCGGCCAGGTGGTGCCCCTACAGGCAAAGATTGATACCATTCTGGCTTGGGAGCCCCCCAAGACTCAGACAGAGGTGAGAGCCTTTTTAGGACTCACCGGGTATTACAGACGGTTTGACAAGGGATATGGCACCATTGTCGCCCCCTTGACAGAACTCACTTCTAGGAAGTTACCCAAAAGAGTGGACTAGACTGAAGCCTGCCAGACTGCTTTTGAAACCCTGAAAACTGCCATGTGCACAGCACCGGTGCTCAAGGCACCTGACTTTTCCAGTGAGTTCATAGTACAAGGAGAGCTCTTCAACCTAAGGGACGCCTAGCAGACCTACCCCTTTCTGCCCGTGAGGACGCCAGGAACACCGAACCCCTCCTGTCCTGCGAGTGCGCTGTAGGCTGTTTGCTGTCCCCCCCGCCGCCGCAAACGACCAGCTCAGCGGCCGCAGTGCGGGGGGACTACAACATCCAGAAGCCTTGCGGGTCAGCTTCGCCCACTCGCAGCATTTCCGCGCCAGGAGGCGCTTAAGAGTACTGTCCTCCCTCGGTGGAGCGGGAGAGCTCTTCAACCTAAGGGACGCCTAGCAGACCTACCCCTTTCTGCCCGTGAGGACGCCAGGAACACCGAACCCCTCCTGTCCTGTGAGTGCGAGTGCGCTGTAGGCTGTTTGCTGTCCCCCCCGCCGCCGCAAATCACCAGCTCAGTGGCCGCAGTGCGGGGGGACTACAACATCCAGAAGCCTTGCGGGTCAGCCTCGCCCACTCACAGCATTTCCGCGCCGGGAGGCGCTTAAGAGTACTGTGTCCTCCCTCCGCGTCGCGGGACACGCGCGGGCGGCGCCGGGCTGAGCCCGGGCAAAGGGTGGGCCGTCTGTGGCCGTCGGGGGCCGAAGGAGGCTGGGCTGGGCCACCCCCCCTTACTCGTACCAGCGAAGGTACTGTACACTTATCATTGGCTAACTGCATCTGATACAATGGGGAAAAGGAAAAATCCAGAGGAACTTACTGACGCTGGAGGGGTTACTAAGGGAGGGAAGCATCCTAAGAGGCAAAAGTGTAAGACTGTCAGAAAGCGCCAGCCCCATGCAGCAGGGAATTGTGTAATGGACAGAATCGATGACCTGCTCTCAGATTGCACTGATTTGCTAGCAGCCACCCCTAATCCAGGAGTTGATGATTGTGTGGTAATTGGCTCAGGGATTGTAGAGGATGGAAAGAGTAAAACAAGGGGGCCAGTAGTTATACCTGAAATGTTTATGTGTAAACCACAACCAGGGGATAAATCGCCATTATCTGATAAACCAGAGGAAAGTAGAGCGAATGCGAACCAGAGCACTGAAAATGTTCTAAATCTACCTTGCACTAACAAATTCGCTATTTTAGCTCAAATTGAAAATCTCCATCTAGAAAAGGGATTGGATATGATAAGCCCTGGTTTAAGTCAAGTTGAAAGTACTTTTCAGGCAGATTCTGGGGTAGATGATCAAACTGATAACCCTCTGTTTAAACTTGTAACTCAACTATGTGATTTAATAAAAGGGATGCAAATTAAGATTGATCACCTAACTACTGTAGTTAGCAACCTAAATGTGGAACATAACAAAGTCCCTGTAGTGCCTAAAGCCCCTAGAACTAATCAGGGAGGCGTATCAGGCCAGACAGGAAACGCTCCCCCTAAGTTAGGTGAAAAACCTAAAACATATGCAGTTGCATCTAGAAGTTGTAGAACTAGTGAGGTGATTAGAACAGGGAACCAAGTATCTGAAGATAATCAGATATCCCAGCCCCCTGTTACAATTCCAATAAGTAGCATATCAGGACAATTGGGAGGTAAACCACCGTCTAGGCTAAAACAAGTTGACCACAATCCCCTACCCAGTCGGCAGACAACGGGCCCTATTCCATCAACCTCTGGGCTCCATAAACGTAGCCCAAATATTACTAAGTCCCCTCCAGTATATCTGATTAATATTCCCAAGCTCCCTGCTGGCAGAGATCGTGAATCACCTGACACTCTAACTAACAAAGCTATTCATTGGATTAGACACGTAAGGGGTTGCAGGTCGGTGATTAGGGAAGATATTCTCCGTGCAAGTAGGCTTACTCTTCAGGGTGATGCCTACGATTGTATAGAACTTATTTTTAAAAATCCAATGGTAGCCGGAGAATTACTAAACTTAGAATTTAGATCTTGCTCCCCGGACCATTCTAGGATCCAGATGAGAGCTACTCCCCCACAATTTCGGAAGTCCATAAGAGAGAAGCAGGCTGATACCTTGCATGGGGAAAGCTCGAGACTGGATTGTAATGATTGACTTCAATCACAAGCCCTAACCCAAGCAACCAATGATGTAGAAATAACTGGTCAGGAACCCAATGGTATCGTAGCAAGCTTTCTAAAAAACAAATCTTACCAGCTTGTTCCTCTGTTGAGGTTATTCACCCAGATAATAACCTGGAGCTTGCAGTGCAAGCTAGTCCCATGTCCAGTGCCGGCAAACCGGGGTCCGTCCTCTCCTGGAATATAGCTGGCCTAAAGTCTAAATTGGAGTCACCAGAGTGGGCCTCACTTATTAGAGAACATGAAATATGCCTATTTCTGGAAACCTGGACAATGGAAGAACTGCATTTTCCAGGTTACTTAAATTATAGTATTCCTGCAGTAAAGGAAGGGAGGGGGAGACCAGCCGGAGGGCTAACAATCTGGATAAGACAGGACCTTGGGGCAACAATAAAAACTATACAGACTAATCATAGGGACCTCCAGTTATTAAGTCTTAAGTTCCCGCATGATGTACCAGTCTATGTTTATAAGTACGGGGGGCAGAAAATCTGAGGTTCTATTACTCCTGGAAGATTTATTGGAAAGTCGATATTTGCCCTCAAATGTAATCATTGGGGGAGATTTTAATGTAAATTTTGAACCTCTTTTGAAAGGAAGTTGGAATGTGTCGGACGAGGAGGATAGGGAGTGGGGGATTCCCAAATTGGATCTTGACCCAGTTAGCAAATGGACAGATATAGTGGTCCAAATGAACTCTATCTGCCTAAATAAAGGCTTAAGAGCAATCAATGGTAGGACCACAGGCGACAAGTTTGGTGCATTTACATTCAAAAGTGGTATTCGTAAGAGTAAAATAGACTACATTTTGATCAACCTGGGCCTCTGGAGATACCTTCAGGACATGAAGATCATAGATAGGGTAGAGAGTGACCACAATCCCCTGTCTATGAGTCTCACCTACTGGGAATCTCCTGATCATCCCGGGGCTACGATGGTTGCCACCCCCTCCCATAACATTGTAATATCTAATGATATGCGTCACGTCCGATGGTCCAAAGTTTCACTTCATAAAGAGAATGTGGATTTTATAATCAGCAAGCTTGAACAGGCGAAAGTAGATTTATTGTTGCTATCTGAAATGGACAATAATCTTTTAAAATTAGGAGAAGGGACCAGGATCCATGAGGTTCTTTTTGGGGAACTAAAGAGTCTCTTTATTAAGCCCTGTCGGCGGAATGCCTCCCGCGTTCCAGAGGTACCACGGTGGTACTCTAGTGAATGCAGGAAGGCCCGCCTTAACCTGGGGGGAAAAGCAATTAAAACAGAGATGACTGAGAATATTAGAGCGGCCAGGCTGACTTATAAAAATACTGTCTCAAGTGCCAAGCGAGAATGGGATGAGAAAAGGTGGAATGACCTTAAGGAGGCAGGATCTTGTAAAGATTCGCGAAGATTCTGGAATGTCTACAAGTGGGGTGTGGATACTAACCCGGATAAGCCGCAGAACTGGGTTCCCCAAGAAAAGTGGGTAGAACACTTCCAGCCGCAGTATGCTAAGGGCGAGGGCTCGCAACCAGTAGTGGAAGTATTTTTTGAACCCCTATTGGAAGATTTCTTTACCCTGAAAGATGTTCAGTGTGCTCTAGATTTAGTGGTTCCTGGTAGAGCGCCAGGCATTGACGGCATACCCGCTGACCTATTTCTGCAAGATAAGAACTCCTGCGGTCGTTATTTACTTCTCTTATCAAATATGATAGCTAGGGGAGCCCCTATACCAAGTTCTTGGAACGGGGCAGAGATCATACCCGTTTACAAAAAAGGGGACAAGTCCAAGCCAGGTAATTATCGCCCAATCAGCCTGATTGATACATCTCAAAAAATATTTGGCAGGCTGGTTTTGAACAAAATTCTTGACTGGGAGCGCGATAATAAGATCTTATCCCACCTGCAGGCAGGGTTTAGAAACTCAATTAGCACTGTCGATCAGGTGCTGCATTTTGCAATGCTCTACTGGAAGACCGTGATAATTGGTCATGGAAGCCTTTATGCCGCTTTTATAGATTTAAGAGCGGCATTCGACCTGGTCCCACGCTCTACGCTATGCAATGTTCTTAATGGCATGGGTATGCCAGGGACTCTTCTATCTCTGGTAAAAAGATTGCACAAACAAAACTATGCACAGATCAGGTGGGGGAGTCCTGGGAATGTCACCCCACAGTTCCCAGTGGAAACGGGAGTACGCCAGGGCTGCGTCCTGGCGCCAACCCTATTCTCCCTATATATTAATGACGTGGCTAAAATCTTAATTGACTCCAATATTGACGCACCGATCATTGCTGGAGCCAAAGTTCCCATTTTAATGTTCGCTGACGATTGTCTTTTAGTTGCAAAAACCCCAAGTGGCCTTCAAAAGGGCATAAGGCTCTTTGAAGACTTCTGTATAGCACGGGGTTTAGAAGTAAATGTGCAGAAATCGAAATTTATGACTTTTAATGCTTCTAAATCTTTTAAGGGTACTGTGATCATGAACAAACGGCCCTTGGAAAGGGTCCAAGCCTTTACTTATTTGGGTGTCTGTATTCAGCATAATTTGTCCTGGAAAAAACAAATTGAACTGGCTACCCTAAAACATAGGTAGCTATCGGGGGCCCTGAGTTTAGAACACTCTAAATCCCTTACTAAACCGATATCTCTGGTATTGGCGGTTTACAATGGCAAAGTGGTTAGCTTCACTCTATATGGGGTTGAAATGTGGGGAACTGAAAATCTCAGGGGGATGTCAATCTCTGAAAATTAATTCTTAAGGAATTTGATAAAACTACCCCAGAGTACCCCCCTGAACCCTCTTTTTTATGATTTAGGGATGTTCCCAATAGCCCTTATAGCATCCTTACGCCCAGTCTTGTATTGGAGGAGGATTTGGACTACCCCGGAACTCGAAACCTATACAAAAGGCCTACTTGATATAATCAGTAGTGATATTTTTCACAAAATCAAGTGGTTAAGACACATCAGGTGCCTCCTGATTGATTTGGGTTTACGGGATCTGTGGGAAGATCCTACAAACACCAGGTTCCCCCCCAAGAAGGTACTCACGAATTTGTACTGGCAGTTTGTGGCTTCCAGGTCTTTCGGGTCTATTGACCCAGGGTCCTTGACTGGATTGTTTTTGGATATTAAAGATGTGCCAAAGCTGGAAACTTTTTGGGATGTCATTCTAAAACCACTGGACCGCAAATTATATTTCCAATTGAGAATTGGGAGTCTACCGGTCGGGGCATTTACTAGCAGTTGGTCTGCGGGAGCCAAGGCTGCTTGTCCATCCTGTTCAGCGCCCTCGGAAACCATAGGCCACCTGCTATTTGAATGCCCAGTGTATGCGGTGCCCCGGAGAATATGGCTTCGCCCAATGTGCAGGTTGATGGGCACTGACAGGGGGTCGGTAGCAGTTAGAATTATTCGTTCCTGCACTGATATGACAGTTTATATAGCTGTGGCAAAATTCTTGGGCTGGGCCTGGACCATTAGAAGCAGAATGTCAAATGATTAACATGTATTCATGGTGCCAAACTGTAATTTTAATTCAATGTGCCATAATGAAATGGATATATAACTTTTATTGTAATGTACATACAAATTTTAACTTTTAACTTTGTTATATGTTTTAAATATATATTTATTTGTACTGTGGTAAATAAATAATTAATTACCGGTACTATTTTTGAATACATGAATAAAACAGATAGCTCAATAAATAAGAGGCAAGATCCGATGTATCTGAGTCGAACGGGCTTTATTCAGGCATAAGGGAAGGGACAGGATCGGGACAGCCTGAAATAGAATGGCATAGAAGGCAGCTGCAACGTTTCATCAACGGTACAAGGTATATATAGTAAAACATCACAATTACATTACATACGGTAGGCGTAACAAGTGACAAGCGTAAGATAAGAACACATGGGCGTGAAAAGAAGGCGTGCACAGGGCGTGCACGTAGACATGTGATGAAAACGTCACAGAAGTGTCATAAAGTGGGTGGATACATAGAGGGGGCTACCTGAGCAGCTGGAACCTTTAACCCAGTAGTGCGCGCAAACGGGCCATGACGTGTTACCGGGGAGAACTGGGGGCTATGACTTCTGCACTAGATGAGGAGACGAAAGTCTGCGATGTCAGGACGACATGTACCTATAGCATATCTGGTATCTGGTGTTTTGGAGTACATGTTGATAGAATCTAAAAGTTATCAGGGCAAAGGCTACTTGACACTAAGGCTGGTGCATGCATATATTCTTCGTGTATTGCGTGTGCTATGAATCTTCCATGAATATTAATACAGTAATTCTCTTGCATGGAGACAGAAAGACTAGACTATAGCTGAAGCCGTTTATGCGGTTCAGTAGCTTAGGAATGTGAAGACGGAGAGCTGAACTGATAACTAGAGGCATAACATATTCTTGGCAGACAGGCAGGCAGAGCCAGGCCGGGCACCGCGCTGCGCGGCAGGAAGTAAGTGAAGGGTCAGGGATACAGGTGGGGGCTGCATCGCTCCTCGGAGTGGGTTCAGGAGACTGGAGCTTGAATCTGGTGTCCGGGCCCTTTTGAGGCCTAGAAACGGGGACAATTCAATGAATTAACGTGCATAATGTAAAACATGGGCAACATAGGCCTAATACTCGTTGCTTTCACGAGAACTGGAAACTGGCATACTAACGTTGGACACAACTATAATTGCGTCTTTAATCGATCATAGGGGGATATATGCATATCGATCATGTACATATATCATAGGATGGGGAACACGTAGGCACATATGACAAGGCAAAATTCAATTTTCCTCATTCCCTCCTTGTGCCCTACGTTTCCATCAGGAAACATCAATATTCATGATACCATCTATCTGTTCATAGAGCATCATTTGCTCGTCTCGAATTGTCTTGGAACGGGACTTAGGACTAGGAATACAAGAGGTAGCACACAAGCCGCAAATCGCAGGGCCACATTGTAAACAGAGGCAACAACTGAATATGATCATTACTGCTATACCCAGGAATGACAATACTTTCCATCCCCAGGCAGATACTATACTCCAGAGCCAACCGGACCATGTCCAGGTGCCTGGATTCTGGTGTAACTGATGGGCAATTTTATGAAGTCTGGTTATAGCTGAATAAACAGACGGTGCGTTATTAGGAATGAAAATGCAGCAACTAGATCCGATGACTCTACAAGCTCCTCCCCTATCGGCCAGTATGACGTCAAGGACGAGACGATTTTGGAGCACGACAAATCTCATAGCAGATTGCTCTTCAGTTAAGTTACCTAGAGCGGAAGTAGTCTCATTCACTACTGCTTCAAGGGTTCTGGTTAGCCTACGTATTAACTTACTATTCTGGATAGGACCTATGAAGAAAAAGAAACCTTTATTGAAGTCTTGATACTGTTCTAAGGTAGTTTCAGTTTGATCGACAATTGGGGACTCAGTCTCCCTTCTATGTCTAACGTGTACTAGATGTGTGTTTCTGTGATAATCGGATGGGGCTAGAAAAACTGGTGGCAGTAGGAAGGCAATGTAACATGTTCCATCCCAATCGAGGGGCAGACGTACATATGCGGTCTGGCCACATACAAAATAAGAATGACGTGAGGCTTTGAAAATAGATTTCCCACTGTCACTATACTCGACCACAGTAGTACAATCACTATGACCTACATGTGCGGAACCATTCTTTCTGACACATAATTCACCTTTAACGGGTAGAACTGAAATAGCAGGCAAATCTGGAGTAGTTTCGGACTGAACATTCAAAACCATGAAATTCGAGGAATAATTACCTAGATCATATACTTCGTTTTCTAGATCTAACCCTGTTCTATGGGAAGGACCTTCCTTGTCTGGGAAACATGTCTGATTCAGGAGAAACATATCATTTGAGGATGACGTTAACGTGGACCATGCTCCACACGAACCATTATGTGAAAATGGATAGGGAAAGAGTGGCAGAACTCCCTTCGGTGTCTGGAAAGGGGGGAGTCGACCACACACCCAACAATTAGTGGCATTGCTGGTCTGGTGTGAATAGTGTAACATTCGGATAAACGTATTATTGCGCATGGCAAGACGATAGGATAACTCGTGAGGAGGCAGGTCACTAAAAGTGTGCTCTACTGTAACATTAGAAAACATATGTACATGTGAATTAATAGGAAAACATAAATGTAAGGCATAACTTATGCAGGTAACCATAAGACTCAGAAATAGCATAAAAAATAAAGTAACAATACATCTACTTCGAAGATTCTTTTGATAACGTATTCTCTTAGAGTTTTGACTAACTCTCTCACTGTGTGGGTCTATCTCATACATGTCAGGAACCTGTCTAACCGTTTCACCCGAGAGGGACTTAGACAATTAAACTGGCTGACTTACTAGACCGAAGCTTATCTTTATACTCCTGCTGCGGAGTTTTCTCTAACAGGGGAAGTTTAGATTCAGTGTCTGGGCAGTCCTTGAGAACGGGGCAGTCCTTGAAAACAGTCTTTGGTTTGAGTCCATGGAATCTCTTTACATGACTGGAGTGCAACCACCCCTTCCTGCCTTCGATCTTCACGGCGGTCCTTGTTGTTAGTAGTACAAGGCGGGGCTCCTTCCAGCGGGGCTCCAGCGGACTTGAACGATCAAAATTTCTCACGAGGACGAGGTCGCCTGGTATGACCTCATGCGGTTTCACTTCGGTGTTGTCTGGAAAAGCAGCGGCAACCTGTGAACGACAAGAGTGTAGTGCAGACATCAAGGAGGCCAGGTAATCTGTCAGCATATTACTGTCAACATCTGTAATTGTACGTGGTCTAGGTGTACCCCACATGTTTGGGGGACGACCGAAAATTACCTCGAAAGGGGACAGACCTGAACGGGAGTGAGCGACCATTCTCATATAGAAAAGGGCGACTGGCAGTGCTACTATCCAATCTACGCCTTTCTCTGCACATACTTTGGCAATGCGGATTTTCAGAGTCTGATTATGTCTCTCTACGAGACCGGCTGCTTCAGGATGTCGTACACAATGGAACTTCCACTGGTACCCTAACAGAAGGGATACTTGTTTCATGAGCTCGGATGAGAATGGCTGGCCGTTATCTGAATACACGACCCTAGGCAATCCATAGCGGGGGAAAAACTCACGAACCAACTGCCTGGCAGTGGTCGCAGCTGTGTAATCTGGGACTGGATATGCTTCTGTCCACCTGGACAAAGCGCATACAACTACGAGGACATACTTGAAACCTCGACATCGCTCCATCTGAATATAATCCATCTGGAGGACTTCAAAAGGGTGGTCAGGAGGATGGAATCCACCTTGTTCCACCGGGACACCTTTACCTGGATTGAACTGACAACAGATCATGCAGGTACGCACTTTCTGCTTGGCTGCTGCTCGTAAATGCTTGTTAAACCAAAGGTTCTGAATACTGTCTAACATGGCTTTTTCTCCTAGGTGTGCTGGACTATGTGCGGTGTTAATAATGACTTGAACCATAGAGTCGGGGAGAAACCATGTGATTTTTCCCTTCGTCAACCATCCTTGATCGGTTTGGACCCCTCCTTGTTCAGACCATTTCTTGATTTCATCGGGAGTAGCATGTAACTGTATATCTAGTACATCTTGTGTAGGGTCCTTAACTGTCATACAAGTAGTCTGATCTGGAATGTCTGTCTGTGTCGGGTTAACTGGAATGTCTGGAGTCTGAGCTGTAAGCTTGGCTGTTCGATCTGCCAGGTCGTTACCCTGGGAAATGATGTCAGTGACTTTCGTATGTGCCTTGCACTTCATGATAGCGATAGCTGTCGGTAAATGTATTGCATCTAACAGAGCTTGAATGAGGGGGCCATGCTGAATCTTGGTTCCATGAGAAGTCATGAAACCTCTTTCTTGCCAGAGCACTCCAAAGTCGTGTACGACTCCGAATGCATAACGTGAATCCGTGTATATGTTTACTTTCAGGTTCTTCGCTCGTATGCAGGCTTGGGTCAGAGCGACAAGCTCTGCTGCTTGAGCAGACAGGGTGTCAATACGATGTGTTTCTATAACTTCAGTTTCAGTAGTCACTGCATACGCGGCTACTAGTTCTCCTGTACTTATTCTCATACATGAACCATCCACATAAAGTGTCAGGTCGGGATTAGGTAATGCAATGTCTGTCAAGTCTTGTCTTGGCTTTGTCATGGTGTTAACAACTTCCACACAGTCATGTGTGGCAGGATTTGGGATAACTGACGGTAACAGTGTAGCTGAATTTAAAATGTTGCAGCGTCTGATTTCTATATGTGGCTGAAACAATGTCAGTTCATAACCTGTTAAACGTGCAATTGTCAAGTGCTGAGTCTGTGTTCGGTTTAAAAGAACTTCCACGGAGTGTGGAACTTGTACTGTCAGGGAATGTCCTAACACTATGGAATCACTTTGTCTGATAGCTAGAGCTGTGGCTGCAACTGACTTGAGGCACGCAGGCAGCGCCTGGGCCACTGGATCTAATGTGCTAGAGAAATAAGCACAGGGCTTGTATTGTCCTGCTTGATCTTGTGTGAGAACAGATAATGCAGTACCATCACGTTCAGTGACAAAAAGTGTAAAAGGCTTACTGTAGTTCGGTGTTGCTAGAACAGGTGCTTGGCATAAGGCTTTCTTTAACTCATTGAAAACAAGTGTGTGTTCCTGGGTTCAAGGGAGGACAGTCGATACGGCTGCCTCCTGTGTCGTTAACTGTATCAGTGGCTTAGCTAGATATGCATACTGAGGAATCCATTGTCTGCAATAAGAAGTGAGGCCGATAAAAGCTCATACCTCCTTCTGAGTCTTGGGCTGTGGAAGATGTGCAATTAACTGGATACGGTCAGGTGTCAACTGCCTACCCCTCTTGGACAGTAAGTGTCCTAGATAGACCACTTGCTGGACACAGAATTGCAATTTAGACGGGGACACCTTGTGCCCCATCTCGGCCAAGAAATACAAGACTGTAAGTGACGCACGTTCGCAGGCACGTTCAGAACGGGCTGTGATCAATAGATCATCGACATACTGGAGCAGGGCAGTGTCAGTTGGCATGTGAATATTGTCTAGTTGTCTTTTAAGCGCTTGACTGTAAATGCTGGGACTTTCTGTGAAACCTTGAGGAGCTCGTGTAAATTTATAGCTCCTTCCATTTAAACAGAATCCGAAAAGGAATTGACTGTCTGGATGAATGGGGACACTAAAAAATGCGTTCTTGAGATCAATAACAGGGAAGAACGTAGCTTCGGAATCAATGGCAATCAATAGGGAAGAAATATCTGGAACCACTGGGTACTGGGGTATGATACATTTATTAAGTTCTCGAAGGTCAATCACTAATCGATAAACTGGAGGTGCATTTGGATCAGTACGTTTCAGAATCGGAATGATAGGAGAATTACATACATTGGAGTCAGTTTCTACAACTACTCCTTGAGCAATAAGCTCGTCAATAATTTTGGATAAGGTTGCTACAGCCTCAAGTGGCAATTTGTACTGTCGGATTCGTGGTAATACAACACCTTGTTTCAGAGTAACACGATGGGGTGTGATGTGCATACAACCTACATCAGTTGGACCTTGCGCCCATAAATGCTGTGGTACATTCAATAATCGTGGATCAAAATCACGTAATACATAATGACCTTTAAAATCTCGCAGAAACAGTCGCACCCCTTCTGGGGAGCAGCATATAACTGCTCCTAATTCTTTCAGAGTCTTTATACCAAGTAAGTTCTCTGGACAGGATTTCGTTAGTAACAAGTCTGTAGTTCGGGACAATGGACCAACTTCTAGAGTAACTGGTTTCGATATTTCATTAACAATAGGCTTTCCTGAAAATCCAAGGGAAACATTTCTAGAGCCTGAGAGTGGAGCCCCTGGAACCTCGTCATGACTGATGGTAGTCCTACTTGCCCCTGTATCAATCAGAAACTTTCTGTCTTTCCCTAATACTTGACTATGTACATAGGGACCCTCTTGATCTACAGGAATCTCGATGAGAGGCAAGCCAACCTCCCTCTCTAGGCTGTTTCATGAATACGGCTGATAATCTGGATACTCTGACTGTGCGTACTGGTACATCTGCTGTGTAACGTGTTGTGTGGCAGCTATAGGCTGCGGTACTGTAACTGTCTGTTGTGCATTCTGCGGTGGCTGGGAAGTCTGTGAAACTTGTTCTTGTCTAGGAGGACGTGGTCTCTCTTTTGTCTTACCAGTAGCTATGTTGTGTTTCAGAACTGCACATTCGTTTATATAATGACCTGGCTGTTTACAGTAATTGCATGTCCCTTTAACGGGAGTTGCAGGGTGACTGGCTTGATTCGGACCCCTCTTCTGACTGTCTTGCGGAACAGACTGTGCAACTAGTACTTTCATTTTTGTGTCTTTCATACGTCTCCTTTCATGTTCCTGCTCTTCCCTAATTCTGTTCTGGTGATACTGGAGCATCTGGAGCATTTGTGACGGAGTATTAGCTTGCCAGGTACTTTCGACTTTCAGTACTCGATTTTTAACTTGTGGACTTGAATTCTCGACTAGTTTGGTAACAAAAAGATGTGGATAAGATTCACTACTTGTTTTCAGACCACTATTAATAATGAAACATTTCTCAAATCTAGAATAAAAATCACTAGTATCTTCGTCTTCTTTCTGTTTACAGGCTGAGATGGCATCCCAGTCTTCCTTTTTCGTGGCTAGTAATCTTGGCAAGACTTGTATCAATAACTCGGGCAATGCTTTAGCTTTTTCCCCAAGACCGGTACCTGGAACTCGTGTATTATCTTCAGTCTCTAATGCGGTCCAATCTATCTTTTTCTCTCCCACCTCCCATTCTTTTTCTTTAAGTTTTTCATATATGCCCGCAGGCAACAGGACCTTTAACATTTTAATGATATCAGGATACGTGTATTCTCCCATACGGAGCATGTCCTTTAATTCACGGTGGAACCCTGCTGGATCTTTATTGTGACAAGGTATTATCTTTTTCATTTCCAGAAGTTCTATTTTCGTGATAGGGGTGTAAACAAACACTCGTTCTAGATCACCCCCCTCTCCCTTAACTGGATGTACTTCTCGCAACGGATTCTGTCTGTCTATGTAGAATGATTTTCTTACTGGAGGTGGGACAGGAACAAAATGTGGATTCAGGAACGTTCTGTATTTGTGGCGCTGTTCTAGTATGACACTAATTAAATCGGTACCTAGACCTGTCCATCTGTATTGGAGTAACTCGTTCAGCACATCATGTAAAGGACCTAGATCAGAATGCTGATCCTCATACAGGGTAATGAGGTGTTGGATCATATACGTACCCACCAGACGCTGCTCGGCTGGGGGCAGTTTCAGAAACATTTGGGCCACTATTTCATCTGGAAACGTGGTGGAATCACTAGTCCATCGGACTGCTGATCGGGCTAGTTCTTGTTCATGCATGGTACTAGGCTCGCTATAACCTATTCGTGATTTCAGAATTTGGTCGGTGGCCTGGAATACTTGTTCAAGAGAACACTGTTCTGGTACTGGAGGAGGAAAAACTTTCTTGTAATCTAGGCGTGAATGTCGGTCGGAAAGTCTAGTTCTACCTACATACGCTATTCTGGAGGGATTCTCGCTGTCTACCTCTTCACTGGAAGAGTCATTCTCTTTCTCGGTTGCTCTTTTTGCTTCCTCCTTCTGGTGTATACTTATAATTTCCTTACGAATTTTCCTGTACATACTTTCTATACTACCTAGTGTCTTGTGTTTTCCCTCGGCTATGTTGTCACTCCACTTAGTCAGACCTTTCATCTCGTCTTTGTCTTTATCAGGATAATCTTGTTCTCTTATTAAACAGTTAATCAAGAACTGTAAAATCATATGTTGAATCTCGGCTTTTCTGTGTGCCATAGCTTCGTGAATACTTCCGGGATTTTCTCCTGTACGGACAAAACGATATATTCTGTCTAGATGATCCTTCATATCGGGCAGGGTGACCAAAAAGTTGGCAACCCGTCTTAAACGTACTGAATATAATACCATGTGATCTTCGCCTGGGACTGGATCATATATACAGTCGGTAAGAAGTCTCTTGAGGTCTGCGTATGTAGCCACCTTTGGCGTACGCTGTAACGCTGCGTCTCGCGGCGTCAGTCGTCTTACTTGAGGCGGGGTAATAGGAGCACCTCCCCCCGCACCTCCCGAACTGGAATCGTCAGTTAATACTGTACGTGCTGGTAGAGTGGCTGGCAAAACGGGTACACCTAATGTGGGCTGGTCCGGGGGCACTGGCACATTAACTTGACCCCCGGGACCAGTGGCTGGAGGAACAGGAATTACATTATTTACAGGATGCTGAGCGTGAGCAGGCGGAATATGATTTGCATATTCTGGGACTGTGTCGTCCAAGTAGGACGAAAGAAAAATTTCAGCTGCAGTCGGTTTATGACGTAGCTTAATCGGGACCAATGGTGGCGGTAAATTACAGGGTGCTTCCGGGGTTGCCTTCGGCAAGCCCTCGGCAAGAAGAGGATACATACCTTTAATAAGGGCATTTCTCCACCTGTCTGACTGTTCTGCTCTAACTCGTTCACCTTCTTCAATTAATTCCCTTTCTTGGGCTTTTTCTGCGGATTCCCTACTTAACTCTGCTTTTCTGAATTCTTTTTCGGTTCTTTTATGAGATTCTTTGCGCCATAACTCGATGGCATCTTTCTGGGACTGTCTGGCTTTCTTTTTCCATAATGCTTCTTCTACTCGCATGATGCACTCGGCATCCCATGTACCTGATACAGGCCATCTATATTTCTCTTCAAGATGTTTGGTGTAATCCACCCATAAGTCTAGATATAATATGGCATTTAAACCATGCTTGTGATACATAAAATGTCCAGGACTGTCCCTAGGAGGGACAGGAACTGATTCTTCGAGTAACCCCTTTCTGGTTCTGATCTGACGTAATTTCGAGAACAGAGGCATGGCTGAATTATACTTGCGAACACAATACACAATAATCACAGTAATGAAATGGCAAACAAATCACTCATACCACGACATAGAAATACATTTATAACAGTTCGAACAGAATTCTACCTGATACACTGAAAACATAACACTTGAATTTCTCGAGAACGGACTTACTAGAATTACTGGATGCACTGCTAAAACAGTACAGAACATACCGGTCTCATAAAGAGACACGTCATACCGTATCCACCTAGATGGACACGTCGGACTGGATCTGTGTACCCAAACCCATCGGACCAGGAACAAACTAATGAACCTGTCTAGATACTTCCCCCGCAACGGTACTCACCGGGAAGCAGAAACTGAAGGCCTCGGACTGGACTGGACTGCTACGACGTCTGGTTACTACGCATGCGCTTCGGACCTCTGTCTTCGGTTACAGGTGGGCCTCCGGATACCTCGGACCTTGCTCTCTCGGCTTGGGCTCTGGTCGGGACGAACCGCATTCCACACCGCCTCGTCTGGATGCCGGACCGCAGTCTCCGTCTCCTCCGTGGGCCTGAGGGAGACTTGAAGCAGAAATATCTGCACGTGCACGGTAGAGTCCTGTCACGGCTGTAGAAGGGTCAGGGGGCCTGCGTTACATCGCCGGCGTGTGGGGAAAGGGCACGTACCTGTTCGGGCGCCATTATGTGGTAAATAAATAATTAATTACCGGTACTATTTTTGAATACATTAATAAAACAGATAGCTAAATAAATAAGAGGCAAGATCCGATGTATCTGAGTCGAACGGGCTTTATTCAGGCATAAGGGAAGGGACAGGATCGGGACAGCCTGAAATAGAATGGCATAGAAGGCGGCTGCAACGTTTCATCAACGGTACAAGGTATATATAGTAAAACATCACAATTACATTACATACAGTAGGCGTAACAAGTGACAAGCGTAAGATAAGAACACATGGGCGTGAAAAGAAGGCGTGCACAGGGCGTGCACGTAGACATGTGATGAAAACGTCACAGAAGTGTCATAAAGTGGGTGGATACATAGAGGGGGCTACCTGAGCAGCTGGAACCTTTAACCCAGTAGTGCGCGCAAACGGGCCATGACGTGTTACCGGGGAGAACTGGGGGCTATGACTTCTGTACTAGATGAGGAGACGAAAGTCTGCGATGTCAGGACGACATGTACCTATAGCATATCTGGTATCTGGTGTTTTGGAGTACATGTTGATAGAATCTAAAAGTTATCAGGGCAAAGGCTACTTGACACTAAGGCTGGTGCATGCATATATTCTTCGTGTATTGCGTGTGCTATGAATCTTCCATGAATATTAATACAGTAATTCTCTTGCATGGAGACAGAAAGACTAGACTATAGCTGAAGCCGTTTATGCGGTTCAGTAGCTTAGGAATGTGAAGACGGAGAGCTGAACTGATAACTAGAGGCATAACATATTCTTGGCAGACAGGCAGGCAGAGCCAGGCCGGGCACCGCGCTGCGCGGCAGGAAGTAAGTGAAGGGTCAGGGATACAGGTGGGGGCTGCATCGCTCCTCGGAGTGGGTTCAGGAGACTGGAGCTTGAATCTGGTGTCCGGGCCCTTTTGAGGCCTAGAAACGGGGACAATTCAATGAATTAACGTGCATAATGTAAAACATGGGCAACATAGGCCTAATACTCGTTGCTTTCACGAGAACTGGAAACTGGCATGCTAACGTTGGACACAACTATAATTGCGTCTTTAATCGATCATAGGGGGATATATGCATATCGATCATGTACATATATCATAGGATGGGGAACACGTAGGCACATAAGACAAGGCAAAATTCAATTTTCCTCAGTACCGTCTGCTTTTATGACAATCGTCGAATAAAGCTTGTCTGACCTGACCTGAGACAGACGCTTCAGAGCATGGTGTGGGAGCAGTACTCTCACAAGTCACTGAGGAGAATGGAGACCAGCCCGTAGCTTTCATTAGTAGGAGGCTACTCCCCAGGGAACAGAGATGGAGTGCAATTGAAACGGAAGCTTTTGCTGTGGTCTGGGCTCTGAAGAAGCTGAGGCCCTACCTGTTTGGGACTCACTTCCGTGTTCAGACCGACCACAGGCCCCTCAGATGGTTAATGCAAATGAGGGGTGAGAACCAAAAACTGTTGAGGTGGTCCATCTCCCTACAGGGAATGGACTTTACGGTGGAACACCGCCCTGGCACAGAACATGCCATAGCTGATGGTCTGTCCAGGTTTTTCCGACTTAGTGAAGAGAATGCCCAGGAGGGTGGGTAGTTCTCCCCACTTTCAGCTGGAGGGGACACGTGTTAGACCTAGCATCTTTGGTGTGGTTTTCCCCTATCTTTTTGCCTCTACCTCCTGTATTTTTGATGCTGTGCTGGATTTTGTTTTTGCTGGTTTATTAAACCTCATGAGGTGGAACTACATTCACACAACACCCTTCGGTAGAGTATGAGGTAGAACACTGACTGGAAGGAGCTTGGTCCTTTCATACCCACACAGGGGCTCAAATGAAGGCGGTACAAGGTACACAATGCTGGTTTCAAATACATATAAGGTCATACAGAGAGTGTGCTAGCAACAAGTGGGAGGGGCTGACAGTTAGCTAATTCTGGTGGACACATCTTGACAGTTACAAGTTGGAGACAGCTATAAGCTCAACTGGGCATGTGCAAAGCAGAAGAGGATAAATATATCTTGTCTCTAGGCAGATTTCAAGAGCAGTTAACAGGAAGGTAGGACAGAGCACATGGCAAACAAAATGGCAGACAGAAATACAAAATGGATTCCGTAAAACGGACAAGATAGTCTCTAAATACAAGATGTCTTCTGCTAATGCTTAACCTAATCATTCCTAAATTACAACAGGGCCTCTGGCTGTATCCACCAGGAATGCTTATATTCAAGCTTGGCAGGAGTTTCTGGACAGGGGTGCACAGGAGAGGCCAGAGGCTTGGGCAAGGGAAGAAGATGTCATCCCGTTTATCTTGACATTGATTGACAAAGGTTTGTCCAAAATTATGATTGTTGGCAAACTAGAAGGAATGGCTTTTATGGGTAAGCTTTTGTGGAGTTATGCTCCTTTGGCAGGTGAACTGGGCAGACTCATTCTTGAAGGATGTGCAAGGATACAGGGAACAGATCTAGGGTCAGGAGACCAATGTTGAAGGCACTTTTAGTGAGGATGGTAGGGGTTTTGCCAGAGATATGCAAAGGCAGTGAGGAGACAGCGTTGTTTTCCACCTTTATGTATTGGATGTATTTCAGCGCATTCAGGATGTCAGAGTTTTTGGGGAGAAGGGGAGTGCCAGGGTTGGATTGGAGAGAGGTAGCGGCAGAAGGGGGAGCTAAGTTCTGCAGCCGTGAAGCTGAGATACTCTAAGACAGACCAAAGTGATACAGATAAAGTGTTACTAATGAAGGCTTGCACTGAACCAGCCTTGTACCCAGTTCACTGGGGGCTTCAGCTGAGAAATATGTCTGGCTCTGGCTTTGGGGTGGTTCCTGCAGAGTCTCTGGACAGGTGCTGACCTCCGCCCAACTACTGTGGGTTATGTGGAGAGCTTTGTCACAGTTGGGGGAAGCTCCAAGCGAATTTGGCACTCACTCATTCATGACCAGGGTAGCTATAGATGCAGCGCAACAGGATTGGAGCAGGGACAGATTTTGCAATTAGGATGTTGGACTTCTGTTTGCTTTCGTAGTTATGTCAGGTTGTGGGAGCAGTGGTATTGCAACATGTAGAATTCCATCTACTTACATGTTTGTCTTTTCAGGATCTGTCCATATGGATAGTAGGATATTTTTCGTAAAATGTAATGTAATGTAATGTAATATTGTTTTTATAAAGCGCAACTTACACTCCACGGAGCATCTTGGCGCTGAACATTCGTTGGCTGTAGGACATGAAGTACAGAAGGGGAAAGGTTTGAATCTTGGGCTGAATACCTCGTTGTTTAAGATCTCTTGGCATGGGAAGGGTGGGATGCGCTGGCACGAGCTTCTACCTTGCTTGGACAAATTAATGAAGCACCACATTTGCCTTGATATTCTAATCGTGCATTTAGGGGAACATGATTTGATAGTATGTAAAGGTTTAGCATTGCTGAAGCAGATGAAGAGGGATTTACTGAAATAAAGCAACAATGATCTGAATGTTTCGTCATGTGGATGGAATTTATCCCACGGAGACAGTGGGGGTAGGGGGCAAAGCGTCCTGCCGCAATTGACAAAGCAAGGAAAAAAATCAACAGGGACATAAAAATATTTCGCAGGGAGGAAGGTTTTGGTAGGGTTGAAGTTTGCGGCGGTTGATTTCCTCAGGCGAGGAAAGATTCCATTTGCTTCGCTTCAGGGTGGAGCTGTATTTGAGTCAGATAGAAGAAGAACTGGACAACGCCCTGAACATAAGGAGGTACTCTAGCTCTTCCCAGTGGGAGGGGGGGGGGGCAGGAAAGTCAGGGAGTTGGAAGGACTTTTCTGAGTGGCAGTTGGCAGCTAGGCTTTACATGGCTACAGGTTAAGTTTACTGTTGTGAACAACTTACTCCGGGAGGAAGCAATAAATAAGAAGTTCAGATAGGAGCTACTTAGATAGGTAGATGTTTATAGAAGTAGCTTAGAGGTTACAGGGCTTAAAGTTCAACAGTTAATGACTGAGTAGGGGTTTTGAAACAGTTGCCAGGAAAAGATATAAGGGTGGGAACCTTAGAGGTGGGGTGAAGGTAGGTGAACAAGTGTATAGTGAGGTGTCGTTTTGTAAGGCAAAGGCCACGGTTAACATTGTGAGGTGCACCTGTCTTCACTAAAGCTCCCTTTTTCACACATAAAGAGCGTGTTTGTGGTCTGTGCTGCGTCTCCTTTGGCCCAGTATGTACTATCACGGAAATAGCATAGTGCAAAAGACAAATAACACTATTGCATGCCACTTCAGAGAAAGAAAACCACGTAGATTCACATATTTAGATGGCTGACCAGTTTCTCCACAAATCCAGTCTCGTATTCACAGGATTAAATGAACTCAGCAACCTGTACATAAAATAATATCCAAAATTGATATCTGCTGTACAAAACAAGTTGTGCAGTCAGTGTGAGCATCCTGCAAATTAAACAGAGATTGGTTGTATTCACAAGGTTAGACAACGGCTTATCAGGTGGCACAAATATAGAATTAGTTTCTATATAACAATTACCAGACAGTGTCCGTGGTACAGAAATACAACCCATATAAACGAGATATCATCATACAAAGTATCCCTATGGGACAAAATAGACAGTCATAAACAAACAAGGAGTCTGAATCCAAAAGAATAAAGATAATAAACACCCACTCAATATGACTATAGTGTTCATGAAACAGGGATAACAAACTTCAAGCCTTGATTGGCACATAGATTTCCGGCTGGTCAGGGTCCCTGTTAGATGAATGAAAGCAAAATTGTAAATGAACAAATTAACATGGTAAGTACAATTATTATAGAAGAAAGTCGCAATGGCGGGGCATGAGTTATAGTTACTTTACAGCACGAGTTACAGTTACTTGAGATAACTACAACTGGTGAATTTCTGTGATTTTGTTGATTTAAAACAGTATGTTTTCACTGACATTTTCACCTAACTATAAAGCACCTTTAACCTTTGTTTTTTTCAGTGAATTTCTAAGGTTTCTTTTATTATAAAGTAAGATATTATTAGAAATTGGAATTCCTAACTATAACGTCACTTTAACCATTGTTTTTTCCAGTTAATATATATATATATATATATATATATATATATATACACACACACACACACACACACACACACACACACACACGAATCGCCAAGGCACTCCTCACGAGGAAATCGGTGGTTTATTAAAGATGTCAAAGACAATGTGTTTTGGCTTTACATCCTTTCTCAGGTGCGGGTTCCATCCCTTCACAAAACTATATAGTGCAAACTATTATCAAAATTTTAAAAACATAGTAGACAGACTATGTTAGTCACCAACCCAAAAACTTCACAGTGCCTTGGTAATTCTTTCTTCCATTGTGTGGACAATAGCGCGGGCACTGTAGCCCGATTTTCAGGCACCATTGCGTTGTGGAAGTGACCGGCTGTAGCGCCTACCTGGGGTGTTGGGGTCAGGAAGGGACGGAGAGCGGTGATCAGAAGATGTAGTTCCCGCATATCGCCACTGGAGGGAGCCAGGCGATTGCGGGACTACATTCCCCAGAGACCCTGCAGCCACGGAAACGGAAGCGCTGGATTGACAAAAGCCTTCCGAGGTAACGGCTCGGGGCTTGTCAATCAAGTCTTTGATTGTGTTCAGGACGGAGCCTTGCCGGTGTAGCCGGAGCGAGTATCCAGGTACTTTTGCCATTTCGAGCAGAACGGATTCTGCTTCCCCGCATTCCTCGATACTTTGTTTGGTGCTTGGTCCATTCCGCGAGTCCCCGCTTCTATAAGACGGGCGCCCTCGCTTCTGATAGTGGCGTTTGCGAGACCCGCGCAGGAGCGCGTTGTCGTCTCCGCCACTGTACTTTTCCCTGGACATTCCTTCTGGCTTTAGATAGTGGCGTTTGCGAGACCCGCGCAGGAGCGCGTTGTCGTCTCCGCCACTGCATATTTCCTGGGGGATTCCTTTTGTGCATTCCAGGCGTGCCGGTACCGGTGCGCACTATACGAAGAAAACCCTTGCTGATTTTGTTTGTTTTTTGTTTACCTCTTCCTTGCTGATTTTGCCAACATTTTGAAAACCTTAGCCGCCAGTTGTCAGGCTGCTCCTGAGAAGGCTTGGTTCCACTCAACGAATGTACTGGTTCCTGTTTGAATTTCCTGAGGGCATTACAAGCGCTTCAGTCTACCCCTACAGTTAGTACCTATCAGTTTGTGAACATCTGTTAACGTGCTTCCTGTGCAGTACTGGGTGTCTAATGTTGGTTCTTATTCTTTCTTTACCTGCAGCAAACACCGGGGGTTCATAGAAACTGGCGAGAGAGTGGGTGGACGGCATCCATACAATTCCCAGAAGCCCTTCGGAACATCCTTTATTATTTAACCCCTTTCCCCTTTTTCCCTGGGAGGCATTCATGCATAGTTGTGTTACCCCTACACTGTGTATTGTGCGTTCCGGAGAAGAGGGGGACTAGACATCCATCCATCGTTCCTGCTGACATCTTTCAGAGGTTAGTGGTACATTCCATTGACGTCGTGACACCGGCATTTGCAGCATTGTTGCATATATATATATATATATAAAAACATATATATATATATATATATTAATATATATTACACACTCCCAAATGTGTAATAATACATTTCAACACACATAGAAGTGCTCAAGTAGCAAAAATAAGAATATTGACAGAAATGCACTAACAAGTGGCCTTACTATTGTACTGCTATTTCATATAAACATCAGCATCTTGTATCATTGTATGTCTGGCTCAAAAATCCCTGCATGCAAAGTGCTGTTTGCTAAAAAAAAAAAAAAAAGAAAAATAGAAGGCTGAGTGTATCGCTAATAACGTAGCAACTTGGCAGTAAAGACAAAGCAGAAGAAATACAAACAAGCATTGTTAATTACCACCATTGTTTACAAGGGAGTCCAAAGTGATTTCACCCTGCTATTCAAAAGGGATGGGCTGGCCTTTGTGTGCACAATGACAACATGCAGTGGGAGGGCCCCATGCAGCTGCCATTACTGGCCATAGTCCCAATGGTTAATTTGTGTGGGAGTGCCCAAGACTTTTGACTCTGATCCTGCAAAAACAGTTTTTTTTAAAGGACTATGAGAGCATGAGTGTATGTGAGTCAGGGCCTATGTAGGATGGTCACTCAGCTCTGGTGGAATTTAAAAACAAACTTTAAAATGGGCCTTTACCAGCCTTGCCCTTCAAGTCCTTAACTTGACAAACAAAATGAATTATTTCCTGGCAATGTGTGAAAGAACTCTTAAAGTTATGCTAGTCAGTGAGGAATTCATTGTTAGGTTGAACACATTTTACTACATATTGCTTGGAATATGTATGCCTGTTTCCTTAGTGTGGTTTGTTTTCACAGATGCTGTTTCTGCAGTTTTGTTTTCATGTAACATATGAGTCTTATATAGAGTATACTGTGACCTGAATTACCTTTAGGTGTTGAGTGAGCTCAGGAAATGGAAGGTGTTCATGACGTCATGATTTAGAGTTCTGGAGCCGAGGCTGAAGGCAGTGTGAGTTTCTGACAGAGTCAGTCACTGTGTCATACAGGAGAACTTATAACAAGCTCACCTCTCTGCAGAGCGACGGTCACATGAATGGCTATTGAAATTATGAAGGTGTGGGATGGAGTTGCACAGCTTTCAAAATATGGGAACTGCCAAAGGAAAATATTCTGTAGAAGGGATAACTCCCGAAGCCTCCTTTCTGAGAAAATGGCATGCAGGCTTAGCCAGCTTGCCACATTCTAGCTTTGGCATTCTCTGCGCAGGCAGTGGGTAGTGCCAGTGAGTAATTGGGCATCAGCAGCCTAAGAGCATTTGCACCAAATTTATTTTAATAAATTAAGCACTGAGAAGCCCTATGGAGACCTCAGCAAAGCATTGGCCTTTCTTCTCCTTCTTAGTTTTGTATTAGCAACTGCAGCACCTGATGACCATCACTTAAGAGCAACAGTTAAGAATTATTATTTTTCATGTCACATTTTAGATCTTTTCTGGTTGAAAGACCTATTGTGGACCATTCCAAAAACGTACGGTGGGCTCGGTGCCAGCCCATTGCTGCCATTGGTTGGATCTCGGTTGCTCTCATTCGCTTGCTTCTTACTCAATGGGTTTCTTCCCCTCTCTTCCGTTTGCCCCTCCTTTGGAGCATAGGTTATTTCCTGTCTTTTTGATTGGATGACAAGTATCTTTCCGCTGCTGACATTAGGAGACTACTTGTTTCTTTTTCTTTCAGCACAGCATGAGAGGGCAGGTGTTCTCTTGCACTCAATCCAGTGTGCTGCTTCCTCACGCAAATACTGCTCCCACATGCTCCATGTTGCTCCCTCCTCCCAAAGCTTGTCCATTCCTTTTAACAACCCATTTTTTATATATCTTGCCTCATGCTCCTCTGTTGCTTTCCTGCCCACTCACTATACCCCCGTTTGACTTTCGCCCTAAACGCCCCTCCATCTGCCACTCTGTTGCTCCCTCCCTCTCCTGTCACTGGCCTTAAAAATGCTTCTTTTTCAATGGTTTTTTTTTTTGTAGGGCCCGCCAGCTGCTATGCTGCCATGCCGTTATGTTTTTGCAAATCGTTCTGTTGCACATTACAGTTTTTTTTATCCTCTGCTCCAAGTGACGCTGCCATCTTGGACAGGTAAATGAAAAAGAAACAAAGTCACATCATACCATATGAAAGTACATATATAGTGAGCACCTGTGCATACATTATCAAACTAGGCCACCATAGCATCATCACTTTTTTGTTAATTTTTGCTGATGCTGTAAAGCATCGGCAAAAGGCATTTAATTTGGCAATGCTGCACATTATTGGCAAACAAATTTGCAAAGTCAGTAGCTTGAAAAGATGAGACCTATTCGTTTTGACAATGCTTGTTTTTTATCTCTAGTTTCTCCTTTTTCAGTGCTCTCAATTTCTTGTATGTGTGACTTCAGTAGCTAGCTCTTTGAGCGTGTTGTTTCTGATAATTGTAGTTCTACATTTTCATAATATAATGCTGGGCTGCAAGCGCCACTTTGGAGGAAAAAACACATAAGACTGGTTGAGCAAGAGTGAAACAAAGACTATGACATTGGGGGTTTGGGAGACTGAGCTTTCCCAACAATAAAAGTGGTGGGCTCAAAACGGGCTGATGATTGTTGACGCGGGGAGTAACTGAGATAAAGGACGAGGTGGGGGTGAGGATTAGAAGAGTTAAGGATGCTATTGGGTCAGACGATATTCTGAAAAGTAATTAACACATTTTTAACCCCTTCCATGCGTTTGTCGGCCAACGTCCTTCGCGAGCACTACCTCCGTAGTGCTGCGCATGTCCGTTGGCCGACGCGTCCCCGCCCACTCCGCCGCCGTGGTTAAGCGGTTAAACCTTCAAATCTGCATAGAGGTCTCGGTGTGTTGTATAAAAAGAGCTTCAGCCTATTCATAGTAACTGTGCCTCATGCATGTTGTGGATGCTGAATTTTCTGTGGAGGGGGCGGGGGGGTGTAAATATCACAAAAAACGTCCTTTTTAACCTGTATTAGTTGTCAATGGAGAAGCTATCAACCAATAATTCACACTTACACAATTGTATAATTAAAATATATTTTTTATTGGACCATTTTATATCAAATATATATTGATTTTCAAAGTTCATAACATGCACTTGTATATATCACAATTTTCACCAGTAGGTCAATATTACAATTATTTTTTAATTGTTGCAAACTCCAAAACCCCATCTCAAAAATGCATATCAGTCACACCTTTCATTCATTCATAACAGATCCCACATCCTCCAAAGACCTCCGTATACCAGCCAGTCAGGACTCAGGAGACTACGTGCACATTTCTTACACAAGACTCAGTCACACTGATGCAGCGCTACTCCAAAAATAATTTCTGAAACCATATCACTTATCCCTGAAACACCAGAACATACATTCACTCACCAGTGGGACCCATATCACTGTAAGTTTCGTACACACAGTTTCTATCTCACTCTTGAGATCAGTGAATCTCAATGGAGAGCTGCTGTATCATAGCGAAATGTCTAAATTAACTAAACGTTTATATTATATACATCTGCAGTTTTTGAAAGTTTACCATGGTTTTATCATCAGAAAATATACATTTAGAAATATCGCCATAAGGCTCGATGAGTCTGCTAATAAGAAAATTAGGCGTAGGAAAACTCGAGACCAGCTTTAATTTCCCATTTATCTAATTTTATTAGAGCAATTTAACATGTCTAAAAGTTTATTTTCTTTATTTATTCATTTTAATCTTTTAATGGCATTTAAAACGAAAGTTTTTAGTTCAAACAGTTAATTTCATTTATTTCTAGAAAATTTCAGAAAATAACGATAGCAATTTTAGGTTCATAACGCAAATATTAGCAAAAGACAGATAGTTCCCAAAGTCCATTCTCCTAACTCCCTAACTAAAATCCCTCACTAAAGTGCCATTCCTGCAAAGAATATCTTAAGTCGAGAAAAAGGAATCTTAAATCACAGGAACATCAGTAATCCGGCAGCATCTCTGGAGGAAATTAAGAAGACTTTTTTTTACTCTGTAAAATCAGCACTTTTTATACCTTTTTCACTAGCTCTATCTATCTAAAAGAGTAACTTTTAAAGAAAAGTAGAGTCCTCATTGGTCAGTTCAGGGGTGGATGAGCATAACCTCATCTCCACATTATACAATTTCCTCCTGTCAGGGTTTTTTTTAATGCCCCCATTGTTTCTCCAAGTCCGGCCCAGTCGAGTTTCCTTAACTCGCAACTTCAAGTAATATTCTCACGTTCAGAACCATTGCTCTCATCATTTGGCAGCCATCTATACTTCCAGGCCACGGCGGCCTTGAACCGCCTTCCGCACAGGCCCAAGCAGCTCGCATTAATTCTCATCTCTTCGGCTGCGCATGCGTTCTGTCTTTGGCTGTCACAGTAAACTAGTGACTCCATTTTGTCACAGGCCTCTCGAGTCAGAATGGGAACTATCATAGAAACAAACACAAATAAATGTTACATTTTGAAAAATAGCCTTTCTGTTTACCTCCCCCCTCACTAAGGTTTTCCCTATTAGTAGTTACCTAGCAGATAAGCGACACTTATGCATAATATACTCACTTTAGGTCCCGTTTCTGGCCACAAATACATAAACAAAAGCACATTTATGCTTCATTCCATTATATCAATGCAGCATTTTAGTACAGGACACGACAAAATTACATAGTTAGTTAATTATAATTGCAACATAAGCAGAGATTAGTGTCCCACGTGTGTATATGTCCAAGTTTTTATTCTAGGTTGGTTATTCTCATGCACCACTCTATTAATTCAGATTACATGTTATCGAAGTGTGACTTCACAAGGGGTATACAAAATTTTGTTTCTCCACCTTGCTCCATCAACTCCCCCCTTTGTTGATTTATCACCAAATATCTCCCAAAATGTGCAAATTTTATTCAAAACATGTTCCAGGTTCCTCAGGTTAATAAGCCTTTATACTTTAGTATCTTTTTCTTTAGTTTCTTTAAAAATCTTTTCTCGAAACTCCTCCATTTCTATGTCACCCTTTTCTCTTTCCCTTTCTCGTGTTTCTTGAATTATCTTCTTTAATGACTTTCTAACATTCCTTCTTTTTCTGTATATGCAGCATAATCTTATCACTAAAATAGCTAATACTATGACTGTTACTGGAATTAGTATTTTGCCTATAATTGAACTACCTATTTCTTGAAACCAATGTTTAACTGCTGTCAAACCTCTACTAAGACGATCAAGAATACCATCAACCTCCAACGGTTCAATTTCTCCATGCAAATTTGTAATGTTTATTATGTATTTTTCAATATTTTGACTTTTATCTGGTATAAAGGTACAACAATGCTGCACCTTTTATATCCCACAGACTCCTTCTTTTGCCAATATAATATCAAGAGCAAGACGATTTTGCATTACCATAGTTCTCATAGCAATCATTTCGGTGTTTACCATTAGGAATCCACCTGCTGTGTCTGTTGACAAACGATCTACTATCGTTGACAGTCTTCGAATTCGATTTGCATTGAAAGATATTCCCACTGCTGGTATCAGTGCTCCAAAAACATCACCTATTATTACTATAACACTCTCTCTTTTTCTACGACTTAACGGTTTACCTATCTCATGTATGCCATTTGTTCCCCTATCTACATGAAAGATTTTTGGAAAGACCAAACCCACATAGCATTTCCCATACCAATGGTCGGGCAACCTGTAATAAGATTTGTTCCCACAGATAAAATAAATTCCAGGAAAAACAGGATCATCTCCTCCTCTAAATCCCCAACCCCCTATTATTCTATAGGTATCTTTACATTGACTCGCTCCTACAAAATAATTATCATACACAGTATTATCCCTTCTAATACAAAATTTTCCCATCAATGGAGTGTCAATATTTATAGCTACATTTACATTTCTTTCATCAATATTTTCATCATTGAATGTCCAATATTTTGATTTCTCATGTTTCACCCTTTCTTTACGCTTATACGCTATTCTTCTCTCTTCAATCATGTCTAAAAATACCTTTTCCTCCACTCTCATTTCACATGTCAGATTATTTTTAAACAATAACAGGAGCAAAACCCATCAACCGTGTTGGGATTGGGGTAGAGAATGTAATAAGAACATATGATATCTTAACTGGTGTTATTCAAAGGCAGTTATCGAGGATATGAGTACAATATTATCCAAAAGGAAGCAAGGAGACCATTTGATTATAGCATGCGCTCATGGCATCATTTATGTAGCCATTTTAGGAAAAAAGGCAAAACAGGGGGTACCACATTCTGAAGATCAATCTGAAGATCGAGAATTGGTAGAGGAAAACATCTGTGAGGACAGTGAGCAGAACAAAGAGGAAATTGGTGACCAGAGAAACTCTGAAGAACAGTCTGCAAACTCGGAAGATAGGAACGAAAATCCTGATACTGGAAAAGCGGAAGTAACTCACGACAAGGATGAGATTCCAAGTACCAGTTATGGAAATGTTCCTTACGGAGTGAAAGAACTGTCAGAAGAGAAATTTAACTCTGGAAAAGACAAAGACGATGTGAAGTTTATCATAAACTAAACTGTCGAATACACTGACAGCGAAACTGACGAAAGTACAGATGAAACTTAGGTGAGAAGGAGTCCAAGAAAAAGGGCCTGGAGAGTGGAACACAACACCACAGAGTCTAGGACAAAAAGATTCTGTAAAGGAGATAATTGGCCCAAGAAAAATGATAAGCTGAAAATCAAACTGGTTAACAGAGAAAGAAAGCAAGAAGAGCAAGTTCAAGAATCTTTGGGAAGAAAGATTGAGGTGGTACATAGACCCAAAAGAGTGAAAAGACCAAATCAGAAGTACAAATCACCCGACTGGACATATATTGTCCTACCGTCAATTGAGGAGGTGAACAGTAGCCAAGAAGATTTGAGTTGTCCAAAGACAAGCGGGAAAAGTGAGTAAAGAGGCGAATTATTGAAAAGAACCACAGCTAGTATAAGATAAAAAGAATAGATCCTGAAAAATTCTGATAAAGAAAAGGTATTATAGAGGGAAGTGAAAATTTGGAAGTGACATAAGGTCGAAGAAAACTTGTTAGAGAAAAACAAAATTAATTGTGTAAGTGACGTAAGGTCAAAGAAATCTTGTTAGAAGCAACAAAACTAACTCTGTAGACAAAATTAATTCTGTAAGTGACACAAGGTCGAAGAAAAATTGTCAGTGAAAATTGCTGTGTAAAAAGAAAAATGGTTAATAACGAGCACAAGACGAAATGTTCTATATTTAGAAAATGGTGTAGGTTATGCTTGGTTTGTGCTCCATTAATAATGATAATATGGATAATTTTGGCTATTGTAATGCCTTTTCAGGATAGCTTAGTGAAATTGAAAAAGAATGTAAGTACAAGCGAACAGGGGATTGAATTGAAATCTAACAAACAGCATGTATATAGGCCAGAGATACATCAGGATAGTTCGATAAGCGATTTTTCAAAGAATACTTTTTCAAGATTATTATCAGAGTATGTTAGAACAATGGATGCAAGTGATTGTTATGTGTGTGTAAAATTGCCTGCATCTGTTTCTGAAGGGGTGACCTATCATCATCTTCCGCTTACATATGGGGTTACATGTAGTGGGATTGCAAGCCTGTTTTACCAAACAGGTAAATTGGAATACCATTATTCTAATTCAAAGGCATCCTCGATAACTGCCTTTGAATAACACCAGTTGGGATATCATATGTTCTTATTAGATTATTTTTAAAAGCATAGTCATGACTTAATTCGTCCATTTCTAGAAAATATTCTCCCATAACTGTAGCAGGTTTTCTTTTATTCAATGGCTTATCAATTTTTAATTTTGCAAATACTTCATCTGAATTAGAATAATGGTATTCCAATTTACCTGTTTGGTAAAACAGGCTTGCAATCCCACTACATGTAACCCTATATGTAAGTGGAAGATGATGATAGGTCACCCCTTCAGAAACAGATGCAGGCAATTTTACACACACATAACAATCACTTGCATCCATTGTTCTAACATACTCTGATAATAATCTTGAAAAAGTATTCTTTGAAAAATCGCTTATCGAACTATCCTGATGTATCTCTGGCCTATATACATGCTGTTTGTTAGATTTCAATTCAATCCCCTGTTCGCTTGTACTTACATTCTTTTTCAATTTCACTAAGCTATCCTGAAAAGGCATTACAATAGCCAAAATTATCCATATTATCATTAATAATCGAGCACAAACCAAGCATAACCTACACCCTTTTCTAAATATAGAACATTTCGTCTTGTGCTCGTTATTAACCATTTTTTTTTTACACAGCAATTTTCACTGACAATTTTTCTTCGACCTTGTGTCACTTACAGAATTAATTTTGTCTACAGAGTTAGTTTTGTTGCTTCTAACAAGATTTCTTCGACCTTACGTCACTTACACAATTAATTTTGTTTTTCTCTAACAAGTTTTCTTCGACCTTATGTCACTTCCAAATTTTCACTTCCCTCTATAATACCTTTTCTTTATCAGAATTTTTCAGGATCTATTCTTTTTATCTTATACTAGCTGTGGTTCTTTACAATAATTCGCCTCTTTACTCACTTTTCCCACTTGTCTTTGGACAACTCAAATCTTCTTGGCTACTGTTCACCTCCTCAATTGACGGTAGGACAATATTTGTCCAGTCGGGTGATTTGTACTTCTGATTTGGTCTTTTCACTCTTTTGGGTCTATGTACCACCTCAATCTTTCTTCCCAAAGATTCTTGAACTTGCTCTTCTTGCTTTCTTTCTCTGTTAACTAGTTTGATTTTCAGCTTATCATTTTTCTTGGGCCAATTATCTCCTTTACAGAATCTTTTTGTCCTAGGCTCTGTGGTGTTGTGTTCCACTCTCCAGGCCCTTTTTCTTGGACTCCTTCTCACAGAAGTTTCATCTGTACTTTCGTCAGTTTCGCTGTCAGTGTATTCGACAGTTTAGTTTATGATAAACTTCACATCGTCTTTGTCTTTTCCAGAGTTAAATTTCTCTTCTGACAGTTCTTTCACTCCGTAAGGAACATTTCCATAACTGGTACTTGGAATCTCATCCTTGTCGTGAGTTACTTCCGCTTTTCCAGTATCAGGATTTTCGTTCCTATCTTCTGAGTTTGCAGACTGTTCTTCAGAGTTTCTCTGGTCACCAATTTCCTCTTTGTTCTGCTCACTGTCCTCACGGATGTTTTCCTCTACCAATTCTCGATCTTCAGATTGATCTTCAGAATGTGGTACTTTAACAGTTTCCTCTTCTCCTTTAGACGCAGAACTAGCCTCTGAAACTTCCAGATGTCAACGTTCTTGTCGAGCTTCAGAATCTGGACCTTCTTCTGGTTCACCTTCAGAGTCTGAATCAGTGGTACTTTTACCTTCGTTTGGATTTTCAGGTTCAGGCACACGGATTGTATGGCTCGCGTGAACCCACCTTTTCACTCCAGCACATTTAACTGCAGTTGTGCTAACCAAGATAACCTGTTGTGGTTTCTGCCAACGAGGCACCAAGCAATTTCTCCTGCGGTGCACCTTGATTCGGACCCAGTCTCCAGGCACTAGGTCAAGAGCTGGCTTTTTCTCTTTCGTGTCTGAATCAGTACCCACCTGATGGAACACAGAAGTCACTACATCAGACAGATTTTTGCAGTAATCCAGTATGATGTCATCACTAATAGTTAATAACTTATCAACTGGTACATATGCCTGTCTCATTACCCTGCCCATCAGAATCTCATGTGGACTCAGTCCAGTCTTTCTGTCTGGTATGCTCCTCAAAGTCACCAGAACAAGGGGCAAGGCGTCTGGCCACTTCAATCCTGTTTCCAAACACATTTTTGCAATCCTGTTTTTAATTGTCCCCTTTACCTGCTCAACCACTCCTGAAGACTCAGGCCTGTATGCACAGTGTAGTATTTGGCGTATATCCAGTGCTTCACATACCATTTTAATGAGCTCATTTTGGAAATGGGGACCACGGTCCATTTCAATGGTCACTGGAAAACTGAATCTAGGTATAACCTCTCGTAGAAGTAATTTGGGAACAGTTATTCCATCATTCCTCCTTGTGGGGAAAGCCTCCACCCACCTTGAGAATAAACAGACAATCACCAGAACATATCTGAGTCGCTTACACGGTGGTAACTCGATGAAGTCTAACTGCATTTGTGTGAATGGACCTCCCTCCCATCCTATGGTTCCCAAACTCACAATTGTCTTCCTGTTTGGATTGAACTGTTGGCACACCAAAGACCTCTGGCACAAACTCTCTGCAATCATTCTAAATTTGGGATTGTACCACGTTTGTCTAAACAGACGCAACATAGCATCTCTTCCAATGTGAGCTTGACCATGGTATGCTCGGGCCATATTTGAGATCATGCTATCAGGCATTACTGGTCTTTCATCTTTGTAAACCCAGATTTCATCTTCCTCTCTTTGTCTGCATCCTGCTTTTAGCCAAGTATTTTTCTCTTCCTCATCTGCCTCTTCCTGCATTTGCCTCACTTCCTGCCAAGTATCTACGACTGTGGTTAGCATTAAAGGAATTGGAACATGTTCTTTCTCTCTGTCCTTATTAAATGAAGCCAAATTCTTTGCACAGTATTTTGCAATTGCATCAACATAGCGATTACCTCGGGTGATATAATCATCCCCTTTTTGTGTGCTGCACATTTGACCACAGCGATTTTATCTGGTAACTGAATTGCATCGATTAGCATTTTCACAAACTCAGCATTTCGTATGGGGGATCCTGCAGAAGTCAAATAACCTCACTGGGACCACAGTTGCCCATAATCATGGACAACTCCAAAGCCATACTGACTGCCAGTCACTATGGTGACTTTGATCTCCTTTCCCAATTCACATGCTCGAATCAAAGCAATCAATTCCGCTATTTGAGCAGAACGGATCCCTTTCAGACAGGATGCTTCCAGTACTTTTGCTACAGTGCACACGGCATAGGCTGCACTTAAAGCACCTTCATCCGTTCTCAGACATGATCCCTCCACAAACATCACATAATCATACTCAGGTAATGGCTCATCTCTGATATCTGGTCTTGGTTTTGTACAGTATTCAAGAACATCCAAACATTTGTGATTACCCTCGCCACTCACCTCAACTTCCTGAGCATCAGGTAATAGTGTAGAAGGATTTACATTTACACATCTAGAAATTGTCAAATTTTCTGCTCCTATAATTGTCTTTTCGTACTTGGTAATTCTGCTGTTGGTCAAGTATTGGGGCTTTGTCCTAGTGAGGAGAATCTCCACTGAGTGAGGTACATACACCCTCACAGGAAATACCATCACCATCCCTTCACTCTATTCTATACTGACACTTGTTGCTGCCACTGCTTTCAGACAACCTGGCAATGCTTTTGCAACGGGGTCCAAAACAGCTGAGAAATATGCAATTGGTTTTCTCAGTTTTCCATGTCTCTGAATCAGTACTGACAATGCGCATCCCTCCCGTTCACTGCAATACAGTTCAAACTCTTTTTTATAATTTGGCATCCCTAAAGCTGGTGCTTCGCAGAGGCTTGTTTTTAACTGTTCAAATGCTTCCATTTCAGTTTTCGTCAAAACAATAGGGTCTCGGATATCTGCTCTAGTTAACCTCTGCAATGGCTTTGCAATCAATGAGAATCCACTAATCCACTGTCTACAGTAACCTACCATTCCCAGAAACATTCACACTTGCCTTTGAGTTTTTGGTGGTTTCATTCCCTGTATCATTTTAATTCTTTCTGCAGTAACTTGTCTAACTCCTTTGGGAATCTTATGACCTAAGTAAATTTTTGTTTCGATGGAGACACTTTATGTCCTTCTTCAGCCAAATGATTCAGCAATGCAACAGTATCCGTTATGCATGCGTCTTTTGTCTTTGATGCCACCAGAAGGTCATCAATGTATTGAACCAATACGGACTCTCCAGGCATGCTCAAACTCTCTAATGATTTCTTCAGCAATTGATTAAAGAATGAAGGACTTTCTGTATACCCTTGAGGAATTCTGCACCATGCCAAAACACGATCTCCGAACCGGAACGCAAATATTGGCTGGCTTTCTGGATGCAATGGAACTGTGAAGAACGCATTACACAGATCTATACCTGTGTACCACTCTGCATCGTAAGGAATCTGATATAAAATCACTGCAGGATTTGGTACAATCGGACAACATGGGACAACTATCTTATTAACTTTTCTCAGGTCTTGCACAATTCTAAAGGTTCCATTTGGCTTTTTCAATCCCATTATTGGTGAATTACAAGGACTACTATCTATTTCCCTCAGTATTCCCTGCTCAATCATCTTGTCAATCACTGGAGTTATCCCTTCAATTATTTCTGCATTCATTTTGTATTGGGGAATATTCGGGTAATTCGCACCTTCTTTTACTGAGATTTTTACAGGGTCTACATCTTTCATCAATCCAATATCTTCTCCTGTGAAATCCTACACCTTCTCTTTCACTGTCTCTTTCAATGCATCGGGTATCTTTTCTCGGTCAAATACAGGGAACAATTTATTCTGCTCAGCCTCAACCATGAGCATTGTCATTTTATACAAGCTATCTTCATCTGGGGTCTGCAATTCTATACCATCCGGTGAACAGTATATGGCACAGTTCATCTTACACAAAATATCTCGTCCTAACAGATTCACAGGACTGCTATCACATACAACAAATCGATGCATATCTCTAAAATTCCCAATCTCTATTTCAACTGGCTGAGTCAAAGGTGTTTTTATCTGTCTGTTAGCTACACCTAAAACTTGGATAGAGTCTCCTGAGAGAGGAAGATTTTGGACTTCCACTGATCTAACAGTAGAACGGGTAGCCCAATGTCCACGAGGAAAGTTATTTCTACATCATTCACTTTTCCATTCACATATGAACCAGACTGATCTACCTCAAGAGTGGCTCCAAGCACACACTCTTCTCCCTCTCTCAGGCACCGCCAGAAATTTTCATCCAACTCACTTCCACCCTCCTCCTGTAACCAATACCGAGGACACGCATTCACTCTGTGCGGTCTTGTTACCTGATCACCTCCGCTGAATCCTGCCTCTGCACTGTATCTCTGTTGGTTTACACTGTGTGGAAGTGGCGGTTGTGGCACCTGACTTTGCTGATTTACTATCTGCTGTTGTTGCGGTTGCTGTTGGTTTACCTCATACTGCACCTGTGGATTCAATGAGACGTTTTCTGGATTAACTCTTGGTGGATACTTACACTCTTTTCTCCAATGTCCTAATCTGCCGCAATTGTGACAGGGATATTTCTTTTTCAGTTCTTCAATGTTTCCTACTAATTTTGGTTTTACAAAACTACCCTTTGGTTTTCCCTGATTTGCATCAGTGCTCTTATTATCTAATTGTGCTACCTGCTCTGCGACCTTTACCTGGGCCCACATAGCATTTTCTTTTAATTTCTTTTGTTTCGCATCAATTTCTTCACTGCAATATTTGGCCTTTCTCAATACTTCATCAACTGTGCTCAACTGCCACCCTATTAGAGTGTGTCGGATCATGTCTCCTATCTCTGGTCTCAATCCATACACAAAACTATATACAAAATGACTCATATCCTACTCACTTAACTCTTCATATCCACTGTACTGTTTGAATACCAGCAACAGTCTCTCATAGAATGCATGTACAGATTCTTTTGGCTCTTTGGTTGTCCTATCTATTTTAACCCAGTCTGTCTCTTTTGGTGGAATTTTATTTTTCAAAAACACTATCACTTGTTCATATTTGCGCATCACATCTGGTGATGGAGCACTTGTCACTTTGTTTCGGGGGTACTCTTCTCTTGGCCAATCTACTGATATTTTGCATTCAGTCCATGAATCTGCTATGTCGAATAATCCATCCAAATCAACCCATAATACTTTTGAAACTTTCACAAATCGATCCACCTGTCGATATCATTCCACTGGCTTTTCTCTCAATCTAGGCAAATCATTTGTAAACGACAAAATATCCTCTCTGCTCCAAGGAACATGTACATATCCTCCTCCAGGTATTTCTCGCATGGAAAATTCATTTACAACTGCCTCTTTTTCCCTGACTGGAAACGCTAAAGTAGATTTATCACTAATCTCCTCTTTCTTCTTTGCCCATTTAGTTCTCCATTTACCCACATCTCCCCATTTTCGCAACATCACAATTAACTCTTTTATCTGTGTTAATCTTCCAGCAGTGTTCATGTTCTCAATGTCTTTTTCTGAAAAATCTACTCTGATTTCTGCAATGTTTTATTCTTGGAAAATTCTACTCCAAGTTCATTTGCCAATTCCTCCAATTGATCATGCACTGTCTTTGCCTTCCACGTTATGCTTTTACACATAAACATACATTCATCATCTTGTTACGTTTTCAATTTATCGGTTCCAATTGTTCCAATTATTAATTCTTCCATGTCTACTTTTAACCTGGCTACATCCAATACTTTAGAATCAAGCTCTTTTTTTTTTTTTTTGGTGTAAGACTTTATTTAGATTTGCCATCAATACAGTGCCGTTTTCCATCGTAACAAAGGACAACGCTTCACATTCAGCATCACTTCCATAACAGTACACAGCTATTTAGCCGACAACCTTCCGGTCCGGCAGCAAATGTTGGTAAAATATATAAGGCATTCAGGATATAATATTAGAGTATATGTTGTCTTACTTTTCTACAAATTAAAACAAAACTTTAGACTCACGCAGATTAAATAGTCACTGTTAATCACCACATTTTATCCTCATTGTCACTTGCCGGTTCAGGGTTCCTAGGCTATCGTCCCTCCCCCTCCGAACTCCAGGCTAAGCAGTACCTCTAGTACCCGGTCCCTACCTTCCTCTGATCGTCCACCCACTCCCTACTGTCTCATTCATCCATCTCATCTTCATCTCCTGAGCTGTCTTCTCCTCCTCAGGAAGAGGCTCGCATAGATCCCCTCTGTACCTATTCCATGCCTCCCAGATCTTGTTCCATTTGCGAGGGTTGGCTCTCATTTTGTACACTGCTCGTTCAGTCAACATAAGTCTATCCATCGTCCTACACCATAGTGCAAGCGTAGGTGTTTCCGCCACTCCCCACCTCTGTGCAATGTCGCGCTTGGCCACCATGTTCCCAATAGTGACCCATTGCTGCTTCCGATGCGTTAGGTCAGTTCCGTCCCAAACATTCAACAGGCATACACGTGGGTCCGGCGTTAGTGAGGTTTCAAGGGCTTGGGAGATGGTACGCATGACTTGCCGCCAGTAGCTCAAGATGGCCGGGCATTCCCAAAGTGTGTGCAGCAGTGTCCCCTCCTCCCCACACCCTCTAAGACAATACGGGGTTTCTGCCCTGTGCATTTTGTGTAGAGTGGTTCTGGTGTAGTATATTCTATGTAGTATCTTGAGTTGTATTAGCCTGAACCGTGCCGAAACGCCCGCCTCCCGTGGTGACGCCAGCGCGGCGTTCCAGTCTGTCTCATCCATGGTGCCTAACTCAGTTTCCCACTTCTCTTTTAGCTGGAGCAAGGGATCCGGGAGATTATTCAGTAATTTGCGGTATGTGAGTGAGGTGGTGCTTGTCTGCATAAAGTCCGTGAGAAGTCGGTCCTCCAGAGGTGAGGATTCCGGGACAGTCGACCCTGGCTCAATTACTGCCATTAGTGCATGCCTTATTTGTATGTATCTGTAAGTTTCAGTGGGGCCTAATGCGTATTGTTGCTGCAGGTGTGAGAAAGGGACCATTCCAGTAGTGGTCCATAGGTCTCCCACCGTCGTGATTCCAATATTGTCCCATTGGGTAAAGCCCTTGCTGGATCTAAGACAGCCCAATTGTTTAGTGTCCCATAATGGAGTAAGTTTAGTTATGACCCCTTTCCACTTAAGTCGTGTCAGTGCCCTGTGCCATAGCGATACAGTGTGTTTGGTAGGACCGATTAGTTTCGCCGTAATGCCTGGATTATACAGCGGGGCCAGCAAACTTTGTGTTCCCAATTGCGCTCTATCTGCTAGATATGCCGGGTCAGCATGCGGGGCGTGGATCCATTGATTAATTACTTTGAGCTGTGACGCCCAGTAATAAAGCTGCATGTTTGGCAAAGCTATCCCCCCGTCGTACCACCCGCGGTTGAGCGTAGTATGCGCTATTCTGGGTGGATGCTCTCCCCATAACAGATCGGTCATCACCGCTGTCACTTTCCGGAAATAGGAAGGCGAAATTGAGACTGGGGTGTTCTCCAGTACGTATAAGAGGCGTGGCAGCGCCATCATTTTAAATAACGCCGCACGTCCCAACAGCGTAAGGGGCAGGGCTTTCCAGTGTCTCACATCCGCCCTCAGGCGAGTGAGCGGGGTGTCAAGTTTCGATCATAGAACACACCCGCATCACTAGCGACGTGTATACCCAAATATTTAAATGAGGTGTCGGCTATCACCAACGGACAAGTATCAGGAAGAATTGGCGCAGGACCTTTCAGTACATAAATGACTGACTTTGTCCAATTGATCGTGTATCCGGAGTTCAGACCATGCGTATCACAGATTGCCAACAGTTTCGGGATGCCCGCCTCCGGGTTGGATAGGTAAATTAGCATATCGTCAGCATACAGGGAGACTCTATCCTCCCAGCCGTCTCCCCATTGTAGTCCTTTTAATAGTGGAGTGGTCCTAATGATAGTAGCCAGCGGTTCCAGTACCAGCGCGAATAGTAGGGGGGACAGTGGGCACCCTTGACGCGTCCCTCTGGCCAGGGGGATCGCTCGGGAGATGTGGCCATTGGCTGCTACATGCGCTACAGGGTTCGTGTACAATAATTTAATCCATGAAATAAACTTGGGACCAAAGCCCATACGGGCCAGGACCGCGAACAAGTACTGCCACTCTACCATATCAAACGCCATTCTGGCATCTAATGATAGTATGGCCGCCGGTTCCAACAGCAAGTGGGCTCGCGCCAGTGCCCCGTGCACACGCCGGAGGTTCAGTGCCGTGCTTCTGTGCGGCATGAAGCCTGACTGATCCGGGTGAATTAAGTGTTTTAAGTGCTGGGCCAGTCTGTTTGCTATCAGTTTTGCCAGAATTTTCGCCTCTGCGTTAAGCAGCGAGATCGGGCGGTATGACGCACAGTCCATTGGCGATTTACCTGGCTTTGGGATGGTCACTATGGTCGCCACTCGTTGATCCAGGGGCAGAACCCCCCTCTCCCGACACTCCGTGAACATGGCTAACAGAGGTAAGCTCAGGGTGTCTGATGCTGTCTGGAACCACTCAATCGGAATCCCGTTAGGGCCTAGTGCTTTACCCGTGCGCAACGCACTAATTGCCGTCTGAATCTCATCCTCCGTCAGATCTGCCTCCAGTTCAGTCACCGCCTCCGGTGGTAAAGTCTCGACCTGTGTATCTTGAAGCGCCGACATCGCCGCCTCAGCCGTAACTACAACTCTTGGGGTATAGACTTCCTGGAAGTGGTCAGCTAAGATTTCTATAATCTCAGTGGGACGTGAATGAGATATCCCTTCCGAATCCTTCAATTGTAATATATGTCTGTTGCCCTCACTTTTTTTATCCAGCCAAGCCAATAGTTTATTGGCTTTGTCTCCTATATCATAGATCCTGTGTGCTGTCGTCTCAATATTTTCTACTGTCCGTCGCCTGAGAAGGTCGTCATGTAACTGCTGGCAGAGGTGGAGTGAGTGAAGTGTATCTTCTGACGGGTGTGCCATATGGGCCGCGTTTGCTTGTTCTAGCTGCAGTTCCAGAGCTAACAGTTCCTGTTTTTGCTCACGTTTATGTCTCGCTATTGTCGCAATCGCCTGCCCCCTTAACACTGTTTTATACGCTTCCCACAAGGTCGTCGGGGAGGACACAGAGTCCGAATTTTCCGCAAAATAGTATCTAGTTGCTTTTTTTAAGTCTTTACGGACGCGAGGTATCTTGAGGTACCCGGGGTAGATTGGGTAGATTCTCCTATGGGCTATCGCCGTGCAGGACAGGCTCATGGTCAAGGGGGAGTGATCCGATATACCTCGGGGTCTTATCTTTACATCGTTTATCGTGAGTCGGCCGCCCCCCAGTGTAAGGAAGTAGTCAATACGGGACAAGCAGTTGTGTGTGGCAGAGTAATAAGAGTATTGCTGATCCTAGGGGTGTAGGTGCCGCCATATGTCTATCAATCCCTGTGCCTCTATGAACTCACTGAATCGGGACGGGCCAGGTGTCTGCGCCCGAATCGGGAACCTATCCCGTGTGTTATTGGCTACCGCATTAAAGTCTCCTCCCACCACTAGGTCTCCTTCCGGGAGCTCCAGGAGGAACTTTCCCAGGTCCGGAAGTGCAGTCGCATGTAATGCCGGTGGGATATATACAGACACCACATTGATGGACGTTCCTTCCCACTGCCCACACGCTGCTGCAAAACGGCCATGACCATCAATCTTAGTAGTCTGTAGAATAAATCGTGATGCCTTCTTCATTAAAATGCCTGTCCCCCGGGACCCCGTAGTGAAGTCCGAGTGTATTATCATGCGGTACCCTCGCCTATCCAGAGCCTTACCAGCCGCACCCACTAAATGCGTCTCCTGAAGGAGGACCAGATCGTGATTTAACCTTCTAATACTCTGGAGAACCAACCCTCTCTTTACCTTGTCTCCCAGACCCCTGACATTCCATGACATTAATTGCAACGGTGGCACAGGCCCCGTGTCGGGACTGTCCACTACGTTACCGGACTGTGACATTCTTGCCATTGTATACCTGTAAATATGGACATGAGACCCGTAGGGCGTGGCGTCAGTGTCTCTGATGTATACCCATCCCCATGGACGCACTCATTCGTATGTAGTGATGGGCCTATTGTCCTCGGGTCAGCACCAGCTTGCCCGGTGTGCGGAGTCCAGCGTACTGTGACTATTGTGGTCTTTCGTGTAATCTGCAGAGTCAAACAATTCAAACAATCAAGCCTTGCTATCCCCCCCTATACCCTGAACTCCCCCCCTCCCTGCTCCCCTGCTACACGGACTTAAAACTGCCCGCCACCCCAATTTAGCAGAGTGCCTGATCCCACCCAAATAGAAATACAGAGTTACTTGCTCGTTGGGGGTGAAGAGTACTCCGGAGTGAGCGACCCCTCTTACCCTCTGCAGAGGTCCTCAGCCCAGTGTCCATGGCAGCCCAGGCGGCAGTCCCATTATCAAGAAAGTCTCGTACCTGCCGGGTTGCTAAATTTCCACCTCTAGATCTGCACAAACATTGTCTCTCGCCGGTGAGCTTCTCTCTTCCTCCGGTTCTTCCGTTCGGACGTCGTCACGGTCTCTCAGATGCTGATCCTTTTTAGTCCGCCCCATGCGGCGGGACTGAGAGGTTGGTCGCCAGCCGTCCAACCAGTCCCGGGCAGTCTCTGGATTGTCAAAAAACCATGTCCTATTTTCCGCCACCACCCGTAGTTTAGCCGGGAATATCATGGAGTAATGAATCTCCCTCCTCCTGAGTTCCTTTTTTATGTCCAAAAATGTCTTTCTTTTCCTGGCCACCTCCGCTGTGTAGTCCGGGAAGAAGGCCAATGTGGCGTTCTGAATCTTCACGGGTGGGGATACCCGTGCCGCTTGCAGGATGGCATCCCTATCGCGGAAATTGAACAGTCTCGCCAGGATTGGCCTAGGGGGTGCCCCCGGTTTTGGCTGGCCACCTGGTACTCTGTGCGCCCTTTCGACCGAGAAGAACGCCGATAGCCCTTTAGGTTGGAGTTGTGACTTGATGAGTTCTTCCACAAAGAGATCAGTCGCTCTAGTACCTTCCAATTCCGGAACGCCAAGAATTCGTATGTTATTCCTTCTAGAGCGTCCTTCCTGGTCATCCAGCTTTTCCTTTAGCATTTTATTCTCTGCCGCTACTTTCTCCATCGCCGTCTGAAGCTCTGACACATCTTCCACCAGTGATTTTGTAACCAGTTCCAGCGTTCCCACCTTTTCGGCCATTTTGTGGAGATCCGCTCGAATGAGAGTTATTTCGGTCGAGATAGAGCCCACCGTAGTCTGGACTTGCGTGAGCGCTCGCATCACGTCATCTAGGGTCGCCTTTTTCGTCCCCGCGCCGTCCGCCGTTTTCGTGGAGGTGTGCTGTCCTTCCTCTGGAGGGGACGCAGTTTTATCGCTTGTGTATCGGTCGATACGCGTTTGTGTCGCGCCGCCTTTGGAGCCCTTTCCCGCCATGATGTCCACCGTCAATATCGTAGGCCTGCGGGAGGGAGGGATCGGGGGGGGGGAACCGCCACGGATATAGTTCGACTCGTGGTCCGGCCCGGCCCCTGTAGCGCTTAGGCAGGCAGTCAGATCAACGTAAATAGGGGTCTGCACCCGATTTATCTCAGATGTCACTGGAGCTGCGTCCACTTTATTCCCGCCCAGCCTGGCGATCTGTCCTCCCTGGCCGCCCCGCACCTTCCCCGTGTCTCAGGGTCTCAGCTGCGATATAGTGTGGAGTTGTACTGTGTCTCTGAATTTCCGCTGATGGCGCCCCGCCTCAGATGGGGACCCCTGTGTCCCTCGGCGCTGTAATGGTTTCGTGTATGCGCCAATGCTGTGTGGTGCAATGCGGCATCCAAGGTGCACGGTTATGGGGCTAGGGCAGCAGTCAAGAAATCCAGTGTTTGAGCCCTCCAATGCCCGAGCTGCGTAGTCCTGCTCTCTCGGCTCGTTCCGCGGTGCTGAGGTGTGTGGGGGCGGGGGGGGGAACTCCCCAGGTCTCCCGCAGCCCCCGTAGATCTGTCCCGCTCTGCCGACTGTAAGTAGCGGCGCCTCACCTTCCTGCCGCGTTCAGCTCCGGGCGGCGCTTCAGCAATGGGTAGCTCCTCCGTCCCTCCAGCAGCGTTGCGGCCACCTGGTCGATTCACCGCCGCATCCGGGGACGATAATTGAGGCTGGCTGGTCACTTCGCGAGGCCCCCTTCCAGTCCCGGTTACTTCCGGTCCGCTGCCGCCGGCCTGGTCTCACTTCCGGTCGGCACCACCAGCCACTGGGTCCCCCGGAGTCAGGCCTGTGCACCGGTCCCGCAGACACTCGGCTGTACCTCAGCCGCCTGGCATCCAATTTTCACCCGGGTACTTGCCGCCAGCGCCGCCCGGTCCCGGGCCTTCGGTTCCTCCGCCTGAGGTCTGATTCAGCCACGGATTGTGGTACGGATATTCTGAGAGGCCGCTTCTCTACCGGAACTATTCCTCTAGGCTGCCACCATGTTCGGCCGCTAGCCACGCCCCAGAATCAAGCTCTTTTAATTTTAAAGTTTTAATCCAATCACTTAGTTCCTGGTCTGATGGTCCTACAGGGGTTTGCGTAAAATCTATTTTTTCTACGCTCCTTTCTGGTGTAGCAGAGTCATATTCCTCTCCAGTTGCATATTTATAAGGTAAACTCTGATTAAGAGTTAAGTCAGGCGGATTTACATTGTTTACTCATTTTACTGCTGACAAGTCTGGATAAATGTTTCTGTTCAGCTTTTGCAAGCCCTGCTGTAACGGAATTGTTAAACTGGGTTCTTTTACTCTCTGATTTTTAAATACTGGAATTACAGGTCCTATTGTTACTGGGACTGTCACTGCTTCTATATTTTTCGTAAGCTCTTGTATCTTTTCTGTTAATTCATTTGTGGTTCGTATATACTCTGCAGTACTGGCTTGTTCCTTAACTCGTTTTTCAGCTCTTTTTACACTCTCTTGTTAATGACTCTGTTTAGGGGTACCAAAAAGTCTTGACTCTACTATTGAGGTATTTGGGTTGTATCTCACTTCTACTCTTTCTGGCACATCTTTTAAATTTGAAAATTGTCTTGGAGTTTCATTATTTCTCTCATCAGGCAATGGGGCTTTGGGTGTAATCCATAAAGAACCTGGTTGATATGGTGGCGGTCTTCTATTTAATATTTCTACTAATACAGCATCCTCTGGTTCACTGTCACCATAACCTTGTTTCCCTGTCTCTATATTTTTCCTCTTTTCTGTACATTTTCGCCCTTCAAAAACATCCACCAATCTAACTGGAAACATGCCATCACACATGTTACCATTTCTCCATCTACGCATTCGGGTCTCATGTGTCTCTCCCCATAAATCACGGAATCTACCTCTTGGTCTGACATGTCCTTTCAATCTTTCACTTTCTAATTCTTGCATCTCATCCTCCCATTCAACTAAAGCTTCGAACTGAGTTGGTCTGGGTCTTGGGTCAAGATTCATCATTTTTTCCCTCAAATTTCTCAAAACTGCCACGTCAAAAGATCCTCCTTCCGGTAAAGCTAACACACCATCGTTTCTAGTATATCTCACCCAATTCTCTAACCAAACACACGTATGGTACCCGTATTTATTCATAAATGTATGAAGCAGGCGTTTTCGGCGCAGGAAGTAATTTTACCTCTCTTGTGACTATCGCCTTATCTTTCACAAACACATTTTTCAATTTCTTAAACAATGAATGTTTTTTCTTTTCTTCTCCGTAATAGTAATCAATTTTTCTGTAAATTCCTTGTCTTTTCAAAAGATCGCATACTTCCCTGTTGCTGTTCCGTAACACCAACCTATCACAGCGCGGTTTACACTAACGCACCAATTAGAACAAGATACGTCTATGTAGTGCTTCATCAATAGCTTTTGCTGCTTTCTGTGATGCACCAATCAGCCTTTTCTCTGTCTTGGTCACACAGACCAATCCCACCGCAACACTTTTGACGTCACCAGCGCTCCGGCTTCTGCAGCGCCGACTGACCCCTCCTTTACAGGGTTTTTTCAAGAAGCCGTATTTACAAGATATTTTATAGAATTCGGTTAGTAACTTACACAAAACAACTCTATTCGTCTGTTTCGCTAAACAAAAGTGATAGTTTTCACAATCACACAAGTATTCTGTATTTCCAGTAGACAGCGCTTACCTCTTCTCTACCACAGAATTTTACATTCGCCGATAAAGCAGCGCTTACCTCTACCTTTACCCTTCTCACAAGCTCGGGTTAAGCTCTATTACTCTCCCAGCAGTAAGTTTTAAACCAGGATACGCAATGATCCCTATACTTGAAGGCTAAGATTTTATAGACTGTCATCGCTATACATTTATTCTAGCACACGTAGTGTCCCTTAACAGTGATACCACCGCAGTATACGACGATACTACTTCTTTGAAACAGACTATGCGATGTGCGACTTTATTGCCCCACTTCCTCTGCCTGCAGACAGAGTGACCAGCTTCACGCAATATTCTGAAGCCTTTTCAGGACTACATATAACGTAATGGAAACTCAACAGATGTTAGTCATAATCCTATATACAAAAACTCTAATATAGCACTTTGTACATAATCCTAGCTCATTTCTATAGCAACCACTACTCTGCTACCAAGCTTATAACTGATGCAGCGCTACTCCAAAAATAATTTCTGAAACCATATCACTTATCCCTGAAACACCAGAACATACATTCACTCACCACTGGGGCCCATATCACTGTGAGTTTCGTACATACAGTTTCTATCTCACTCTTGGGATCAGTGAATCTCAATGGAGAGCTGCTGTATCATAGCAAAATGTCTAAATTAACTAAACGTTTATATTATATACATCTGCAGTTTTTGAAAGTTTACCATGGTTTTATCATCAGAAAATATACATTTAGACATATCGCCATAAGGGTCGATGAGTCTGCTAGTAAGAAAATTAGGCGTAGGAAAACTCGAGACCAGCTTTAATTTCCCATTTATCTAATTTTATTAGCGCAATTTAACATGTTTCTTTTCTTTATTTATTCATTTTAATCTTTTAATGGCATTTAAAATGAAAGTTTTTAGTTCAAACAGTTAATTTCATTTATTTTTAGAAAATTTCAGAAAATAACGATAGCAATTTTAGGTTCATAACGCAAATATTAGCAAAAGACAGATAGTTCCCAAAGTACATTCTCCTAACTCCCTAACTAAAATCCCTCACTAAAGTGCCATTCCTGCAAAGAAAATCATAAGTCGAGAAGAAGGAAACTTACATCACAGGAACATCAGTAATCAGGCAGCATCTCTGGAGGAAATTAAGAAGACTTTTTTTACTCTGTAAAATCAGCTCTTTTTAAACCTTTTTCACTAGCTCTATCTATCTAAAAGAGTAACATTTAAAGAAAAGTCGAGTCCTCATTGGTCAGTTCAGGGGTGGATGAGCATAATCTCATCTCCACATTATACAATTTCTTCCTGTCAGGGTTATTTTTAATGCCCCTATTGTTTCTCCAAGTCCGGCCCAGTCGAGTTTCCTTAACTCGCAACTTCAATTAATATTCTCACGTTCAGAACCATTGCTCTCATCATTTGGCAGCCATCTAGACTTCCAGGCCACGGCGGCCTTGAACAGCCTTCCGCACAGGCCCAAACAGCTCGCATTCATTCTCATCTCTTCGGCTGCGCATGCGTTCTGTCTTTGGTTGTCACAGTAAACTAGTGACTCCATTTTGTCACAGGCCTCTCGAGTCAGAATAGGAACTATCATAGAAACAAACACAAATAAACATTTAATTTTGAAAAATAGCCTTTCTGTTTACCTCCCCCTCACTAAGGTTTTCCCTATTAGTAGTTACCTAGCAGATAAGCGACACTTATGCGTAATATACTCACTTTAGGTCCCGTTTCTGGCCACAAATACATAAACAAAAGCACATTTATGCTTCATTCCATTATATCAATGCGGCATTTTAGTACAGGACACGACAAAATTACATCGTTAATTATAATTGCAACATAAGCAGAGATTAGTTTCCCACGTGTGTATATGTCCAAGTTTTTATTTTAGGTTGGTTATTCTCATGCACCACTCTATTAATTCAGATTACATGTTATCGAAGTGTGACTTCACAAGGGGTATACACAATTTTATTTCTCCACCTTGCTCCATCAACACCACACTAAAAAACGATTGACACACATTTTGGTGGATTTTTTTGTTTTTATGCCGCCTTCCTCAGGACCAGTGATATTAAAATGATTTCCTCTACTGCTAGAAGAGGCCGCTTGCAATATATGGAATATAACATATTCAATTTCAATATTTTTCTTGGATCATTGGCTGCATAGCGTTTTCAAAATTGATTCAACCACATCTTAGGACTTTAATCTCTCCAGAGTTCAGGGCAGAGCTTAATTTGAGTTGGTGGTATCAGGTGCTTGGTACCATCACTTAATTGTCAACACTGGTGCTTGTGACAGTCTGCCCCAAGGTGGTGCTGTCTGGCTAATTTAGAGATGACCACAATAACAGTTCATTATGTATTCAGTATATGTGAAAAATGACTATGACCTGCACCCAAGCCATCCTTATATATTTGGGGTTCTGAAATAGTCTGAATTGTCACACTTGTAAGAAGGTGATGGTTAGAAGTTGTGTTGTTACTATCACTGGCAGCGCTGGTGGTGCTAATGTGTGGTGCAAGCTGCAATGGCCTCTTGGCGATAGCCTGGCACGTTTTTTCTACAAATTAAGCACCGGTCCAGGGAATTTTAAAATACCTCAATATTCCAGTGTGCTTAAAAAGTTTGATCCATGCCCATTGTCCATATTGACCCATCACCATAAATTAGTCCAAAATATACATGCTAGTGCTCAATTATAATCTTTATGAAATTGTGTATAGTTTGGCATTCACCTATCAACATACATGTGACTGTCCGCAGTCTATTAAAAGGCGCATTCATACACATATGTGAGTAGCAAATAGAGCAACCCATGTTATCTCTTTATATATCATGCCACAAAGATGTCATGCATATAGCTCTTATTGTTCTGACCATGTTGTTATTCAAACTGACCTAGACGTAAAAAAATATTACATAGTTTGTCAACCTCTCTGCCTTCTTACTCACTGTATAAACGGTTCTAACGCCTATGTTTATAGATCATACCTCAGTGGTTTGTAGTTGCCTTAAATACCGCCTTCATACATCCAACGTTTCAATTCTGGAGGAATATTGGCTATGGCTGGTTCTATCTGGTATACCTTGCCTCAAAACTTTAAGGCTAGTGGTAGCAATATGCCGCCATCTTAAAAGACCTGCCCGAGGACCAACATGATCAGCCAGAGAATGTATTTGTACCATACCATATTGATATGTTCATACATAGGAGCTGATATTGATCTACTTGTGACAATTGTGAAGCATACACATACATATACAGGTTATGAATTGAGACTTGAAATGTATATGTGATACACAATGGACAAATAAAGGACTATAATTTAATGATATATATTTGTTGGATCAATAGTGGATGGTTTTCCATTGAAAAGAGGTACAGATTAAGTGGGAAGCTTTTTGTGATATTTATGTTTGTATAACTCTTCTCCTGTATAAGATGTTTATGAATTTATATTTCATTATGCAATCAAAGTGCAGAATATATTTTCATACTCAATTTCACACTTGTAAATATATGTAGTTTTAATGTTTTTGAAACAAATTTTCTATGATGTGTAGAAGTGCTTTTTAATGATGCATGTTAAATAGGTCAAAGTTATAGTGCAAATATATTCTAGCCCAAGATGAAAGTCATCTTTGTCACTCACCCTGCTTTTCCCTGTCCACCTTCTGTGCTTGCAAAATCTACAGCACAGAGCCAAGCTGAGTCGTAATGGTTTATTTCCACTGTTATTGTGCTGTTCCGCTATCGCTTGAAACATTTACGAAGTCCTTCCGTTGGTTCACTGTGCTCTATTCTTTCACATAACACGTTACTGCGAATGTATCTTGTTCTCTTTTAGCATCTACAAACGACATTAGCATATAGGGTGTTGAGTAAATATCCATTCAATTGGTTAGTGCTCCGGTATTATGCAGGTAAGTGCGGTGGGCGGGGCGGGGATGGGGGATGGAAGCGACAAACGTCGGATTAGTGAAAATTAAATAAATAGATAAATAAATAAAACCGCTTACCTTGCGCTCGCCGCATCGCCGACTCTGGCTCGGGAAGAGATGATCAGCAGGCCTTTTCTAGCAAGGTCACTGCTGAATTTCTAAAGAAGCACTTTCTCCATGCTCCACACTTCAGTGGCTGAGGCTCATCCTGGTTCTCAGGAACTCAAGAAATTCCCTTTCACTAGGATGTACCACAACCTCCATCTTGTGTCAGGCTTTTACCAGAGGTATCCAAAACTGATCGCACTGGTCTCTTCAATCATTCACTCACCAGAACCATGAAGTCCTCCTAAAACCACACATACAGCACACGTGCACACATACAGATGTCAGCACAGGATCTGAACATTAATTTCAAGGCAAACTTTACTCGAGTGTGGCCTGTAAAAATGTGATTCATACCTAAACTGAAAATGATCTGTTTATACCGATCAATCACCAAAATGGTGCACTTCCACCACCGCTTAATGTACATGTCAAGGACATAGACAGTAGTTCCATGTCAACTATCGAATATGCAGGATCTGTCCATCCAGATCTCAGAGCAGGCCCTGGATCTAATAGTCAGTTACATGGCCCAGGCCTCAATGCAGGGCGATTACTCTGTGTGCTGGACCCTTAATATCAAGATATGGGAAAATGTACAGCGGGGTCACTCATCCCATGGGTACACATCTGTGTTACCATGCAAGAGATATTTTTACCCGGGAAACATCCTTTACAACGCAACCATTACATCGCACTACACTCACAACGCAGTCATTACATTGCATGATACTACATCGCAGGTCACTACAACGCAGGCATTACAACACATACCATTACAATGCATAGTACCCCTACATTATCCAAAACTTACCCTACTGTTGCACACCCTGGAGTTAGAATAGTAATTTTTACCCCTACACTATCCAACACTTACCCTACTGTTGCACCCCCTAGAGTTAGAATAGTCATTTTAACCCCTACACTATCCAACACTTACCCTACTGTTGCACCCCCTGGAGTTAGAATAGTAATTTTTACCCTTACACTATCCAACACTTACCCTACTGTTGCACCCCCTAGAGTTAAAATAGTCATTTTAACCCCTACACTATCCAACACTTACCCTACTGTTGCACCCCCTGGAGTTAGAATAGTCATTTTTACCCCTACACTATCCAACACTTCCCCTACTCTTGCATCCCCTGGAGTTAGAATAGAATTTTTACCCCCATACTATCCAATACTTACCTTAAATGCAATGTAATGGTATGCGTTGTAATGGAATGCGTTGTAAAGGTATAATGCGATGTAATGGAATGCGTTGTAAAGGTAGTTTCTAGAAATGCGATGTAGTGTCATGCAATGTAATGGAGTGCGCTGTAAAGGATGTTGCGATGTAAAAACTGCGTTGTAAAGGCATGCGTTGTAAATGTATGCTTTGTAACGTCATACATTCTTTTACCCAACAGCCATAAGTACGCCATCATAAAATAAAGCAAGGGGGAACTTCTCTTTGCAGAGCAGAAGAGGCAAGGAGCATAGTTTTAAATGTGTAGGCTTCTCTCTTCATACATCCAGAATGGAGTTGACAGCTCTCAGTGTGGGTCAATGATGCACTTTGGTTTCTCCTGCCTTCTGGTGTTTGGGTGGTGCAGGATAGATTGATCTGACTAAACTAAGGCTGGACCATTCTCACATCCCATAAAGAGGCAATATCTGAAGTCTAAACAATATGGGTACCCTTTAGTACTGGAAGTGCTACAAGTGATTAAGTGGGACTGGAAAGCAGTTGACAAGCTAGTCCCTGCCCTAGTTCAAGGCACAGCTGTACTTCTTTACGGCACTGACAATTCATATCCTGAATCAGTGCTTGTTGACTCATTAGTTGGCACCCCCTGCGTTCACCTATCCATTATTTCATAGGACTCATATATACGAGGGATCCCATTGATAAAAGAGTGAATTCCACATTGTGGAAATATTATGTATATATGCAATACCTAGCAGTATTGCTGCCTCGTGTCCAGACCATTTCAAGCCAAGTAAGGAAAAATCAAGGTGCTCCACTCTCGTGAGATGCTGGAGAGATAGGTGTGTGTACTCCTGCCAGAAAGTGGTGGATATGAAGATGCACTTTTAGAAAATCATGTTGTTTGAAGGCAAGACTATAGCATTTTCAAGGAGGTACCCTAGGGAGGCTCTATATTAAGAGATTGATTCTTCAATACGCAGGTGGTAAACTGGCCCTAATTTGGCATTAAGGACCAATGCCTATGTGGCTTCCCACATCTAATTCACATTCAAAGCTTTTTCAGTTTTGTGGTAGGTAGTATCAGAAGCTTCTGAGTGCTTAGTTCTTTTGGAAGGATTGTGTGGCATGTATAAATCCCATTACACTTAGGAGTCCACAGAGTATAACCCTCTATTCTGTCAACAGTAGCTTCCATTGGAGTACCACATCAGGATTACCTTACAGTGTGCATTGAATGTGGATTAAAACTGCAACTCAGAAAACCCTGAAAATACCAATCTATGCGGGCATACTCTGTAGAGAGCAGCTGCCATGAAAAGTGAAAAAAAAACATTAGTCTCGGTTTCGAGGAGATTACTAATAATGTTGATCCTCTGCTAAGCCAGTGTGTCTTTTCATCAGGCATATAGTTGTCAATCCTCAGCCAAATATGCACTTTGAGACAAAAAGCCCAAGAGCAGACCTTTCAGTCCTATGCAAAATCTTGCTCTCCTTCACTTCAAAATAATTAGTGGCCCTGGCTGGGCTAAAGGTGGCCAGAGCTTCTGGTCCGAAGTCTCTGAGAGGTTTTCGAAAATATGTTTTTGACCTCTATCAAAGTCAGACAAAAAGGTGGCCTTGTCCATCGTCACTGAACGGCTAGGTGTCCGTAATCAGTGCTTATCCAGAGGTGATCACATGCTCACTCAACTGTCCAGAGGGTACTCCAGTCTGAAGGCCTATGAAGAACAATGGGATAGAAATTCCCCAGTGTTTTTCATGCTATTTCAGAAATTGCATGATGCTATGAGCTTCCTTCCCCTCTCCTGTGGTTTCCAAATACCAACGGTAGATACATAAGAGATAGGTCCTTGAACTTGGGAAATCTGACTGTATGACGGGTATGCACATTCCGGTTGGAGGGTGAATTTCTCTGTTCTGCCATGTTTGGGAGAAGACAGAATCAGATCACTGGTTACTGCAAGTGGTGAAGGAGGGCTTCTGGATTGGTTTTGTGACTTCTCCACCAGATGTTTTCCAGGCGAATCCATGCCCGGTAAATGAAGTAACAAGGCAAGTTTTCCAAGAAAAGATTCAAAAGCTCCTGGAAAAAGGATAGGGCGGTCGACGGGGAACCGGTTTCGAGTCTGGTCAGGGACGATCAACATTCTGTGATTCTGGGCAAATCACTTACTCTTCCCGTGCCTAACAAAATTTTTTTTTATGTGTCCCTCTGTAAGGTAACTGGTGCTCATGTAAAGCACACTGATACCTCCGGGTCTAGTTCAGCTATATAAAACTCCAGACAAAAAATACCCTATGTGAAATGCAAAATGATTGCATTGCAAAACATTCTCCCCTTTATCAACCAGGAGGATTTTCTAGCATTGTTGGGCTTACATGATGCTTATCTGCATGTCACAATTATTCAGTTTGCAGAGATTTCTCCGGTTTTGTCTGCAGGGTCAGCATCTCCAGTTCAAGGTATTGCCACTTGGATTAGGCTCTTCACCAAGGGTTTTTACTAAGGTGTTGGATCCCCCAATAGGGATCATGCAAGTGGAGGGGATTCAGGTTTTTCCTTTTCTGTATGAGTCACTGATTTCTGCTGCTTATTTTCCTGTGTTGGGGCGTCAGATCAAGGAGGTGTGCAAAGTGTAGCAGAATCATGGATTCCTAGGGAGTCAAAAAAGTTGTGTCTCATCCAACAGAAGACGTGGCTTTCATCGGTGCACATTTCAAGATATTGCTGGGGAAAGTGTTCCTGCCAGTGGAACTGAGGCAGTCTTTGGTGGTGGAAATCTGAAGATTATTGGAACAGCAATGTCCCCCAGAAAGTCAACGGTTACTTCTCCAAGGTCTGATGTCAGCTTCCCTTTTGTTTCTTCCACAGGCGCGCCTGCATAGGTACTCTATAATAATCATTTACTGTCCTACTGGTTGCTGAGTTCTCATTAAGAACAAGGCAAACACAAGGAGATGATGGGCGGCGCACTGAAACTTTTTAGACACTCACCCCCAGTCACAGATCTGGGTTTAATCCATCATCATTCTTTAGCTCACTTCGCCACCCCAGGTCAGACACAGCTATATGCACATTTTGACTCTGTGCCTCTTGGGAACAGTCCAGCCCAACTGTCAAGCCAGGTCTTCCTTTCTTATACACATGGGATTACGATGACAGCACAATTGAGGGACGGTTTGAGCTGGTGGGTGAACAAGGAAAATCTGGAAAAAGCCCCTGGGAGGTGGACTAACATGAAAAGCAAAAAAAACAGAAGGAAAAAAAAAGGAAAAGTCATATGGGGAAACTACAGAGAGAGCGGCAAATATGAAAAGTGAGCAAGAGATCGAAAGGAAAAACAGTACATTTGAGAGACAAGGATAGGTAGCGAGAAAGAGGAAAGAACCAGAGAAGAAAGGAATTAAACGTTAAAGGAATAAGGAAGAAAAGGTTAACGGTAGCAAGGAAGGATAAAAGAAGGGGTTAGAGAATGAATCGATGTAAGGGGGAAGGACTCATAGAATAGTGAAAGGATGGATTCATGGAGGTATTGAGGGGTAATTGCAAGAAAGGATGTATGTATTTACATAGGGTGAAACTATGGATGGATGATGGTTGGGTAGATGGAAAGGTGAAATGGTGGACAAATGAATGGATGAATAGATAGAAGGCAGGATGATGGACAGATGGGTGGAAGAACGAAGGAGGAGTGAAAGCAACAGGTTAAGTCACTTCACATGCTTGGTGTGATTAGCGGTATGAATCATCTGGGGTCATTTCGATTTCCTGGCTGCTACTTTGCATGGAGTAATTTTGTAACCCATAGCTGTGTTGGCATGCTTACTAGTAACCAACTGGTATGTGTGTGACGGGCTGTCTTCCGCTTCCGAGTTTTGACTGCCTCTGTGGACAGTTAAGCAGAGCCTAGGGCCTCTGTTGACATCTGGTGGTCATTTTGTTAACCCCTTGCGTGCTCATGATGGAACCACACCGTCATGAGCCACGGGCGGCGTGTGCTCATGACGGCGTGGTTCCGTCATGCGGCTGCCGGTCCTCCCACGTGGCATTTATTCCATGCCTGTGCGGGTGAATTAATGAGCGGGCGGGGCTGTGACGGAACCACGCCATCATCAGCACACGCCGCACGTGCCTCATGGCGGCTTGGTTCCGTCATGAGCACAGCAGTGCCGTGCTCACCCCCCACCCCCCGCGCCGCAGCGAAATTCGCGCCGCGGTGAAGGGGTTAATTGAAGCCATATATTTTTCCCCCTTCACGTCATAACGTATTGTTATTCTGGCCCGTCACCGCGCCAGGGCCACATTGAGTCATAATTAAACCACATCTAGTCCCAGCAGCGGCTGAAATTGTGCTTTGTCTCCAAATCTTAAACGATAATGGAAAGAAAAGAAAATGGTAATTTGGAGTGATGGAAATCTTTTACACATTTTGGCTACAAGCATTTTAAATATTAGTTAAAATGTCCTAAAACAATAAAAATAGTGTTTCTTTGAAACACAAATCCATAGCCAGTTACTAAACGGTTTAAATGGGAAGATAAACAAATTAATCACCAAATAAACGGTAAACAATTGTTCTGCAGAGATATTCAGTACACAAAGATCATTCCTGAATGCCAGCGGAGTCAGGATCTGACTTTTATTTTTAGTCCCATATTTATGGAGCCCCATATGATTCCCTAAGAAGGCAGGGCAGATTTCGAGGCAGTGTGCCCTATTGTTGACAGGCCAAAACAACTAAACAGGGTCCTGACTCCTAACTCAGCAAGGCTGAGCCCAAATTAACTAGAAAAACAACACGAGAGCCAATGCTGAGACAAAGTTAGCCCACAAAACTGGGGGGAACAATAGGGGTTTGAAAAAAGCAATACCACCTGCTTGATTTCTTTAGCAATATATCAAGATTTATTCTCTTTCAAATTATTTTTTGCTTTGTTTTTTATGAGTGCAAGGAGAAGCAAACAGTTTCATATATACAGTAAATACAAAACATGAATATTTCAGACATTCAATCAATCATGGCCGTCCAGTCATACACAAACATTCATACATAAAACACCGTAATCAGTGAACAAAAAGAAACAAGAAAATCCAAATGGAACCACGTATTGGTCAAACATAAATTGGAGAGAATCCCTTGGGATAATGCAGTTTTTACAGTCCTTTAAGTATATTTACACGGGGAGAGTCATTCTCACAACAAACTTAAAGATGTTCTATCTTTAAAACAGCAAATAAGGACCAAATACGGGGGTAGAGTGGTCGACGCGTTTCGAACCCCACTTGTTAGGGGGGTTCTCCTCAGGACCAAATGGTTCTGCAAAAATAAAAAGAAACGAACTTAGGGGGGAGTGTTCAGACACGATTAAGAATGAGAGACTCAAAGACCCAGTGGGAACCACATCCTACCTTAGCCAATGGACCAAAGAGTCATCAATATTCAAAAAGCGGCAGATCAAGATGGTAAAAAGTAGAATGCTGACAGTGGCTAGAATCAAAAAGAAATACGTGTGCGGTTTTAATATCAAGCATTCACTATGACTCATTCAAACTTTGTTTCCCTGAGCGGGGTTCTTACCTGCGCTTCATCCGGCTTAAAGCTTGCCGGAGGGTCCCTGCTTGTCCTTCGTTCTGGGGGACGGTGTACAATTTTCTGAAAAAAGAACGAAGGGGGGCATAAGTCTAAGTGGTGAATTACACTTGCGGGGTTATCTAGCTGTGACGTGAGTCTGGGGACGTACCGATGGAGAACAGGCGTCTGTCCTTGTTTCCAAAATGCGAGTGGCGGAGAAAACGCTGCCGGTTGGAAGGGCAACTTCCTATTAAATAGCCCCATGGCAGTATGGGACTTGTAGTTTTTAGATTCCGCCAGGGACTACAAATTTGAAGGATACCTGAAGGTATCTGCACTGAGCCGAAATTTGGCAAATAGATTTAGCTGGAATTTCTGTAAATTTCAGCAATCTCATTAAGGCCTTTGGACGCTGTGTTAAATTTCATGATGAGCAAAGCCTCACGTTGGGACAATCTCGCGTCCACGTCTCCTCCTCTCGGATCCTTCTCGATTTTTGAGAGTACTGTCCATTTCAGGTCAGATTGCTCATGTTTCATCCTGGACCAATGGTTGACCAGTGGGGCATTTTCAACCCCTTTCCTGATCCTAGATTTGTGCTGGGTGATCCTGTGTCGGACTTCCTGTGTAGTTTTACCAATATACACCAAAGGGCACACAATGGCATAAACTACATTTTTGCTTTTGCAATTTGTAAACGTTTCATGTTTCCAATAGATGTTATTAATACTGAAAACAGATTCTTCAATAGTTTCATTGCAACAAGTGCAAGTTCCGCACTTGTGGTGGCCCTTGGTTGGTGGGAGTCCGAATAGGCTTTGCAAAGTTGGTGCCTTAGTTGTAGGGAGGGCAGCTCTGATTACATGATTGGCTATGCTCTTTTCTTTTTTGTAAGCAAACAGAGGGGGGGACGCGAAGTCCTCATGGAGATCTTTGAGTAAATGCCAATTGGAAAGGATCAGTTTTTTGTATGGATTAGCTGCTGGGCAGAATGTGGTGACGCATACAAGTCTTTTGAGATCTTTTTTGACTTTCTTTTCCAATAGGGTTTCTCTAGGAGTCCACCAGGCTCTTTTAAGGGAGTTCCTTAAAAGTTTTTTGGGGTAACCCCTTTGCATGAGACGTTCTTTCAGCTCGCCAGCATGTTTGAAGTATTCTTCCTTATTTGAACAGTTTTGTGGGCTAACTTTGTCTCAGCATTGGCTCTCGTGTTGTTTTTCTATTGTTGACAGGGGCAGCTCAGGCTGCCATGTTGAGGCAATTGACAAAACGGAGAACATGTTTTGTCTTCGAGTTTCAGAAATTACGAAACCTCAGAACTGCTGCAAGGTCTATGTTTAGCACTATAGAGGTGAAAGTTTGGTTCTTAACTTCTAACTGCAACAGTGGTACGCCGTCTCTAAGATCAGCTGTCATTCTTTTTTAGGTCGAGCCTGGGCAGCGCATGTGCTGCTCTGCAAGCCATGCAGTGAAGTATGGAGTACGGACTTGAAGCCCCGCCTACTCTCTGTCCATATTTATCATTGTCTTGTGTCATTGTCCTTCATAAATATTGGCTTATGATTCGTTAGTAGGCTTGTTAGTCCCTCCTTAGTACCGCCTTGTCCTGATTTGTATCTCCCATGAGGACTGGCCCTTTTACCTTGGTCGCTACACGGTATGTCTTATTTAGTCTTTAAGCACCATTTTCTTTAATTGTTTCTCCTGCTGGAGGCACAACATGCTTTCCTGCAACATTCAGCGTGCCAAATGCGCTTTCACAGGACCCTTTTACAAAAAAGCCTTTGTTTGTCAACTTGACAAACAAATGCTTTTTTTGGTAAGACTCGTTGCCTCCCCTCACTCACCCCTTAGATGCAATTGCATCAGAGAAGCCAGCGTGTGAGCAGCGTTTTGAATGGGCTCCGATCTCGCCCCAGAGAGGCCAAAGAGTGAATGTGTCGAGCTCCCGGTAAAATAATTGGGGGGATGCCGTCCACTCACCTGGTACCCCGACTCAAGCCCTGCCCTAATGACTGTACCATGTGGGTTCTGTGCTTACAAGCTCAGTACACAAGTAGAAAGCATGGGAACAAGGTAGAAGAAGACATTTGCCTCCAGGCTAATTTAGAAATAACACACGTCAGTGAAAAAGCTGAAAGCTCAAAAGCAGCACACACTAAATAAGTGCATTCATGCTAACACATCCGGTTTTTGAAGCCAAAAATGCCTTTATTTTAGCTTTCTTACGTTTGAAATTGCATATGCTTCAATAGAAGTCAATGGGGATCTGGGCCGGCCTTGGGCATGGGCGAGCTGGGCCCAGGCCCGGGGCGCCAAATATTCAGTGGTGTTCCCTCCGTGGGAGTGAAGGAGCGTCCCCCGCACTGCTGCGCAGAACTTGTGAAAAATAAAATGGTAATAAAATGATTTTATTACCAAAAATAAAATGGTAATAAAATGATTTTATTACCATTTTATTTTCTGCTCTTTGCCAGCAAACAGTGCGAGGGTCTGGCGGGGCTAGTGTGTCACTGCTGCCGATGATTAGCAGCAATGAGGACTGGCCACTTAAGTTTGAAGTGCGCATGTTGGTTTGGACAGCTACCTTGCTACGGCCAAACTGACATGCGCAATTCAAACCTTTCCAACAGTCGGGTTGGAGAGCAAGCACAGACCTACAGTACCTTTAGGAGTGTAGATCGTCCTCGCTCCAGCCAATCAAAATGCTTCACTCATGTTGCTTAACAGCTTGAGAACAGCGTCTTGACTGGATGAGAGAGTCGGCCTCACGCTTCAAGGAGGTGCTGCGGAACAATGAAGACATGCTGCAGAACATTAAGCGACAGGCTAAGGTTTTTTTCATGTGTATATTTATATTATGTTGTATTGTGTATATATTATGTGTATATTTTTTTGTGTCTCTCCAATGTGATTTGCCACCAACCGCCACTGCAAATATTCCGAGACTTAATCTCATGCAAACAGCAGCTCGTCCATCTCACTTGGTCTCATCAATCGGGTCCTGTTAAAGACTTTGTAATCTGTCCTTAATTTACCTCAGTGTAATTGTTACAACCCCATCAACCCCCTGCCCTCCCATCTTCCTCACACCTCCAACCGTCAAACCACAACGTCCACTGGCCCCACAAGAAACACCAAATGTTCTTGCTGCCCTTGGCGCTGTCCCGGTCAATCCGATTTAGGGCCGGCCCTGATGGGGATAATACCTTCCCCGGATTTCTTTTTCCAAAATCTCCCACTTTCCTGTTCTAAAACGTTGGCATGTATAAGTGCTCTTCTAATAAAAGCAACGTCCTCGTGCACACATCACTAGGGATAATCTGCGTTATGTCTCATTCCCGTTGCCAAGGTGAATGCACATGCTAGTTAGTTATTTTTAAACAGAAGCACATGATTTCTAAAGCAAGTATATATCAAAACGATGGGGGACTTTACAGTCTGTATATAGAATTTCCTATTGGTACAAGCAGGATTACCATTAAGTAGGGAGAGCGCCAAGACGCCTTCGGGCAATCGCGCGCTTTATAAGTGGATAAATCAAATCAAAATCAAATCAGAACGTTAATGGCACAAGATTTTGGGCTGGACCAACATTACCCTCCAGTAGTAATAAATAGATTGCAGAGTCTATCGCGCAGCATTTTGTGCTAAACACTACAGAGGCATGTCAGACTTGATCTGCGTTGTTGTAGTAATACAAATGGCGAAAAACAAAGATATTTTAATGAGCCTTTCCACCACACAAGTCTGTATCCATATCCAGTGTAAATTAAAATGGGGTAATACTGCTGAATATCGACACCCAGAATTTTTACCGACAAGAATATTGTGGACAATATATCGAGGAACAAAATATTGAAAGGTAAGTGCATACAGGTTTACTATTCCTAACTACACATCTACATAACTTGAAGATATACATATAGCCACGGTACATATATTTGACGAAGGTACATATATGTGGAGTAGGGTATAGAAAATCTAAATTTACTTATCTGCCTATTTCAGTTTTGAGATTTGTCTCTCAATATTCTGGTTTCAATATACTATGTGCCCAACATAAAATGGAAAGGATAATCTTTTCCTGACACTATGGCGGGGAGATACTTTGCGGGACTCATAACATTCTTTGGAATAATGTCTGTTAGGGCTGATTCTCGCTGATTCTCCTGGCTGAATTTAGTAACATTACATGTTGGATGCTGCTAACTTCTCCAGTGCTCTAAAAGAGGGAGGTCTTAACGGATAAGCCTTTCGCAAAACCCTTTATGTGAATAAGATAGAGAATGTGCCCTATCGGACTATACCATGGTCCTTTTGACTGTAGGAAGTAGCTATCACTTGTGATAGTTGTCACTAATGATCCAGGAGCCTAGAGGATAAGCAATGTCTAAATAGAACATCTCATTTTATCATCTCTTCAGTGATACCTATGGTTGAACAGTCAAGGCTGAGCTGAGAAAAGGTGATGTGAAGGACCAAAGTTCATACAGATGGTTATTTATTTTTGGATTTACTGCAGCACTCTTAATCAAAGCGCTTTACAAAGTTATAGTTATGGTGGACTAAATTATGAAATCTTTACAAGAGAGTGCTAGATCCAATAGAGCAGTCAAGGTGGAAAGAAGGAAAACGTGAGAGAAGCGTCATGTTGATAGAAACATGGAGCAGTCACATAGGAAACAAAAATATTTCTAAAATATTAAGCCCACTTCTGAGTCTTCCATGTGGAGACGGGCGACCCAGCTAACCCACGACCACCACAAACCATGGCGTATGAAATGTACGAGCCAGAAGCCAAAGGTTTAGTCCATCCAAGTACTGCTCCAGGATGCCACATAGTGATAAAAAGTGGCAAAAGGGTACATTGCTGTGATCATGGTCCAAACATCCCTCTGGCCTCCAGATGACACAAGTTCCAGATGGTACAATCTCCCGGAACCAGATGTCACAAACAAAGGGATCCTCCTGGCCTCTGTCCTCTTCTCACGGGATTACTTAGTCAGAGGTGTTCCTTTACAAATATCACTTTAAAGTACATTAGACTAATAGTACATCTTGCTTTGGGCACTAAAAATAACAAGTATTGGCAAAGCCAACAAGTCTTGCATTTGAACGCTTTTGGATTTGATCATTATTAGTAGCCGTACTGTACAGCTCTATGACCAAAATTATTATTTTTTTTTAAATGGCTGTAATGCAGACAGAGGTAATGTATTTTTTTTTATTTAAAAAGGCGCATTAGTGCTGGCAGCATCTTAGCGCTCCTTTAAAAAAAATTATCTTTAGTCGTGTGCTCCCCTAGCCTGTGTTGCCCACAAACATCTTTCTCGCTTACCCTCTCTTCCTTCATTTTGTCTCTTCTCCTAACCCATCTCTTGTTTTTTTTTCAACAAACGGGGGAGTAGGTTGAGGGATGAGGCAACACAGAGCGAGGGAAGAGGGTGAGAGAGGACACAGGTGAGGACACAGAAAATGGGGGATGGGTGGGAAGGGCTGGGGCGAGCACATGAACAACGTATGGTGGGCTGAAAGGTCTAGGGCAAGCGCACAGACAATGGAGGGTCAGAGGAAAGGGCAAGCATATGGACAACAGATGGGCATCTGGCAATGGACAATGGAAGGTGGGCTGAGGGAAACATGGTCTACGCAGATTGGGCGGGAGGGGAATGAGGTAGAAATATAGAGGAGGAAGTACACAAGGGAGACAGCTGGAAAACACACACCCTATGGTAGAGTGCTACACAAGTAAAAAGTAGGACTTGAAAAAGTGAGCACTGGAAGGGCACAGTAATGCAGCCATGATCCAGGGGAGGTACAAACACAGGTAGAAGCTACTACAAGCAGGCAAATTAGAGAGACAATGAAACCAATCAATGGTAAGCAATGGGCGGCCTCTAAGCCCACTGTAAAGTAACAAAAGTTCTTGCAAAAGTGAGTCCATGTGCTGTCTAAAGCAAGACCTAAAAGAAGGAATGGTCCTAGCCTAAAATGTTGAAACATGCAATCCCCAAATTGTTGCAGGGATTCTGCTCAGGAACAGAACTATGCTTGGGACTATAGGATATCAGTGTGTAGGTACTGAGTCACCATACCACCTTAGTACCTAGGAGCCCCAGTCTGACTAGCTTTAGTGCCTCACTTACCTTCCTAACCTTACCAGAGAAACAAGTGAATTGGCACCTTAGAACACAACACTCTCGACCCTCTCAGGGATCGCAATAACAGGACACACCCTTTCACTCTTTCACGCGTAATCGTTCACAATAAAATAAAGGAAAGACACGAAGGAAGCTTAGAATATTTTTTCAAACTATCATGTCCTAAAATGCAGTATTCGTGCCGCAATTAGAAAACAAATGCATATCACAAATGCTGTTCCAATGGCTAATGATCCATGTACTATAAGCAGCCCTGTCATGGTATAAGACAAAGTAGCCTACCCGCCCCTTTTCTACTGAAGCTAAATTGTATATATCAAAGATCTCTGGGATTAGTAGTGGACCCTGTACATTAGCATACACAGATGGACGCTCTACATCTCAACTGCCGCAGTGATCTTGTCTCAGAACTCTCTCTCCATGAGTCTTCTTTTACTCTCTTGCATGCGGTTATATGACAAGACATGTTTGCTCATAACCAGCAGCTGGATTCTCATGTTATGTCTAGGTGCTAGTGCCTGACCAGAGGGAATACTGAGGGGCATTGTTGTTTAACCTTGTCTAGGGTGTTCAGACTAAGGCTCAGGAAAAGAACAGAATGCGAAAACATATGCCGGTTCCATGTGAAAGTACAGTGTGGCACAAAGCAAGTTTGTTTATATAGTAACATGCGCAAATGAAAATGTGGCCTACAATGTGCACAATTCAGCTTATATAGGGAAAACTACAATGAGCCATGCAGGAAACACAAAAGCAGGGCTGCTGCACCTATAGACATGAGTCGGCCAGTAGTAGCCAACCACATAATGATAATCCTATGGTTTGTATTCATAAGCTTGTCGGTTTCTTCAAAGTCATTAGGATGGCTCGACTGACCCCAGGGGTGCTGACTGGGTAAGGTGTGGGCTTCTCCTCATTATTTTTTGGTTGAGAGCTACCAACATGTTGGTGAACAGGCAGGTGCATCCAGTAATCTTGACTAATCTTGCCAGGAAGAGGGAAGATATCACTGGTCCATATTCTGGAAGTCTTGTCAGATCTTATTAGGTCTTCCAAATGGTTCAATCATTATTCAAGTTCGCAAGTGCCTCACTACTCAGGAACAGGTACAGTTTAACAGGCATTCTACAGCCTAGCAAAGGGCTCAGGTGGCAGAAATAGTGTACATTCAGCGAGCCAGCCCATGAAACTCCAGACCAAACAAGACAAGTCTCTGTATAGACAATAAGACTCTGGCCCTGGGTCACGAGTAAGGAGCTAGCTCCAGTGTCACTAACTTCACACATGAAAAACAAACAGCTGAAATGCTCCATTCCACAAACCCAGACTTGGATCTGGTTTGGACATTTCTTAGTTTCACTAAACAGATTAAACATTTCTGTCTTATAATTTTTACTAGATTTGCACTGAACAATTCCTATAAATTGTTCACTTCCTATGCCTGTACTGTTACCAATATACTTACAGATAGACCAGTTGCAGCTGGTGACCTTTAAAAGTGGTGAGGCGTAATCCTTGAATCAAATTCCAAAGAGCTTTTTCTTGAAGGGTTCTGTCACACTCATTCTCACTAATTCTGAATTACTCAGTCTTACTGAGAGTCAGTCTCACACACAGTAACACTCAGTTACACTCACTGTCATTCTCCCTCACTCACTCACATTCATTTTCACCCATATCAGTCCTTACTGTGACTCATTCACAGTCAGTCAAAATACTTTAATTCGATCACACAGATCAACAAAGTAAAATAATCTAAAAGAGCATGCACAATACAAAAAAAGTTTAAAAATAAAAAACAGACCAGCTGTTATAATAAAAAGAAGATGCAGTGTTCAGACAGAACAATCCATTGTGTGAGCTGAGCACATTTGCAATAAAAAGAGATTTTGAACAATTGGTTCCACTAAGCACATCCCTATGTTATTTTCTCATGGTATGAGTGTGAAGGCCATCCCACAGCTACCATATTTTATTGACACTTAGGGAGACTTATCCAGATTGCCATAAGAACTTTTGCCACACCAAAAACATGGAGCCGTTGTGTACTGGTGCTCAGAATTCGAAAAGCAACCTGGTGATTCCTAGTACCCAGATTCTTGCAAAGTGGAATAATCAATTTTTTCTGAAATCTACTGAACTGAGAGCAAAAGAGCAATATGCGTACCAATGATTCTCTTCCCCCACCACATGCACGGCATTGATCATCACCCTCTCTCTCTGCAGACCAATTAGAAGTAAAAGATTTAACCGGGCGAATACTATATCTGAACTGCAGATATAATGTGGGCGCCAAAGGTAGTTCAGTTTCGTCAATGATTACCTCGTAACTCATACTTGGTTTAAAATCAATAAAAGACAATGTAAGGCCACCTGTACTCTTGGCCGCCATATCCATGACTCCAGCCTCCCAATATAGATTTTTAAGCTTTGCTCTAGGCAGATGACACAATTGCCCAGGGGAAGACCAATAAATATTTAGGCTCAACCTCTGCAGGAGTGTTTTAATAGCATAGAACCAAGGAATTTTGCTATGCCTGGGTGAGCCATAAGATCTCTAACACCTTTTCGATAAGATTCTCATCCAGCGGTCGACCACAGACAATACCAAAATAATAACATTCAATTGTGTGCAGAATCTTCCTGTGAGCAAGATCTAGTTAAAGGGGTACAAGAGGCGTGCTTATTGGGAGGGAGAGCAGAGACCTCATGAACCTATGCTCAGCATTGGCAATGCTATTAGTGTTTGAAGAGCCCCATAATTCAGCACCGTACAACACAGACATAATAACTTTAACATTATAAATCTCCAGAGAAGGAGTCATCCGTCTAGAGAAAGTTTTACTGTGAACCTTCACCAGGTTTATAGACCATTGGATGAGCATCAAGTTGGCCTTCAGTCTGAGGGGCCCAACTAATATTGGATGTCACGCATATACCAGGTAGGTAATTAAAGGTGGACACACCATCAATACGCGTATTTCCCACTAGAGCCTGTCTACTACAGCGGAAGTCCCTCGTCCTGGAGAAAAACATACATTTTTTTTGGTGCCATTTAGCTCAAGGCCCCTCTCAGCACAGAATAGGGAGAAATGGTCCAGGAGCAATTGATGTCTCTGGGGTGTCCTAGAAATCAATAAAGTATCATCGGCGAAGAGAAGGGTCGCGACCCTCCTGCCCCTAAGACCCAGTGCATCACACCCCTCTTTACTAAGATGGTCAATCACCCAGTTGATGAACAGGGAGAAAAGGGTGGGGGCTAAAACACAGCCCTGTCTAATGCCTTGCATTTCCTAAATGGGCCTGTTAACTGCCTGTCCGTTCCCCCTGAACCTGGGCCTTGTTTCCCACATGGATTCTCACCAAAATATTCAAAAGGGAAGGAGGAAATAACCAGGTTTTCCTATACTTTCCAAATGTTCTCCCGTGGGACAAAATCGTACGCTGTGCTCAGGTCTACAAAAGCAATGTAGAGCTTTCCCCCAAGAAAAGACACCTCAGGACAATATAAACACAAGAACCTGAGGACCTGATCCAAAGTACTGGTGCTTGTTCTGAAACGCGCCTGGAAGTCAGATAAAAACCCTCCTCATAAATACATTCTCACTCTGACTCATTCCTTCACTGACTCTCTTTTTCTCTCATTTTAACTCACACAAATAGTCACACAGACTTGCTCACAGTGCTGAAATGGCACAGGCACCTTCATGCCCCTGTGTCAGCAATCAAACAATGTCACTAGCTGCCTCAGTTTGTTGCTGGACCTGTAGAAGGTCAGCATTTTATTTTTATTATGTCAACAATTAATAATGATTCACTCTCGATACAATAAAAATGGACCACAAAACAAGGAGGGTGTAGGGTACCTGTGGAGCCCATAAAGGAGAGCCACCATTGGTTCAGGGACACCTATGCATCATACCAATCCATCTACTCAATCATCCATCTTTTCACTTATCCATCCTCCTTTTCATCCATCCATTCAGTCATCCATCCATCCTTTTGCTCATCCATCCACCTTTCATTCCATCTATCGATCCTTTCACTCCATCCATCCATCATTCACCCTTTCACTCAGCAATCCTTCCTTGCACTCATCCATCCACCCTTTGTCCCATCCATCCATACATCCCTCCATTTACCCTTTCACTCAGCCATCCAGCCATCCTTTCACTCACTCATCCATCTATTCATCATCCATCAATTCACCCTTTCACTCATCCATCCATTCATCCTTTCATCCATCCATCTACCCTGCCTTTCACTCATCCAGCCATTGTTTTACTCATCCATCCTAACATACAACCTTTTGCTCATCCATCCTTTTGCTCATTCATCCATACTTTCACTCGTCCATCCATACATCCTTTCATTCATTCTACCATCCATCTATCCTTTCTCTCGTCATCCATCAACCCATCCTTTTACTCCATCCATCCATCCACCCTCCCTTTCACTCATGCACCCTCCCTACCTTTCACTCTTCCATTCTTACGTCCATCCTTTCACTCATTCATCCATGCATTATCCATCCACCATTTCTTACATCCATTCATCTGTCCATCCACCCACCCTTCCATTGACTCAGTCACACTCCCAAGTTAATTATGAGCCTTTGTCTGCCTACCTGCAGAGAGAAGAGGCCCATCAAGAACCCCACTCCACTGTAGCTGATAAAGCAGGGGAGAGGGTTTGATGACTCCCTTGATGCAGGCAGAATCTTAACTGCACACTTACCTCTTAGATCCAAAGTGCAATTGTTATTTGCAGCTGGTTACATCACTCTCTTGGGCCTCTAATGGTTGAGATAAGGAGCACTCTGTTGTACTCTGCTCCATAAAAGTTTCTTTTCAAAGTGAAGTCAGATGCAGTACTAAACACCTGTTACTGCCAGGAGAGCAGCCCCCTGTACCCCTCCACTAGCCTGTCCCTCTGTGATGACCAACAAATTGTTGCTGTCAACTCCCTCCTTGTCTCATCTGCCTGGACCACCCCCAGCCATTGAAGTGGATGGAATTTTGTAATTCCTCCCAGGGCCACTGTTTAGGCGCCCCCAAAGCAACGGGATCACTCACTTTGTATTTCAGAGCTTCCTTTACTGTGATGTCACTTCTGTAGCTTGTGCCTCGCCCGGCTGGCACTTGCGCGGTAGGACATCTGCAAAGTTCACTGGAATTCACACAAGAGTTTTGGCACAATGTCTCAGAGCAGTGATTTCTTTTCAGCTGCTGTGTGTTTGTTTCCCTATTCTTGCCTCTCCTGGGAGGGTGGCAGGGCACCGCCCCTTTTGTCCACTAACATCAGTCGCCCCTGAGATGGACTACCCATCTGAAACTGCCATTCTGTACATCATTCTAAGGATGTACAGCACTCCGGTTAGAAGGGCTATCCAACACATAGATATAAAACAGATAAAACTTAATTTCAGTCTCATTAGTCCAACTAGAATTATGTGGCAAAGGAGGTCCTAATTATGCAGCAGAATTGATTAAATTATGCAGTAAAAAAGGCTACATTTGTGACACATTTTTGGCAACTTTATCCATTTGAGCGCGAAACACTTTTTTCATTGTTCGAGAAATGCTGAAGATGGTTTATTATTTGTGGATTGCAGTAAATCCATAATTAAGCCGAAAATACCACAGCTGCAGATCTGCATCATTCCAGTGGCCTCGAGTAACGTCACCTTCACTTACAAAGTGATCATGTAGGATATATTCTCATCCAGAGGTGGGTTTCCTTTTAAATCACATTGTAATGCATGGATTTTCTTAAGGGGTAATGGACACGACCCTCCAAGCACATAAGCACATGCAGTTTTTGTAGATACAGTCCTGGGTACACATGTATGATCAAAAGAAATGTAAAACATTTGTAGAAAATGATGTGGTCGACACCGGTTGATTTTCTTATGGGGTGATTTATGAAGATTCTCATGTAAAAGCAACAACGCCAGCCGACACGTGTCGGCTGGCGTTGTTGCTTTTACATGAGAATCTTCATAAATCACCCTTATAAGAAAATCAACCGGTGCCGACCACATAATTTTCTACAAATGTTTTACATTTCTTTTGATCATACATGTGTGCCCAGGACTGTATCAATTTGTATTGAGTTAAGAGCCCTCCTCTATCTCTTGTTTCAGGGGTTTTGGGTCCACCTCTGACCTGGTAGCACCACATACTCCTACTCTCTACACGTCCTCATCGGACAAGGTTACCTGTATGAGCGCCATTTACCTGCTACCCTAAAACCCTTCACAGAAGTTACATGCAGTTTTTGTACCCGTCCTCAAAAACCAAATTATAACCCACCCGCAAACAGGCACCCTCCCCAAAATGAATTGGATTACTCTTTTGGGGAAACAAGAGGTCCATGGGTTAATCCCTTGCCAGTGGCAGCCGAGGTTCTGCTGTAGCATGTTTTTCAGAGCTGGCACCCTGATCCGCTTTGTGAATCAGCACCAGTGGGTAGGTTGAACTTTGGAACCGGGAAGAGAAACAATGAAAAACAGTCGGAGAACTGGTGCTACTCACAATTTAGGACTATGGACAAAGGCAGACCCTCTTGGTTTAAAGTAAACCACAAAGACCCTACAGTTAATGCAAGACTAACCCCAAACTGGCCCACTGGGTTATATATCAGAATATCATGTACGGAAATATTGTCTGACATAAATATTGTGTCCTAAATATTGTTTACAAAAATATCTTCCCATGTACAGTAGATTTCCTATTAGCAATTTCTGATCTGGTCTCCAGTTTATGGAACTTCTTGCCCATTTGACTTACAAATGGCTGAAGATGGGCTCGGTTTAAGGAACCATCTTCAGACCTGGCTATTTGTAGAACTTGGCTGGGTTCTGCGTCTGAACTTTTCCAGCACTGGAAGGCCCGATTCGGGTAGTCAAGTCCTTTATAAATTCATTAGAATAGAATAGAATAGAATGGAGCAAAAAAAAATTCGAGGTGATATTTAGGTCATGATATTTAAGTCAGACAATATCCTGACAATTATATTTTTGTACCAAACTGCTTCCCCATCTGGACCTTCCATAATACAATAGCAAAAACCATGTCAGGGTCAAAGAAGCATTTCCCTTAGAGGATCCTACGCCCTATTGACAGCCGTAAAATGAACATGTTTGACTTTGGTGTTGTGGAGGCTGTATCTTGATAGCATAGGGTGCTGCTGGTATTTTTGCATAAAACTACTCGTTAATTAGTGACATTGAATGTTAATTTGCCCAGCCCACCTCATCCATATAATTGCAGCATTGACTTATCCCATCACTGATCCAGACACATTTTGCTTCTTCCTGGAACAGAGAAGCTAGACATTTTAAGTTAGCCTGTAAATGTTGACATTCGTCTTTTAAGCCCCAGCAGTTTACTCTTTTTTTGAGGAATTGATGGTTTTGGAGATTTTTTGCCTTTAGTAGCTATTCTACAAGTAATCAGTTAGCATGTGAGAAGCACAGTGATGACATACATTGTGCCAGGAATCTTTGGTATGTATCTATAGGGGCATCTGATAGAGCCATATAGACTTCCTTAAAGAATGTATACCACTTCAGTGCTTCTTTCCATGCCTGTAAGCAGTGAACCAGAGGGGGAAGTAAGCAATGCAACCTGAAACTTGCTCAACTCTCAAGTCACCTCCTTAATAAATCCACAAGTGTTAATGTTAAAAACTCAAGATCACCTTGACGTGCTCAGTGCCACGCAAACTCTTAGACCCACTCGGCATAATTGATTCATTCCTTCCACTATTGCCAAGATCTTATTTCGATTTTTCAACCTTACTACTTTGGTCTTGACCATGTCCACAACAGACCTCGGCCCAGGGCCCTAGATTTACAGGGAAGCCCCTTCACATGAGCGAAGGTTATTTTAAGATGTTTATCTAGGTCAGGGTCTAGACGAAGGATTAGAAGGAAATTCATATCTCCACCTAAGACAAAAATAGAAGGATCATGAATGATACAAAATATGGGTGCGTTGAGAGATCGAGAATTGTGGCTTTCCAGCTGCAACAGCACATATATTGCAGAAAATGTACTTATGTTTATCATTTTTTTATCCTGGTCTTAGCTACCATGTTCTGATATATCATAAATGGTTAGTTTGTGACTTGAAGGATTTCACCAATCATTTTCTTTTAATATTGCAGGAAAAACAGTGGCATTGCGCTCCCATCACCATGGTTAAGGGGAAGTCCGGTGTCCAGGATCACTCTTCGCTTTAATAAAGCCCTTTGAAATCAAACACACTTACCTGCCTTTTATTCGTTCTTCAAGCCGGTAGATCTTAGGATTCCTCACAGAGCTCTTTCACTTCACCAGGGAGAGTACATGGAAAAGATGGCATTTAAAAAAATTAAAAAGTAAATAGAACAAAAAATCAGAACAATCAATACAGATTTCAGTTCAAAAACTACAAATTTGGGGGGCGTGGCTAGCAACCAGCCAAGATGGCCGCACACTAACGGAGCTCTGTAGCTGCCGAGCTCTCTTGTGAAATATCCGAGCACTGATCCGCAATTTCACAACCTCTGACCAGCATCGCCTGCCTGCGCTAAGCCTCCGATCCCTGAAAAGCCGACTCTCGTCTCGGTGAGTGCAAAAACAACGAAGATACGTCGAGATCAGAACTGAGGCCTAATCTCGCGCCTGAAGCCGGGGACTGTGGTGAGTGCCAGGCCGACCGGGCGGACACCTTGCGCAGCGTCCGGACGCGTGGCTGCTCACAGACGCGCCACGCTCCGGCAGCGCGACAGCGGCCCACCTACCATCGGCAGGAACCCCGCCTGGTCCCCCGGTCCCCCGTCAAAGTAGACCAGCGTGTTGGTGACCCGGGAAGCGGGGAGGATCGTGAGCGGCCGCGAACTCGAGCCGCGAGCTGCGGCCGACCGCGGGACCCGGGCCCCTCAGATAGCCGCAGCGGTTGCATGGTGTGGCACCGGCAGAGGTGATGATGCCTGGATTCAGCAGCAAACACCAGACCAGATTCCTGGCATATTAAGGAGCATAGATCATGCAACCCCTAACAGAGGACCACCCGGAGCTATCCTGCACATTCAAGACGGCGCTCTCTGACCAGCGCGCTCCGGGCATACAACACTGAATCGACCTACCATTCCCTCACACACCAGCTCTACCACAGCCGCATATCAGAGCCAGAAGAGAGCCAGCCCGGCCAAACATCACGGCGCTGGCCCCACCACTCCACCGAGCCCAGATCCAGCCTCGAACATACACTGTCCCCGCTTTAAGGGACACATCCCAGCGCCTGCAGTATGAGTGGGAGGGGGACACGGGGCCAGCAGACCCTGAAGCTGGACAAATTCGCTTATAATAAGGACCCGCCAGACACCCCAAGAAGTGACACACAGCGTACATCGCCCCAGCCCAACGGGGCATCTAATGACACAGAGAAGATCACCCTCCACGACGTGATGGCGACCCTGAAGATGATGCAATCCTCCATGGGCACCATTTCTACCGACGTGTCACTGATAAGGGCCGACTTGGCGAAAATGTCGGAGCGCCTCGGAGAAGTGGAGAAAACCACCACGGGCCTCGTTGGGGACACATCAGACCTACAACGAAGGGTCTCGCGACTAGAAAATGACAACACCACGCTCAGAGCCAAACTCGATGACCAGGAAGGGCGCTCCCGGCGCAATAACGTCCGATTGATTGGCGTACCGGAATCTGAAGGTGGACCAGCCCTGGACCTATATGTTGAGGACCTTATCCAAAAACAGCTCAAACCCAAAGGGCTATCAAATTATTTCTCGGTGGAAAGGTCCCACCGCGTACCAGGAGGAAAGGCCAAGCTGGGGGCTCCACCCGCCCCATTTTGGCGCGCATTTTCAACTTTAGAGACCGGGACGCCATTTTACAGGCCGCCCGGATGCACCCGCCAATCAGGATTGACAACTCGGACATTAACTTTTATCCAGATTACACGGCGGCCGTGGCTCAACAAAGGAGGAGTTTCACTGACGTAAAGAGAGAACTACAAGCCCGAGAACTAAAGTACTCAATGCTCTTCCCGGCGAAGCTTTGCGTTGAATCAGAAGGTAAAACATGGTTTTTTGAATCGCCACAAGACGCACAGGATTGGCTGGAGGGCTGGAGACCAGCTAAAGGACCAAAGCATCGTGAACCACGTCGGAACAACGGTGAAAGAAGCCCCCAAATGAATGCTGGAAATGAATGAGCAGGCGCCGCTATGCTGCCTATGAGACAGTCATCTTCATAAAGGCCGACTTGAGCACGGAGGGTCTCGGCTGTACACTGCACCCTTATCCTCAGGTATGGCAAAGACACTGCCAGTGGTAGAAAGACTATCTGCTCATTCCTGATGTTGGCGAACAGGGTAAGACTCAGACCTGAGGCGTAGGCGTTGAGCAGGTAAGAAACCCTGATCTACCGGACTTGGCATGTTATTTGCGATGAGAGAGACTCAAGGAAGACTACAGAAGTCTCACCCCCACGAACACTGATCTTAAGTTGGGACACTAAGCACTCTGCTCAGTTGGGGGGGTGGAAAGTTCTTTATCCACCGGGCAGGAAGGCAGGGAGGGGGGCAGGGGAGTTACACACAATGTGTTTGTTATGTTTATGTTCTAGGTTTCTGGCTTGGCTAGCCTTAGCACACATACAAGATAGGCCCGACATGGCTCTTTCTCATGTACTCAGAAATACGGCCTCGGATGAGGCCAGCCTACGAAATGCATTCAGCATTACTTTCATACACTTCATACACCCATTGGCGCGAAGTTCAGAGACGTGGGGCGCTTCACTGGATGGCGGCCTATTACTGGCTCAGTTACAGACGCACGCCGCGTCACTCCGGACACCCTTTTATACTGATCACGATGGGGGGTGATAGCTTGCCGGGCGTAAACCACCAATTAGACAAAGTGACATCCCCACAGCTATCGATTATCTCATGGAATGTGAACGGCCTGGGGCATAAAATAAAACGGGGATTGGTCTTACAATATCTAAAGCGAAAGGCCCCCACGCTTGTCCTCCTACAAGAAACACACCTCGCGGGAAACGCAAGCCAAGCCATGAATCGCTGGGGTTTCAAAATGGCCATCCATGCGGAGTTTTCCTCCGGATCCCGGGGAGTCGGCATATTAGTAAGTAAAAAGGCACCGTTAATAATCAAACACACATGGGCGGATGACCAAGGGCGCTTTGCAGGGATCACATGTCAATGGGAGGGAAGGATTTACAACATTCTGACGGTCTATATTCCCCCTTCATTACACCAAGGGACACTTCAGGATCTAGGGACATTACTACTTAAACTACCGGAGGGACGCCTGATCATCGGGGGGGACTTTAACGCGGTACTTGACACAGACATAGACCGCCTACCTCCCCGGGACCCGACCAGATCGAGCTACCTCTTCAGAGAATTCCAGGACGCAATAGGGCTTGTAGACATGTGGCGGACTAAACATGGTAATGAACGTAGCTACACATTTTACTCCGGAGCACACAACAGTCTCTCCCGAATAGATTACATCCTCACATTAGACATGCCCCCGGAAACGGTAACATCCCTAGAACACCTACCAAGAGGGATATCAGATAACTCTCCACTCCATCTCACCTATACTACACACCCCACGAGGCGACAAAGAATCTACCCGATTTACCCAGGTTATCTGAAGAACCCCAAAATAGCAAAAGCCCTAGACACTACAACCACGCACTACTTTGAAGAAAACCAATCGTCAGTAAACTCGCCGTCCATACTATGGGAGGCGTTTAAAACTGTTCTCAGAGGACAGGCCATCTCCTCTATTACAAGGCACAAAAAGGAACAAAGGGAGGCCATAGAACGGCTAGAATCTGAGGTTCTTCTGGCAGAATCAGCCCATACCGCAGCTCCTACAGACGCCACGACACACACACTTGCCCTAACTTCACACGCATATCGAGCATACGCGGAAGAGATGGCCAAAGAAAGACACACTGAAACCGTGCATAGGATTTATGAACTGGGGGATAAAACGGGGAAGATGCTCGCGTGGCTGGAAAAAAAGGAGAGAGCAGACAGATGGATAGCCCAACTGAAACTGGCCAATGGGACGCACACTACCTCACCACAGAGAATAGTCGAAGAATTAGCCACATACTATGACCAGGTATACACAGCACGAGGCAGCGTAACAGAAGACGCCAGCGAGCAATTTCTCAATGACATACCACTTGCCACTCTGTCCCAAGAGGACGCACAAACACTGGAAGATGACGTGACGGTGGATGAGTTAGGAAAAGCACTGACAGCATTACACACGGGCAAAGCGCTGGGGCCCAACGGTCTGCCAGTAGAACTATATAAAACGATGGCGAAACATCTCCTTCCCCACATGCTTCCCATGTACGATGACTGTTTAGCGAGAGGAAGTCTGACAGAGGAACAACGCTTAGCCACCATTGTAGCCATACACAAACCTGGCAAACCGAAAGACCTACCGTCCTCCTACAGGCCCATCTCACTGATGAACGCAGATGCCAAAGTTCTGGCGAAGCTCTTGGCGTTACGCCTACAACCACACCTCATGACATTGATACACCCGGATCAATCGGGGTTCATGCCCGGGAGGAATACGTCCCTCAACTTACGACGCCTTAATGGCGTACTACACCGTATTCCGATGCTGAATGAAGAGGCGGCCATTCTATCCTTAGACGCAACTATGGCATTTGACCTAGTGGAATGGCCCTTTCTTTTTGCGGTGCTTCGGAAAATGGGATTTGGCCCCAAGTTCTGTAGCTGGGTTAAGCTATTGTACACTAGTCCCCTGGCGCAGGTAGCGGCAAATGGACACATTTCGCGTACATTCACACTAGGTCGCGGTACAAGACAGGGATGCCCATTGTCCCCACTCCTGTTCGCACTCGTGCTGGAACCACTGGCGGTGAAAATTAGAACGGAACCACGGATCCGTGAAATCACATGGGAACCGGGGTGGGAAGACCGTATCTCTCTCTACGCCGATGACGTGCTAATTTATATAATGTCCCCGACCACGTCCCTATCAACCCTGCTAGACATCCTGGAGGAACACAGAGAAATATCAGGATACACAATTAATTGGGTGAAATCACTGTTATACGTACTCCACGGACAAACGCCCACGTTACCCCCTACATGCACACTGCAGATAGCGACTAGGGGATTCCGATACCTCGGGATATACGTTACACCGCAACAATCTGTCCTTATGGCAGAAAATCTACTAAAACCACTACAAAGGCTTAAATCTGACGTGAAACACTGGCGCTCCCTCCCACTGACACTATTAGGAAGAGCAGCACTCTTCAAAATGCTTTCACTCCCCAAATTCCTATACGCATTACAAAATACCCCATTTCCGATCCCGTTAACCTACTTTAAAGTGATAGATGCTGAAATCTCCTCTCTGTTGTGGGATGGTAAGCCGGCACGCATTGCACATTCCAAACTCATCCGTAGTTGGTACGACGGAGGGATAGCACTCCCGAGTGTCAAACTATATTACTGGGCCTCACAACTGACGACCATTAACCAATGGCTACATGCCCCACAGAACGACCCGGCTTACTGCCTCGACAGAGCCATACTCCCCCCTGACAAGCTACTGAAAGCTCTCTATACCAACAAACGTCGACATACACTCACTGGTCCGACGGCACACACGATTAGGATCTGGCATACAGCCCAAAGAGCACTGGGATGGGAGGGAGTCTTTACTCTTGCTACCCCATTATGGGACACGCGACGCCTTGGCACCCTAGCAAACACTAAAGGCTTCAGACAATGGGACCTAATAGGCATTTCTAAGATTGGGGACATGTGGAATCAGGGAGCAATTATCACGTTTGAGGCCTTGAAAGACAAATACGGAATGGCGGACACTGAACTATACCGCTATGCACAAATAAGACATGCCCTCCAGGGCGCCATTCCCCCAGGGACCACACTAGCGGAATCCTCCCCACTAGAAGATAGACTCCTTACCGATCACCTGGACAAAAAAGCAATCTCGCTTACATACCGTAAGCTCATCAATAATCTTCCAGATCCCTTGGTGATACTCCGAAGCAAATGGGAGGTGGTACTGGGAGATATAGACGATGAGGATTGGCTATATGCGCTGGGTTCGGGTAGAGACGCCTCCATACCATCCCGGTTGAAACTTGTACAACTAAAAGTGTTACACAGAGTGTACTATACACGCACACTTCTGCACAAACTAGGACGCATACCGCAGCCAGACTGCCAACGAGGCTGTGGAATGAGGGGTACATACTATCACACGATATGGGAGTGTCCTTCCTTAAAACCAACTGGATGTCCATCATGTCAGAGATATCGGAAGCGAGTGAAGTAGAACTAGTACCAGAACCAAGGTGCTGTCTCCTGAATATATGGTCCCCCACGGACCTTAACCATGGATTGCAAACATGGGCCACACTGGGCATGACCTTAGCAAAGCGAAACATCGCTAGAAAATGGGGATCTGACTCTACACCCTCACGAACGCAATGGGGAAATGATATGGACGCAGCAATGGTGGCAGAGAAGGCCGTTTATATGAATAGGGGGTGCCCGAAAAAATGGTCCCGGATATGGGAGAGATGGAATGTGTACCGCGGTAACATATGCGAACCCCCACAAGACCTGCCAAACCTGGACGCAAGTCCGTAGGGTGAGAGTGGAAGTACACTGGGTATGTGGTAATGTCATAATCAGAAAGAAAGACAGAACCGTGAGGAATGTACGGAATGATTAGTTGATGTAAATATCTGTTGTACGAATTACTCTCGGACCTGTGCTGCACAATGTTATGTAATTGAATACGAAATTCTACAGCGAGAATTCGTGGACCGAAGAATGTGTTAATGAATAAGACCATAAACTATCAATTTAAGCAGCGACTACACTTAAATGTAAACGAGTATGTAAGTGATGACAATATCTGAATGTATTGTGACAATGCTAAAAAAGCCAAATAAAATTGTTTTAAAAAAAAAAAACTACAAATTTAAAAAGTCATGAACCCCTGATAAAAAGCCAGAAGTCCAAGACAAGTTGGCTATGTAATGGGAAAAAATCCACTAAAGCAGAGGGGGTGAATAGAGGGATGCCCACAAAGGGGTATCCTCTGATTTCCAGTGGGTGCCCCATTAGGGCCTAACCCTAAATGGCTCATTAACAGATTATGTCAGTGCACGAGCTGTAGGTATATAACCAGACTCTAGAGTGGTCAACTTCATTTTTCGTGTCTCCAAGTTAAATGACATGTATCATTTTTTTAATGTAAAGACTCTTGGTGAAAAGGGCAATGTAAAGAGCATGAAACCATGTGTGCGGTTGCCAAATATGTGAGCAATGTTGTCATTTGTGATGTCATGTGTGAGGTCATGGCAGGCTTGGGCGTTGAGACTGCGTAGCTGCCATAAGTGGAGAATTATATGCAGGGCCACTGGAATCTTGTGATTGTGCTGCAATTTTCGCATAATTATAGATGTGCTGTATTTGCCACACAATCCATCATCTGCTGCATATTCTGCAGATTTTAACAAAAAAATAGGTTTCTAGCTCAAACGGGTCAAAAGTTAATAAAAATGCAGCGACATGTTGCAGCACAGTGGAGATCTTTTGCAGAGGTTGACTGGTCCCCTTTCTGTTCATTATTGGTATAATTTGGCTGTTAAACTAGTACTAATGAGGTGCACCCAATGCCCAGACAGTGTTAACAAGTGTAAAACGTACAAAGTAATGAAGTAATACTATCAAAAAAAGTGCCGCATTCCAAGCATAACGTGCCTTTTCTCGCCACATAATTTTCTCAACCCTGCTGCATAACTTAGCCCTCACCAGTCTCATAATTCTTGTGACCATGATTATATGTAACCAGCACATGTAGATGGTAACCCTAATAAAAGAAACAGACCTTCGTGTACAAAAACTGTTTATAGCCAGTTTTTCATTTTTTGCACCACTTGGAATAAGGAATGTACAGGACATCATAATTTCTTAAAAAAGGGCGCAAGGTTCCATCCTCGGCTTGCGCGCGTTTTTATGGTGCAGCCCCTGACGCTGGGAGAAGACGTGACTGTGCGTTTGCGCTAAAATTTTCATTATCTAGTTTAATGGTTTGTCGCCTGTCTGAGAGCTGCCTCTGATAGGCCAGGAGGAGCTGTCGGCCCCGCAGGAGGATGTCTGATCAGGAGGGCGGTGGAGCGGAAGAGTCTTAATTAAACTGTCGGTGGGAGTTAAAGACTCGGTTAACACCCACTGGGGACGTCTCCAATTAAGGAGATAAAAAACTACCAAGTCATTCTGTTTACAATAGGGTTTTTGGTGAGAAGAGCATTGGGAAATAGGCCCCCCTACCATCCTCAACAAACCTCGCTCCCAGTTTGTTTGAGTAACAGCTCCATAATCCAAACAAGCATTGAAAATGCAATAGGTCTCGCAATAGAAGAGTTTGACCTTTTTTGTTTTGCAAATGGATGAGTGGCGTTGCGTGGATGAGTGGCGTTGCGTGGATGAGTGGCGTTGCGTGGATGAGTGGCGTTGCGTGGATGAGTGGCGTTGCGTGGATGAGTGGCGTTGCGTGGATGAGTGGCGTGTGTGAGTGGCGTTGCGTGTGTGAGTGGCGTTGCGTGTGTGAGTGGCGTTGCGTGTGTGAGTGGCGTTGCGTGTGTGAGTGGCGTTGCGTGTGTGAGTGGCATTGCGTGTGTGAGTGGCGTTGCGTGTGTGAGTGGCGTTGCGTGTGTGAGTGGCGTTGCGTGTGTGAGTGGCGTTGCGTGGATGAGTGGGGTTGCGTGGATGAGTGGGGTTGCGTGGATGAGTGGGGTTGGAATGCAATAGGTCTCGCATTAGAAAAGTTGTAGTTATTGGTCTAGTAAATGACATATATTATTTATTTTTTGGTTGTTAAAATTGCTAAATTGATGGCTTTGTCATTTACAATGCCAATAGTTATAACTTTCGCGAATGTGACACCTATAGCATTTGGAATGCAACATGTTTTGTATTTACGTGACTTATATGGCAGCTCTGGTCGTTATGTCACATCTCTAGAGAGCAGGAGAGTGCAGCAGGGGAGAGGGTGAGGGTGAGGTGTTGAGGGTGAGTGAGGGTGAGTGAGGGTGAGTGAGGGTGAGTGAGATTGAGGGTGAGGGTGAGTGAGGGTGAGGTGTTGAGGGTGAGTGAGGGTGAGGGTGAGTGAGGGTGAGGGTGAGTGAGGGTGAGGGTGAGTGAGGATGAGGATGAGGGTGAGGGTGAGGGTGAGTGAGGGTGAGGAGTTGAGGGTGAGTGAGGGTGAGGGTGGTGAGGTGTTGAGGGTGAGTGAGGGTGAGGTGTTGAGGGTGGGTGAGGGTGAGTGAGGGTGAAGGTGAGTGAGGGTGAGGTGTTGAGGGTGAGTGAGGGTGAGGGTGAGGGATTATTGAGGGTGAGTGAGGGTGAGGGTGAGTGAGGGTGAGGGTGAGGGCTTGAGGATGAGGAGTTGAGGGTGAGTGAGGGTGAGGGTGAGGGTGAGTGAGGCTGTGGGGTTGAGGGTGAGTGAGGGTGAGGTGTTGAGGGTGAGTGAGGGTGAGGGTGAGTGACGGTGAGGCGTTGAGGGTGAGTGAGGGTGAGGGTGAGTGAGGGTGAGGGTGAGGAGTTGAGGGTGAGGGTGAGTGAGGGTGAGGGTGAGTGAGGGTGAGGGTGAGGTGTTGAGGGTGAGTGAGGGTGAGTGAGAGTGAGGGTGAGTGAGGGGTTGAGGGTGAGGAGTTGAGGGTGAGTGAGGGTGAGGGTGAGGTGTTGAGGGTGAGTGAGGGTAAGGGTGAGTGAGGGTGAAGGTGAGTGAGGGTGAGCGGTTGATGGTGAGTGAGGGTGAGGGTGAGGGTGAGTGAGGGTGAGTGAGGGTGAGGGTGAGTGAGGGTGAGTGTGAGTGAGGGTGAGGGGTTGAGGATGAGGTGTTGAGGGTGAGTGAGGGTGAGGGTGAGTGAGGGTGTGGATGTCTGTTGCTTGTGGATGTCTGTTGCTTGTGGATGTCTGTTGCTTGTGGATGTCTGATGCTTGTGGATGTCTGATGCTTGTGGATGTCTGATGCTGGTGGATGTCTGATGCTTGTGGATGTCTGATGCTAAGCATGTCTGATGCTTGTGGATGTCTGATGCTAAGCATGTCTGATGCTTGTGGATGTCTGATGCTTGTGGATGTCTGATGCTTGTGGATGTCTGTTGCTTGTGGATGTAAAGTAAAGTAAATAGTAAGTAAAGTCCACATTTGTAAAGCGCACAATCACCCGTAAGGGTCTCTAGGCGCTGGGGGCCGTCGGGAAGATTAAGCGAGCTATTGCCCAGAGTCACATGGTGCTGGGCTAACCTGCCGCCGGAGCCGGGGATCGAACCGTGGTCCCCAGATTCCAGCGTCAGTCGCCCTGGCCGCGGCGCCACACCTCTCTGTCTGTTGCTTGTGGATGTCTGTTGCTTGTGGATGTCTGTTGCTTGTGGATGCCTGCCGCTTGTGGATGCCTGCCGCTTGTGGATGCCTGATGCTTGTGGATGTCTGCTGCTTGTGATGCTTGTGGATGTCTGATGCTTGTGGATGTCTGATGCTTGTGGATGTCTGATGCTTGTGGATGTCTGATGCTTGTGGATGTCTGATGCTTGTGGATGTCTGATGCTTGTGATGCTTGTGGATGTCTGATGCTTGTGATGCTTGTGGATGTGTGATGCTTGTGGATGTGTGATGCTTGTGGATGTCTGTTGCTTGTGGATATCTGTTGCTTGTGGATGTCTGATGCTTGTGGATGTCTGATGCTTGTGGATGTCTGATGCTTGTGGATGTCTGATGCTTGTGGATGTCTGATGCTTGTGATGCTTGTGGATGTCTGATGCTTGTGGATGTCTGTTGCTTGTGGATGTCTGTTGCTTGTGGATGTCTGATGCTAAGCATGTCTGATGCTTGTGGATGTCTGATGCTAAGCATGTCTGATGCTTGTGGATGTCTGATGCTTGTGGATGTCTGATGCTTGTGGATGTCTGATGCTTGTGGATGTCTGATGCTTGTGGATGTCTGATACTTGTGGATGTCTGATGCTTGTGGATGTCTGATGCTTGTGGATGTCTGATGCTTGTGATGCTTGTGGATGTCTGATGCTTGTGGATGTCTGATGCTTGTGGATGTCTGATGCTTGTGATGCTTGTGGATGTCTGATGCTTGTGATGCTTGTGGATGTGTGATGCTTGTGGATGTCTGTTGCTTGTGAATGTCTGTTGCTTGTGGATGTCTGATGCGTGTGGATGTCTGATGCTTGTGGATGTCTGATGCTTGTGGATGTCTGATGCTTGTGGATGTCTGATGCTTGTGATGCTTGTGGATGTCTGATGCTTGTGATGCTTGTGGATGTCTGATGCTTGTGGATGTCTGTTGCTTGTGGATGTCTGTTGCTTGTGGATGTCTGTTGCTTGTGGATGTCTGATGCTTGTGGATGTCTGATGCTTGTGGATGTCTGATGCTTGTGGATGTCTGATGCTTGTGGATGTCTGATGCTTGTGATGCTTGTGGATGTCTGATGCTTGTGATGCTTGTGGATGTCTGATGCTTGTGGATGTCTGTTGCTTGTGGATGTCTGTTGCTTGTGGATGTCTGATGCTAAGCATGTCTGATGCTTGTGGATGTCTGATGCTAAGCATGTCTGATGCTTGTGGATGTCTGATGCTTGTGGATGTCTGATGCTTGTGGATGTCTGATGCTTTTGGATGTCTGATGCTTGTGGATGTCTGATGCTTGTGGATGTCTGATGCTTGTGAATGTCTGATGCTTGTGGATGTCTGATGCATGTGGATGTCTCATGCTTGTGGATGTCTGATGCTTGTGGATGTCTGATGCTTGTGGATGTCTGATGCTTGTGGATGTCTGATGCATGTGGATGTCTCATGCTTGTGGATGTCTGATGCTTGTGGATGTCTGATGCTTGTGGATGTCTGATGCTTGTGATGCTTGTGGATGTCTGACGCTTGTGGATGCCTGCCGCTTGTGGATGCCTGATGCTTGTGGATGTCTGCTGCTTGTGATGCTTGTGGATGTCTGATGCTTGTGGATGTCTGATGCTTGTGGATGTCTGATGCTTGTGATGCTTGTGGATGTCTGATGCTTGTGGATGTCTGATGCTTGTGGATGTCTGATGCTTGTGATGCTTGTGGATGTCTGATGCTTGTGATGCTTGTGGATGTGTGATGCTTGTGGATGTGTGTTGCTTGTGGATGTGTGTTGCTTGTGGATGTCTGTTGCTTGTGGATGTCTGTTGCTTGTGGATGTCTGTTGCTTGTGGATGTCTGTTGCTTGTGGATGTCTGCTGCTTGTGATGCTTGTGGATGTCTGACGCTTGTGGATGCCTGCCGCTTGTGGATGCCTGATGCTTGTGGATGTCTGCTGCTTGTGATGCTTGTGGATGTCTGATGCTTGTGGATGTCTGATGCTTGTGGATGTCTGATGCTTGTGATGCTTGTGGATGTCTGATGCTTGTGGATGTCTGATGCTTGTGGATGTCTGATGCTTGTGATGCTTGTGGATGTCCGATGCTTGTGATGCTTGTGGATGTGTGATGCTTGTGGATGTCTGTTGCTTGTGGATGTCTGTTGCTTGTGGATGTCTGTTGCTTGTGGATGTCTGATGCTTGTGGATGTCTGATGCTTGTGGATGTCTGATGCTTGTGGATGTCTGATGCTTGTGGATGTCTGATGCTTGTGATGCTTGTGGATGTCTGATGCTTGTGGATGTCTGTTGCTTGTGGATGTCTGATGCTAAGCATGTCTGATGCTAAGCATGTCTGATGCTAGGCATGTCTGATGCTAAGCATGTCTGATGCTTGTGGATGTCTGATGCTTGTGGATGTCTGATGCTTGTGGATGTCTGATGCTTGTGGATGTCTGATGCTTGTGGATGTCTGATGCTTATGGATGTCTGATGCTTGTGATGCTTGTGGATGTGTGATGCTTGTGGATGTCTGTTGCTTGTGGATGTCTGTTGCTTGTGGATGTCTGATGCTTGTGGATGTCTGATGCTTGTGGATGTCTGATGCTTGTGGATGTCTGATGCTTGTGGATGTCTGATGCTTGTGGATGTCTGATGCTTGTGGATGTCTGATGCTTGTGGATGTCTGATGCTTGTGGATGTCTGATGCTTGTGATGCTTGTGGATGTCTGATGCTTGTGGATGTCTGATGCTTGTGATGCTTGTGGATGTCTGATGCTTGTGGATGTCTGATGCTTGTGGATGTCTGATGCTTGTGATGCTTGTGGATGTCTGATGCTTGTGATGCTTGTGGATGTCTGATGCTTGTGATGCTTGTGGATGTGTGATGCTTGTGGATGTCTGTTGCTTGTGGATGTCTGTTGCTTGTGGATGTCTGTTGCTTGTGGATGTCTGATGCTTGTGGATGTCTGATGCTTGTGGATGTCTGATGCTTGTGGATGTCTGATGCTTGTGGATGTCTGATGCTTGTGGATGTCTGTTGCTTGTGGATGTCTGATGCTTGTGGATGTCTGATGCTTGTGGATGTCTGATGCTTGTGAATGTCTGATGCTTGTGGATGTCTGATGCTTGTGGATGTCTGTTGCTTGTGGATGTCTGTTGCTTGTGGATGTCTGTTGCTTGTGGATGTCTGTTGCTTGTGGATGTCTGATGCTAAGCATGTCTGATGCTTGTGGATGTCTGATGCTAAGCATGTCTGATGCTTGTGGATGTCTGATGCTTGTGGATGTCTGATGCTTGTGGATGTCTGATGCTTGTGGATGTCTGATGCTTGTGGATGTCTGATGCTTGTGGATGTCTGATGCTTGTGGATGTCTCATGCTTGTGGATGTCTGATGCTTGTGATGCTTGTGGATGTCTGACGCTTGTGGATGCCTGCCGCTTGTGGATGCCTGATGCTTGTGGATGTCTGCTGCTTGTGATGCTTGTGGATGTCTGTTGCTTGTGGATGTCTGATGCTTGTGGATGTCTGATGCTTGTGATGCTTGTGGATGTCTGATGCTTGTGGATGTCTGATGCTTGTGGATGTCTGATGCTTGTGATGCTTGTGGATGTCTGATGCTTGTGATGCTTGTGGATGTGTGATGCTTGTGGATGTCTGTTGCTTGTGGATGTCTGTTGCTTGTGGATGTCTGATGCTTGTGGATGTCTAATGCTTGTGGATGTCTGATGCTTGTGGATGTCTGATGCTTGTGGATGTCTGATGCTTGTGGATGTCTGATGCTTGTGGATGTCTGATGCTTGTGGATGTCTGATGCTTGTGGATGTCTGATGCTTGTGATGCTTGTGGATGTCTGATGCTTGTGGATGTCTGATGCTTGTGATGCTTGTGGATGTCTGCTGCTTGTGGATGTCTGATGCTTGTGGATGTCTGATGCTTGTGGATGTCTGATGCTTGTGATGCTTGTGAATGTCTGATGCTTGTGATGCTTGTGGATGTGTGATGCTTGTGATGCTTGTGGATGTGTGATGCTTGTGATGCTTGTGGATGTCTGTTGCTTGTGGATGTCTGATGCTTGTGGATGTCTGATGCTTGTGGATGTCTGATGCTTGTGGATGTCTGATGCTTGTGATGCTTGTGGATGTCTGATGCTTGTGGATGTCTGTTGCTTGTGGATGTCTGTTGCTTGTGGATGTCTGATGCTAAGCATGTCTGATGCTAAGCATGTCTGATGCTTGTGGATGTCTGATGCTTGTGGATGTCTGATGCTTGTGGATGTCTGATGCTTGTGGATGTCTGATGCTTGTGGATGTCTGATGCTTGTGGATGTCTAATGCTTGTGGATGTCTCATGCTTGTGGATGTCTCATGCTTGTGGATGTCTCATGCTTGTGGATGTCTCATGCTTGTGATGCTTGTGGATGTCTGACGCTTGTGGATGCCTGCCGCTTGTGGATGCCTGATGCTTGTGGATGTCTGCTGCTTGTGATGCTTGTGGATGTCTGATGCTTGTGGATGTCTGATGCTTGTGGATGTCTGATGCTTGTGATGCTTGTGGATGTCTGATGCTTGTGGATGTCTGATGCTTGTGGATGTCTGATGCTTGTGATGCTTGTGGATGTCTGATGCTTGTGATGCTTGTGGATGTGTGATGCTTGTGGATGTCTGTTGCTTGTGGATGTCTGTTGCTTGTGGATGTCTGATGCTTGTGGATGTCTGATGCTTGTGGATGTCTGATGCTTGTGGATGTCTGATGCTTGTGGATGTCTGATGCTTGTGGATGTCTGTTGCTTGTGGATGTCTGTTGCTTGTGGATGTCTGATGCTTGTGGATGTCTGTTGCTTGTGGATGTCTGATGCTTGTGGATGTCTGATGCTTGTGGATGTCTGATGCTTGTGGATGTCTGATGCTTGTGGATGTCTGTTGCTTGTGGATGTCTGATGCTTGTGATGCTTGTGGATGTCTGATGCTTGTGATGCTTGTGGATGTCTGATGCTTGTGGATGTCTGATGCTTGTGGATGTCTGATGCTTGTGATGCTTGTGGATGTCTGATGCTTGTGATGCTTGTGGATGTGTGATGCTTGTGATGCTTGTGGATGTCTGTTGCTTGTGGATGTATGTTGCTTGTGGATGTCTGATGCTTGTGGATGTCTGATGCTTGTGGATGTCTTATGCTTGTGGATGTCTGATGCTTGTGGATGTCTGATGCTTGTGATGCTTGTGGATGTCTGATGCTTGTGGATGTCTGTTGCTTGTGGATGTCTGGTGCTTGTGGATGTCTGATGCTAAGCATGTCTGATGCTAAGCATGTCTGATGCTTGTGGATGACTGATGCTTGTGGATGTCTGATGCTTGTGGATGTCTGATGCTTGTGGATGTCTGATGCTTGTGGATGTCTGATGCTTGTGGATGTCTGATGCTTGTGGATGTCTCATGCTTGTGGATGTCTCATGCTTGTGGATGTCTGATGCTTGTGATGCTTGTGGATGTCTGACGCTTGTGGATGCCTGCCGCTTGTGGATGCCTGATGCTTGTGGATGTCTGCTGCTTGTGATGCTTGTGGATGTCTGATGCTTGTGGATGTCTGATGCTTGTGGATGTCTGATGCTTGTGGATGTCTGATGCTTGTGGATGTCTGATGCTTGTGATGCGTGTGGATGTCTGATGCTTGTGATGCTTGTGGATGTGTGATGCTTGTGGATGTCTGTTGCTTGTGGATGTCTGTTGCTTGTGGATGTCTGATGCTTGTGGATGTCTGATGCTTGTGGATGTCTGATGCTTGTGGATGTCTGATGCTTGTGGATGTCTGATGCTTGTGATGCTTGTGGATGTCTGATGCTTGTGGATGTCTGATGCTTGTGGATGTCTGATGCTTGTGGATGTCTGTTGCTTGTGGATGTCTGATGCTAAGCATGTCTGATGCTTGTGGATGTCTGATGCTCATGGATGTCTGATGCTTGTGGATGTCTGATGCTTGTGGATGTCTGATGCTTGTGGATGTCTGATGCTTGTGGATGTCTGATGCTTGTGGATGTCTGATGCTTGTGGATGTCTGATGCTAAGCATGTCTGATGCTTGTGGATGTCTGATGCTTGTGGATGTCTGATGCTTGTGGATGTCTGATGCTTGTGGATGTCTGATGCTTGTGGATGTCTGATGCTTGTGATGCTTGTGGATGTCTGACGCTTGTGGATGCCTGCCGCTTGTGGATGCCTGATGCTTGTGGATGTCTGCTGCTTGTGATGCTTGTGGATGTCTGATGCTTGTGGATGTCTGATGCTTGTGGATGTCTGATGCTTGTGATGCTTGTGGATGTCTGATGCTTGTGGATGTCTGATGCTTGTGGATGTCTGATGCTTGTGATGCTTGTGGATGTCTGATGCTTGTGGATGTCTGATGCTTGTGATGCTTGTGGATGTCTGATGCTTGTGGATGTCTGATGCTTGTGGATGTCTGATGCTTGTGGATGTCTGATGCTTGTGGATGTCTCATGCTTGTGGATGTCTGATGCTTGTGATGCTTGTGGATGTCTGACGCTTGTGGATGCCTGCCGCTTGTGGATGCCTGATGCTTGTGGATGTCTGCTGCTTGTGATGCTTGTGGATGTCTGATGCTTGTGGATGTCTGATGCTTGTGATGCTTGTGGATGTCTTATGCTTGTGGATGTCTGATGCTTGTGGATGTCTGATGCTTGTGATGCATGTGGATGTCTGATGCTTGTGATGCTTGTGGATGTGTGATGCTTGTGGATGTCTGTTGCTTGTGGATGTCTGTTGCTTGTGGATGTCTGATGCTTGTGGATGTCTGATGCTTGTGGATGTCTGATGCTTGTGGATGTCTGATGCTTGTGGATGTCTGATGCTTGTGGATGTCTGATGCTTGTGGATGTCTCATGCTTGTGGATGTCTGATGCTTGTGATGCTTGTGGATGTCTGACGCTTGTGGATGCCTGCCGCTTGTGGATGCCTGATGCTTGTGGATGTCTGCTGCTTGTGATGCTTGTGGATGTCTGATGCTTGTGGATGTCTGATGCTTGTGATGTTTGTGGATGTCTGATGCTTGTGGATGTCTGATGCTTGTGGATGTCTGATGCTTGTGATGCTTGTGGATGTCTGATGCTTGTGATGCTTGTGGATGTGTGATGCTTGTGGATGTCTGTTGCTTGTGGATGTCTGTTGCTTGTGGATGTCTGATGCTTGTGGATTTCTGATGCTTGTGGATGTCTGATGCTTGTGGATGTCTGATGCTTGTGGATGTCTGATGCTTGTGATGCTTGTGGATGTCTGATGCTTGTGGATGTCTGATGCTTGTGGATGTCTGATGCTTGTGGATGTCTGATGCTTGTGATGCATGTGGATGTCTGATGCTTGTGATGCTTGTGGATGTGTGATGCTTGTGGATGTCTGTTGCTTGTGGATGTCTGTTGCTTGTGGATGTCTGATGCTTGTGGATGTCTGATGCTTGTGGATGTCTGATGCTTGTGGATGTCTGATGCTTGTGGATGTCTGATGCTTGTGGATGTCTGATGCTTGTGGATGTCTCATGCTTGTGGATGTCTGATGCTTGTGATGCTTGTGGATGTCTGACGCTTGTGGATGCCTGCCGCTTGTGGATGCCTGATGCTTGTGGATGTCTGCTGCTTGTGATGCTTGTGGATGTCTGATGCTTGTGGATGTCTGATGCTTGTGATGTTTGTGGATGTCTGATGCTTGTGGATGTCTGATGCTTGTGGATGTCTGATGCTTGTGATGCTTGTGGATGTCTGATGCTTGTGATGCTTGTGGATGTGTGATGCTTGTGGATGTCTGTTGCTTGTGGATGTCTGTTGCTTGTGGATGTCTGATGCTTGTGGATTTCTGATGCTTGTGGATGTCTGATGCTTGTGGATGTCTGATGCTTGTGGATGTCTGATGCTTGTGATGCTTGTGGATGTCTGATGCTTGTGGATGTCTGATGCTTGTGGATGTCTGATGCTTGTGGATGTCTGTTGCTTGTGGATGTCTGTTGCTTGTGGATGTCTGTTGCTAAGCATGTCTGATGCTTGTGGATGTCTGATGCTAAGCATGTCTGATGCTTGTGGATGTCTGATGCTTGTGGATGTCTGATGCTTGTGGATGTCTGATTCTTGTGGATGTCTGATGCTTGTGGATGTCTGATGCTTGTGGATGTCTGATGCTTGTGATGCTTGTGGATGTCTGATGCTTGTGATGCTTGTGGATGTGTGATGCTTGTGGATGTCTGTTGCTTGTGGATGTCTGATGCTTGTGGATGTCTGATGCTTGTGGATGTCTGATGCTTGTGGATGTCTGATGCTTGTGATGCTTTTGGATGTCTGATGCTTGTGGATGTCTGATGCTTGTGGATGTCTGATGCTTGTGGATGTCTGATGCTAAGCATGTCTGATGCTTGTGGATGTCTGATGCTAAGCATGTCTGATGCTTGTGGATGTCTGATGCTAGTGGATGTCTGATGCTTGTGGAAGTCTGATGCTTGTGGATGTCTGATGCTTGTGGATGTCTGATGCTTGTGGATGTCTGATGCTTGTGATGCTTGTGGATGTCTGACGCTTGTGGATGCCTGCCGCTTGTGGATGCCTGATGCTTGTGGATGTCTGCTGCTTGTGATGCTTGTGGATGTCTGATGCTTGTGGATGTCTGATGCTTGTGATGCTTGTGGATGTCTGATGCTTGTGGATGTCTGGTGCTTGTGGATGTCTGATGCTTGTGATGCTTGTGGATGTCTGATGCTTGTGATGCTTGTGGATGGCGGGGTGACAGCGTCAGTACAAGTCAAGCTCTAAGTTGGTGTGTGCTGGGACGGGCAGTGTCAGAACTGGTTGCCTCGGGGAAAAATACAAGTTCTCCCTGTAAATAAAGAAAGAGGAGGTGAGACAGGAGGGTCCGGCTTGGAGCTGGGAAAGAGGCTGAAAGGGAGGGGAGAATGCATGTAGCGCATTCCAATGAAGTCTGTTGCGAGGCGTGGGGGGTGGGGGAGGGGAGCAGGCATATGTTGTGTGTGAGCAGCCTTTGATGTGTGAGAGAGTGGCCGTGAAAGAAGTAAACAGCAGGCATGTAATTAGGGGGGAGGAGAAGTCGCGCTGGGGTGAATACCCGAGGCCAAGCTGCCCGCGGGAGGGAGGCTGAAGGAAAATACATGCAAGGCAGGCGGCTGGGGGCATGTGCACGCGCTTTTTCACGGGCACTGCAAGGAATCGCCACGATTCCTTGCAAGTTGGTTAAAGACTGTTTAAGCCCCCATAGTCTCGCAAGCTCGATGCGCATGCGCATCGACAGGCGAGACCTAAAACAGGCGATGGGAAGCTCGGGCAACCACGGCTGCCTTAAATGATGAAAAATTAAAATGTACCCAGCTGTGTTCTGTGAAATCACAGGAATCAATTATTCAGAATCTTTGCACTAGTCTGATAAAAATACGTGTCGGGTGGGGGCATACTAGCGGTGGCAATTAAAAGTGGCCTCACAAAAAGTCACAGTCATATCACAATCCTGACTTTAAATAAGAATTGCTTCGTTTTCTAATTTTCTGGTCTATGGCAGTCAAATATTCTATATCCTCACCTAGGGTACTCGCTTTCAATTCACTTGAAAATTAATATCTTAAATTCTCTCACACTTGCATAGACCAGTAGATCCTAAACTTTTGACTTCTGTGGACTCCCCACTGAATCATCTCTTGGAAGTTGAGGAGCACCGCCAAGCAATTTCTTTGATTTGAACTTCATAATACACAAATCTACAGAAACAAGGGTGCATCAAACAAATTCACACTTTAGTAATTATTTTCTTTATTCAGAAAATATGCAAAATATTAAAAATGAATTTGTAATGGGAAGGTTGGAGCTTTTAAAAATGTGCTTTTATTTCTAAAAGACAAACTCTAGCATATCACTTAGTCTTTTTTTGTCCTAATGCATCCTTTCTTTTTGTCAGCACATACTAATGGTTCAGTGAGACCATCCATATTGATCCCACCAATCAAGCTAAGGAAACCAACTTCTTTTTTTTTGCATCCACTTTTAACTTTCTTCACATATACAGGGTAGTTTTAATTTTGCATTTTGAATTTGTATGTGTGTATCTACTTTTATAATCTGGTTTTACCATTAATTTCTTAAACAGTCGAGGACAACTGAGGACTGCCACGGGTCCACAGACCACAGGTTAACAACCTCTGTTATAGAGTGTCAGTGAAACTGGAGGAACCATTGATTGAAAGTTTCTGTTGCTTTGTTGGTGTTTGTTTTGTGGTTAGTGGAGAGTCGGTTATGGTTATGTTTCGAATGATTACACAGACTTAGTTTGAAAGTAAAAAGAGATTGTTTTTAGATCATTATGGCGGTTTATGTATGTAGGTGTGTAGTGGCATAGATTTTTCCGATTTTTTTCTTTTGATTTTCCATTGCTTGACCAGGCTAAAGTGCTCCGCAACCCAGATTATGATATGATGTGCATCTGCGTGTTTGTTATGTGCCTTATTTATTACATCCATGCACTGAGGCCTTTCATTGGGGGGTTAAACTGTATGGGCATTATTTAACCCCTAGCAGGCAGCAACCACTTCAGTGTCACAACGTAAGCCTTTCCTCCACTGAACTTTGTGGCAGGTGGCCTGCCCAATTTAGGGCAGGGACTTTTGTCAATTAACCTCACACAAGGAAAGAGCCTTTTGCAAAAATGCAATGCTGAAGGGCAGTGGCGTAGCGGGGGGGGGTCCACGGGGGTGGTTGCCCAGGCGAAAAATTCTTAGGGGGGCAAACTTTTAAAGGAAAGTATTGCACCCCATAACCCATACCCCATTAGCACTTCCTGAGCTAACAGTTCACGGGTAAAGAGGAGCAATACTTTCTTTTAAAATGTTGCCCCAGTCACTGGCTACTTACACTAAGCCGTTGCCGTAAGGCCGCTATGTCATGGTGACCCGGTCAGCTTCTTCTGTATTCAGAAACATCCGCCTAAAGCATGGGCCCGTTTCTGAAAAACAGAAAAGGCAATGGCTCTCCAGCACGGGGAGTTTGATCAACAGTCTATGTACAAAAGGCAAACAAACCATAAACATTTGAATTCCAGTCACTGCCCATTGTTAGTTGCATGATACTATTTTGCCGTCTTCCCGTTTTGCTGACATGTTATGTTATAAAGGAATTTATATCGCACACTGCTACTCAGGAGTGTCCTGGCGCGGGGGGGGGGGGACAATAACATAGGAGGCAGCAAGGGCTAGATGGATTGCTTAAACAAATGAGTTTTGAGACGCTTTTTAAAGGTGGACAGTTCCTTGGTGTGCCGCAGATCATCCGGCAGAGCATTCCACAGAGTGGCAGCCTTGACCGCAAAGGTCTGCCCCCCAAGGCGCGCTCTCCAAAATCTGGGGATCACCAACCGTCTTTGCGAGCCAGAACGGAGGGATCCACTGGGAGTGTAAAAGGCAAACCTGGAACTGATATAGGCAGGACCCAGGCCGTGAAGTGCCTTGTGAGTCATGATAAGAGCTTCAAAGTGCACTCGCTGAGCAACAGGCAACCAATGCAGGTTGCCTAGCTGCTTGCGAACGCTCATACACCTCGGGATGTTAAATAAAAGCCTAACTGCAGCATTCTGAATGACCTGCAGCTTTCCCAGGAGGTACCCTGGGATGCCGCGGTAAAGGGCGTTGGCGTAATCTAGGCGAGACAAGATGAGCGCCCTGGCCACGTCTCCCTAGCCGAGCGGGGCAGCAGGGGAAAGAACCTCCTCAGGGCTTTGAGTGTGCCAAAACACACCCCTGACAGTCTCTTCATCTGTTCCCGAAAGCCTAAATCGCCCCCAAACCAAATTCCCAGATTTTTAGCTACTCCACAGTCTCCCGTGGGGCACGGAAACCCAGGAGGCCAGAGAGACTCTCTAAAAGCAGGGGGGAAATGGCCATTGAGGAGCACCTCAGATTTCTCTTCATTGCACTTCAGGCTTGCATGAGCTAACCAAGAGAATACCGATGACAAGCATCGGTGAGCCACCTCGGTATGAAGATCATCAACCTTCCATGTGAAGAGAAGCTGGGTGTCATCGGCGTAAGCCATAATTTTGGCACCCAGCTTCTCTGCCAGATAGATCAGGGGTGTAAGGTAGACATTGAACAAGAGAGGGCTCAATGTGGACCCCTGAGGGACACCGGTGGCCACTCTACTATCCGATGAAGAAAAGGGGGGCATCCACACCTGTTGGGAGCGGTTGTCCAAGAAGGATTTGACCCATTCCCAAGCGATGCCTGTAATACCGATGTCAGACAGGCGTGAGAGGAGCTGGAGGTGGGGTACCGTATCGAAGGCGGCAGAGAGGTCGAGCAAAATCAGAGCCGCCCTGCCGCCCGCGTCCAGGCACTCCCTAATAGCCTCCACGATCTCCACTAGGGCTGTCTCGGTGCTAAAAGATGTCCTAAACCCGGATTGCGCCGGGTGAAGTGCTCCCGAGGATTCAACAAATGTTTAAAGGCCACTTTTTCACACACCTTGGCTAATGCTGGGAGAAGGGAAATGGGGCGATAGATGGACAGAAGAATAGAATTAGATGAAGGTTTCTTAAGGAGAGGGAGGAATTTGGCATGTTTCCATTGCAGAGGCATTCTTCCCGATTGCAATGAGCTATTAACCAGCACCACAACCTCCTGAGAAACTATGCCTGCCACCCCACTCAGGACCCTAGCAGGGCAGGGGTCTGCAGGCGAGCCCGATTTTAATGATTTTAGGATGGTAAAACATCCCTCTCCTCTGCTGAAATAAAATGCGAGAAGAGCTGGTTGGGTGCGGTGGTGCATGGGGCAGGTGGTATAAATGAAGAGTGTTGCGCTAAGGGGGTGGTCCGTAGACTGTCTTGTATCTTTTGGATTTTAGCAATAAAAAAGGTAGATAAATCGTCACACCATTGGGAGGAGATAGGGGGGGTGGAGAGTTCAGCAGCGGGTGACAAGAAGGTACGAACAATGGCAAAAATGTCTTTGCTGTTATTCTTGGCTTTAAAGATTCTTTCAGCAAAGAAGTTGCCCTTAGCTTCTTTAATGGCTGCGTAATCAGGGCTCGAAAATTCCACTGGACCTCTCGCATAGTCGAGCTAAATTTAACAAGGTCGAGCTGTGTTTAGGTCCTACTCGCCCTTTCTGGCGAGTAGGAAAACAAACCAACTTTTGTCCTTGGTCTGTGAAAACGGAGCAAACGTGACAAGATAACAAGATTTAAAGGCATTTTTATTGCTCACCTTAGTAAATGAGCAATAAAGATGCATTTAAATCTTGCTATCTTGTCACATTTGCTCCGCTTTCAGAGACGGATGTCAAGTAGGTTGCAGTTAGGTCGAGGACATTTTTTAAGGTACTAGTCCTGCAGGACTAGTACCCTTTTTTTGGATTTTTTGAGCCCTGGTAATACTCCCTCTGAGTGGCGCGAAGTGCCACCTTAGCGCGAGGGCAGTACTCCTGGCGCCATCTCCGCTCTAATTTTTTACAACCAAGTTTCAATGCTTTAAGAGATTCAGTAAACCGTGGCTGAGAGGGAATGCTCTGAGGGGGGCATCTCGAGGAGGACTGAGGGAGAGAGTTGACAGCCAGGCTGATCCAGTTTGAAAACTTTTCCACCGCTCCATCAAGATCAGAGGCAACGTCCGGGGGCATGAGGGACAGTGCTCTGGACAGGGCCCAGGATATTAATCTTCTTAGGGTACTGTCCTAATGCCTTATCAACCAGGCAGGGGAGAACTGACTATATTCCATGAAAAGCTGACCAGAAAGTGATCCAACCAGGTGACAGGCCTGGGAACTGACACATTAAGTTCGAAGTTGGAACATACTGGATCTAATAAGTGACCACATTTATGAGTGGCATCCAGGACCCACTGGGTCAAGTTACATAGATCCGACAGGTCCCTCGTCCCAGGGGCCAGCGGGTTCTCCAAGTGAACATTAAAGTCTCCTAACAACCTAACAATATAAACTTGGAGAACCGGAGCACACGCGAGGCAATAACCTCGTCAAGAGATTTAAAAAAGGTGCTCGGCGGGCCCGGGGGACGGTAGGCCAAAACCCCGCCCAAAGTAAAGTGAGGGGATATATTCAATGAGAACTCCAGCACTTCGCCTTCCATGATCTCCCCTGTGGATTCTTTGGTGAGAGTCCACATTTCTCTGAAAACCTCTGCGACACCGCCCCCTCTGCCTGACTGACGGTCAACCCTTGCTATCTTATAGCCCCGAGGGATAGCTAATTCCACCACTGGGGAGCAAGAATCATTCAACCAGGTCTCAGTGACAAATAGAAGATCCAATTGTTCGTCAACTATCAGCTCATGCACGTCCGCGGCGTGTTTCGCCAGCGAACGTGCATTGATAAGAGCCGCGCGAATATTAGATTACCGTGCTGTGGAAGGGGGGGGGGTCAGGCTGGTTCATAAGAAAGTGAAAGCGACATAGGGGGCAAGTCCTCGCCCTATCATTAAGGACCTCCCACTTTCTGTCCGTGTCACAAGTAATAATGTCTAGTCCTAATAATGTCTCCCGGTCATAGGAGATCCTTTCAGACGCCTCCCTGACCGTGTCACATCCAGCGTTCCTGGCCCTGAGCGCTATTGAGGCGCGGACGGGCGCAGACGGGCTTACCTTAGGCGCACCTTCGGTGCGTCATCGTCACGCCCGCTGCGCTCGTCCGATGCGCGCACGGAGACACATGCGCGTTTTATGGCATGCACCCCCGAGCAGCTGGACGGCTAACTTCGGTCCAGCCGCGCTTCAGGACACACCCAAGATGGCGCCCCGTCCTCCACACAATTTGCACAAACAGCGGCGGTGGACCGGGGCGGGGGAGGCCACAGAGAAAGGTAGGAGAGGCTCTGGCAATTATAGATTTTAAAAAACGAAGCTTCAAAGTGCAAGTAGCAGTGGTTAAAAAATGATCCGCGCCTGCATCTAAATCATGCAGGAGCAGTCAGCGTGATTCCAGCACCATTTACAAACAACGCAACCATCGGCCTCCAGATTTATGATGTTACCAGAAGCCCCCAATGGCAGTAGAGCATTGCATTTCCCGGTGACCAATTATGTATCCTATCTATATATAGTATATATGCAGATGTGCATAGTTTAATATGGTATTTCTGTACCTTGTTGAGTGTGGGCAGGGGCCACAACTCTCACGATGCAACCCCCAAAAGTGGTTCTTGATGACCCTCCCTAAACAATGGTAATAAACAGCATAATACGATCCGCACATCTGCATACGTGGTGTACGCCAGTGTGTTCTTCCTAAAGTATTAGTTTGTAAAAAATGTATTTGGCCAAAACCAGAATGCAATGGGTTACATTTGTCCAGTGAGATAAAATCGCATTGAAGAGGCCTTGTGACTGATAGCCATTGTTTCCCTGTGCAAAGTCACTGTTGCACGCAATCTCTGAGGTGGTAAATAGTCATTTCCTAATGTTAATTTGACTGTACTGAGATGCTAAATTGGAATTTGATCTTTCTTTGCACTGTGGTAATAACTTTGTGAATATGAATTTATTATTATTATTATAATTAACATGGATTATCAGACCACCTTTATTTTCACTGCCATGGCATATGTATCACATTTCTGATTCACCATTGCTTCAAGCACAAAGGCATTTCCATGTGGTTGGGTAATGGAAACACAGAAATTGACAGTGAACATTGACGTTGGTAATTACTGATCCTTGAAGAAGGTGAAGGAGTCAGAAACGTTTAAACTGCAACTAACATTTCTGAAGAACTTTTTACGATAGAAACAAAGATTATGCTTCCTTAGGAAAGAGCTATGGATAACTCAAACCTTATAACAGCTATTATCACTGAGAGTTATGATCTGCCATCCACCAGCCATCCAGGTGTCACTAGCACACGTTTACCCCCAAAGGGGTATCTTGGCGCTGAATAAACCTTCTTGAAAGTAAAGTCCATCCCCATCTTGAAGTCACACTGTCTGGCCTAACAACAACAATGGTTAACCCCTTCCCTCCGGGGCTAATTCCCCCACGGTGCGGGGTGGCGGGGGTTGAGCGCGGCGACGCGGGGATGTACGACATTACAACGCATGCTTTTACATCGCATGCTTTTACAACGCGGTTTTTACAATGCATACCATTACAACGCATAGTGCTTTTGGGCGCTGGATAGTGAATAGTTTAATTTACTATTCCAACTCCAGTCCCCGTGGACACTAGGGAAGGTTATTGGATAGTAAATTAACCTATTCCCTATCCTAGAGCGCCCCCCAGCGCAATGCGTTGTAATGGTTGCGATGTAAAGGCACTGCGTGGTAAAAGTTGCGTTGTAAGTGATGTTTCCCGCGACGCGGTGCTCGTGACGAGACCAGGCAGTCATGAGTCATGGTGGAGCGGTGCTCATGACGGCCTGGTCTCGTCACGACCCCGCCCACTCATTAACTCTCCCGCACAGGCGGGGAATTAACCGCGCGTGGGCGGAGCGGCGGCGTTATGACAAGACAAGGCCTTCATGAGTACAGCTCAACTATGATGGCCTGGTCTCATCATGAGCACACAAGGGTTTAAACAAGGATACTATCTGGCATACAGTGCTGAGTAGCATAATTCAGAATAATCCAACAAGCACTGATAATCCCAATAAGTCTGTTTTATGAAAGTGTGTTGTCAGTTATTGATGAGTTTAGGCACTCAATAAGCCATCCTACAGGCACTCTGTCACTCATCCGTGCACTCATGCATGAGTTCATCCGCCCACTGACTCATTCTTGCATAGACCCAATCAAACTCAACAACATTTGTAAAATAAAAAGTAAAACATTCTGCTCCTAAGCATGGGGGTCATATACTTGCAATAACAATAAAATGAAACATAGCTGCGGGTGGCCATCGTGCTATGCTATTGTACCATTATATGTGGTTTTAAAGTTCCAGCATGGAAGCCGCATTTAAAGCCAACATGTTGGGCTTCTTGAAACTATAAAACAATGATACACTGTGGAGAACACCATTTTATGGTGGTCGACTGGTTTTGAGATGTGGCGCACTGCAGATGTAATGAGCAGCTATGTCTGCTCATTACATCTGCAGTAGCTGTAGTATGTAAAAAAAAAGGAAAATAAAGATAGGAAAAGGAAAGAAATGAAAGGCAAACTGTAAAAAGAGAAAATTGAAAACTAAAGGACTGGCCAACCAACCCTGGCCCAGAAACACAATCATTTTCACTCAGACGTGCATATGTATTGTATTGTATTGTAATTGCCTTTATATAGCGCTTACTACCTCTGACGAGGGGTTGAATCGCTTTTTCGGCGAGGAGCACGCTTCTCCGGGAACCCATAAAGGATTAGTGGTGATATAGTATTGTGAAATATGAAAGTAAATTGAGTGGTGGATATTTTAGTCAATTATTTGGATTCAGAAGGAAAGTGGAAGGATAGAATCATATTGTCTCATTATGTGTGTTAAACCTAAAAAGCTATTAGATACCTGTACTAAGTGTACCAGCTTTCTAGAAAACGCCCTTACTATTCTGTTAAAATGAAATATGGTAGTTATTTATTTCATTTTTTATATATTAATTTTATTGCAAGCATGTGACTCATCTGCCGCCGTATTTAGATGGTAGCATCTTTGTTTTTTTCACTCCTTTAGATTTTTGTGGCTAATGCTTGAAGTACAAAATAATAAACTGAACAAGCATTGGCAAAGCAAATATTCTTGGTTAATGTGGAAACGTATGGAGTCCTATTACATTAGAGCAAGACTAATGGGAGGGAGCAATCAATTCGAGCTCAATGCAAGTACTGCAGTGGAGTTGGAAGGATGCACCCAAGCAGCCAATAGCATAAACTGTGAGATGAATACTCCACTGGACAGAGTAAAGCCTTGATTGACAAAGTCTCAAACCAATGGCTGAAAGAGGCTGGTTGAAGACTGCCGATGATTGGGAGGGGCAAATCCAAAGCCCACTCTGTATATATAGTAAGCAACAGGCCTATTTGTTGCTGCGCTCTCAAGACCCAGACCTCATTAAGCACTGAACTAGCTTGCCATGCCCAGACCTGTTGGGTTTACCTGTGCTTGTTTGCCACTATGCTGCTCAGGCCCTGTGGCCCTCAGGCTCGTCTTCCCCAATCTAAAGCCCAGACTCGCCTACTTCTCCTGTCTCTTCTGTTTTTCAATGTGGCCTCGTTTCTTCAGTACTCTCTGCCTAGGGTGACCAGGCGCCCTGTATTTTCCGGGACAGTCCCGGGTTTTCACCAGCTGCCCCGGCAGATTTTGGCAATTTTGGCTCATGTCCCGGTTTTTAGAGGGGGTCGACTGAAACCAGTGAGAGGCACTTTTTGGGCGTTCTAAAGCAGTGCTATTAAACAGCTGTTATAAGTAAGCAATTGAATTAACAGGTAGGATACTGGTTTTAGACAGTGCTTTAAATGGGCCGTACTGTCCGGTACGGAGTACCGGCACTTTTTTATTTTGAAACGGAGAGTACCGGCACTTCTCAAGAGAAAACCTATACTTTTAATTGGAGAGTACCAGCACTTCTCAAGAGAAAACCTATACTTTTAATTGGAGAGTACCGGCACTTCTCAGAAATAAGCAGGTACTCTGGTACAGATTACCTGCACTTCCATTTTTCCATTTCAAACACTGGTTTTAGAAATAAAACATGTTTTAGTGTCTCTTCTGTGTTTCTATGTTGATAACAGGTGTCATTCTACGCCGCTCGTTGATGTAAACTTGTAGTCCTTCTTCTATTTTTTGAAAATGTCCCGGTTTTTGGTTCCCAAGATCTGGTCACCCTATCTCAGCCGCGCCCTCCTCATTCTTTCTGCTTGGATTTCTTCTCTTCCCGCCTCTAATATCCTCCATTCTTCACCCTTTAGTCGAGCCACCCCTGTCCCTTTGTCTTTTGTGCTATCAGCCATTCTTCAGGCCTCCCCTTCATCAGTCTCCTCTCTCCTGTCCTTTTCTGCTTTGTCGCTACTAGCTCTGCCCGCTACATTCCTGTCCCCCCTCGGTGCCTCCTGCCCTTTTCTCCCCCTCGGCGTCCTTTGTATCCCCTGGCATTCAGCTCCCTACACTTTTCGCCCCCCACCCCGATCATTTGTCTTGTATGTCACGCTTTTCTGTTCACGCTTCGCCCCCTCTATCCCCAATCCTGTTTATTTCTGCTTTCTGCCCGTCTTTGCCCCTTCTTCCTCAGCCCATCCTTTCCATTTCTACTTTGTGCCGTTAGTTGCGGATTAAGTTATACACGCCTCTGTGCCCCCCCCCCCCCTGTATTTCTCAAGCTTCTTTCTCTCCCCTCAGAATAGTTTAGGAAATACAAACCCGGCTATGGAGTCGCAAGAGGGGAATAAAAGGTGATACTGAATAGCAGAGGCCGCTAGCTGCTTCACTGGGGGAGGGGGGAAAGAAACTGGGGGTTCCAATCTGGTAACTGCCCCAGCAAACCCCTTGTGCGTCACCGCAGAGGAAACAAGCACTGGCAAAGCCAGTAAGCCCTCCTTTGAGAACTAGTTGCCTTGCCAACGGTTTCAGCAATAAATATTTTGCAGAAGTTAAGGCTTTGAATTTGTTAACATTTGGTATCTGTGTTTTAGTGTAATCTCGTATTGTAATTTACTTTACGTCCTGGCAAAGCCAAGAGGTCTCAACTCTAAAACGCTGAGCTGGTGGGTTTTCCGGTGCTTATATTTTACATGGGAGCTGAGTCGCATTAGGTGCCGGGTGAGTTCTGGTTGTCGGAGGGTGTTCATAGTGAGGCACAATTGAGAGGTCTGGAGCTGAGGCTGAAAACAGCATGAGTCAGTAGGCCATAACAGCGTTTACAGACTACATGCTCATCCATTCCTTGGCCTCCACTGCGCATTCAGTGATAGTCACATATGTACAATTTGTAATTGCCAATTCTAATTGTTTATAACACAATCATTGTTGTTACTCACTTTTATTAAATTGCTAAAAAGCACACACATTGCAAAGAGCTCCGGGTTGTTTTAAGCTTTTTTTGTTGTGTGATATATCTGGATTCAATATCAAAAACCTCACAAAGAAACACCAAATGCTGATCAGGCAGCATGTGCTATACAGCACAGGAGGATTGAAGTTAACATGCTTTAAGTTATGCTCCTTTTATAGACCCTCCTCTTTTTATATCATATTGTGCACTGTGGTCCACAACAGGCTTTGGCCGACATCAGCCAAAGCCGTCTTATAGACAAGACCTAAAAATTGTGATATTGTAAAACTGTTGGGTCCATGGATTAAATCTAACCCTTGTAGAGCAGAAAGGAGTGACTCCATTGCTCCTTAGCAGCACTCACTCTGAAACGTCTCTGGGAGGGCAGGAGCGCAACTGGTGTTGTGTGTCGGAGGGGGGAGTTGTGCACTTCAGTTAAAGAAATCTGAGGGCCTCACCTCCACTGTGACACCCCGGCCATTATTGTAGGTCTGGGGGCTTTTGGTGCCTCCACAATGCCTTAGAATGGTAGCTGCAGTATTTGTTCCTCAGCAAAGTAGATTCAAAAGTTGTGCAGGTCATTTGCCCCCTGGCAAAGCAGATCTGAATATCCTCAGCTTCTATGGGAGTCAAGCGCAAAGGGAGAAACATGAGTGAGAGACAGCAATGTGGAGCGCGGGAGAGAGAAGCAAAACAGAAGGCAGAGGAATCACAGTGGATGGGGTGGGGAAGTAACACAGGGTGGGGCAGAAGCAACATGGCGCAAAAGTCGTGGAAGCAACAGGGAGAACACAGGGAGGGAAGCTGCATGAAGGAAGTGGGGTGGAAAGCAATGTGGAGCCTGGTGGGAGGAAAAGGAAGTGGGCGTGAGAGCAATCTGAGCAGACAAGGAGAAGTGCATGAGCAAGAGAGAGAGTGCAACATGGAATGTGGTGGGGGAAGAGAAGGACACTAGGGAGACAGCGGTAAAACACATGCACTCTTGTGAAGTGCATAAAGAAAAAGAAAAAAGAAGCGCCTGAAAAATGAGCAGTGGAAAGACACAGGTAATGAGGATAGGCTCCAGGGGAGGGGTAAACACAAGTAGAGGAAGGAATGTGCACCCTGGCTAAGGAATAAGAAGCAAGCAAATGGGAGTGACAATGAAGTCAACCAGTGGTAAGCAGTGGAAGGACTCTTACCCCACTGTAAGCTAACAATACATCTCACAACAGACAGCGCATGCGCAGTGTAGTGGGCAAGACCTAAAAACAGATGTTGCCCTCAGCAATGTTTACATTTTACTTACATCTGCATTATATAAGACTATTGGATTTTTCCGGGATGTTTCTGTACTGTATAGTGCATTCTGTTATGGGTTGGCTCAAGGTGTCTGTGTGAGTTCAGGTTGTGGATGGGTGTTTATAACTGGCAACAACTGAGAGCTGAACAGGGGGTACCTGTGGAAGACATATATGAAAAGAAATGTTGTCTTTAAAAACAACAAGGTTATATGGTTAGTGTACAAGCAAGGCGATCAATTCTATGCATGAATATAGTAGACCTGTCTCTATTTTAGGCAGGTCTGCTGGAGGGAATTCAGGGCCCTTCTTGTTCCTGTGTTCAGTATGTCACAGAAATGTGTCGGACCTCTTCGTGAGAGGGTGAACTAAGTAGACTGTTACACTAAACATGCTACACGTCAAAGTATTCAGAAACCACATCAATGGAAAGGCTTACTCGCTGTTGTCGGTTGTCATGCCTCCATCATCCTAGGCATGGGGCTCAAGGAGCAGAGGGGTATCTATCCTATGCAGCCATCATAGAAAATCACATGTATCGTCAGTGAATCCTTCACCCTCAGATGCTCCGTGGGATCACTGGATGGTTTTGTATATACTATTACATCCAAAACAGCGTGTCATCACCAACAGGATCTACTGAACTAAGATGGATCGCTAGAACGACAAATTAACATACAAATTGACACACCAACGCACATCTAAGATCAAGCAAGCATAAACATCTACGAATATGTTCATGGAACGTCAATGGTCTAGCTTCCAAAAATGTCTGACATAGATTTTGTTAGCTATATAAGATCTTTTGACATTATAGCATTACATGAAACTTGGCAAGCAGACCCCCCCCCCAACTTCTGTTTTTTTTGCGCTTCTTTACCGGTGCAATAAGGATGGCAAAATACGGTAACCTATGTATCGGCCACAAGTGCCCATGTGGTCAAGGAAGTTGGACCAACCTCTTAAGAGTCAGTGACAATAAACCTTCTTATCTCACAACTGAAATCAGGAATAGGAGGAATAGACCTTACCGTGATCAATGCCTATATCCATCCAAAAAGGAAAGCAAAGGCAGTGAAAGAATTATGCAATTGCGTGGAGGAGTGTATTGGGAAAGACCTACAACAGATCTTATGCTCACCGGGGACTTTAATTCAAATCTCATGGGGATCTCGTCAGGTGACGAGATTCTAACTCAAAATTCAGCTTGGAATATACCATCACAAGGGAAGCCGCAAGTTTCCAAACAAACCAAATTAGGTAAGCAGATATTAGAGGACCTCGAATTTTTCAACTGCAGAGCATTAAATGGAAGATTTGCTGGAGATAATCCCCCAGCCTCTACATTTCACTCAACAAGAATCAACTCTATATTGGATTACACTCTTATCTCACTGCCTTTATTTCAACATATGATTTCATTTCAGATAGGCGAAAAAGCTGTTAGCGGTCACTGTCCCCAAGAAATTGTCCTTAAAATTAGCAAACCTAAATTTGAGCCATCCTTGGTGCCGAAAGAGCCAGTTTACACAATCAACTACAAAATAATTAAGTATTCAGCAGCAACGGACGAAATCATACAGGAAAAGGCAAAGCAGCATTTCAATGCTAGAACCGGATCTAATGAAGTTGAGAAATGGGAACACTTTACAACATCTATGGCACCTTACGCTAAAAGATCCAAGCCACAAGTCCAATCAGGCCACATCAACAAGATACACTTTACACAAGAGTATAAAGAGAAGCTCAGGTGTATAAAAAAATCAATTTATCATACAATGAGACAACTCCAGTATAATCCTATGGATATAGTGAAACATGATCTCTTACGGAGACAAAAGGCGATACTGAAAAAAACAAAATGGGAAGCCAACAGATCAGTGGAGGACAATATGTGGGCAAAACTACACTCTGACACCAAACGGAACGATGGAGCAAGTTTTTGGAAAACTTTAAACCACTTTATAGGACCTATGCATGACGGAGTTTCCTCTAATATTACCGAAGAAGTATGGGCAAGCCACCCTAGGAATAATTTCAATCAGGACATGGATTTCAAACTGGAGACCGAAACTGGCAATGTGATAAGAAGCTCTGTTAAAAATAAAGTACAGTCATTCCAGAGGGGAGCCAGCAATCCAGAAGGTCAAACTTTAACCACAAATGACGGATTCTCATATACATGAAACATCATTAAGCGCCGAATTTAAAAAAGGAAGAAGAGAGGGGGCGCCAGGCTCGAACGGAATTCTGCCCATCTTCTATAAACAAGATGAGAATGAATGGGCAACAGCGCTCAAGCCTTTATTCGTGGAAATAAGACACTTTAACAGATTGCCCAGCTCCTGGAAGGGCTCAATCATCGCTCCAATTTTTAAGTCTGGGAACAAGTGGCCCTAAAGAACAACGAGGCCAAGTACTTGGCAGACACACTTTTGGAGGAGCTGCGGGCTTGGGCTACAGGGAAATCCCTAATTCCAGTTAATCAGGCTGGCTTTGCTAAATCAGTTGGGACCACTACTAACATCCTAACTATGGGTATATCAATAGACAAGGCTGAATCAACCAAAATGCCCATTCATTTCTGTTTTATAGACTATAAAGCTGCCTTTGACCACATAAATCGAAACATTTTATGGTCCAAATTGAATAGTTGGGGGATACGGAGGCCTCTGTTAGACTTGCTGATCAACCTTCATACGGAGACATGGGTCCAGATAAAATTGGGTGACGGATCACTTTGTCGAGATGCCTACCAACCAACAAAGGCCTCGAACAGGGTTCTGTTTTAGCCCCCACATTATTCAATTTGTTTCTAGGTGACCTTATTCCGATCCTAAATAGCTGTAACTCTCACGCCCCCAAGTTAGGAGGGCTATTATTACTGTGTCTTCTCTATGCGGACGACATAGTCCTAATCAGCCACACAAAAGTAGGGCTACAACACCTTGTGAATGCTACACAGTGCTAGTCTGAAGCAAACAAACTGACCGTACACCTGGAGAAACACAGTCAATGACAATCAGCAAGAATAGGAAAAAATCATCTACCTGGTTTTGGAACAATGCTCGTATTGAGGATACGCAAGTATATAAATATCTAGGAGTAAAAATAGATAACACTGGTAAGTTTACTGTACAGAAGACAAGCATCGGTTGCAAAGGCCTTGCCTTAGCAATCTCTTTAAAAGCGCTAAACAGCAAACTTACTGGCCCATCTCTCCTACCACTGGTACAAGTAATATGAGCGAAACTTCTGCTAACAATTACGTACGGGAGCGAAGTACAGAGAGGCAGAGATGCAAAGACTCTGGATAGTACAGTCATAGCTGCATACAGGATTATCTTTAACTTGCCCAAACAAACCTCACCGGCTCAAATCAGGCTTGAGTTTGGCGTCCAGAAGCAGCTCCTGGCAAGGCAGGGGGCGTACATAACCACCTGGGACAAAGTGCGAAAATCCAAACAAGGAACTCTAAATGATTATCTATGGATGGAGTTAGAGCAACACTCAGCCTCACCAACTGCCAAGTAAGTCAAAAGCAACCTGGCGAAAAATTGCCTTAAATCAGCTTTGGGATACCCCCACTAACCATAGAACACTTAAAAAATTGGTTATGAAAACAATCAAACATCTTTCGTGGGTTGAAGACAAGGCATCCCTCACGAAAAAGGTTACATAGTTGGATGACCCTTAACTCGTATCCCACACAAGCACCACAGAGCTACCTTGAATTGGGCTATTCTAAATCAGTTAAAATGAAGTTTCTAAAGTACAGGTTGGGCCTGTTACCCTGTATCCGGCATTTTCCACACTGGCTAAGGGATAAGTTGGGCTCCCTTTGTCGGTTATGTGGTACAGCGCCAGAGGATATGCTCCATTGGATATGCTCCTGTGAAAACCTATTGGAAGAACAAAAAAATCTGCTCAAATGCCATTTTAATCAGCGTGGGATACGCACACGAAGACTAGCAGTTCTTGCCTGCTTTGCACCCCTTGATCTACAGCTGAACTGTAGTTTTGTGAAATTTATGAAGGTGGTGGAAAGGAAAATGACAAGACTTGACTCTTAATTGCCGTTTAGATAGTAGTACAACACAAAACTGCACCTATTTCTACTTAAGGTCGCTAAAAAGTATACATTTTATGATTTAAAAAAGGAAAACAATTGTGAATTATGATATACTGGGTGTACAGAACTGTATCTATTTTCACTTAAGGTCACTAAAAAAAGTATATATTTTTATGTTAAAAAAAAAAAAAAAGGATCGTAAACCCGTGATTATGATATACTGTTTTATCAATGCATGCAGATTTATTTTTAAAGTTTATTTTGTACTGCAATGGTTTTAATTAACTATGCAAATATAAATTACTTCCTTACTTACTTACTTACATTGTTCGTTGTATTGTTTTGAGCACACTTGAGCAGGAGCACCCATAGGTCCTGAAGAAAGCTGCAACACCAGCTGGGTCATTGGCTGAAACATGTCGACCTCTGTGACACATGAGCAGGTTTAATTAGTCCTGCAGTGCTAAGCTGTTTTTTAATCCTAGCACAGGGTCGCCCTATTAAAGATTTTGTAGCGAACCCTGTAGTAAGTTTAGTCACTTTTTTCTTAATTTGCTTTGCTGCTCTCACCACCCGAGCTCCACTATTTGGCATTTAGTATATACCTCCCTTAGTATGAAAAACATCCCTGAGCTCTCCCCTCTCAGAGAGGGAGTTGTAGCCCGTATCATGACTAGGCATCACGATACGAGGAGGTTCCCCAATGATGAAGCATGACACTATTGGTGGGTGAGGGAAACCATTATAAGAAAGGAACTCTCCTGGGTGGTGGCCCCGTCACCAGCAAGATCAGTAATATTTCCAGACCTGAGGGTTTATATTTGTGTTTTGCCTATAGCTCGGGGAGCATATCTTTTGTAATATATTTTCTTCTCTGTTCCACTGGAGCTAATGGTTCTTTGCTGCTAGCAGAGTCCGACACATGTGAATATATAACTTGCTGTTCTGTTGCTACATTGCTAGCTGAGTCTGGTTGATCTTATTCAGCACAGACAAACCATAATTCACAGTTTTTTATTCTTTCCTTCTCTTCCTCACCTTTACCTTCTCTGGGTCTTTTGAGTGAGAAAGACCTGGAGAAAGGAGAAGAGGAAGTATACATGTTTCCTATTAGTTGATTGTTTTCCTATACTGATACTCAAGTACAATAAGTCCTGCTGAACAAGAATCACTGTGTATTCACAAGAAGGGGTTATCAGAGAAAATGGCATTCAAATCACTTCTATCAGTGTCACAAAAAAAACTATATACACAAGAAAGGGGGTCTGGGAGCAATTAGAGGCCCAATACCCATGTTCTGAAACACTTTAACTCTACTGAATGGAGATACTGTTCCTGCAGAGGAAAGAAAGAAGGAAGGAAGGAAGAAAAAGGAACAGTTGATGAATCCTAGGGGATTCTGATGATTATTTCTTGGTACCCTCACACACCCCAAAAAATGTCAGGCTTCATCATAAGGCGTGGTCCTCTTAGGCACGGCGCTGCCTTGACCTAGGGGCCCCGCAAAGGGTCTCCGGGTCAGAGATCTTTTTATTTTTTGCCGTGATGAAATATATATGTGTAAGGGCATGAAACATGTAGGGTAGAGTGAGTGTAATAAAGTGTGGTGAAATAAAATTAAAATTGTCTAATGGATTCCAAGTTATGTTTAATCTGGTAGTTCTCTTGGTTAGGTTAAAACAAATGAAGCGAGAATGCCGTTCCTAATGTGGCACCCATCTGAAGCTGCATTTTTTTTAGGAACAGTGGTACCTACGGTGTTAATAATAATAAAGAAAAGAGGATTCATCGTATTTAAAGAAACTCTTTGTATTACTCATTGTATAAAACACAACCATTAAAATACCAATCAGAATAGTGATCAGGTGGGTGAAGAAAGTGCTTGCAACTCACACTCGGTGATACATATGTGCAAGTTCCAAAATACATAGTATCATCAAATATATACATAACCCGTAAATGGGCATCACAATAAGAAAGGGGTCTGATGCAAACAGTTGATGGCTTTTCGATCCCATGTTATTAGGGGATCATCAGCAGGTCTGGGTTAAAATTTGCCAGAGACAAACCTATCAAGGTTGCGTGAATAGTATGTCTTGCACAGAACTGCCACTGAGTAGACCATATAGCTATAATTCTCCATAGCAAGCGTGTCGTGAGCAGGAATGAATCAATGTGGAAATGATGCTAAGAGGACTCTCATTCATATACAGCCATCTGCTACTGCAGGATCTGCAGTGCAAATCAGACCCTCTACATCCCTGCTAAAGACATGATGTCATTGTTGTATTAGAGCCGTATAACTATCTCAGTGTGGTCAGTTTTTCTGACTCAACACGCCCAGAGGGGTCTCTGTGGGGAGTGATACTGCCGCTAGGCTTTCCCCTCCACACAATTATACCCCTTTGTGGTAATGTTTCCCCTAAGGGGATTAAAGATTTGCATCTGGTCCTTTAGGATCTATCTATCGAAGCACCAGTGCCCAGTAAATCATAAGCGTACATCATATTTAACCGACAGACTAAGCCTGCTGTTTCTGTCCTACAATAATTATGCGATCTGTCAAGGACCATGAGTACGCCCACTTTTTTGATGGGGACGAGGAGGAATGGCCTGCAGCGGACTAAAACACCCCAGAGAACCTCTATTTCTCTGCCACTGGCAGAAGCACTAACGTCACTCAATGACCAGTTAATTGAACAGATTAAGGAGCTACCTGGAGTAATTGACACCCAACCCAGGGTAAGGCCTCAGGAGAATCTTCTTGTAAGGATTAGCCATTTTCCCCAATTAAAAATCGAGGAAAGGTTAAAAGAAATTATAGACGGTTAGATAGAAATATCCTCCATCCCTTGGGTCAAAGTATGTCCTTCCTGGATGTTGTCATAGACGCTGCATCAGTTCAGTCTTCCAGGGAAGAAAATAACTAAGATCAAGAAAGAACACAGGACAGTCATTAGGAGTGGCATGATATCTCTAAGATTACTGGCCAGAACAGTGGGACTACTTTCATCATCAATCCAGACGTTTTTTCGAGCCCACTGCACTACAGGGCCATTCAAAGACTCACTGTATCATACCTAAGGAAAAGATGACCTACTCTCAATGAATTCCGCTATTGCAGGAAACCAAGATGGAGAACCAATGGTGGTTGGAGCATATGGAAGTGTGGAGTGGGAGAGAGACCTTCGGGTCCTCTCTGTATCTGATTATAGAATCTGAAGCAAGCCTATTTGGCTGGGGGGGCAGGTGTGGAAACATCTTGATATGCGCAAGAGGGTTGGAAGAAGAACTGCAGCTTCACATAAACTGTTTGGAACCTCTAGAGACTTCCTTTGCGATAAAATCCATGGCCAAGGACAAGGTCTCCTGTTATGTGCTTCTGAAAATGGTCAGATGGGAGATACATCAACCGTCTGGGAGGTAGAGATCTTAAAATTTCATGGAGATGCTGAAGGACTTCTGGCATTTGTGTGTGGAGAAACCGATTTTGGTAAGGGCAGAATATGTCCTGGGTCAGCAGAATCAGGTGGAACTCCAGGTACAGCACAGACTCCAGAGAATGGAAACTTAACCACAGAGTCTTGTAGGCTGTGATGAGCAGATGGGGTCCCTGCGAGACAAAGCTTTTCGCCTCCACACTGAACTCTCAATAGCCTCGCTACAGCAGCAGCAGTGAATGAATTTCTCCCAGATTGGTCAACCAACCAGAACTACACATTTCCACCTTTCGCTTTGATCACCAGAGTGGCGGCAAAAGTCAGACGAAGGTTACTTTTTTTCTGGTGCCTCTGACTTGGACATTGCAGCTGTGATTCCTGAACCTAATGGAACTGTCACAGGAGCGACTGACTGCCCTGCCGACATTCCCAGGAATTCTACAGGATTACAGGATCATTCCAGCATCACATGACTCTGCAGGGACATCTGAATCTGATGGCTTGGCAGATGTCAGGAGATGATAGATGGATAACAAACTTTCAGAATGAGCTACAGAATTAATAAAACACGTATGGACAGAGAGTACCATCAAATACTATAGAATGGCTTAGAGGAAATGGTCTTGTTGGTGTGTGGAAAAACACCTGGAGCCCAGAGGGGCAGGAATTATCCATACCCTGAACTCATCTCCAAAAGAGCCAACTTAGGACTGGCTTATAGAACGATCAATACTACATGTCTGCAATTTCTGCAGGTCATGTTCTAATTAATGATACCATGGTGGGAGAACACCCATGGGTGTGCAAACTGATGAAGGGTATTCGCATCTCCAACCCACCAGAAGGTAAACAACCATTACAATGAATCTTTTATCCTCATACCAACATCCTGCATACAATGACAACGCAAATACCATTACTCCGCAATGCCATTACAACACACAGCATTACATTTATATGCTTTTACCACGCATGCTTTTACAATGAAATTCGTTGTAAATGCATGAATGGTAAAAGCATATGTTTTTTATATGTAAGTATAAGGTAAGTATAGGTGTTGTAATCTTCCTTCTTTCCCCTTATTACTTTTCTCTCTGTTGTTTTCTCCTTCTCTTTCCCTTTTGTACGTTCCTCTCTCCCCCGCCCCCTGTACCCTGTTGGAACTTTCCTCTTGAGAGTTCACTGTGGAATGCTGGACAGCCGGTCAAGTACGGAGAGTGGATGACAGAATAAAGACGTTCTTACTCACCCTGCCTGAGAGTTTCATCGTTTCAACACTGGCGATGAATTGGTGAAGGGGGCCTTCTCTGTCATCTCCCCTTTCTTTACTCTCTCCTTCCTGCGTGCCCGCATGGTGATTCTTCAGATTTGAAGTGTTCTATTCCTGAGAAGTGTCTCTTATTCGAGGGAGAAGTACGACAGTGTCTACCTCAGGAGCTGTCCAAACATCCCGGTTAAGTGGAAGTCTCATTTAAAGTATTCCCTCATGTGAAGGTGTGCCAAGACTCTACAGTGCTCCGGTGACTGCAGTGATCAGGACTGTCGCAGGCCCCCGGATCGCTGCGTGATGTTCCGTTGATGTGCCACCCACCTGTATAGCCTCAATCCCTGGCTGCTGTGCCCCTGAGGGTGAGTCTGGGGTCGGTTGCGGTCTGTGGCTGGTGGTTGTGGCGTTCCCTGGGTCCCGCAACCTCTCCTGTGGGAGGAGTGCCTGGGCTTGAGGGTTTCCACCCCTGAGGTGATTTGCCGGCGCCTTTCAGACCCTCGGCGGCTTGCTCACAGCTCCGCTGCTTTCTTTCGGCACCCCAGCCTACGCCTTCCTGCGCCACTGCTGATCTTCGGGAAGGAATCCTGTCAGCACCTCAGCGATCTCCGTCGCCTACCAGCCCCTCGCTGGCCCTGCTCACAGCTCCGCTGCTTTTGAGAAATTGTGTTGACTAACAGTGGTCTCCTTCCTGCCACTTGGTTCCTGTCAGGAGGCTTGCTGCCGGCGCACCAGCTCCATTGCAGCCGGTTCATAAGCACCTCACCAGTTTCGTTCCGGCACGCCATCCATTCAGGGCCGGGTTGTCAAGCTTTCTGCCGGCGCACCAGCTTCCCCACAGCTGGCTCCCGTGCACTTCGTGAGTTTCATCAGCGCACCAGCCACCTCACAGACGATCCTCAGCATAAGAATTTCGTCAGTTCTTTTATTGCGCCAACATCATAGCCGGCTTGCCAAGTTGCTGCATTCTTTTATATGTGCTTTTCACCACATGACTCTTGCGCTCCATCATCAGCCGACTGTGTCCAGAGCATATCCGGCATTGTTGAGCTTACTCCATCAAATATACAAGTAAGACTCTTCCTTTTGTTCTCCTCGTGTGGTTTGCTCATCAAGATACTTTCATCCTCACCTTTTGTGTGTCACTACGATTACTACGGTGATACACACACCTTCCCATACCATTTAATTAGTGTCTATTTTCACGGTAACACACCCATCATTGGACTATTGGACCTAAATTTGTATTGCATAATCTCCACCCCTCCCTGCCTCCCTGCATTCCCCTTTTACATATTCTGTACAATTTTGTCCAACTCTATTACTACCTTTATACACGTTCTTATGTCGTATTATGCTTACTGTGTACTGCTTTATAAGATTCTGCCTGCATGCTTCATTATTTAGAGTGTATTTAGAGTGTTATGCTTACTGAGTACTACTTTACAAGCGGAGTTTTCCTGCATGCTTCAATTATTTAGACTATAAAAGTGACTGCTACTGTACATGCTTTGAGTCTCTGAGATTGTACTTAACTTACTTGTAGTTGTTACTTATAGAGGTAAATACTTCCATAATCCTTTTCCTGGCCCTTCTAGTTGGCCCCTACCTCACTGCCACCCCCCCCCCCCCCGGTAGCGTTACTTTGCCTTTCCCTGTATAGTTATTGCATATTCCCACTTGCAACGTCTAGCATAGATTACCCCCGCCACCATGGCTGGACAAGCTATGAGCCAACCTCCTCCATTCCTAAATGAGATCAGAGAACCATAAATTCACTGGAAGGAATGGATACATTTATTCGCCTCTTACCTCATTGCCATAGAAGGCGAAAGGTATTCAGCAGTTCGCAAACAACATATATTGTTGCATAACCTAGGTATACAAGGTAGGAAGATTTATGACACCTACCTGAACCGGAGTTAGAAGAGGATGAGGAGGATACAGATGAGTTTAAAATTACCCTTTTAAAATTAGAGGCACATTTTGGTAACAGGGTGAACGTAGTTTTGGAGCGACATAAGTTCTTTACCCGCATCCAAGGCAAACAGGAATCTGTCATCAGTTATGTAGCGGCACTTAGAGGCCTGACACAACTATGTGACTTTGGTGAACTTACCGATTCACTCATCAGGGACCAACTAGTCAGGTGCACAAACAATAGTCGCATTCAAGAAAAGCTCCTGGCAAAAAACCCCACCTTAAAAGAAGCGGTCAATATAGCAGTCTTTGTAGAACACACTGCTAAGTGTATCAAAGAGATGAAGACTCCTAATGAGCTTGTTGCCAATGTTCGCTATAGCAAATATGCACAAGTCAGTTCCAATGATACTGAGGTGTTCAAGGTTAGACCCAGAGAAGTCAAGGTTAACCATTCTGCCAAGGAAAAGGAAAGGTTGAAATGCTATAGATGTGGCAGCAGCAACCATCTGGCCAATGATGTGCGTTGTACTGCCCACAATGTCACATGTGTAAAATGTAACAAGAAGGTGCACCTAGGTAGAGTGTGCAACAACAGTGAAAACTACCAAGTGAAAATAGTGCACAGTGAAGGGGACTTGGACCCTAAGTACGTTTTCCAAGTGAAAGCTAGGGTCTGTCAAGTTTCCCCAAGTTCTCAAGGGCAATTCAAAGACCACAGTCCTATTGAATATCCTAAATGTACCATTTTTGTGATTAGCAAGCCCATAGATGTATTGGCCGATTCGTTTGCCCTGGTTACCTTTTTCAATATTGATGACATAAATGACATTTTTGATACCTCCAGTCTCAAAATGCTAGAACCTGACATTTCAGCTGTAGGGTATGCTGATGAGAACATTCCTTTAGTAGGGGTGATGAGTGTGTTTATTAAATTCAAAGGAAGAACTACATGGGGCAAAGTGTACATGGTAAGCAAAGGGTCTAATCTGTTGGGTTGGCATCATCAAAGAGAGCTGGGGATTGTACTCGACCCAAACAATGAAGATCAAGTTCTCGTAGCTGAGCAGGTGGAGGAAACCAGCAGGGATATAAACATTTGTTCTGAGTTGTTCACTGGAATTGGCCAAAATGTAATTAGCAAGGCCTGTGACGTACCTCCCATGAGAGTGAACATCATTTCTAAACAAAATGCCAAAACCCCTGTAGAAGGGGGGGAGTGCCAGAGATGGTTCATGCTGTATCAGGATCTTATGTTGTTAAAAGTTGGCCTGCTGTGAATATTCGTAACCTGTCTGATAATCCCACAGCAGTTCCTAAAACTCAATGGACTAAGTTGGCATTAGAGTTATTCGGTATCACAGGACAATTAGGAGTCCAGAAGAGATTTTTGATGGTACTCATGGACTACACTTCTCACTGAATCAAATACTTGTGGGTCTCACATGTCTCGACAAAGACTCTCATCAACTTTTTAATCAATCAATCAATCAGTGCATTTGTAAAGTGCACTACTTGCCCGTGAGGGTTTCAAGGCGCGGGGGGGGGGCGCAACTGCTGGAAGAGCCAGGTCTTGAGGAGTCTTCTGAAGGTGAGTAGGTCTTGGGTCAGCCGAAGGTGAGTGGGGAGGGTGTTCCAGGTCTTGGCGGCGAGGTAGGAAAAGGATCTGCCGCCGGAGGTCGATCGTTCGAAGCGGGGGACAGAGGCGAGGGCGAGGCTGGCGGAGCGGAGTTGACGGGTGGGGGCGTAGAAGCTGAGTCTGCTGTTCAGGTAGGCTGGTCCTGTGTTGTGGAGTGCTTTGTGTGCGTGGGTGAGGAGCTTGAATGTAATCCTCTTGTCGACGGGGAGCCAGTGTAGGTCTCTCAGGTGGGGGGTGATGTGGCTGCGGTGGGGGTCGTTGAGGATCAGTCGTGAGGAGGCGTTTTGTAAGCGTTGTAGTCGGCGCAGGTGTTTGGCTGGGATTCCTGCGTAGAGTGTGTTGCCGTAGTCCAGCCTGCTGCTGACGAGGGCCTGTGTTACCGTCCTTCTGGTTTCGGTTGGGATCCACTTGTAGACCCTGCGGAGCATGCGGAGGGTGTTGTAGCAGGAGGAGGCGACGGCGCTGACCTGCTTCACCATGGAGAGGGAGGAGTCGAGGACGAATCCTAGGTTGAGTGCGTGGTCGGTGGGTGTCGGTGCTGTTCCCAGCGTGTTCGGCCACCACGAGTCGTCCCATGCTGAGGGGGTGGGTCCGAGGATGAGGACCACCGTTTTGTCCGGGTTTAGCTTCAGGCGGCTGCTCCTCATCCAGTTGGCGACGGCTTTCATTCCTTCATGAAGGTTGGTTTTAGCGGTGTGCGGGTCCTTGGTGAGGGAGAGGATGAGCTGGGTGTTGTCAGCGTAGGAGATGATGTTGAGGTCGTGCTGGTGGGCCAGTTGTGCGAGGGGGGCCATGTAGATGTTGAACAGCGCGGGCTGAGGGATGAGCCCTGGGGTACGCCGCAGATGATGTCTGTGGCTTCGGATCGGAAGGGTGGGAGGCAGACGCTCTGGGTCCTGCCGGCGAGGAAGGATGTGGTCCAGTCGAGGGCCTTTTCTTCGATTCCTGCTTCTTGAAGGCGGGTCTTTAGTGTGCGGTGGCAGACCGTGTCGAAGGCGGCTGACAGGTCCAGGAGGATGAGGGCAGCTGTTTCGCCGTTGTCCAGTTGGCGTCTGATGTCGTCTGTGGCGGTGATGAGGGCTGTCTCGGTGCTGTGGTTCCGCCTGAATCCGGACTGGGATAGGTCTAGGATGTTGTTGTCCTTGAGGTGGTGGGCCAGTTGTATGTTTTTTTTTTTTTGAAATTTGTTTTTATTGCAGAATTATAGACAATCTTCAATGTCAAACGACCAGTCATCCTCTTACAACGCGAGGCACCACATCGTAACAAAATAGTACACGGCCATTTAGCCCACATCCCGGAGGCCGGGCGGCGTACCAACAATCATTTTCAGTCTGTTCCACATAGCGGCCAAAAGGACATCCGGTCAACAGCACGATCATGTATCTGCTTTTTATTACCTAACAAACTCCCCCCCAACGCTGATACTTCCCACATTTTCTGTTATGCTATGTCCGGGCTCCCAGTATCCACCCCGGCAGGTCTACCGTAGTTCTCTACTAGAGCATCTGTCCGATCGCATCTAATACCATTCATTCCTCTTCGAACCCTACGTGTCTCCTTACCCCCGATCGCTGATGAACAGGTGGTTTCCCCTGTCTCGGAAGCCCCCTTCGGTGTGTCAGCAGTGTCCTAGTATCTATCCCCCCTGACCCCCCCCCCCTACTGCCATAGATGTGGGTAGTATCTGTGGGTTCCAAAAATGACGTCAAAGTGCCCATCGGGGTCGAGCTGTGGTCTTCCTAGCCTCATGGAACCTCCCCGTCCAGGCTTCCCTCCTCTGCATCCCTGGTCAAGTAATCGTTCAGGGCCTGCACAATCATTTCCCACGCTCTCGCAAGCTCCAAGCTCTTCTCATTACCTGTCTGCGTAGCCTGCCGCATTCTGATCACACTCTCACACTGGGACCATTTGCGCAGCTCATTCGACCATCTCCGAACAGACGGGCCCTCCTTGGACTTCCAGTGCCAGGTAATCTCCCTCTGCGCCAGAATAAGTCCTAAGTCGATAAACTTGCTCGTGATTTTGGTCTTCGCCGTATGTGGGAACCACAGCAATATGCATGCGGCCATGTCAAAGTTCACCTCCCTGTCCGTGACAGCATTCAAAAGCTCTCCCACCTCCGCCCAGTACGTCCCTAACCGCGGGCAACCCCACAGCATATGATCCAACTCAACTGCAGGTGCCAAGCATCTCGGACACGCTGCATCCTGTACCTGAAAGTGCCGTCTGATTTTCCCTGGCGTCAGGTATGCTCTATGTAATATGAAGAAATGGACCTGTTGGAAGCGCGCGTTCCTACAACCCTTCCAAGTTCTCTTCCAAATGTGGCCCCACACCGAATCCGGTATGGGCCTACCTATGCTGTTCTCCCATTTCCCCTTCAGCTCAGCCAACGGTGCCAGCCCCTCGTTCAGCATTCTCGAATGAAGACAGGTCACCGCCTTTACCGTACCCGCAGCCATCACAACGTACTGGCAGGCCATAGTCGTTTCTGGTTCGCCCAGTCCCCCCTGCCAGTGTTTTTGCATCGCCGTAGTCACTGCGGCATGCAAGAGGTAGCTCCCATCCGCAAGCCCAAATTGGTCCTGCAACACCCGATAGGGTACTAGCACCCCGTCCGCATAAAGATCTCCCACCATCTGCAGTCCCATGGCCTCCCATTCCGCCAACTGAGACCAATCCCCTCCATGAGGCAGTGCTGTCAGCATTCCCAGGGGGATCTCTGGAGCATAAGGGCGAGCAGAAACCTGCTCTCTTCAGGCTCCTAAGCCAGCACGACCTGAGGGTTTTCTCTTCAATCGTGAGATCGCCCAATCTCAGCTTCTGCTGCAGTACAATGTAGGACAGGACGTGCCGCTGAATACCCCTCCCTCGACCCTGGTCGGGGCCCCTGAACTCTCTCGCGACGTTCTGCGTCAAGATCTGGAGCTGGGCCGCTAGGTAGTACAACTCAAAATCGGGGACCGCCATCCCCCCCTCAAGCTTGGGCCTATACAAAGTATGCAACGCCACTCTGCGTCTTCCGTGGCCCCAAAGGAAGGCAACTACCATCGATCGCAACTCTCTGAAAATCCTCAGAGGGATCCATACCGGCAAGGTGCGGAAATAATAAAGCAACCGCGGCAGTGCCACCATTTTCAGCAGCGCTACCCTGCCCTGCACCGACAAGGGGAGAGAGGCCCAAAAAGTCATGCAGCCCCGCCACCCCCGTATGCAACGGCCTACGTTTCCCTCCAATAGGTCAGCAGCCTCATGATAAACCCGGACCCCCAGGTAGGTGAAGCAGGAGCCCTCCCAAACCACGTCCATTGTCAGAGGGGGGTACGACACGTTCCCCTTCAGCGGGAAAATGCAGGTTTTACTCCAGTTTACCCTAAGGCCCGACATCCTGCCAAACCGGGAGAGCATTTCCGTCGCCCCATCAAGGGCGCCTTCCGTGTCCTCCAAGTAGAGCAGCAGATCATCCGCATATAGCGAGATGTGATGGAGTTCCCCATTGCTCAAGACTCCTGGATACAGCCCTCCCGTTCGCGCCTGCGCCGCCAACGGTTCCATCGCCAATGCAAACAGGAGGGGGGACAGCGAGCAGCCCTGCCTCGTCCCTCTACGCACCGGATAGGCAGGAGAAATTGCCTGTCCCAATCTGACCCTGGCCGTTGCATCAGCATAGAGGACCCTCGTCCAGCGGCCAAAGCCACCCCCTAGGCCAAACTGCTCCAGGACCTTATCAAGATATAGCCATTCCAGGCTATCAAAGGCCTTCTCTATATCCACTGACAACACTGCGGATCTACCGTCCATGGCCTGGGCACCATCCAATATACGAATCAGGTGGCGGATATTAAGGGACGCATTTCTCGTGGGGATAAACCCCGCCTGGTCCTCATGGACCAATGTGGTCATGTGCGGCAGCAATCTAGTCGCCAGAATACGGCTTAAGATCTTGTAATCGACCGTCAGCATAGATAAGGGCCTATATGAAGTCACTTCTGTGGCATCTTTCCCTGGCTTCAGCAACGGCACCACTAAGGCTTCCCTCATCGATTGGGGGAGGCGTCCCAAGGTCTGGGCTTCTGAATATACCACCAAGAGTCTCGGAGCCAAAATATCTATGAATTTCGCATAAAATTCAACCGGCAGGCCGTCCACCCCCGGCGTCTTATTCCTAGCCATCTGTTTAATGGCCACCCGAATTTCCGATAGAGTTATCGGACCGCCCAATCCCTTCGCAGTCTCATCATCTAATGTCGGGAGCTGAGCAGCATCCAGGTATTCATCTATCCTAACTCCTTCCCCGCCCAACTGGCTCTCATATAGAGTCGTATAGTAGGATTGGAAGCGATTCAAGACCGCTGACTGGGTATAGACCACTTCCCCGGTCCCCGTTTTAATGCTCATGATCGGGCTGCCTCTAGGTTCTGGGTTTGCGAGTTTGGCAAGAAGCGTGCCCACCTTATCTCTCTCCCCGTGCACCTTGGTAAGGTACAACTTGTAATCAAAGCATCTCAGTCTTTCCGTTTCCCTTGCCACTACCTCTTTCGCCTCTAGTAGCCTGCCCTGTAGCTCCGGTCGCTCTGGCCTGCGCCGCTCTAGGTCCCTTAGCGCACTTTCTGCCTTCTCCAGATCCGCCACTACCGTCGTCCTGACATTCGCAAACCTGCCCATACACACTCCTCTCACCACCACCTTCATCGCATCCCATTCCACCGATCTCGCGGTGGACGTACCCTCATTCACCTCAAAATACTGCTCGACGCCCTGCTGGACTGTGGCCCTAAACACTGGATCCTCTAGTGTGTCAGGGCCCAACCTCCACGTCGGCACCGCAGACCTCACCCGCTGCCATCGTACTGTCATCAGTAAGGGGTTATGGTCAGAGATAGTCCTGGCCAGGTACTCCGTATGTGTAACCAGTGCTGCCATATTACCGCTACAAAGGATAGAGTCTATTCTAACATGTAGTGCATGCAGTGCTGAGAAGAATGAGTAGTCCCTAACTTCAGGGTGTTGCTCCCTCCACAGATCCACCAGGCCCCACCTCTCCTGCCAATCCTTCCTGTGCGCGGCCAACCTCCGTACCGCAGAGTCGGCCAGCGGTGGATGTGATCTATCCCGTGCCACGTCCGTGATGGAATTAAAGTCTCCTCCCACTATAATGGGGCCCGCCAGGAAGTGAGCCAGCGATCCGGAGAGTTTGTCTAAGAAACCGGCCTGGTCCACATTGGGGACATAGATACTGCTCAGCACAACCTCCCGGCCATACAGCCTGCCCTCCACTACCACAAATCGGCCCTCAGGGTCCACTAATTGGTTCGTAACCTGAAATGGGACTCCCGCTCTCACCCATATCAGTACCCCTCTAGCAAACGCCGAATACGTCGTACCAAACACCTGACCTCGCCATCTCTTTTGCAACGCCGCACATTCCTGCTTGGTCAGGTGGGTCTCCTGCAACAATGCAATCTGAATGCCCCGCCTCACCAAGTAAGCATGCACCCTGCTTCTCCGGGACATCGTACGGAGGCCACGGACGTTCCATGTAAGGGCTTTTAAATCAGGTAACGTTCCCATTGCCTCTATTCCCCCTCCGATTCGGCAACATCAACTGAACCCCCACATCCCGGCAGCATTTTCCCCAACGTAAAACATCCCCAAAAACATTCCCAACCCCACTCCCCAGAACAGGACCCAATAACAAAGCATCAGCCCCCATCCAAACCAAAAACATCACACACAGTCCACTATACTGTGGTCGTCACCACAGAAGGCCTTAAGGGCAATGAGGGGAGGCCCGGGCCGATCCGGGGCAGACCGAGTCCCCGCTCCAAGCCCTAGATCCCTTACGACTGTCACATCAGAGTACCTGCCGATCTGCCAGACACCCCAGATAGTCCGCTCCAGCAGCAGCCGCAGTGTAGGCCCACTCAGCTATTGTCACTCGTTGAACAGCCCATCCGCCGTCTGCGGGGTGACCTCCGGTCCCACAGCGTTGTCTGCCTCGGACAGTTCCTCCCCAGACTTTCTGCTCTCCACTTCTGAGTCTGAGTCTCCCAGTTCTTTCTCCTGCTGCGAACCCGTGATGAACGCCGTCGCTACCAGCGCCCCCTTTCTGTCCTCCGCCATTTCAGCAGCTCGCTGTGCCTGTTTAAGTTTGTTCTTCTTGCGGATGCGCTGGGACTTCCTGATTCGCACCGGCTGTTGTCGTTCCCGGTCGCCTTTTTGTTGGCGGTCCGTGCCAGCGCGGTACAACTCCAGCCAAGTCCACGCCTCATCGGGGGTCTGGAAGAATTGGGTCGCCCCATCCAGGATTACTCGTAGTTTGGCCGGGAAGAGCAGGGAATACTGAATACCCTCATTTCTCAGCTCTTTCTTCACGGCCAGAAACGATGCCCTATTCCTCTGAACCTCTTGCGTATAATCTGGAAAGATCGTGACCGAGCTGTTATCCACCTTGAAGGGGCCCACCGAGCGTGCCCTTTGTATCAGGTAGTCCCGGTCTTTGAAGTGCAAGAGTCTGATCACCATCGGCCGTGGGGGGCGCCCCTGCAAGGGTGGACGAGTCGGGACCCTGTGCGCTCGCTCCAGGAAGAAGAACGGAGACAAGCCCTCCGGGGCCACGACCGTTCTCAACCAGCCCTCCATATAGGCCACCGCATCATCACCCTCAATTTTTTCTGGCAGGCCCACCACCCGTATGTTGTTCCTCCTGTTGCGGCTTTCGGAGTCCTCCGCCCGTCTCTCCAGCGTCGCCAGCCTCTCCATGACATCAGACAATTTGCGTTCCACAGTGACCACCGCAGGTTTCAGTTCTAGGAGCAATTGGTCATGATCCTTAACTTTGTCGGACAATTTTGCGTGATCCGCCCTCAGCAGGCCCAATCCAGTGGCCACCTGAGCAATGTCCTGGTGTAGAGATTCTTTGGTTGCCGTGATTGCATCCAGTATGCCATCTAGCCGCGCGTTCAGTCGGAGTTCCTGCGCTGACGCATCTTGCGCTGCTGGAGACCCCCCGTCCGCGTCCGGCCTGGCCAGTGATCCGCCACCTCCGACTGCACTCCCAGTACTGCCGGTGGCAGCCATCTGGGCGACCGCGTGTATCGACTCTGGGTGGCCCCCGAGTGTCTGGCTAGTCCAAAGGACCCACTGCCGGGCGTCTGCTCCTCGAACCTTTCTCACCCTCCTCAGGCTCAAGCGTCGGGCACGAGTTTGGCTGCTCCCTCCAGAGGGCTCGCTCCCCGCTCCAGAAGGAACCCCCCCGTTCAGGGCGAACTTGTCCCCGGGCCTCCTGGCGAGCCCGCCCCAACCAGTTCACCTCCACTCAAGGACTCCGTCAGCCCGCGCTTCCCCTCCACACCAGGACCCGACAGGCGCTGGGGCCAATGATTCACCGCTCCCCCTCAGGCTCTCCACGCAACCCAGCCCCCACTGGGCTCGGGTGCTTCTCCTCGATGGTGCAGCTCAGCGGACCCCCACCGCCGTCCAATTCCAGCTCCCTTGGCCGGCCCCACATCAATTGCGCCAGTCCGTACCTTCCCTGCATGCAGGCGCGGTCGGCCGGCCAGGTCGTGCGCTCGCCCCTCCGACCGCTCTCCACCCAGCACGGTCCGGGTCCGCCTCCACAAAGCCTCCGTGCCGCGCCGCAATCAGCTCCACAGCGCCCGCTCAGGATCCAGAGCACCGCAGATGCCGTTCCCCGGCACTATGGCCGCCGGCGCCAGCGGTGGGGGGATGGGGGGATGGGCTCTCAGTCCGCGAGTCTTTGCCGGGGGTCCCCGTCGCCGCACTTCCCCTGCGGTCTCTCCTCTCCCGCAAACCCGGTTGGGCTGCGCCCGCTTGTGCCTTCAGGCCGCCGCTCACCCCGCTCCGCAGCCGCGATCCTCAGCGCTCTGCCACTCCGGCTCTGCCGCTTGGCCCCATCGCCATCTTGGGCTCTTTGTCCGCCGTCCCGGGGCACCGCAATCCGTTCCTCGCGTTCCACCCCGTCCACGGCCACCTGCCGGCCCACGATCGTTCCCCGTGGTGCGTCCGGCGACCAGACCTCGATCCCTGGGCTTTTGCTTCGCCCAGAAGCGAGGGATTCACAGGATTAATGAGGGATCAGGCACGGAGCTGTGGGCTCACGCCGCCATCCCGATCGGCGTCCAAGCCACGCCCCGTGGGCCAGTTGTATGTTGACGACTTTCTCATTGACCATCGCCGGGAACGGGAGCAGGGAGATGGGCTGGAAGTTCTTGAGGTCTTTGGGGTCCGCTTTGGGCTTCTTGAGGAGGGCATGTTTCCAGCTGTCTGGGAATATCGCTGTCTCGAAGGAGGTGTTGATGACCCTCCGTAGCTGGGGTGCGATGGCTGCGTGTGCTTTGTTGAACACGTGGTGTGGGCAGGGGTCTGAGAGTTATCCTGAGTGGATAAAATTCATTAATTTGCGGGTCTCCTCGTCGGTGACGTTGGTCCAGGCAGTTGGTGCGGGGGATGTTCATAGGGATGGTGGGGTCTGGAGTGTTCTGGCCGGTCGTGGTATTGAAGCTGTCGTGGATGTCAGCGATCTTGCGGTGGAAGAAGGTGGCCAGAGAGTCGCAGTTCTTGTGAGGGCGGGATGTCGTTGGTGTTGGCCCTGGGGTTGGAGAGTTCTTTCACAATGCTGAAGAGCTCTTTGCTGTCTTGTGCGTTATTGTCCAGGCGGTCTTTGAAGGAGGATCTCTTGGCTAGCCTGATGAGGTGGTGGTGTCGGCGGGTGACGTCTTTGTGGGCTGTGTGGCTGTCTGGTGTGCGTTTGTGGAGCCAATTCTTTTCCAGTTTCCGGCATGTGCGTTTGGAGGTCAGGAGCTCGTTGGTGAACCAGGTGGCTCTCTTGCTGGCGTGGCTGCTGGAGGGTTTCTTGAGCGGGGCGAGGGTGTTGGTGCAGTCGTTGATCCATTGTCGCCGTTTGTCGGCGGCGGTTTCTGGGTCGGTGGTGTCAGTGGGTGTGTTCTGGGCGAGGGTGGTGGTCAGTTGGTCCTTGGTGACTTTGCTCCAGCAGCGGCGGGGAAGCTGTTGGGGGTGGTTGTGTGTTGTTGGTTTCTTGAAGGTGAGTGGATGCAGCGGTGGTCGGTCCAGTGGAGTTCGGTGGTGTGGTTGAAGGCGACATGGGCGCTGGTGGAAAAGATGGGGTCCAGCGTGTGTCTGGCTGCGTGGGTGGGTGTGGTGACGCTTTGTCTGAGGCCGAGGTGGAAGTTCAGGTCCCCGAGGATGATGTAGTCTGTGGAGGCGAGTGCGTGGGTGCTGGCGAGGTCGGCGATGGAGTCGCTAAACTGAGCTCGAGGTCCGGCGGGTCTGTAGATGAGTGTTCCTCTTAGGGTGGTATTGGGGTCGGTGTGGATCCGGAGGTGCAGGTGTTCGGCGGTGTTGAGGGCGTCATCCGCGTGGGTGGAGACCTTGAGGGAGGACTTGTGGACAACGGCTATTCCTCCTCCGATTCCGTTGTTGCGGTCCTTGCGGGTGACCTTGTAGCCGTCTGGGATGGCTATGGCAATGTCGGGTGACGAGGAGTCGTTTCACCACGTCTCGGTCAGGAAGGCTACGTCTGGAGCGGTCCCAGAGTTCGACAGCGTGTTTGCGTGCGGAGTGGGCGTTGAGTATGCAACGGAGGTGGTTGGGTCCGGTCCTTGGTGGTTTGGTGGTTCTGTCGCAGGTGAGTCTGCAGGTGCGGCAGGAGAAGGGTCCGTGGGTGCGCTTCGAGGCGGTCTGGAAGCAGGTGTGGTCTCATCTGGGGTTGAGTGCGAGGAGGGTGCTGGCGTTGTAGTGGAGTCTGGCGTCATGGCGGGTGTGGGGTCCAGGGGGTCTGGTGCTGAACGTGGTCCAGAGGCGGACGGGCGCAGACGGGCTTGCCTCTGGCGTGACCCCGGAGCAGCGGCCGCCATAAGTAGGGGGTACGGGAGGGCGGATACGCTGGGAGGGGGATCGGCGAATGAGCGATCGGGTGGACAGGGCCACAGGGGACGCAGCGGCAGGAATGAGGGTGTGACGCGAGGCGAGGGGGGCAGGCATCAGGGACGCAGCGGCAAAAAACAGGAGGCTAAAGGGTACAGAAGGAAATGGGGAGCAGCTAACAACAAGTACAAAAGTGGAAACGAGCAAAAGAGAACAGAATCAGAACTACAGTACAGACAGTACACTCGCAATTACCCACGCTCCAAAGGGGATACCAGGACAATAGCAGGCACGAACAGGCAGCGGCGGCTGGCTGAGAGGCACGGGCGCAGAGAGGTGGAGCTGTGCCCGTGAAGGGCGCATGTGAAGGTGTGCCAGCTTGCATAGCCACTAACAAGGATATCCAATTCTCATCCATGGAAATTAAGACATTCCTTTATGAGCTGGGAATCAAGCAGGAGGAATCTACTGTACAAAGCCAAGGAGACAATGACCCCATTCGGATGTCAATACTCTGGATCAAAAATCTCATTCATCTAGCTTGTACCAACAATGTGGATGTAGATAAAATGTTAAGAGAAAATATTTGCGCATATCACACCTCTTCGGACTTGATAACAGGAGTAACCTCTTTTGCTTCCATCAGGGGAAGAGATCCAATTGCCAACTCTGTATCCCCTGATTTGCCTTGCATAAAGCCTGAACTCAAAATGTCTTCATCATAATATAACCCTGCCGTTTTTTTTCTCCTTTTATATCTGGGTGCCCTCTGGCCCTCTAGGCCTTAGGGATTTTACCCTGTTACTGATTCCCAATGCAAATTTTCCCTCTTAGGATTCTATCGCCCCCTCACTCGTTCCTTCTATCTGCTTGTCTCCTGTGTTTTCCCTTTCCCCCTCCACAGGGAGCTGTGTTGTAATCTTCCTTCTTTCCCCTCATTACTTTCCTCTCTGTTGTTTTCTCCTTCTCTTTCCCTTTGGTACGTTCCTCTCTCCACCGCCCCCTGTACCCTTTTGGAACGTTCCTCTTGGGAGTTCACTGTGGAATGTTGGACAGCTTGTCAAGTATGGAGAGTGGATGACAGAATAAAGACGTTCTTACTCACCCTGCCTGAGAGTTTCATCATTTCAACAATAGGGTTTGGGGTGTAGGGGTATATGTTAGGGGGGTTCAGGGGTAATTTTAGGGTTAAGTGTATGTTTGGGTTTTGGGGTGCTGGGGTATTTTAAGGGTTTAGGGTGGGATTAGGTTTTGGGGGGCAGGGGGTATTTTTAGGGTTCAGGCTGGGATCAGGTCTTGGGGTGTAGGGGGTATTTTTAGGGTTCCGGGTGCATTTAGGTTCAGGGGTGCTGGGGTATTTTTGGGGTTCAGGGTGCGTTTAGGTTTTGGGGTGTTGGGGTATTTTTAGGGGTAAGGGTGGGTTAGGGTTTTGGGGTGCAAGGAGGACTTTTTAGGGTTCAGGGTGGGTTTTGGTATTGGGGTGCTAAGGTATTTTTGGGGTTCAGGGAGTATCTTTCACCATAGCCAGGAGGACCAAGACCAACAGAAGGGTGATATAATAGCTCTCCAGACAACCCTAAGTTGTGTGTGGTCAGATGCCTTAAAGATTGAGAGAAAATCTTAGCTCTTCATAAAAATGTCAAAGTATTGACTTCTCCATCGATCAGCAGGTGGGCAAGGCTTCCAAAGCAGTCTTGGACAGATGAAGACTGGAATAGTAGTCAGATTCAACCTTTGAGAACTTGAATTTTAAATCTAGTTCAGATGCAACATTACTGGTGGTGAGTAGGCTTTGATCATGCATAATCCTTTCCTCTGCTCGTGACATTGAATGTAAGATTTCCTAGTTATCGAGAAGGAAAGTTTCAATTCTATTAAGAACACGGAGGGGAGGATTATCCCTCTTGGAAAGATTTCAGGCAAAATCTTTTCTCCCAGCTTGTCCATGAATCTGGGTAAGAGTGAGTAGAGATTTATAATTTATAGGAGTAATATGTGGCAATAAACCGGCTCCTTTTCCATTTGCATAATGTTAAAATGTGGTTACGTGATTGAATAGAACAATGTTTCCCAAACCGTGGGTTGCGAGCAACTGGTGGGTCCAAAGATGATTTTTTTTGGGTGGGTTGTGAAAGTCCTAGCAATATAAATATAGGTGCCATTAGGTTCTGTATTTATCTTATCACATTTGCTGCGCTTGAAAGACAGTTCAATGTCAGTCCATGTCGTCGGAGAAAGTGCTGCTTATTTTTTAACATACGGATTGGTGTTTACAAACTCTTCTCATTTTGCAGCCAGAGAAAGAAAATTAAAGTGAATTATGTGACAATCTTGCTGGGTACACGTGTGAAAGGGAAGGCCTTATGATGTCATTTTTTGTAACACACAACAACATGTAAATTCCTGTAAATGAACTGTACACATTCAGCAGTTAGGAAAGCAATAAAAAAGAAGCACTTTTTTTGTAATTCTGAAGTGTGATTGAAACAAAGATTTTAACAGGATCAAAACAAATCAAAATACTTTACTTGGTGATACACAAATGGTAAATATTCACTGAAACCCGATTTCCACACATTATCATTTGTGTGCAACATAGGTTTATCACTAAATTGTATGTCTGTGCAAACTTAGTGGTCATTTAAATTGAAAATTTGCTGTCTGTGACATTGAGCTACCACACAATGCTTTAGTTACATTAAAAAATCACCCACCTCATGTCCTTTAAAGCTTGGTGGGTCACAAAGTTTGTTTTTCTAAAAAGTGCGTTTGGTTTTTAAAGGTTTAGGATTTACTGGAACAGAGAATGTTAAACTTTATTAGTTCAAAGAGATATGTAAACTCCAAATGGTTTTATCGTTATACTTAAGAACTGGATAACAGTCTTTATGGTAATTTCTTAGGGACAGACTAGAAAAATGACGGTTAAAAGAAACCCTGGTTGAGGTCCTTGCATGAAGAAAGAGGAAGGCAGTTACAAGTTATGGAAATATGTGATTGAGATTGGTGAACTCATGAACACTGAGGGGTCCATTAGGGTGACGGGCGGACTTAGTCCGCCCGCCATCCCATCGTGTGAAGGGACCACCCGCCATAAGGGCGAGGGTCCCATGGGGGGTATTAGGATGCGACCGCCACAGTGGCGGGCGCATCCCGTATTCTTAGCATTGTGACGGGCGGTGCTGAAAGCACCGCCCGCCACTATGCTAAGAATGCATCTTGTGCATTTCAAAGCACAACATGACAGGCACCGCGCAGTACCTGTCACGTTGTTCCTTGAAATGCAGGAGGGTACCATAGGTACCCCCCATGTGCACCCCACACCCCCGGAGTACCTGGGGGCCTGGAACGGGCCCCGCAGGGAGACTCTGCATGCCTTTCCGTGGCGGCATTGCTGCCACAGAAAGGCATTGTTGAATGCCCATTGTAATATGGCTGACGGTGTCTGATAGACACAGCCACCATATACAACCCTTTTCTGCCTCAGTCGCAAAGCGACCGGGGTGGAAAAGCGGCGAACGGTCTTTTCATCTGCCGCGGAACCCCCATGCATGTTAATATGGCGAAGGGTCTTTGCAGCAAGGATGGCGGGCGGATCGCCCCAGCCAGGCCGGCGCTGGCTACCGCCAGCCTGGCGGGGGCGATCCTCCCACCATCCTAATGGGCCCCTTAGTTTCTTTTGAACTGCACAATTGCAGAGGCACACTCAATTATTAGTCCAAACTGTAAAGTAGGCATTAACCCATGCAGTAATCAAAAGAAGTCCATTTAGGTATTTCTTTCTCTTTATTCTTCTCAATGATTCATGTACAAGAGCAAGCAATGGCAGCCGACACGTGTTACGTCCGATGGACTTTTTGAAGGCTGCAAACAATTAAACATAGTTAAAAACCTAACAGCATACTAAATTTCTATGTACAAATAAAATAACTGCATATTTCAGGTATCCGCAGACACGGACACTTCCCACTATTGACCAACACACAAGAAAGCACCAGCACCAAAACACCAGAGTGTGAAAAATATGACAGAGACTATCATCTTGATCAACTTATGAAACAAAAGCACCAATTTCATGGTTTTCTTGGAAAAGTAGTTTTGAAGTATTTAAAGGAATTGATAACCCTGGGTGGAGAACTACGCTCCGTTCGCGGAGTTTGCGAATTTTCGGCAACTTCGCACTTCGTGGCGAGCGCGAAGTTGTCGACTACTTCGCAATCAACAGCGTAGTGTAGTAGTTTTTCTTCTTCGCGCACTCAATAGCATTCTCGCGTGCGCGGGAATGACTTACCGTGGTTCTGCGTTCGCTTTCTCGCTTTTCTCTCCCGGTCGCGTTCGCTACGATGTTTGGAATCCGGCCGCACAATCCCATGCGACTTTGAGAACGCGAATACGTCATTCGGACACGCGAACATGTCATTGGGACGTGCGAGCCTCCTTGCAGCGCCATGTTCGTAAGATCGCGTTTCCGAACACGCAGAAACTGCAATCTGGCACAGAATATCTCCCGAGCATGTTAAAATCTTCTCAAAAATGTTCATTTAACCCCTCAGATTGTGATTTGGCTGTATTTATTTGGGCTAGGAGTCCTCTTTTTGTTTCTACTCTTTTTTTCAAGAGAAAGGAAGTGCCCCTGAGTCTCCAACTTCCTGTTCCTGTCCACCAGGCTCCTCCCAGTGCTTTGTCCATGTGGTGTTGTTCACTTTCATTTGGATTTAGAGCTGGAAGGATCACTCTTTGTGTATCTCTGCTGCATCATAGCATTTAATTGGATTTATTGAGGAATTTTGGATTTGAACTTTTCTTTTACAAGTAAGTTTGAAAATTGAGAATTGGTGTACTGTAAATGTTTTTTTTTTTTTTTTTTTTTAACTACAGTTTTCTGTGCTTCTCAATCTTTCTTAAAAATTATTATTGAGGGAGGCCTGTACTTTCATGAGGGGCCAAGTTGTATGTGTTTGAAATTTCATCCAGTACGCCTAGAGGTACCCAAGGGTCCACCCATGTTTCTGTTGTGTCTGTGGCATTGGATTTAATTGCATACTCTGTTGTAGTGGAATTTAATTTTTTTCTAAAATTAGGTAACCCTAGTAGTTCATGTAGTTAGTGTAGGCCTGCTTGAGTTCATTTACTTTCTGTGGGTGGCTTGGCCAGGTGGTGGTGGCCATTTTGTGTTTGGAGCCACTGTGTTGTTTTTGCCATAGGCCTCCAAGCTTGTGGCCTACTCTGCCAGTAGGCCCAAGGGTACTACTAGAGTCCTCATCATGTGGGTGCATGAAAGTTGTTCAACTGATTTTGGGTGTTTAAGTTGTAAGTGTTACATCATAGGTCATGGATGGCTTTGGATTGATTAGCAAAATGTTTTTTTGGTGTTGAATTGCAGGTTTTGGGTGTGTGTTGGATAATATGCGCACTAGGTAACCCTGGAATTCAGCTCGCGTAGTTTTGGTAACTTTGCACAGAGCTACAACGCGACCATACAGTTTTTGTCTTCTTCGCGCGCTCAATGTGCGTGCTCGGGCACGCGATAAAGACGTTTTATACAGTTCGCGCTGCCGAACACGCCGAATTTGCATTCTCGCGAGCTATATCTCCCGAGTTGCCTAAAACGTTCCCGAAAATGTAGATGGTGTTCATTTTGCTAAAAGAAACTCTCCAGGTTGTCATTTGCTTGTAGTTTTTGGAGCATGGACCACTTAATGTTTCTGTCCTCTATGTACTTTGTTATTATTTGAGGGTGGCCTGACCATGTGGGCGGCTTGGCGGCCATTTTGTCAAGCAGCCAACCATTGTCCTTTTGCCGTAGGAATGTATTGTCTGTCTTCTCTTTCTTTTAATGTTTTTGTGGGTGGCCAGGCCATGTGGGGGCGGCCATTTTGTGTTTGGAGCCACTGTGGTTTTTTTGCCGAAAGCCTCCAAGCTTGTGGCCTACTCTGCCAGTAGGCCCAAGGGTACTACTAGAGTCCTCATCATGTGGGTGCATGAAAGTCGTTCAACTGATTTTGGGTGTTTATAAGTTGTAAGTGTTACATCATCAATCAATCAATCAATCATGCCATTTGTATAGCGCACTACTCACCCGGGAGGGTCTCAAGGCGCTTGGGGGGAGGGGTATGCTACTGCTCGAACAGCCAGGTCTTGAGTTGTTTCCTGAAGGCGAGATGGTCCTGGGTCAGCCGAAGGTGGATGGGGAGGGAGTTCCAAGTCTTGGCAGCCAGGTAAGAGAAGGATCTTCCTCCGGCGGTGGCTCTTCGGATGCGTGGTACGGCTGCGAGGGCGAGGCTGGTGGACCGAAGCTGGCGGGTGGGCGTGTAGAAGGTCAGGCGGTCGTTGAGGTACTTGGGGCCCAGGTCGTGGAGAAACTTGTGTGCGTGGGTGAGGAGCCGGAACGTGATCCTCTTGTCGACGGGGAGCCAGTGCAGGTTCCTCAGGTGGCTGGAGATGTGGCTGCGTCGGGGGACATCCAGGATGAGTCGGGCAGAGGCGTTCTGGATGCGCTGGAGTCTTTTCTGTAGCTTGGCTGTGGTTCCGGCGTAGAGGGCGTTTCCGTAGTCCAGTCGGCTGGTGACGAGTGCCTGGGTGACAGTCTTCCTGGTCTCGGTCGGGATCCAGCGGAAGATCTTGCGAAGCATACGCAGGGTGTTGAAGCACGATGAGGAGACGGCTTTGACTTGTCTGTTCATCGAGAGGGAGGGGTCCAGGATGAAGCCCAGGTTGCGTGCGTGGGCGGTTGGCTTGGGTGCGGTGCCCAGGGCTGGGGGCTACCAGGAGTCGTCCCAGGCAGAGGGCGAAGATCCCAGGATGAGGACTTCTGTCTTGTCCGAGTTCAGTTTCAGGCGGCTGTCCTTCATCCACTCGGCGACGTCTTTCATCCCTTCGTGTAGGCAGGTTCTGGCGGTGTCAGGGTCTCTGGTGAGGGAGAGGATCAGCTGGGTGTCGTCGGCGTAAGAGATGATCTTGAGGTTGTGCTGGCGTGCGATGGCTGCGAGAGGTTTCATGTAGATGTTGAAGAGGGTGGGGCTGAGTGAAGATCCTTGCGGGACGCCGCAGATGACTTCGGTGGCCTCGGAGCGAAACGGGGAGAGGCGGACTCTTTGTGTTCTTCCGGCGAGGAACGAGATGATCCACTCCAGTGCCTTCTCTTGGATACCGATGTTGCTGAGGCGCTGGACTAGGGTGCGGTGGCAGACCGTGTCGAACGCAGAGGAGAGGTCCAGGAGGATGAGGGCCACTGTTTCCCCCTTGTCGAGCAGGGTCCGGATGTCGTCGGTGGCTGCGATGAGGGCGGTCTCGGTGCTGTGGTTGGCTCTGAAGCCGGACTGCGAGGGGTCGAGGGATCCGTTCGTCTCGAGGAAGGCGGTCAGCTGTCTGTTGACGATCTTCTCGATAACTTTAGCAGGAAAAGGGAGGAGCGAGATGGGGCGGAAGTTTTTGAGATCGGTGGGGTCCCCTGTAGGTTTCTTCAGGAGGGCGCTGATCTCGGCGTGCTTCCAGCTCTCCGGGAAGGTGGCGGTGTTGAAGGAGGCGTTGATGATGTTCCGGAGTTGGGGTGCGATGGTGGAGTCGGCCTTGTTGAAGACGTGGTGTGGGCAGGGGTCGGTCGGTGATCCGGAGTGGATGGTGTTCATCGTGCGGGCTGTGTCTTCGGTGGTCACCGTGGTGCAGGTGCGAAGGGTGGCGGTGGGGGGCGTTGGTTCGACGGTTGGGTGCGTGGGTGGGGCGCCGAAGCTGTTGTGGATGTCGGCGATCTTGCGGTGGAAGAACGAGGCGAGGGAGTCGCAGAGGTCTTGTGACGGAGTGATGTCGTTGGTGCCGGTGCTGGGGTTGGAGAACTCCTTGACGATAGTGAAGAGCTCTTTGCTGTCGTGGGCGTTGTTGTCCAGTTGTTCCTTCAGGGATTTCTTCTTGGTGGTGCGGATGAGCTGGTGGTGCTTGCGGGTAGCGTGTTTGAGGGCGGTCATGTTGTCGGTGGTCCGGTCGAGGAGCCAGGCTTTCTCGAGGGTGCGGCAGGTCTTCTTGGAGTCCTTGAGGTCGTCGGTGAACCAGGATGCCTTCTTGCTTCTGGGTCTGCAGGGAGGGTTCTTTAGTGGCGCGAGGTCGTCGGCGCAGGCGGTCAGCCACTGTGTGAAGTTGCGTGCTGCTTCGTTGGGGTCCGTTGTGTTGGCGGGTGGGCTCTGGCTGAGGGAGGTGGTGAGCTGGTCTGCGGTGATCTTGCTCCAATTCCTGTGAGGTACCTGTTGCGGGTGGTGGTGGGTCGTGGATCTTTTGAAGCTGAAGTGGACGCAGCTGTGGTCGGTCCAGTGGAGTCCGGTGGCGTGGCTGAAGGTTATGTACTTGCTGGAAGAGAAGACGGGATCAAGCGTGTGGCCGGCGTAGTGGGTGGGGGTGTTGACCAGTTGCTTGAGTCCGAGGTTGGCGAGGTTTTCCAGCAGGGCGGTGGTGTTGCGGTCCTTGTTGTTCTCCAGGTGGAAGTTGAGGTCCCTGAGGAGGATGTAGTCAGTGGAGGGGAGGGCGTGCGGGCTGATGAAGTCTGTGATGTCTTCGCTGAATTGTGTGCGTGGTCCCGGGGGTCTGTAGACGAGGGTGCCTCTGAGGGTCGTCTTAGGGTCGGTGTGAATCTGGAAGTGGAGATGTTCGGCTGCGGCGAAGGAGTCGTTGGCGTCGGTCGTGATGCGGATGGTGTTCCTGTGGACGATGGCGATGCCACCTCCGGTCTGGTTGATGCGGTCCCTCCTGATGATCTTGTACCCGTCCGGGATGGCGATGGCGATGTCGGGTGCAGAGGAGGCGTTCATCCAGGTTTCCGTGAGGAAGGCGACATCCGGTGATGTAGCGTCGAGGAGGTTCCAGAGTTCCACGGCGTGTCTGTGGACGGAGCGGGTGTTGATCAGGATGCACTTGAGGTGGTTGCTGCTGGTGTTTGTCTTGGCGGGTGCGGGGCAGGTTCGGAGGCAGGTGAACTTGCAGGTGCAGCAGGTGAAGGGTCCGTGGGTGCGTCTCGGGGTGGCTCGGCAGCAGGTCCGGCCGGCATTGAGTGCGTTGAGAGTGGCGTCGTCGTAGGTCAGTCGGGTTGTCTTGCCTCGGCGGGGAGGGCCAGGGGTCCTGGCGCTGGGCGCGGGCCAGGCGCGGACGGGCGCAGACGGGCTTACCTTTGGCGCACCTTCGACGCCCAATCGGCGCTCCCGCTGCGCGCGTCCGCTGCACGGTTGCTCTGGGGGCATCATAAGTAAGGAGCCGGGAGGGAGGAGCAGCTGGGTGGCGGGAGCGGGGCGGCGAATGGAATCACAGGGGGGCGGGGCCGCAGGGAGGCAGCGGCGGGAAATTCCAAGAAGCAGCGGGCAGCGGGAAATTCCCAGGAGCAGCGGGCAATTCCCAGGAGCAGCTGGCAGCGAGCGAAGGAATCTGCAGGCAGGAGGCGGCAAAGGCAGGCAGGAGCGGCAGCAGTGAGTGGGGCGACCAAGCCCTGTGGAGGGCTGAGCGGTCACACTCTGTGGTCCCCTACGGTCCCCTTAAGTAAGGAGCCGGGAGGGAGGAGCAGCTGGGTGGCGGGAGCGGGGCGGCGAATGGAATCACAGGGGGGCGGGGCTGCAGGGAGGCAGCGGCGGGAAATTCCAAGAAGCAGCGGGCAGCGGGAAATTCCCAGGAGCAGCGGGAAATTCCCAGGAGCAGCGGGCAGCGAGCGAAGGAATCTGCAGGCAGGAGGCGGCAAAGGCAGGCAGGAGCGGCAGCAGTGAGTGGGGTGACCAAGCCCTGTGGAGGGCTGAGCGGTCATAGGTCATGGATGGCTTTGGATTGATTAGCAAAATGTCTTTTTGGTGTTGAATTGCAGGTTTTAGGTGTGTGTTGGATAATATGCGCACTAGGTAACCCTAGAATTCAGCTCGCGTAGTTTTGGTAACTTTGCACAGTGCTACAACGCGACCATACAGTTTTTGTCTTCTTCACGCGCTCAATGTGCGTTTTGTACAGTTCGCGCTGCCGAACACGCCGAATTTGCATTCTCGCGAGCTATATCTCCCGAGTTGCCTAAAACGTTCCCGAAAATGTAGATGCTGTTCATTTTGCTAAAAGAAACTCTCCAGGTTGTCATTTGCTTGTAGTTTTTGGAGCATGGACCACTTACTGTTTCTGTCCTCTATGTACTTTGTTATTATTTGAGGGTGGCCTGACCATGTGGGCGGCTTGGCGGCCATTTTGTCAAGCAGCCAACCATTGTCCTTTTGCCATAGGAATGTGTTGTCTGTCTTCTCTTTCTTTTCATGTTTTTGTGGGTGGCCAGGCCATGTGGGGGCGGCCATTTTGTGTGACCTTCCATCGTGGTTTAGTTTTTTTGCCGCAGGCCTACAAACTTGTGTGATTTTTTTCTGCCAGTAGGCCTAGAGTCCCAGAGATAGTCAGCAGGATGATTGATGTAGCGTTGTCCATTTTGTCTGTTGAATTTAACATCATTTAGGGCATGGGTGGCAATGCATTAAATTTTCAAATGTGGTGTTTGGGGTGTTATTTGTTTGGGTGAAAAAAACTCTAAATGCCTTTGTTGTTTGTGTTGTTGTGTAACTTTCAAACCTTGTAGCCATGGGGATTTTCTTTTTTGCATTAAGCTGTGATGCAGGCATCCTCCTTTTTTCTGGCCATATAGGGAGGGAGATAGGCCTGCTTGACTTTATTGTTTTCTGGCCTTTGCCCTTTACCCATGTACCTATGATGAGAGTGCCCATGTGGAGCTTGGGTGGTAGTAGTAGTGTGCTGTTTTGTTTTCGACAAATTGGCCTGTGTCTTGCCATTGTTCCTGTTGGCTTACTACTGTTCACATCCCCATTGCTATCTGCTGCAGGTCACTGATGCTGCATCCATCCGAAATGATGCACAAATTAAGGATAAACAAGTTCCACTTCCACTACATTAGCTTTTTAGTTCTTTGCTATTCTTACTCTTACTGGTTGTACTAATACTTCTAGTAGTAATTAAAATTAAAGCTAAAAAAAATAAACATTCGACTGATGTTGTTAACTAACTTCTGCCTTATTTGCTTGTAGGTGCTGAAGAGGAGGTGTCATCATTCATCGCCTGTTCTACTGCCAGACGGACGTCCTTCTGTACTACGTCATGTGTGGTGTGACTAACCTGACCAGACATCATTCTCAGCAACTTGTGCAACTGAGTGCTGCTGCTGACATCTGAAGAAGATGGGCCCAAAGAAAGCTGGTACCAGGTCCTCCAAGACCAAGAAATTAGCTGAGAAGAAGGAAGAACAGAAGAAGGAAGTGACACTTAAGTCCGGTGTTAACCCGAAAACCTATTTTGGGCAAAAAAAAAGTACGCCTGCAGCAGCAGTGACCGGGGTCCAAGCTGGGGCCAGCACATCCGCATCAGTGGGCCCAAGCCACCAACCCAGGCCCAAGCAGATGAGTGGGGAAGAGGTAGCCAGCCTAATGGTGGAAAGCAGTGATACTGAGCCTGAGCTGAACTTATCGCTATCTCAAAGTAGTACACATTCCACGCAAGAGGGAACACAGCAGAAAAGTGGTGAACAACAACCAGCGCCCGCAATAGTACATGTTCAACCTGAGCCACCACCCGCAATAGTAGTTGTTCAACAACAACCACCTCCCGCAATAGTAGATGCTCAACGAAAAGAACAACCACAACCACCGCCTGCAATAGTAGGTGTTCCACAACCACCGCCCGCAATAGTAGATGTTCAACGAAAACAACAACCACAACCACCGCCTGCAATAGTTGTTGTTCAAGAACCACCACCGGCAATAGTAGTTATTGTTCCTCCCGAAGTCGGGGCAGTTCAGGAAATTGAGCCTGATGCTGAGCAAGAAGACGAGGCAGCACCTCATGCAGGAGATCTATTGTTTTTCAAATCCCCACCAAGGAAAAGGAGGGTTAGTCCATTGAGTTCTTCGCCAAGCATCGCTTCTGATGATCTTGATATCACTTGGGAGCCACAACAATCTCAGCATGAGAGGGAGAGACATCCCAAGAAGACCAGGCTAGGGAAAAGGAAGGTTCCAGGAAGCCTCCCACTTATGGAGTACGATGTTGAGCAGCCGGATAATGATCGTGATGATGAGTCAGACCCAGTCATCACAAGCATTACTCCCGGCCCTGAGGACATGGAGACCAACATTTTAACCCTATCAAGAATGGCTGCGACTAGGGATGTAGCACGCATACCACCAACACAAGCCACACCAAAACTACCTCCAGCTTCCATTTTTACATTTGCACACAGCCGGCAGCGTCCTACATGCAGCACAAGTTCCACCTCAGCAGAAGTAGGTAGTGGTACTACTGCGCAGCCACATAGTGAAATTCACCACACAACAACCTCCAGTTCATCCGGCATTGGAAGTGGCACCTCTAGCAGGAGACAAAAGTTAAGCTCCCCAGTGTGGGACTTCTTTACAGTTAGCGCAAATGAGGAGATCATTGCTATATGCTCCATTTGTCATTCCTCTGTTAGTCGTGGTAAGCTTGGTACAAACTATGGTACCGGAGGCCAAATGACCCATATGAAAAAACACCACGCAATCAAGTGGGAGGACCATCTACGTCTCATAAAAGCAGGAACCATTATTGTTGGTGGGGAAGCAGTAGAAGGTCCACAGGTCAAACCGGAAGAAGAGGGAGACATTCTATCTGGTAGTGGTACACTAAGTACCCCTGTCCGACTCCCCAGTACTGCAGTGGTAGGTCCCACATCCTCCGCATCAGCAACATCTCTGTGGCACCAGAGTAAGAGTAACCCGGAGACACCAAGGAGTACGGGTGCAAAGTCTGCGACGCGAATGACAGCATCAGGCACAACAGAAAGAAATACCAAGCAGCGTACCATTGTTAGCATGTTTAGGCAGGAGGGAAAGTATGAGCGCAACCACCCAATAGCACATTTGTACAATGCTAAGCTTGCTAAAATGTTAGCTCTGGACCTTCTCCCTTTTTCTTTTGTTGAAGGGGTGGGTTTCCTGGAATTTGTGTCAACCCTCTGCCCAAAATGGAATGTTCCCAGCCGCTACTATTTTGCAAGAGTTGCTGTTCCAGCACTACACCACGACGTGCTGGAATCGCTTGGAAAAGCCTTGCAGCAGAGTGCTGTGCATAGTATCCACCTGACAACAGACATGTGGACCAGTAGCCAAGCCACTGATTATATGTGCATCACTGCACACTGGATCTCTTTTACAGGTGTTAGAGACAAGATATCTACAGGCATTGACACTACTGAGATTTTTAATGATACTCGCAAACATGCTACTGTAGCCATGTTTGCTATGGAGACATCGCATACTGCTGCAAACATTTTGGATGAGTTCAACAGCAAGGTCTTTGAATGGCTGCGACCAAGAGGCCTCAATATTGGTTTTGTTGCCACCGACAATGGCAGTAATGAAGTTAAGGCCATGGAAGATGGTGGCTATTTTAGGGTCCAGTGTTTGACACACTGCATTAACATTGTGGTTCAAGACTTTCTGAAAAGTGAAAGCAAAGTCAGCAGCTTACTGACCATTTGCAGAAGAATCTGCACGCATTTCAATCATTCTTTTAAAGCCTGGAAGCAGCTACGGGTCATTCAACGTGAGCATAGAATGCCAGTGAAAGCACTCATCCAGGAGGTACCAACACGTTGGAACTCTACTTATTACATGCTTGATCGGCTGTTTGAGCAGTACATACCACTTAATGCTTATGTCATGACAAGAAGATCAGGGGATACAACTGGTGTTATTAAAACCATGACAGTTGAGATGTCGCAATGGGACCTCATTAAATGCCTGACAGAGATGCTACTTCCTTTTGAGGTATTCACACGTGCAGTCAGCAGGGAGGACTGTACTATGAGCCAAGCTATCCCATTGTTGTACATGCTGGAGCAAGAGCTGAAGGAGGTGTCTGAAACATACGAAGGTGTTGAAGGAAAACTTGAAGCATGTAATTTGGCGAAGTCCTTAGCCGGCCGCTTATCTCAGAATACAAGGATTCAAAATAAGATTGTGTCGCATCAACATTACATTACTGCCACAGTTTTGGATCCACGGTACAAATTATTTGTGAACAGTAATGCAGTAATTCCTTTTTCAGAAGGGGATGTTGCCAAGTACAAAACTGTAATAGCCGAGGAAGCCACTGATTTAGAAAATGAACGGCTCTCAATTAGAGGCCTGCCAGTGCCAGCCCAGGACAGTGCAAGTACTACTGAGCATCCTACAGAGTCAAGTTCTTCTTCACAGCATGCGAGCAGTGTGTTTGCTTCCCAGCAGTCACCAACACAAACAATAACAACAACCGCACCAACAGGATCTGATTCATCGGACACAAGCAAAAAATAGCTGCTTGGTTTCTACAGAACGGGATGGGTAAGTCCGTTGCTGTCGCAAAGCAAAAAGAGGACGAGCAAACCCGAGCACCAATGAACAATGAGCGGTTGGTCCAGGCCTATCTGGATGACACAACAGAGGTGTTCATGGAGCAAAGCCCATTGGTGTATTGGTATAGGACAAGAAGCCAATGGCCACTGCTCAGCAGGCTGGCGATAAAGTATCTAGCTTGCCCTGTTGCAAGTGTCTCTTCTGAGCGTGTTTTCAGTGCTGCTGGTGCCATTGTGACTGTGAAAAGGACCAGTCTCTCGCCCAAAAGCGTGGAGAGGTTAACCATGATAAAAATGAATCAGCACTTGATACCACCAGATTACAAAGTACGTGAATCAGAGCTGGAAGAGGAGAGCGAGTCGGAAGAAATAATGAGTGGGTTACAGGACCTACTTCTGTCGGAAGAACCACCAGGGTTTGAGGACGAGCTCCTCTTCCCACACCACTAGGCTTTGCTTGCAGTGCCAAACTTAATCATCATCAATCACAGGTAAGAAGAGAAGTTTGCTAGGAGGTATAATGGAGGAGAGACTGGTAGTACAAATAGGACAAATATGACTCAGTGAGGGGTACCGCATCTAACTGTTGGCATGATGTTGTTACATGTGGTCAATTAATAATTATTTCAATCAAACACTGGCCGCTGCCCTGCATGTAGAGTAAACCTTGTGATGTACAACAGTAACCCCACCACAAAACAACTTCATATGTGTACATTGAAAATAAATACCATTTATTGATGTACATAAAAAAATATCCTCCTGGTCCTCTCCTATCCCACCCCTATCCCCACCCTAACCCCAACCAATGTCCAAGTCCAAAGAATGTCCCACAAAAATAAGTTAACCCCAACACCCAATTCCCACCCACCAACAAAAGTATTAAAAAAGGGGCAAATTAACAGGGTCCATCATAATCGGCGGGCTTTAAGGTGTTTGTCCACCAATATCTTCACACGCTCCTCTAATTGATCCTCCAACTTTGACACCCAGAGGAGAATCTTTTGCCGAAATGCACGGCACCTACATTTGCATCCATGTGGGGGGGCAGCAGATGTTGTTACATGCCGGCGGTGAGCGGATGCCTGACCACGGCGCCGTACTCCTGCAGGTGGGGCCTGGCTGGGGCCTGGGGCATTGGTAGAAGCAGCAGCTGCTGCCTCTTCTTCCTCCTCGGCCTCAGCCACCAGCCGGCGGTACTCCTCAACAATGGCCTGCAGTTTCCTTTGCCGGGCCCTGGCTGCCAACTCCTTCCTTGATGGTTTGTGAGAAGGAGTATGAGTATCTATAAAAAAGGAACAGAATTGCAACTGAAACTCTTCCAAATTAATTCAACACATAGTGGCATAGTAGCACTACCAAGCGCAGTACATACAAATGGTGGCAACTTTTAGTATCTATCTAATCTATCCTCCTGCTTCCCCTGCCTGTAACTTTTGTTGAAGTTTTTTCTGGCATTATACTGGCCCTAGTACTATGGGTGGACTTGAGTACACAGAAGAACAGAACACCAGTCTTTTTTGTATCTCCTTTTATATTTTCAAAGTAAGACTCTGCTTCCAGTGACATTCTCCACCTATGATGAATACAATACATTTAGGGGGAAAACAACCAATAAAAATAAATGTCTATCATTCTTTATTATCGCCTTAGCTGGTTACACTTTCACCAACAACCACCCATGCGTCCACTCCTTCCTTGCCTTGGGTTTCATTGTCACAAACTCAGCTCATGATTCTTGCTATCCACTATATCCATGCACCCATATTGTTTTGCCCAACCAGGCATGCATCTTCTCTTTCACCTTCCAGTTCTACCCATCCTTCAACAACCCATGCATCGGATTCATATCAGCCACGTGCATTAACCTTCCAAAGTATCCTTCTATGGTCTTTCGTCCTTCCTCCTTCCTCCCTAGTTCACTTCGTTCAACACATCCCTCAAGGTCATCTGATCTGATTTTTAGTCTTCTCCATAACTTTCACAGCTGAGTTGGAGTCTGATAGAAGAGGCCTTGTTTACTCAACTCACGCTGGTAATGCTGCAAAGGGTGTCTTCTTCAACCATTGTATATTGTCCAGTACAATTTCAAATTCATACTTTCTTAGTAAGTCTCATAGCACAGTGAGGGAAATGTTCCCCTTCCACCTAGTAATGCAAATAAGTAATGAATATAACTTACCACCGCCCACCGCTGAAGTTTCCTCCCCCACTGTTGCTACTGCAGGTGCCGCAGCCACTGTCCCCTCCTGGGTGGCATTAGTATCACCGCTGGCCCCGTCGGCAGTGGCACTGGTCATTGGTAGTGACTGTGCACCTATAAAAGCAAGTACACCTTTTGAGATGCCTGCACAACTTCCCCTATTTTACTAGTTGTACTCCACCAGGAAGGAAGATTGAAAATACAGTTACGTACAACATAAAGCATTGTAAGTGTGACTAGTCCAAATTGCGTACTAATGTACAGCAGTCATTAGACAGAGTTTAGTTTTACTTTATTAGATGGTCCCTAGGGTCATCTAATCTCTACTCCTACTCTAGTCTTAGGAACGTTAGCCTGAGCCATGTAACAATTTTAGAATGATCCGGGTCTACTGTTTTGCCCATGTTGTTACCTTGCAGCTTTGTGCAGTAAGAAAGACACCTTTGAGGCCACATGAGTGTTACAATGCATACAACTAAAGAGGTTAATTTACTTACTTACAGTATTGTTAATCCCTTTTGCTTATCCATAATGTTACACTTTTTTGGCATGACTGCTATAAACTGGCATAGTTATTCACTGTCTAACGTGCAACATTTTTCTCCTAGGCAGATGAGAAGATTCCCTTCTACGAACCAGAGATTAGCAGAGCTTTCGAAAGATGCATGTGTAACCAGTATACGTTCAACGGTGAGGGGTCTCCCACAATTCCCACAGTTCTCTATCGTGTACTAGTTGTACAAAAATGTATAGTATTTAATCTTCTCTATTGTGCATGGTGGAGCTGGATGTTTTTCATGGAACAACTTAGAAGTTACAACAATACAAAGCTTGTTAAAAAAATAAAGTTTTTGAACTTACACATAGACTCTGTGGTATATTTTGAGTGTCTGGGGTGTTGTGGAATTAAACGAGTGAGTGAGCGAAAGGATGTTCTTCTGTTCTGGGTTATGTAAGAAAATCATTGGGTATATCTAACTATCTTCTTGTGGGGGTCGGGACGGAGTGGGACAAATGACTATGACTGAGACACTTTGGTAGGTAGACTGTCGTTGAATTGTGGGTTCTTCTGACTGAGTTCTGTGACTAGGGTGTAAGTAAGGTCCAACCTCCCTATCACCAACATCCTATTTCCTTGTGCATAGTTCTGTATGTGCCTGTGCAGAGAATAACCGCAACAGTAGTAGTAGTATAATAACCTAACAAAAATTAGTAGGCAAACATCTGGTTGCGCATTTTTGGGGTGGGAATTGACAAAGACTAGAGATTACAGATGACAACGCAAAAGACAGGAGTGGACCCAGTGGCTACAGCTATTCTATCACAGCTTTATTCCAAAGAAAAGAATACCTTAACTAAAGAGTGGCCAACAGGGCAAGCTTAGCTAAAGACAGTAGTAGCACAAAGAGTCATCGGGCAGAGGCAGTTTGAAGGAATTTAAACTAGTCAGGGATGGCATTAGATACCCAAAATTTGGAAAACAAATTGAAGACCAAAGAAGGTTTAGCTAACATTTAATTAGGAAGAAGGCTTAATAGGTTTGAAACAATAAGGTGCGTTAAAAAGTTAGGGAAATATAATTCATAATAATATAAGCACTGGAGGACTTACTGGGGCCAGCAGCAGGATCCTCGGTAGAGGAGCGCTCCTCTGGTGGTTGTCCCGCCGACTCGGACCCCGTCTTCGTGCCCCTGGGTGGTGCTGATCATGTAAGAAATAATAAAGAAAGAGAAACATTGAGTGCTGTGAAACAAATACATCATTCAAAAATCCTCTCAAACATTTTAGGAAACAACAATTGCAATAACATTTAATTTGAAGTCTAAATGACTACTGGCTTGCAGGATTCACAGACCGTCTATTTATAGAACACTAATCAAATGTTCCATAAACATTGTGATTGCAGAATATACTAACAAAGCCAGTACCTCCTGAACTACACCACCTATTCCAGAATCCAGCCGGGCCAATTGTTCAGTAAGTCGGCATTTCCATTTTATTTTTGCCCGCAAACATGCATAGATGAGATGGAGGAGTAGGACACATGCATAAATTTGTGCATACACGAAATTGTTTGTTGCTTGCGTCATATGAAGTGCTACTGACTGACGTGACAATGCTATTGCTGCTAAGCCTACCACTCAGTAAACAAACTGCAAACCGGTTCTATGGAGGGGTGGGATAAATAAGAACTAACTAAGCATTCAGTGACAGAGGAGGCGCCGCGTCATGCAGACCGTTAAGAAAATATGAACTAATACTATACATCCACCACTATTTCACTAAAGGACAATGAAAGGACTAGACTCTAGCAATAGCATTAACTAACTTCAGTTCTCTAAAGTTAACTCTAACATCAATAATCACCACCCCAAGCTAGCGCACAGTTACAAACCAGTAAGAGAAGTGGCGAGCGAGCAGCACCTGTGTCATACGGTAACAGAAGATTTTAAGACGGAATTGATCTGCAATGTAACTAAGCGCACAAGTAATCGTGTTACTTATTCGTCCAAGAATTATACGCAATACTTATACTACTATATATACATATATTAATATTATTAGCTACTCACCAAGCCCCACGACCTCGACACCTAGCAGGTCCAACAGGTCCTGCTCCCTGTCTAGAATGTCTGCCCACCGGTGGGCCAGCTGCTGGTGGGTGCGCCGGATATCCGTGCGGCAGAAGACTGCCCGGCGCACCTTCGCCCACCGGCGGTGACGCTCCTCTGGGAGGTAACCAGAGCCTGGCCTGCCGCCTGCTGCCAAGGTCAAGGGGAGGTGGCGCTGGATAAAAAAAACATGGGCGGCCACCTCCGCCTCCCCGAAAAGATTCCGGGCCTTCACCCCTGAAGGTCGCATTCTGCCGCAAGGCAGCCGGCTCTTGGGCGCAGGCGCCTTGCCCTTCGAGCCGGTTCTGCTGCTCCCCTTTGCCATGGTTCTGGGGTGGAGGTGGAAAAGAAAGAACAAAAGGAAAAAAAGTTAGGGGGAAGAAGTAGGAGTAAAATAAAAAAGTAGAAAAGTTTAAAAAAAGGTGAAAAAGTAGAAATAAAATGCAAAATATAAACTTAGGGACAGAGAGAGATAGATGATAAGTAAAAAAAAGTAAGAAAAACTGTGAAAATAGGTAAAGATTGCACAGATATAAGGTGGATAGAAAACTAGGCCCAGAACCATAGCATAGAGTGTGAAAAACAAGATGGCCGCGCCCATCGCGACCACGTGGGTAAATTCGCGCGCAAGTTCACGCGAACACGCACTTTGTCAGCGTGAACAAGTAGTTGTGTTCTCGAACAAGACGTGCACCGCGCGAACACGTTATACGCGACCCGGAAGAGGAAATAGGGGACGCGAGCGGGCGGGACAATTGAAAAAACAAGATGGCCGCACCCATAGCCCACCACATGGGTAAGGTCGCATGCTACAATCCCCCGAACACGCAGACAGCGCCCGAACATGCATAACGCGCTCCCGAGCAAGAAAAACGGCTCGCGAACGGGACCAGCAAGCTACTACGCATGCTCGCGAAGCTCGCGTAGTGCGAGAACGTCTTCGCGTAGCTTCGCGTAGCGCGACTACTCGTACTACGCCCAGGGTTAGGTATTGACTTAGACGCCATTGCTGTCAAAGTAAAGTGAAGAAAGTGAATGCATTATTCTCGCCTCTGTGTCGTTAATATAATTGAATCTTTCCTTCTCGATAGCTAGGAAATTTTACATTTTGATCCTAGTGAGTCTGAGTTGGACTGAACTAAGCGCTGTTGCCATCTTTAATTTCAACAGCATCAGACATTGTGGAAATAAAACAAAGACAGTGGTGCTCTGCACTCACACTGGTGATCAGACAGCATGCAGTAGGTGAAGAACTGAATTTGATAATGTGCAGGCTTATTTATACCTATGACAATTGATATTGTCCTGTAACGATGGGCCCCTGGAGGAGCAATAGGTGTAGCCAGTCTACCCCTGAAGATATTTGTAAAAATGGGTCAGGCCAGGACAGGGGATAGGTAGCTTGAAGGGAGGGGGCGGGAGTCACTTTTAGTAGTAAGGGAGTCAAGAAGGGCATGGCTGCCTCTTCCTGACTCCACGCACCATTGGAAGGGAAGGTTTTCCAAAGAAAGTCCACCCAATCGTCATCCCTAATTTGGAGGAGTGGTGGTGGGCTGTTGTTCACCAGCGAATGCCATAATACAAAAGGTTGTAGGGGAGTCTGCGGTAGTTGAGGGGTGGAGAGTCAGATGCAGATGCGGGCGCATCACAACCTGGGGGGGGGGAATCAGGGGAGCGCAGGCGAAAGAAAATGGTGTGCAGGATTCTTGGAAGAGGACAAGGAGGTTTCGTTAGAGGATGTTTGGTAGGTGAACTGACAGAAAGATTGGGCAATGGAAGGAGGTCAGTGAGTGAAAGGGGGATAGAATGTGGAAAGGTATGGGGAGTTGGGGTGAAAGCTGGGTGCAAGGTAAGAATTGGTGCATGAAGAAGGGGATGAGGGATCAAGATGTTTTAACACTATATTTATGTTGTTTGATGTTGACTAACTGTTTGCAACCCTGTTCTTATATAATGGCCTTTTGTGCTTAATGGAGGCATGGTGTACAGGTATTTCACAAAAGATGAGAGTTCTCTTTTTTTCTCTTTAAACTGTTTTAAACAGTTACGTGTTCCTTGTCCAGTCCAGCTGTCTTACCGAAGTTGTTTCCCATGGGCGTGGTCTGCAATATTTAAAATAAAGTATATTTCTGATTAGAAACCAGGAATTTCACAGTGTACTTCAGACGAAGTAAAGTTAAATAAAAGTTACTTTTTTGTTCTATTTGAGCAACAAGCATCACAAAATCAGGAGACAGAATGGCACCTTTTCGAAGGTGAAAAAAATGAGAGCTCATCTTTTTAATTCGGTCCCATGTGAGCCACCTTTTCGAAAAATATTTTTGTGGGCAGCATTGCAGCTACCACCTCAAAATAAAGGAGAAGTGTAATGTAGAAAAATAAATAAATAAAGAGGTAAATCAGCTGCCAGCTCTCTGTTCTGCTCATTTCGGCCCGCCACCTATCTGAAAAATGGGTGAGTCATCTGCGAGGCATAACATGCTCCTGTCTGTATAAATATGAATAAGGCCCCTGAGTGGCAGGTGTGGTTGTCTGTTCGCCTGGAGGTGGGCGGGAAGAATTCCTTTCTCCCTGTTACGTCAGAGCGGCTGACTCGAACTGGGAAGCCAGGTGCGAGTTCGGGCGTCGGCTCAACATCCTGTGATTTCTAGGCACGTCATCACAGAATCTCCCGTGTCTTAAATTTTTTTATCTGATCTTGTGTAATGTAATTGGTGTTCATTGAAAGAGTTCCAATGTGTCATTTGGCTTCATGCATACTATATAAAACTGTAATAATAAATAAACGATTCTTTCGATTTTAAAAGTACCTCAGAGCTTAATCATAGTGCAATTCGTCATTTAAGGTGTGTTTTTTACACACATGCATCCGTTAAGCGAGACACAAGTGATTCTACTAGGAAGCGGCATTGTGTTGGCAATGGACTCCATATGGGATCACTTTTTACCAATTGTATGCATAGATGTGTTTAGACGTTTCTTTTGTTTAATATAAATTGCAGTTAATACAATCAACACTTTGTTAAATCAATTTTATTGGATTTCAATATACATTGAACACCAAGTGAGACATCAAAACACTTATAACGAATTAACAACTGCACCAGTCACAGTATATTTAACTCAATAAAAAAGCACTCTAATATGTACATAAATACAATCTTTCCTACATATAAAAGACACTGTGTAGTAAGTAATATGGGAAATGTTAAAATGGAAACTATCTCGGTTTTTTGGTATATTACTCATGGTGATTTTATCTGCATTTTTAAATATCTTCTGTCATTCTCTCTGAGGGTCTGAATATTTGTATAATGCCAGCCACATTTTTTGTAATATGTGTTCCTGGCAAGATCTTAGATAGGTGTTATGCCCGTCTAAAGCGCTTAGAGCATGCCAGATACTGCTATAGCTTTTCGCCACTATAGCTCATTTGATGGCTGCTTAGCAGTGCACGCTGAGCAAAAGGGTTCTCGCACTCTGGGCAAATCACTTAATTTCCCTGTCCCTAATAAACAAGAATCTGATATTTTATTGTATTGCAACATTTATATAGCTCTTACTACCCCTATGCAGGGCACTGAAGTGCTTTTAACTGGTGCTCATGTTAAGCACTCCAATGCCCATGGGCCGAGTTTGTGCTATATATAAAAACACAATAAAAAACAGAAGGTTACTCGCAGCAACTGTTGAGTTCTTTCAAACCAGTTTGAAGTCCAAAAGTCCATTTTAACTGATACCTGTAGAAACAGAGGGACTTATTTACAAGCCCTTTGCGCCGCCGGTGGATCATTTTATCATATAAAAAGTGATGCACGGCGGCGTAAGGGGCCTGTAAATAAGCCGCCGGGGTCAAAGGCCCTGTGAGTGGTGCCACTCTGGTCCCTTTCACTAAACCAAAGCACAACAGGCACAATGAGGTCACAGGTGAGCCCGGTTGTGTAATAGATCTCCTAGGAAGGGCAAGTCAAAAAATAAGGGTGAGAGGCAAAACGTAGAGCAGGAACGTGCCTCAACATTATCTGCCACATGCATCAACAGAAGGAATTGCGATTCCTAAATAGAACATTTTAAGGAATCGCTATTTAGGAATCGCAAAACCCTATGCATGTAGGAATCGCTATAAAAATATTTATTCCTACACATTCCTTAATTGCTACTCGCAATTAAGGAATGCTTTCCCATTCATTCCTATCGGCCTTCAGAATGAATTGGAGATTGCATGAGCAATTTGCGAGTACCAGTAGGTACTCCCAAATTGCCCATGCAATTTCAAGGGTACAAAGGTGTCAAAATGATATCCAGTTGCACCCCTGAAATTGATCTGTGCACATATGTTGCACACACACAAGGGCATGTGTGCGCGGAACATGAAACTTTTAAAAATGCACAAAAGTGCATTTTTTAAAGTTTTTGCAAATTACCATGAAGTTCAACTTCATGGTAATTTGCTACTCCTATTAGCAAAATCGCAATTTTTTTAACTTTCATGCATTACATTTAAGGAATTTCAATTTGGGATTCCTTAAATGCAATCGCAATTTAAGGAATTGCAATTTAGAGATTCCTTAAATTGCGATTTTTGCATTTGGGATGATGCATCCCAAATGCAAAAATACTGGTCGCAAAGGGGCAGATTCTCAGAATCTGCCCATTTGCGACCGGTTTTTCCTTTGATGCATATGCCTGTATATCTTTTTTTTGCAGGGAATCTAGAGCGAAAGTAGGGCATTTGAATTTTTTAACAGGATGTGGTTACATTCTTTCTGTGAGATTGTATGGTTTTATACAGCACTTGTGCTGCCCCAACAAATAAAAAATGCTGCAAATCTGCACGTAAACAAATGTTTTTTCACTCCCAAGGCTATAAATCAGATTCCACCTTAGGCAGCCTGCGCCAGCAACCGTAGCCCCTCATATACGGATGGGCCGTTATTAACACTGCTACAATACTGAAAAAAAGTAGCAATTTTCGAAATCCTATGCAAAGTGACGCTGTGCTATATTAGAGCTCTGGAATCTACTCCCAGTTATGTATAGGAAAAAAACGTAATTGCTGTAGAAGAAAAACATAAGAAGGCAGAACCTTGCACCAGATAGTACAGATGTTAAACTAGTGTGGGTATGTGGCTGGATGTCCAGGTGCACTGTAAGGTCGTAATTTACTATGCTTTAAAAGATAATACATTTTAATATATAATCAGAAATGTGTTGTATAGTGCACTGTTGCACTGTTAAAACAAAATCTAAATTTTCTTGGGGGGAAAAAACGTCAAGGCCCCCCCTCCCTGCAGTGGTCAGTGTCGCTCGCTGTGCTTTCTCGCTTTGTACCGCATGGGGACTGGCCTGTCTCATTTTTGTTTTCTGTTCTGTGGTCTGTCTTTTTTGTGTTTTTTCTTAAGTTTAAAGAGCTGGATTGAAGCAAATAAAGAACAAGGTAAAATAATATATCAATGGTCGTAAAAGAAGTACAAAATATATCATAAAATATATATGATAAAGGAAAGGTGAAAACTTAATGTAGCAAACTTTATCTAAAAATAGAGCCAAAGTTAAGAGCAATTAAAGAATTATGTACCATACAAAATAGCAGTTTAGGTTTTATAAGAAAGAAAGAAAAGATAGAGAGAGAAAAAGAAAGAAAAAAGGATAAGAAAACAACAGAAAGTCAACATCCTTACCAAATATATTAAATAGAAATATCCAATAATGAACGTTATACAATCTCAGATAGCAAAGTAATAGCAATCAAACATGAATATTATGAGAATGATTTAACCCTATACTCATTGTGGTTGAAAAACAAAGGTACTGTCTTTGTTATGTAATGTAGAAGAAGATAAATAAGTAGTAAGTGGAGACCAGAAGACTTCTTTTCGAAGTAGTTGCAGAGGCTCTATCTAGCCTATGATGGGAACAGAGAAGATTGCACCAGCAGAAAAAGTAACTTTAGAGGCATCCTTCCAGTTGGAAGTGATAACCTGAAAGGCAATGGCAAGTAACAAATCCATAAAGGAGCCCATCCTACGAGCACCAAACCAGTGTATGGAATTACTACCCAAAAATATGGAGTAGATATATAAGGAAAATTGATGGAGCAAATGGAGGTGATTAATTTACATACCTTTGTCCAGAAATTAGAAATGCTAGGACAGAGGAAAAAAGGAGTGTAAGTATGTGCCAGGAGTGTTTTTACAAGACCAACAGTTAGGGGATTGGTCGAAACTGAATTTAGAGATAGATAATGGGGTTAAAAACAACCTTTGATAAAAATAATAATAAAGAGTTTGAGTGGTGCTACTATTACAGGAAGTGTGGTGTATTCGTGTCCAAATCGAGTTCCATGTGTGTATAGGGAGAATGCGTTGCAAATCAGATTCCCATAGAATTTCAGTTTAACTCTTGGGGCGAGTGGAAAGAGAGAAATGGAGATATTTATGTATATATGGGAGGCCCGAACGGAAAGAGAAGTAGATAGTGGTTCTAAAGTGGGGAGGGGTCAGATGGAGAGGAGGGTGTTCCAGAGATAAGAGAAAGCCGTTGAGTTAAGAGCAATCTTAAAGAATCGTATTTAACAAGGTAAGTGGCAGGTAAACAAAATTTAGAATGCACTTCCTGAGAGGACAGAAATTGCATATCCTGTAGTAAGTGTTTGACCCCTTCCGTGCTCTTGACGAGCTCAACTCGTCATGAGGCACGGTGCTCGTGTGCTCATGACGAGCTGAGCTTGTCATGACCACACCCATTTACATTAAGGTCCAGCACAGGAGAATAATCTGCCAAGCAGCCATGGTGTTAACCTGGATGATCCCTTTAGCCGCCCAATCTTTCCAAAAAATGGTACGATTGGAAAGTTTAATGGACTTATTATGCCATATAGGGGAATCCAGAAATACTTGCAAAAGTGAAAGGGATTTTTTAAGGACTGGGTTAAAGGTCAATATAAATTGTGAAATGGTTGGGGACTTAAATGAAAAAGGGGAATGAGTAAAATTGGCTAATGAGAAGAAGGGAAATGGGTGAACCACAGATTGCTCCAATCTATACTATACTGATACGGAGGGTTCATCCGAAGAAGACAGATAAGAAAAAACCTTATGGACTAAAAAGGAGTGGCATTGACAAAAGTTAGGGAAATTGACACCTCCCCTATCCTTAGGAGTAGACAAGGAAGATAAAGATATACGAGCTTTCCGGCCATTCCAGAGAAATTTACATAAAATACCATTAAGAGTTTAAAATGTTTTAAGAGGAGCCTCACTAGTAGCATGGACAAATAGAAGTTAATAACAGGGACCATCATAATTTTGGAAGTGTCCAACCTGCCCCACCATGACAAAAATAAGGTAGATCATTTCTCTGCCGTACCAGATGTATTTAATAGAACATCCTCCAAATTAACCTGAACCGTTCTAGCAATTGAAGAGGCCTATTTTATTCCCAAACATGTAATGCGATTAGTTTTCCATTTAAAATAAATCCAAAGAGATAGAAGGATTGGAGAGATATAGCAGAATATCATCTGCGTAAGCAGTGAACTTAATTTCAATTGACTTATGTATAAAACCACAAAATGCAGAAGAATGTCGCAGAAAGTGAAGAAAGGGTTCAAGAGACCAAGTAAAGAGCAAAGGTGAAAGAGGGCAGCCTTGATGATTGCCTCGCTGGAGCGTAAAATAAGGAGATTGAAATCCATTAAGAAAAACAGAAGTGGTAGGAGAGGAATATAACAAACTTATGAAAGATAAAATAACAGGACCAAAACCATGCCACTTGAGTGCACGCATCATAAAAAGCCAGTGAATGAGATCAAAAGCTTTCTCCGCATCCAAGGTGATGGCTGCAACAGGGGAGTAATTCTTAGATGCAAGACGAATAATATTTTAAAAAGTTTTTGAATTACCTGCCAGCATTCTGCCTTTGACAAACCCAGTCTGCTCGAAGCCAATCAAATCAGGGATAGCCTGATTAATACGGAGGGCCAGCACCTTAGCACAAATTTTGCAATCCAAGTTGATGAAAGAGATGGAGCGATAATTGGCACAGGATGAGGGATCTTTATCCTTCTTTTGAATTAAGCAGATCATGGCTTCAAGAAAGGAGCCACGAGCCTCATTATGAGAAATAAAATGCTGAAAGAGAGATAGAAGATAAGGGAGAAGAGTCTGTGAGAAGCAGGAATAGAATTCAGCAGTAAAACCATCTGGGCCGGGAGCCTTATCTTTAGGTAACTGAGCTAGGACTGATTTAAGTTCAGAAAGGGACAAATCCTTCTCTAATAAAGACCAATCAGGAAAGGAGGTAACAATTAAAAAAATGACTCAAAAGCAGTGTCAGAAGGAGAAGATTCTGGAGTGCGTAAGGTCTTATAAAAATCCGTAAAACATTTTAATATCTCCTCATCTTTGAAAGGATTAACACCTTTAGCATCAGTAATATTAATTATTTTGGATCTTTGAGATTTGACCTTCAAGTGATTTGCAAGCAATTTACCGGCACTATTACGATCACCGTAAGAATATATTTTAAATAACACCCCAGAGGCTTCTTCAGTCGATTTCCTGTGAAATGTTACCGTATTTTCCGGCGTATAAGATGACTGGGCGTATAAGACGACCCCCCTACTTTTCTTCTTAAAATATAGGGTTTGGGCTATACTCGCCGTATAAGACTACCCCTCATCTAGTTCAGGGGACAGGAACACAGTGATCAGGTGTCCTGTGTTCCAAAAGTACTATTGGGCTGGTTTGGCATCAATTCAATTGTACACTGTACTAATGCTTTAGGCGAGAAGGGTTCATTCTTCAGAACAACAACTAGGAGGCAATTGATGCCAGACCCTGTTAATTATCAACCACAATCGACAAGCAATATCTTCAATAAAAATGTCTGTACAAGAAATACATGTTACGTATCAAACAATACAAATGCGATTATGACTTAAACATAAAATCAGCATATTGTTCAGTGTGCATGAGTACTTTGACCAAAAGGTACAGTTAGGCTAGTGTGTCAGTATGGGAATGGTGCACTGTAACGGTGCACTGTAACTTTGCACATTACTCAAAGGACACAATTTACAGATCAAGACACGCTCATTTCACTTGACACTGGGACACAGTCTCAGAAGCACCATGGGCGTCACTCAGCACACCAAGTCTGCCTCACTTCTCACCGCTTATGGCACAGCAGTCCAGAGCACTGTAGTATCTTCTGCAGGGGCCGCCTTCAGTAGCAACTAACCCCTACCATCGATCTATGGGCGCAGCTCCTCACAACGTTAAGTTGCATGGGATGACACTCGGCGTATAAGACGACCCCCGACTTTCGAGAAGATTTTCAAGGGTTAAAAAGTCATCTTATATGCCAGAATATGCAGATATTTCCTAAGAGTATCATCATTTTTAGAAGAGAAATAGGTATGCTCAAGTTGCTTAATGGAGGATAATAAGGAAGCTGATTCTTTGAGAAGTTGTTTCTTTTTGACAGCAACATAATCATTGATAAAACCTCTGGCTGTCGCATTAAAAGCGTCCCAGATGGTGTGGAAGGGGATGTCAGGACTAGCATTAATGAGAAAAAATTCTGACAAAATTTTTTTGAAGCGCCCAATAAAAGTGGGATCTTTGAGTAAGTAATTATTGAAGCTCCATCTACGGGGGTTGGAGGGCTCCGAAGGGAGATCTAAATTAATAAAAACAGGAGCATGATCAGAAAAAAGTATGGACCCAATTTCAGCTCGAGTTAAATTGGGAATGAAATGAGGGCTTCATCCTGGACTCCTCCCTCTCCATGACCAGACAAGTCAACGCCGTCTCCTCGTTATGCTTCAACATCCTGCGCATGCTACGAAAGATCTTCCGATGGATCCCCACCGAGACCAGGAAGACGGTCACCAGCCGTCTGGACTACGGCAACTCCCTCTACGCTGGAACCACCGCCAAACTCCAGAAAAGACTCCAGCGGATCCAGAACACCTCAGCACGACTCATCCTGGACATCCCCCGCCACAGCCACATCTCCGGACACCTGAGAGACCTGCACTGGCTCCCGGTCAACAAGAGAATCACCTTCCGGCTCCTCACCCACGCACACAAAGCCCTACACAACCAAGGCCCAGGATACCTCAACAGCCGCCTCAACTTCTACGCTCCCAAACGCCAGCTTCGATCGACCAGCCACGCCCTCGCCACCATCCCCCGCATCCGAAGAGCCACCACAGGAGGAAGGTCCTTCCCCTACCTGGCTGCCAAGACTTGGAACTCCCTTCCGACCCACCTCCGCCTGACCCAGGACCACCTCGCCTTCAGGAAGCAGCTCAAGACCTGGCTGTTCGAGCAGTAGCGGACCCCCCCCCCAGCGCCTTGAGACCCTCCGGGTGAGTAGTGCGCTATATAAATGCCATGATTGATTGATTGATTGATTGATTGAGGACTCAAAAAAGTGTAGTCAATTCTAGATGTAGAATTATGAGTGGGAGAATAAAAAGTGAATTCCAAGCTGTTCGGATGATATACCCTCCAGGCATCCACCAGACCTCTCGAACGAATAGTATTATTTTTTGCATTTTATTAGGAATGTATTTTGCAGTGAATTTCCTGTCAGTGAAGGGATCCATGACCTGAAAGCAGTCCCCACCCACCAAGAGGTTAGAATCAGGGCAGGCGTGAAGAGTATGGGACATGGACTGCCAAAACTGTGAATCAACACCAGTGGGACCATAAATGTTAAGAAGAGAAATAGAGGAACCATTTATAATGAGATGTAAAAGAAGCCGTCTGCCATCAGCATCCTTCTCTTCCCGCTCTATAATAAAAGAAAGGGACTTATGAAACAATGTCACCACTCCATTTCTTCTGCCCTTAGCTGGGGAACAATACCCAAAGCCCACCCATTGCTTTTTAGGAGAGCTAATATCATTTCATTAAGACCCTTAAGAGTATCTTGAAGCATCGCAATTTTGCATTGTAATCTAGATAAATGGGTAAGTACCCTTTGTTTCTTGACGGGATTATGCAAACCCTTCACTTTCCAGGATATTATGCTAACATTGTCAGTCATAATGAGAAAAGAGAAACATTAAGCAACACCATGAGCATTCTAAAATTAGTAAAACTGAAAATTGAACATGCGGAGATTTTAGAACCAACAGGCAGGATAGTGAGCAATACAAGAAAATAAAACAAGAAAAAAGTAAGAGATGAAAATGATCAAAAATGATATATTGGAAAAATTCAGAGAATATATAAAAAAAGAAGAAAGAAAAGGAAAGAAGAAGAAGAGAGAGAAAGAAAACAAAAGAAGAAAGAAGTGCTAGAGAAAGAGGTTGACGGGAAGCCGGAAGGCGCCAGTCAAAATAACCAGAACCTATTGCCAAATTTATTATGACCTGAAGACAACCTTGAACTGATCCCAGTAAATTTCGTACCTTTTAAGTTTAATTACAAACTGTTTTTAATGTTTCTTTTGGTGTTTTATATTTTTGAAAGATTTTAATTAATCATGTACAAAATAAACATTACTTACTTACTTACTTACTTATTGCCACAATGAAAAGATTAACATAGGGAGGTGGAGAACCGCGAAGGGAGGACAGACAAGAATCAACAAAGTCAGAGAGCAATGACAAAGACCAATTGATAAGTAAAGGAAAAAGAATATAATGTAATAAGGAGCAGGAGCCGGAGAAATGTGATAGGTCAGAATAACTCAAAGAGAGACATATAATGAGAACAAATATAGTAAACGTGCATACTTTAAGGAGGGAGAAACATTTACCAAAACATGAAGAACTATAAACAATAGGAGTGGAAGGGGAGGCACATTGAGGAGAGAACAGCAAGGAGTGGTGTCCGTACTAGACAAGGTATATCTGTGAAGGAAAACCACAAGATCGTTCGAAGATGGTACTTTAAGAGGGTAAACACATAACAATCACAAAATAAACAAATGAATAAAGACAAAGAGAAACATCTGAACCTGTAAATTGAAAATAGTTAAGCGAATGGGAAGCAAGAACATGCTAGAGAAGTCAGTATTCAAGTTTTCCCAAGAGCCATATCTTCTACTTTGTGACGAGAAATGAATTGTCTTAAATCCTCAGGGTTGACAAAAGAGTGGGTCTGTTCCTTATAGGTGACTTTAAAAAAAGGAAGGAAGAATAAGACCAGGGGGGGCGCTAGGTGGCACACGACCAAGATGGTCGCACGCCCGTAAGGCTCTGGACACTTGGCTAAATTATTTGCCTTTTATTCTGGTGAAATGATCACAGCTTTCTACCACAGTATGGGAATAGCCTACTGATGTCACCAGCTACCTGTCGTCCTAAACTCAACTCCTGAGAGCATGCGCCGGCCCTGATATCAGCTGAGGAAGCCCGCCGGGGATAGTGGTGAGACCCTACAGTGATCCACGGACGGCTGTGCTGGCTACAAGAGGGCCGGGGGTTCACACGTGGTGGCTGGGCAGCACAGCCTGTGATATTGCCACCCCCCCACCGCGGTGATCGCCAGCACTGCCGGCAACTCTACCTGATATACCAATCTTCACGGCAGTGAAATCCAGTTTCTTGGCACCAAGACGTGACATCATATATGGTGAAGCAGCCGGAACTCGTACGTTCTCCCTGGCACGGCGCCCTTTTCTAATTGACTTGGTGCTCATCATGGCTGCTCCCTGACTCCTCGGCTACCTTGTGATGCGCTGCAGCTACTGACGTCCTGACCCCCCCCCCCCCACTCCGTGCATTTGCTGTGCCGCCTCCGCTGGAATCGTCCCGGGCGTTTGATGTGAGACACTTCCACTTGCACTGCAGGGCGGCCTATCTACCGTTATTGACGCATGCTGTATCGTCCGGTGCCATTGTTTGTGGTCGGCGCCAGGCACCTCCATTCTGGCTGGTGTGCAGGCCGTGCACGTTGCCGCCTTTGATGGGAGCTTGAAGGGATCATTTGGTACCGGCCGGCTCGCCACCATAGTAGCGCAGACCCTACGGATACCCCTGCCTGAGCCTCTACATTTTGCCAACCTGTGCCCTATACCTCGGTGAGAGGAGCCTGGACTGGACCTACCCACAAGTATGCACGAGGGTGGAACGCACTATTCCCCCCTTTTGTTTCTTCTGTGGAGTGCTGCTTGACTGACCCACTGAGATAGCTGTCAGTTTGCCGCTCTAGCTACACTGTACTCTGATTCCTCACCAGGGGCCTACCTACTGGTCCTTCACGGTTAAGCCCCCTTGCTCCTTCCAACCGACGGCCGCCATCATAAATGATACTCTGCCACCTTGCACTGTGCTGCTGACCCTTTGCTTCTTTCTGCTTGGATCTAGACTGGCATCCCTCTCCTTTATCACCACACCGCTGCTAACTCCACTGTAGAGGAGCATGACTGCCTTCCCCCCTGTGCCAGGTCACTCTATCCAGTCAGCATGGGGAAACCTGAGGGCTGCCAGACCAAACTTCCCTTCGATGTCAAGAAAACTGTCACACGCTCTTGCGCTGAGGATGCAGGCCCTTCGGCTAACACGTCCTCCTCTGTCCCTCCACCAGCTCTGGAAGACGAAGTAAAATTCCTACTATTGGACATGCGACGCAGCCTGACCGACCTCTCCACTAAAATGGATTCAATGAACACGCGCATGGACTACATAGTCCTAAAGGTGGAGAAGCAAGATGAATGGCTCAAAGACGCAGAGAAGCGTATCTCGGATACGGAGGACACCACCTCGCAAATGACCCGACAAATGGACCAGATTAATAACATCTTAAAGGTAAACATGCCCAAGAACTAGGGCTTGGAAGCTAGAAGCCGGCGCAACGAAATCCGTGTTACCGGAATTCTTGAGAGCACGAATTCTGGCAGAATGGAGGACTTCCTCGAACGACTCCAACGCACCACCTTCAGAGCAGACGCCTTCTCCTCTCAGTTCATAGCGGAGCGGGCACATCGATCCCTCGGCCCACGTCCAGCTCCGGGAGCTACCCCGCGGCCGATAATTGCACGCCTCCTAAATTACAGAGATCGGTACGCTGCGCTGAAGCTGATCAGAGATCACCAGAACTTACAATTTGAAGGCACAATTTTCTCAATCTACCCCAATTTTATGATGGCGGTTCAGGAGGCCCGACGTAAGTTTCTCCCGGCTAAACAAAAACTCTGCAAGCTCCAGATTGAGTATGCTCTGCTATATCCAGCTCGTTTGAGAACCACCTACCGGTATAAACACCACTTCTTCACAAATGAATAACAGGTGGATGACTTCCTTCGTACCATCAAAAAGAACACCCAGACGAGAGAGTCTCCGGATCGCTTCTCTCAATCGCCATCATTGAGTGCTGACTGAACTTCATCGTTTTGTCTCTTTGGCCGTAAATGGACCCCCTTTTCCATTCCCATGATGAGCGTCTTAACCCAGTTGTAGTTTGTCCTCATACTTCTGAGATGTCCCGGCCCTACTGCTGGGAGCTCTGAGGGCGATGTTCACTCTCACCGTAACCTGCTTGTTTTGGACTAAGCCGCCCCACGCTCTTCTCTCACACCACAGATAAGTGCTGATGCTGTATGCATAATGACTCTATCATCTCACTGCTGCATGTTATCACCTTAATATTGCTTATGTTGGTATGAACTGTTGCCCAACTGATTATGCCCTTTTTTCAAATATGCCATTGGGATGTAGCTGGTGGTTGTTTGATCATCGTACTATGCTTGCCAAATACCCTCCCCCCCTTGACCAACAGCATTGGGGAGGCACTCGTTGCACACTGGCATACCCCCACATGGGAGATTTCCTTAGATAACTCTTTTTGCATAATGACTCTTTCTTTATTGCACTGTTGCAATGTGTTCGGTGTGTTGGGTGATGGTAGTACTGCTGGCACATTTGGGGTGCCACTGTGGGTGGGGGGAGGGAGTGGGGATAATGCTCATTGTATTGCTTTTTAAACCAATTGACAGGCAAGAACTCTGTACTACAACACACATGGTATTATACCTCACACTGGCCACTTCTTAACCTTAATAACGTAGCCCTTCATGTCACACCATGCTGAGCCCTTACGTCTTAATCTAATCTCCTGGAACGTTAGAGGCATCTGGGATCCTCGGAAATGCAGGCAAATCCTCTCCTACCTGTACAGGCATCATGTGCACATACCAATCCTGCAGGAAACCCACCTCGACCCTTTCGGCTCTCCCACGTTTGCTTGTAAGTGGGCCATGACACGTGTTTTCTCCTCTTACTCCACATACTCCAGGGGGGTGGCAATCCTGGTTTAGCGCAACTCACCCTTCATCCTGGGGGGCACACAGCAAGATCACATGGGGCATAGCTGTATACTCTGGGGCACACTTGGGACTCAATCAGTCACGATAGTGTGTAGCTACGGTCCTAGCACAGACTACCCGGATTTTTACACCACATTATGGGGGCGTATACTGCAAGTTGGCTCTACTCACATTATTTGGGGGCGGAGATTTTAACTCTGCTTTTATCCCAGAGATGGACAGATCTAACCCTCTCCCCATTCATTACACCAAAACACAGGCAACTATACAGGGAATACTCACAGCCCATGAGCTTACTGATGTTTGGCTCCACCTTCACCCCGGGGATAGGGAGGGTACCCATTACACTGCTCTCCATGCCTCATGGGCCGGACTGGGCTACTGGGTGGTTTCCCGGGGCGCTGTTTCCTGGACTGAATGTGCCACCCACCTCGCCAGGACTTATTCAGACCATGCGCCTGTGCTCATAACTATTGCCCCACCCGATATGCGATCCTCTCCCTGACTGTGGCGGCTTGCTCCGGACGCCCTGCTCAACACAATGTTCAGAGCGGAGATTGGAGAGGAAATTACTTCCTTCTTCCAGACCAATATTGATTAAGTCTCTTCGGTGGGGATGGTGTGCGAAGCTTTTAAGGTCATAATACGCGGGGTTTGTATGCTCAAAAGCTTTGGGGTTCTGCGCGATCTGTGCCGTACCTTTCATAAACTAGAGAGCGAACTCAAACAGTTAGAGGCTGAACTCTGAGAACCTAACTCGGGCCAGGACCTCTCCACATTCAGAGATAAACTCACGGAATATATAGAAATGGCTGAATCTGTGGCACGCTTTCGCGGGAAATACTACAGTGCGCATAAATACTGTGAGGGCGAACGCCCAGGCAGGCAGCTAACGCAATTGATACAACGCCCTAGATTCACCAATTATGTCCTCGAGATTAAAAACTCGTAGGGTATACAACACAGGGACAGCCAGGAAATTCTGCGCACCTTGACTGATTTCTACTCCACATTATACAGCACTTGCAAAGCAGAACCCCTTGACTTTACCCCCTTCCTGCAAGATATCACCCAGGGCTTGTTGGGTGACACACAGCAGGAGTTCCTTGCAGCTCCCTTTGAATATGATGAAATACACGAGGCAATAATGCAAATGCAGTCTTCAAAGGCCCCTGGCTCTGATGGCCTTCCTGTAGATATTTATAAAGCTTATATCGCCCAGCTGCTTCCCATTCTTAAAATAGTCTTTAATGAAGCACTGGAACTTGGTTGCCTGCCCCCCCTCTATGAGGTTAGTATTGATATTGTCCCTTCTCAAACCTGGCAAAGCGGCAGGCGACTCATATAGACCCTTATGCTTAATTAATACTGACACCAAAATCCTTGCAAAAATTCTAGCTAATCGCCTCAGCCTATTAATGGACAAGCTTGTGCTCCCCGACCAAGCTGGCTTCGTTCCTGACCGGGCGACCTCAGATAATCTCTGCACGCTCTTCTCCACTCTTCATACGAAAGACCCAAAGATTCCCCTAGCCGCTGTATTCCTCGACGCCACAAAAGCGTTCGACTCGGTGGAATGGGACTACCTCTTTGTGATTTTACAAAACATGGGCTTTCCGTGGGGGTTTATATCCTGGGTTTGTCTCCTCTACACCGAGCCTGTAGCCAAAGTCCTTATTAATGGCCATTCCTCACCTTCCATCCCAATATCTCGCGGAACCCAGCAGGGGTGCCTGCTGCCGCTGCTTGTGTTTGCCCTGGCGATCGAACCCCTTGCAGCTAAAGTCAGACAATACCATCAAGATAAGGCCCTCTGCTGCCCACTCCGACGTATCCTGATTTCTCTGTACGCGGATGATATCACGTTATGCGTCAGAGAACCATAATCGAACCTCAATCCGCTGCTCCGAGAATTTGTGAGATTTGGGGGTCTGTCTGAGATCCATATAAATTGGTCCAAATTTCAACTATTCCCCCTCACCTCCTCAGTCACGGAATTCGCTCTGGACTTCCCCATTGAGTGGTGCCCTGACAAGGTTAAATACCTCAGTATCTGGATATCCGCAAATCACGGCGAATTGAGGCGCCTTAACTACGGCCGTGCCCTAGATGGGATAAGGGACAATGTTACGTGATGGATTGCTCTCCAGCTATCCGTTGCAGGCCGCATATCCTTAATTAAAATCGTTGTCCTTCCTAAACTCCTTTATTTATTCATGAACTTACCCTATAACCCGGTAGAGTTTCTTTCGATGCTCCTGACAGTACTCATTCGCCTCACTTGGGGTGGTAAACAGCTCAGAGTACAGTGGGACAGCCTCACCCGCCCCTACGCACAAGGGGGGTTCGACATACCCAATTTTGAACTTTATTATATCTGCGCGCAGGCCCATTATGATCATTTCTGGTTCCATCCCCCCAGATACATGCCTCAAGTGGCGGCCGAACAATGACTATCAGATCCTATTCCATTAGACGGCGCTATCTTCGCTGCCGGTGCTGGCCGTGCGGATGCTCAGTCCCCGATCACTACCACTGTTAAGGCGTGACAATATATTGTTACAAGAACTCAGGCCCCTATGCTGTACTCGCCTTTGCTTCCCTTGTCATACCACCCGAAGATGCCAGTCCTACAGGAGGGAGTATTTAAGAAAACTAGCCAAACGTGGGATTAAGACTTGGGGGGGGATCTCTACCTCCAGGGCAAATTCCGAACCTCGCAACAACTCTTCTCCACGCTTCCCCCCTCCCCTATGGACCTTTTTGTATATATCCATTTACGGCAGGGATTCAAGGAACATACTCCTTCCTTCCCACGAGAGCCACCAGAAGTCACCACGCTTAACCTTATATTGGCTGGGGATGCAGCATCTCATCTAGTTTCCTCCCTCTACCACTCTCTGTACACCACTCAGTGCACTTCACAAATTATCTCCAAGGATAAATGGTCTGTAGAATTGGCGCTAGCTATAACTGAGGAGCAGTGGACCTATTGCTGGGGCAAACGGAGCACAGCACGTCCAGTAGCCGCCTCCGGATCTTCCACTATAAATATTTACACCGTACATGTTACACACCAGCTAAACTCTATCGCTTTCTGCTGCATGATGATGATAAGTGCGATCGATGTGGGGCTACAGGGGCTGACTTCCTTCACTTTGCATGGGACTGCGCTGTCGTGCAGGAGTATTGGCTCCAGGTCTTGGAAGCCCTAGAACAGATGACATTGCTACACCTCCCACATATTCCCCTTTTTCCTCTCCTTGGTTATACCACAACCGTAGCAGTGACACACGGAATTTTTTTTTCATTCAGCCTCCTCCTCGTAAACGTCGTATTGCATGCTGATGGGGCCGGGGTCGGGCACCTAAGTTTAGGGAATGGATCCGGGATATAGTATTCTGGCAGGAACAAATGTACGCGTTTGCTGAACTGCTCCCACTTACCTTCCGCCCTCGGGACAATTGGGGACCCCTCACAACATATCTGCTCACACACTCTGTTGCTGACTTTGATAACACACAGCCTGACACTGTGGCACCCACCTGAGCCCCTCAGACACTTTACAGGTTGCTACGCGACCCTCTTTCCCCCTTTTCTGAACCCGTCATGATTGAATGCTGCTATTATGTGTATTAATTGGCTTCTCTTATTATGTTGCCTCTAATGCGTCAATGCATGGATCATTTGCTCACCGTGTTTTACTGGCCCTGAGATCAACTTCGCTGGTTTACTGTACCTGTTTCATCTGTACACCTGCAATGATACCCTGTCTGTACTTTTGTCTGCCTGATTTGTATTTTGAAAAAGTATAAATAAACCATACAAAAAACAAGCATTGAAAATGCAATAGGTCTCGCAATAGAAGAGTTTCACATTTTTCGTTTTGCAAATGGATGAGTGGCGTTGCGTGGATGAGTGGCGTTGCGTGGATGAGTGGCGTTGCGTGGGTGAGTGGCGTTGCGTGGGTGAGTGGCGTTGCGTGGGTGAGTGGCGTTGCGTGTGTGGCGTTGCATGTGTGAGTGGCGTTGCATGTGTGTGTGGCGTTGCGTGTGTGTGTGGCGTTGCGTGGGTGAGTGGCGTTGCGTGTGTGGCGTTGCATGTGTGAGTGGCGTTGCATGTGTGTGTGGCGTTGCGTGTGTGAGTGGCGTTGCGTGTGTGAGTGGCGTTGCGTGTGTGAGTGGCGTTGCGTGTGTGAGTGGCGTTGCGTGGGTGAGTGGCGTTGCGTGGGTGAGTGGCGTTGCGTGGGTGAGTGGCGTTGCGTGGGTGAGTGGCGTTGCGTGGGTGAGTGGCGTTGCGTGGGTGAGTGGCGTTGCGTGGGTGAGTGGCGTTGCGTGGGTGAGTGGCATTGCGTGGGTGAGTGGCGTTGCGTGGGTGAGTGGCGTTGCGTGGGTGAGTGGCGTTGCGTGGGTGAGTGGCGTTGCGTGTGTGAGTGGCGTTGCGTGTGTGAGTGGCGTTGCATGTGTGAGTGGCGTTGCGTGTGTGAGTGGCGTTGCGTGTGTGTGTGGCGTTGCGTGTGTGTGTGGCGTTGCGTGTGTGTGTGGCGTTGCGTGTGTGTGTGGCGTTGCGTGTGTGTGTGGCGTTGCGTGTGTGTGTGGCGTTGCGTGTGTGTGTGGCGTTGCGTGTGTGTGTGGCGTTGCGTGTGTGTGTGGCGTTGCGTGTGTGAGTGGCGTTGCGTGTGTGAGTGGCGTTGCGTGTGTGAGTGGCGTTGCGTGTGTGAGTGGCGTTGCGTGTGTGAGTGGCGTTGCGTGGCTGAGTGGCGTTGCGTGGCTGAGTGGCGTTGCGTGGCTGAGTGGCGTTGCGTGGCTGAGTGGCGTTGCGTGGCTGAGTGGCGTTGCGTGGCTGAGTCGCGTTGCGTGGGTGAGTGGCGTTGCGTGGGTGAGTGGCGTTGCGTGGGTGAGTGGCGTTGCGTGGTTGAGTGGCGTTGCATGTGTGAGTGGCGTTGCATGTGTGAGTGGCGTTGCATGTGTGAGTGGCGTTGCGTGTGAGTGGCGTTGCATGTGTGAGTGGCGTTGCATGTGTGTGTGGCGTTGCGTGTGTGTGGCGTTGCGTGTGTGGCGTTGCGTGTGTGTGTGGCGTTGCGTGTGTGAGTGGCGTTGCGTGTGTGAGTGGCGTTGCGTGTGTGTGTGGCGTTGCGTGTGTGAGTGGCGTTGCGTGTGTGAGTGGCGTTGCGTGGGTGAGTGGCGTTGCGTGGGTGAGTGGCGTTGCGTGGGTGAGTGGCGTTGCGTGGCTGAGTGGCGTTGCGTGGCTGAGTGGCGTTGCGTGGGTGAGTGGCGTTGCGTGGGTGAGTGGCGTTGCGTGGTTGAGTGGCGTTGCGTGTGTGAGTGGCGTTGCGTGGTTGAGTGGCGTTGCATGTGTGAGTGGTGTTGCGTGTGTGAGTGGCGTTGCATGTGTGAGTGGCGTTGCGTGTGTGTGTGGCGTTGCATGTGTGTGTGGCGTTGCGTGTGTGTGTGGCGTTGCGTGTGTGTGTGGCGTTGCGTGTGTGTGTGGCGTTGCGTGTGTGTGTGGCGTTGCGTGTGTGTGTGGCGTTGCGTGTGTGTGTGTGGCGTTGCGTGTGTGAGTGGCGTTGCGTGTGTGAGTGGCGTTGCGTGTGTGAGTGGCGTTGCGTGTGTGAGTGGCGTTGCGTGTGTGAGTGGCGTTGCGTGTGTGAGTGGCGTTGCGTGGCTGAGTGGCGTTGCGTGGCTGAGTGGCGTTGCGTGGCTGAGTGGCGTTGCGTGGCTGAGTGGCGTTGCGTGGGTGAGTGGCGTTGCGTGGGTGAGTGGCGTTACGTGGGTGAGTGGTGTTGCGTGGGTGAGTGGCGTTGCGTGGGTGAGTGGCGTTGCGTGGTTGAGTGGCGTTGCGTGTGTGAGTGGCGTTGCATGTGTGAGTGGCGTTGCATGTGTGAGTGGCGTTGCGTGTGTGAGTGGCGTTGCATGTGTGAGTGGCGTTGCATGTCTGTGTGGCGTTGCGTGTGTGTGGCGTTGCGTGTGTGGCGTTGCGTGTGTGTGTGGCGTTGCGTGTGTGGCGTTGCGTGTGTGTGTGGCGTTGCGTGTGTGTGTGGCGTTGCGTGTGTGAGTGGCGTTGCGTGTGTGAGTGGCGTTGCGTGTGTGAGTGGCGTTGCGTGTGTGAGTGGCGTTGCGTGTGTGAGTGGCGTTGCGTGGCTGAGTGGCGTTGCGTGGCTGAGTGGCGTTGCGTGGGTGAGTGGCGTTGCGTGGGTGAGTGGCGTTGCGTGGTTGAGTGGCGTTGCGTGTGTGAGTGGCGTTGCGTGGTTGAGTGGCGTTGCATGTGTGAGTGGCGTTGCATGTGTGAGTGGCGTTGCATGTGTGTGTGGCGTTGCATGTGTGTGTGGCGTTGCGTGTGTGTGTGGCGTTGCGTGTGTGTGTGGCGTTGCGTGTGTGTGTGGCGTTGCGTGTGTGTGTGGCGTTGCGTGTGTGTGTGGCGTTGCGTGTGTGAGTGGCGTTGCGTGTGTGAGTGGCGTTGCGTGTGTGAGTGGCGTTGCGTGGGTGAGTGGCGTTGCGTGGGTGAGTGGCGTTGCGTGGGTGAGTGAATGGTTAGCTGTTGCTTATGCGACGTATAGCACTTAATACTAAAGTAGGCAGACCTTCTTAGCCTTTGTGAGAATAATAGCAAAATAAAAATAAAAACCAGATCAAGTCAAGGACGCAAACGGCACCATGCTATTGTTTATTTACTCAGATGATTTGCATAAAAATGTAACTTGTGAGCACGTTTCTCTAACTCTCCAATAATCCCATTACAACACTTTGTACAAATGAGATTGGGACTCATCCTTCCGAAGTCGAGAAAAATGTGCAACGCTGTGTTGTAGTTAATTTTTTTAATTAACAAAATGCAAATAATGTGGAGAGATTTCAAGTGATTCAGGAATGGGCGCCCTTGTAAAGAGAAAGTACGGCCGGCCTGGGCAGTGATAGGGGAGGAGGGAGGAGAAATGCGAGTCACGGCAGCAGCAGCCTTTGATGTGCCTGCCGGCCGGCCGTGAATAATTAGGGGGTGAGAAATGCGCTCGGAGGGCTGCCTTTGATGTGGTAATGCGAGGCAGGCAGGCAGGCGGCTGGTGGCATTGTGCACGCGCTTTTTAGGGCTTGCGCAAGCGCAATGACCTAAAAAGCACATGCACTTGAAGGAATCGCCAGTGGAATCGCCAGTGGTGGATAAACACTGGATAAGCCCCTATAGAGCTTCGCCAGCTATGCGCTGAAGCGCATCAGCAGGCGAGCCCTAAAAAGGATGAACAAGGCCATATCTGGCTTGTATGGAACAGACAGAAGGGCGAAAGGAATTCCTTACGAAGAGCGGCAGTGGCACGGGCCACATCCTGTGAGAGAAATACTCTGTGACCAGACCATAACATCTGCTTCCTTTGTTTTGCTGCAGACAAAACCATCAACAATTCAGTATATTCCAAGAAAAGAACAATTATCCGTCTCAGGCGGCTGACTGACGAGGTGGAGGGGGAGCCCCCAGGTTTAGGACCAATACGATGCGCAGGTTGCAATTTGAGAATAATACCTTCCTTAAGGCCAGCTAGCTTAGGAATATGGAGTTTAAGAAAGGCGATCATGTCGCAGCCCTCCTCTCCCTCAGGAATTCCATAAAGTCTAAGATTGTTGCGAATATTGTGATTTTCCAAGTCCTCCGTTTGCTGTTTGAGAAGAGCTATTTCTCCAGACATAGCTTCCAACATAGGGAACACATCCTGAGTGCCACTAATCTTCTGCTCCACCACCGTAACCCTTGACTCTAAATTGGACCATTTCTCCTCTAGTCTCTGAAGGGTGGCGTTGGGGTAATTATAAATGGTTTAAAATGCTTTATATCCTCCATGAGATCGTCCTGTGTTATAGGTAATGGAGATTTTGAGGAAGAACCTGGCTCTTTCTTTTGGCGTTTTGATACAGCCATGGTGGAGTTTTTACGTATAGAAAACATAGGAGCAGAGGCAACCTTTTGACTGAAGGAAAGAGGAGGTTCCATATCCGTATGAAGGAAGAGATGTCACCAATGTTGGTAAATTGGGAGAGTTAATGACGGGCAGCAAAAGAACCCAGCTTGGAAGGAAACATATACAGTTCCCTACTTATCTTCTTTTTCGATAGCTAATGTATAACAGAGAGGAATGGAGAAAATCTGCAGATATACCACTGGAAACCCTCAAAGCGAAAACAGCTTTAATATCAGCAATATGGGGAACCAAATAACCAGTACAGCATCTCAAAAAAGTATTGAATCACCATTCCATTGTATATTGCAGAAATAGTGCCCGGACACTTGAAAACGGCAGCCAGTCACTGCCACGACTCGCGGCAGACAAAATGGCTGCCATAACTGTTTCCCCTGAGGGGTACGTGACGTGGGAGAAGCAGGGGCAAAAAACGGCACATAGAGAAGAAAAAAAGACAGCTACCTGCTCTCCCGCGTCAACACTGTTAAATGTGCCTGTCCATGGAGTCTGAGGAGAGACACTGATGCTCCGCAACAAAAAAGGTCCTGCCGATGCACGAAGCCTCAAGGAATCACGGCCATCTTGCGGCAGCTCAAGCCACACCCCCTTTTTTGTTCTTAATCATCATTTACTATGCTTTGAAAGGTAATACATTTGAGTATATAATGATTTTTTTGTCTTATGCACCATTTTTGACATTTAAAAAAAACAACTATTCTTGGGGGAAGAATATGCGCAAGCCCCATGGCAGTGCTCAGGTTCGCTCGCAGCACTTGCTCACTATGCACCATATGGGAACTGGTCTATCTTTTTTGTGTTTTCTGTTCTCTAGTCTGTCTTTTTTTAGTATTCTCCGTTAGAATGTCTATGGGTATGACTGAGTGTCTTGGGGCACTGTAAGGTCATCCTTTACTATGATTTAAAAGTTAATACATTTCACTATATAATGAAAAATGTGTTGAAGAATGCACCATTGTTGCCAATTTCATCAAAATTTCTTGGGAAGAACTCCTCAAACCACCCTTGCAGTGGTCAGACCTGCTCACTACACTCTCTTGCTACCTTACAGGGCCTGGTCTGACAACATTTGATAGGGTTGCTTTGGGTTCCCAGTCCGGCCCTGCGTGTGACCAGACAACAAGAGGTGGACTCTGGCATAAGCATGGAGTTCCAGAGGAAAACGCCACAGATATTTTTAAGCATCTGATTAATTCTTTCCATTTGATCACTGGTTTGGCTTTGATAACTGAAAGATTTGAAATTGATAGTTCCTAAAATGGCCAGCAAGGCATTCAAATATTTGGAGCTACATTTTGCACCCCTGCCTGTAACAATAACAAAAGTAACTCTATGAAAACATACTACATCCTTTAGAAAGTACTTTGCTATTTCAGTTTCTTTATGTCGATTTTCCATGGAAACAAAGTGGCCTGGTTAGGTATAACAGTCTATAATAACCCATATCTTGGTATGGTGTTGAAATTAATGTAAATGAACTATAAAGGCGGATGCTTGGATGTGGGCAAAAGGACCAGTAGTCCTACAGGCTTCTTGTGGTCTGCCTTGTCCTAAACACACATGCCACAATTCGAGATGAGCATGCTAACCATGTGATTTTGTTAGACGAAAAAAACTGTTCTTGATCTAAGTACAAAAGACATGAAGCCCAGCCAATGGGGTACAGTGACACTAAAGAATAATTTTCTGTATGTCTGGATTCATTGGGGCAAATGATTGATTCCTATAAAACAATTGCTATAATCTTTTTTTGAACATTGAGTGGTTTGCTACCAAGGAAGCAGCATCAGTTGTCTGAAAACTGTTCTTTATATTTTCCAAAACTGGTGCATAATCATTCTGAACCTCTGTCTTCCTATAATGGCGAGCTGCACATCCCTTCCTTTTCATCATGTACTTGACTGCATCGTGCATCTGCTTTCCCCTGTAAGTTTCTGTGAAGATAAATTATGCCATATCAAAAAAGGCACACGCCAGGCATATGCACATTCAATAGATCTTAAAAACACTGAGGTTCTTATATCAGTCCATACAGTGACCGGATAAGCTGAATAGGTAGTGTAGCCACTGTTAGAATATATCTTTAATTGCTAGTGGCTCACAGAAAATTGGAAGTATCCTTGAGTAGTAGTAGGCCACTAGATGCATTACAATGGTCTCAGGCTGCCTTTGAGATTGGATGGCACCCATGGCCGGACTGGCCGTAGTGGGCCCCAGGCATATCACCGGTGGGCCAGAAGGGTGGAGGCCGGTTGTGGACCGGGGTGGGGCAGTTTTTTGTTACAATGCTGCAAAATCAGCCCTTTGTAACAAACGCGCTGGAGCAGTGTTGTGTCCCCCCACCCCCTTACCACCCCCCGGGCGCACATAATTGCCAGGGCTGGTTTGCGATCTCAGTCCGGCCCTGATGGCGCCCATAACAACATATAATTGCAACTGATGATTTAAAGCTTACAATCTGCAGCTGTAAATCAACAGTTGCAATTATATGTTCTTGTTTGTTTAATGTAATAAAATCAAGAAAGAAGTTGAAAAAAGATGACATTCTTCACGTGCAAGAACAAGGAAGGGTTGTATGGCGATACAACATATGTCTTTAACCACTTGAACGCTATGGGGATTTTTCCCCTGTGCTGTAAATACAGGAACACCATTATTCATGACGAGCTGGGCTCGTCATCAGTGTAGCAGGAGGCTACTGCATGACGAGCCCAGCTCGTCATGAGCGTGGAAGGGGTTAACACACATGCCTTTTCAATGCAACCTTAACCACGCAGATGCCTTTCCCGTGCATGGTAAGCATAATAAACTGTGGTGGGGCAGGTAGGGTGGGGATACGGCACAAAAAAAGATGAAATAAAATAAATTCAATTACCTTTGCAGCCTGACTTCCTCCTCCCTCGGGCGTCTTCCAGGAAGCTCTAGATGCAGGAAACGGCACTAACCAATCCTGGCTATGCTTTTACAGAGTGAATGCAGCAACAAGATTGGATAGAGCATGCTCTCCCAGCGTTCCTAAGAGCACGGGAGGCCTGCAATTTCTCTAACCCAGCTGTCTAAGACAGCTAGGTAAGGGAGCGTGCATGTCTGGCTGGCCGGTCCAACATGGCTGGCCAAAGAGACATGAGCATTTTAAAGTGCACAGCTCCCTGCTGCTGCCACTTGGCAGGACTGTCCCGCCCCATCCTGACAGTTCATGGAGGGTTGCTGAAAAATAAAACAGTAATAAATAAACTAATCAATAAAATGTATTACCATATTTTTTTTGTGGGGTGATGCTCCTCCGCTTAAACGGAGGAGCCAACCCTGTATATATATATATATATATATATATATATATATATATGAGGTATGTCAAGTTCCTTCGTCCACTAGCGCTGCAATCTGCCACACACACGAACAGGAACCAACGAGACCCAAGATGTGGTGCAAAGTTATTTTATTATTTCAAAACCCAGCACCAGTCCGCCACGACGCGTTTCGGCTAAACGTAGCCTGTTTCAATTTTTGTTACTAGTTCAGGCAATTACTTCGATTTTTACAAACATTCTAGTCAATTCAATTAAAGATGCACATGTAATTCAGCATCTGCATTGAGTCCCATCGGTTGTATAGTTTAGAATCTCATAATTAATTTCGACTCGAGTCGAAATTAATTATGAGATTCAAAACTATTTGTAAAAATCGAAGTAATTGCCTGAACTAGTAACAAAAATTGAAACATACACAGCACTACACTTCCATTATTTGTGGTAATAATGAGCGGTGGCAAGGGCACTCAGCCCAGGAAACATGGAGCTATACCCATTGAGCTACACTGCAATAGTTGGGTTATAAAAAGTGAACTCATTCACAGTACAACATTGCATACACAAATAAGCAGACAGGGTATACTCAACACCGCTGTACCACTACATAACCTGGAAGTAATGACTCACACTGACACATATCATTTCAACATAGACATTACATGCATGGCAGTATAGGGCACTCAGTCCGAAAAATGCTGATTTTGTTGACTCTAAATCCAAAATGATGTACTACACTTAATATACAAAGTCAATTTACACAGTAATCTGTTGTAAAAAACATCGTGGTTGAATGACATTAATTCAACTACAATGCCCATAATGCATTGCGTGTCACATGTGTATATAATGCAAAAGTGAAAAGGGACTCACTGTTTGAATAGATACCGTGATCAAGAACAATATGTTCGAAACGCGTAGGGTGATCGCAGCTGCAAAATAAAACGCTGTTGAAAAGTTTCCCGAGTGGAATGCCGTCATTTTCGAATCTCGAACTTGTGAGAATATATATATATATATATATAATATATATTATATATATTTGGTTTAAATAGAGTTGTTACTCACCTGTAGTGCTGTGCGGCCTCAAGCTTCTGGGCATTTTTGGTTACTTATATATATATATATATATATATATATATATATATATATATATATGGCGCACGGAATCCTCACTAGTACGGGAGGAAGAAAACAGCACTCCGGCAAGTACAGATTCACAGTGCTTTTATTGTTTTAGCAAAACAAACGTTTCGGCGGTAGCCTTCGTCAGTGTTGTTACCGAGATCTGAAGGTACTGATTTAAATACACACCAGGTAGAGTAAGGTGGACATCAACAAGGGACTAGCCCCACAGGCGCCTGCACAAGCACCATCTTTAAACATGTTTCCATTAATGAAGGATGATACATGATGTCAACGTAAATTCTCATATTTACAAGACCAAGAAACGTGGGGCTTTAAACAATAACGCCGTGGATCGGCTAATGTCCCTGTACAGATGTACAACAAACAATCATGATCTACAGATGGTGTGTTATCAAACCTACAGAAGAGAAGAAAAATGTGTTGTTAAATATCAAATAAATCATTGTAAAAGTCGATATAGCCCATGGGCGGCAGAAACTACCAAGTCTCCTGTAATGGATGGTGAGATACAACTCACCTAGTGAGCAATTCGTAGTTACAAGCATATATAGTAAAATTCATGAAGATGTCATCATACGTGTATAGTGAATAAATCCTGAAAGGTATACGCATGATCAATATTCGGTCCATCAAGAAACCAAGAAAAACCAAATTAGTACATACAAAGAACTTTGCAAAAATTATAGCTGCTGTCACAGATCTCATATACTCATCATAATGCGAGGTAAGAGAAAAGCACATATTCAGATTCAAAACGCTAGTCAGTATTTTTCTCCTTTCTATTTTCCAAGATGCACTGTCAATTCCTCCCCACCATTCATGCCTTTAGGATACTTAGTGGACAGATCGATTATATATCTCGATTCGAGGCGTCGCAGCCTCCTAAGTCTGTCTCCACCTCGTGGATTTTGCGGGACATGATCTAACCCAAAGAATCTCAGTTTGTTTCTATCTTTGTTGTGGTATTCCGCAAAATGCCGGGCCACTGGGTACGAGGGATCTACTTTATCAATTGCCCTTAAGTGCTCCAGCACTCTCATCTTCAACTGGTTAATAGTGCTGCCAATGTAGCGTAGGCCGCACGGGCATATTAAACAGTACACTGCATAGACAGTACTACACGTGATGAACTTACGGATTTTATTAGTTCTGCCGGCATCCGGGATGTCATATTGTAACACCCTACGGCTGTTGGCACACGCCTTGCATTTTCCACAGGGAAAGAAACCACTCATTTCCCTCAGGGTGTTAGGTTGAGTGATGGGAGCTTCCAAGTGGCTGTGCACCAGCTTGTCTCCCAAAGACCTAGCCTTTCTGAAGGTCACTAAGGGATATGGTGGTAGATCCTCTTTCAACACCTCATCTGTCAGCAGAATATGCCAATTTTTTCGCATAATGGATTTCAATTTGTTAGCACCTGAGGAGTAAGGAGTTATCATCCTAAAAGTGTCCTTTATGGTGGTATGAAGCCCTTTCTGTTTCTTTTTGAGTAGGTCCTCTCTTGGGATTTTTTTTACTTTGTTTAGTGCACTTCTTAGGAGTGGTTCCACGTACCCTCTCATTCGGAAGCGGTCTAGGCAATCCGAGGCAGCCGCCTCAAATTCCCGGTCTTGAGTGCTGTTCCTCTTTATTCTCAAGAGTTCCCCATAGGGTATACTCCTTATGAGTTTCGGTGGATGTTCACTATTCGCAAAGAGGATAGAATTACCCGCTGCTTCCTTGCGATACAGTGAGGTATGGACATGGCCATTTTCAATGTACACACGGAGGTCCAAATAGTTGGCTGCCACCCCGCTAATTGTCCCCGATAGGTGCACATTGTAGATGTTATCATTCAGAGACTCGATGTACCTCTCTGCCGTGTCCCTGGTGCCCTGCCACACGATGAACAAGTCATCGATGTAGCGGTTCCAGTATACCACCTTACCGCTGTCCTGGCCTTCATTCCAGCTCCTGGGCACCCGCTCCTCCCACCAGCCAACGAATAAATTCGCGTAGCTGGGGACGAAGCATATATATATATATATGTATATATATATATATATATATATATATATATATATATATAGATATAGATATACAGGGTTGGCTCCTCCGTTTAAGAAACACCTCCGATTAGGGAGCCACCGACCCTGCAGGGTGACCTCTTCAATACGGGCACAGAGAAGCCCGACAATTCCATACACCATGAAGAAACACATAAGAGGTCCATTTCAGGAGACAACGAGCCTTTAATTCGAAATTGCAGCACAGTGTTCCTGCAGTCCCAACTAGTTTCGTCAATTCAGCCTTGTTCACGGGCAGGCAGTTTCACCAAGTGCATCTGTATCTGCATATTTATTACGTCTCTAGTCACATGACTGACTATGGCACACACTTCCCAGAGTGCATCATTCCATACAGGTGAGTGTTTTTCGGAAAGTTCCCATTTTGCTGTCAGTGAATAACACACTGTTCAGCTCCCTGATGCACTTGTTTTAAAATAAATCCCTTTTGAAGTTACTCAGCTGACTCGTGATAGCATAATGCTGGGTGTCACAACTTCTCATTTTGCCAACTCCTGTCCTCTGAACGATTGGAAGGGGAATCATCCCCAACCAAACCCTTAGAGCAATGCAGCATTGTGATTGGTAAGCAATCAGGCTCCCCTGACCAATCACAACGCTGCAATGCAGTGTTGTGATTGGTCTGAGCGTCTTGGTTGGACGCTAAGCCAGGGAATGGGAGCCTGGGCATGTTCTCTATGCAGGCTATAATGCAGCCAGCATGGAGAACAGGTAAAAGTGAGCATGACTGTTTTGGGCAGCCTGAAAGGGCCGGCCAAATAGTCATGCAGTAGGCAAACCACTCTTCCCCTGCCCTGCTTCGATAGCAGAGCAGCCCCGCCCGCACGCAAAGCAGAACGGAAACATAAAGTAGCGTCACCCCACTGGTCAAAGTCAGTCACAGAACAATAAAATGATAAGAAAACAATAATATAATTGAATTTTTCTGTGACTGGCTCCGGCTGAGGCATGCGTGTGTATGGCAGGGTCCAGGGGCGCAACTAGACCCGAACTTCAGGTGGGGGCTAACACTTCCAGCCAGGTCTGGCCCTAGCACTGGTCGCATATGGTGCAACAGTCTTTTTTGGTGCCCCCTCCCCCATTTCCTCCTTCTCCATGAATTCCCTCACTATCACTCACCAAAAATGCACCTCATCTCTCTATAGCACCTTTCTGACAAACATTTCATTTTTTTATAGCGCTTCTCGGTTTTCTCACACTCAGTTCTTGATTCTGCATGGTACACATTCTTTGTAGCAGGCACATTAACTCACTGTGCTGTGTGGGTAGCAGGAGTGCCCATGTGAGTGTACAGTGAGCGATGCAACAGTGTGAGAGTAGGGTAAGAGGAGTGACTGCAGGTTGAGTGAGGTGACCATATGAATTTGGGTGCGGACGTAAGTGCAGAGTTAGACGAAATAATGCATGGGTAATGATGGGCTTATTTGAGTGGGATTCCAGATTGAGCAGTGAGGGGGACAGGTGAGTGAAGTGTCACATGAGTGCAGGGTGAGTAGTGAGCTCGTGTGACCGCAGCGTGAGGTACAGGGTGAACAGCACCAGTGCATTATGAGTGCAGGGTGAGCGGGTGAATGGTATGAGTGCATGGTTATCAGTGTGAGTGCATTGTGATTGCTGTGAATGCAGGGTGAGTGTGAAAGTGAAGGGAGAGAATGAGGAGGGAGTTGTCTGAATGCAGGGTGCATTCCCAGACACTTGAAGTAACTCAGCATGTTATTGACGGTGGCGTAGGGTTTCAGATATAAGTTAAACTATTGCTATTATGGCACCTGGAGAAGTGTGGCTCACTGGTTAGAGGAGGCAGACCTGGAAGCAGAGGTCAGCCCGGGACCAGGGTTCAATTCCTGGCTCGGCGGGGTCTTGAGTCCTAAACTGTCCATGGACTCGACAATTCTCGCTCCGGTGCCTACTCGATCCACGGGTTCACACTCTGCGACTCTGGGCAATAGCTTGCTTAATCTCCACAATGGCCCCTCGCGGCGGGGTGCCTGGCTTTCACCTTGCGAATACCCTGCCGGGGTTATCTCACAGGGGAATACCAGGACGGGTTCCCTAAGCAAGCGCTTAGAAACCGCTTGGTGATTTGCGCTATATAAATTCCTGTACATTAATCAGGGATCGAGGGTGGAGGAAATAAATAATGTGCTGATCCTGCAACAAACTTCCAGTCTTATGATTAGGGTTCCCAGCTCAATATTTTGATGTCCCAGACGGTACAACAATAAGCAGTCACCTAAAGCGGTATTTTCAGCGCTTATCTGTGCATACTTTGAACATCAAATAAAAATAGAAAGCACTTTTAATTGTGTTCTAGGGTTGCCTGAATGATCCATGACTGATAATTAATGGGAACAAAGACAGAAAAGTCACATTACAAATGAAAACATACTTTTTTATTTATAACCCTATTTAGTGTCAAGACGAGGTCTTTGCAGGCTCTTCAAACAACACATGGCTGGCATTTTTCTTTCGGCAACTCTACTTTATATTCCTTTTCATGAAATGCATTGTCACACTAGAGCAGTAAATGTAAAATACAAATGTAAGGAATAGGCAGAGTGGGGGCCGAGGGGCTACTGGAACCAGAAAAAAACTACACTTCTGTAACCAGTTTACAAAGGTATGTAAATATGCAAATGGTCTTTAAAGACCTGGGAAAAACTCGGGTGTACCGGAGGTAAAACTCCAGACACTGGCAAGCAGAGCCCAAAGCAGCTCGAGCTGCAGCAGCCCGAGGTGAGGCATACGCCGGGGGTGGGGGGTTCTGAAGCCCTTTGAGCCTTATGGGCGTTTTGCGCCTAGCGGAGTCGGGCCATGACGGGAAGGAGTGCTGGGCACTTAGAAGTGTTCATGTCAGTTTGGCCAGCTGCCTTAGGTCGGCCAAACAGACATGCGCCCTTCTATTTCTCCAAAAACAACAAGTGATGGACTGAATGTGGATCAATGTCACACACTCCCCCAGTCAAAAGATCTGGGCCCAAATCCATCGTTTTTTTGCACTCCACACCACCCTGGGTTAGACAATGGCGATATGCAAATCAGCTCTGACCCTGTTGCCCCATGGGAACAGTCCAGTCCGAACTACAAAAGCCATGTCCTTCCCAGAACGGAATCAAGCATCCGAGGACCGGACCGGTTTCGAGGTAACACCTCTCTTCAGCCCGGCTAGCTTGACTCCAAGTGGTGTGGAGTGCCTGGGACCCACGTCTGGGCATCCCCAGCGCACTTAGGGCGGCAATTGCAAAAACAACAAGTGATGGACTGAATGTGGATCAATGTCACACACTCCCCCAGTCAAAAGATCTGGGCCCAAATCCATCGTTTTTTTGCACTCCACACCACCCTGGGTTAGACAATGGCGATATGCAAATCAGCTCTGACCCTGTTGCCCCATGGGAACAGTCCAGTCCGAACTACAAAAGCCATGTCCTTCCCAGAACGGAATCAAGCATCCGAGGACCGGACCGGTTTCGAGGTAAGACCTCTCTTCAGCCCGGCTAGCTTGACTCCAAGTGGTGTGGAGTGCCTGGGACCCACGTCTGGGCATCCCCAGCGCACTTAGGGCGGCAATTGCAAAAACAACAAGTGATGGACTGAATGTGGATCAATGTCACACACTCCCCCAGTCAAAAGATCTGGGCCCAAATCCATCGTTTTTTTGCACTCCACACCACCCTGGGTTAGACAATGGCGATATGCAAATCAGCTCTGACCCTGTTGCCCCATGGGAACAGTCCAGTCCGAACTACAAAAGCCATGTCCTTCCCAGAACGGAATCAAGCATCCGAGGACCGGACCGGTTTCGAGGTAACACCTCTCTTCAGCCCGGCTAGCTTGACTCCAAGTGGTGTGGAGTGCCTGGGACCCACGTCTGGGCATCCCCAGCGCACTTAGGGCGGCAATTGCAAAAACAACAAGTGATGGACTGAATGTGGATCAATGTCACACACTCCCCCAGTCAAAAGATCTGGGCCCAAATCCATCGTTTTTATGCACTCCACACCACCCTGGGTTAGACAATGGCGATATGCAAATCAGCTCTGACCCTGTTGCCCCATGGGAACAGTCCAGTCCGAACTACAAAAGCCATGTCCTTCCCAGAACGGAATCAAGCATCCGAGGACCGGACCGGTTTCGAGGTAACACCTCTCTTCAGCCCGGCTAGCTTGACTCCAAGTGGTGTGGAGTGCCTGGGACCCACGTCTGGGCATCCCCAGCGCACTTAGGGCGGCAATTGCAAAAACAACAAGTGATGGACTGAATGTGGATCAATGTCACACACTCCCCCAGTCAAAAGATCTGGGCCCAAATCCATCGTTTTTTTGCACTCCACACCACCCTGGGTTAGACAATGGCGATATGCAAATCAGCTCTGACCCTGTTGCCCCATGGGAACAGTCCAGTCCGAACTACAAAAGCCATGTCCTTCCCAGAACGGAATCAAGCATCCGAGGACCGGACCGGTTTCGAGGTAACACCTCTCTTCAGCCCGGCTAGCTTGACTCCAAGTGGTGTGGAGTGCCTGGGACCCACGTCTGGGCATCCCCAGCGCACTTAGGGCTCCAACACATGCTCCCAGGCACTGTCTTAGCAGCAGACCAGGCCGCTCAGACCAATCCTGGCACTGCTCTCATGCTAGGTATCCATGGCATAACGAAAGTTTAAGGGGCCCCCCTGGAATTTACACGGAGGGGCCCCCGCTCTGGATTTTATCCATAGCGCTCAGACCTGAGCACTGTGCTGAGAGGGCCCCCTGCAGCTCGGGGGCCCCCCAGCACCACGGGGGATGCGGGTGCCTGTGTTACGCTCCTGCTAGGTATACCATGAGAGAAGCGTCTGAATTGGGTGGAGAGCCGGTGCTTTCACAGAGACTGCTGGGAGGAAGCTGGTGGCAGCGACAGGTACGTTTTTAGGTCTCACCTGGCGTTAGCAGCGTGCCTATACGCTGCTCTCGCCATGAGAGGGCCTTTAGGAATTGATATGGATTCCAAAGTGTGCACCCAGACGGACAGAAGATGTGCACACGGGGACTCGATGCTTCACTGGCGGCGTGACACACTGGGGACTTTTTTATCAATGTCAGGGGAATCGTATCCTCGAACTGAAACAGTTCACTATTAAAAGAATAAAATAGAATCAACCATCATTCAGCCTTATGTTTGGTAACAGTAAATAGTGGAGCAGTGCCACCGTGTAGCATATACGCCTTAAGGCATCGGTGCAGTTATTTTATGGATGATGCATGGTGCTGAGAAACAAACTTTCCTCTAGTAGCGCTGCACAAATTAAACTGCTCTCAAAAAGCTTCCGGCTCAGTTTGGGTCTTTCAAGACTGTCACCTAAGCCACTCGCTCATATACATCCTTGCCAAAACTGTATTGTTCTGACTGAGATAAATAAGGTTCACACATTGGTATCCTTCTGCCCTCTTGTTTAGAAACTTGCCTTTCACAGCCAGTCCCGTGAACGGCGGAAGAGCGTGGCAAGATTGCATCACCTGCATGAACTCTGCGAACAACTACAACACTGAGCGCTGTTTAAAATGAGGGTGAAAGATTTTTTTCTCATGAGATGAGACTAAAACACTGAAGAGCTTCTCGGCCCCCTGCTGCACTGCCTTGGACCGGCCCGAGAAAAGGAACAATGCTGCGCACGTGAAGACGAACACACACAGGCAGGGCCGGACTGGGAACAAAAACCGGCCCTGACAAAGTGCTTCGCCGGCCCACGCCCTCCCCCTCCCCCCCCCGTGGGGGTGCGGCCGAGCTCCTTGCCAGGCCGGTTTTCGGCCGATTTTGTTACTGCTGCACAAACGGCCCTGTAACAAAAACGGCCCCCACCCGTGCGGCCCACCGGGGGATTGCCCGGTGCCCGCTACGGCCAGTCCAGCCCTGCACACAGGCAAAACTTTAAAAAGTTACACAAAAGCGCATTTACCGTTTGTACAGACTGCATGTGCCTGATTGTTTTGCTACCAGACCAGGACCAAGTTTATATATTACATACTGAATTGCTTCCTTCTTCCTCTTTCTCATCCATTCCTTACGTCGTCATGAGTTACCTTCCAACCTCACAGACATTGTTTCCCTAGCCTACTCTTAAATATATTCCCAATATGTCCATAGATTTCTAAACAAGCATTGAAAATGCAATAGGTCTCGCCTTTGATTAAGTTAAAGTCATTTGCTTTGCTAATGTTATTGTATAGCAAAGCAAATGGCTTTAACTTAATAAAAGTCGGACCTATTGCATTTTTAATGCTTGTTTTAATTATTCTTTTCCCCCTAAAACGCCCGATCTCCCCCCCCAATTTTGTTTTGTGGCGGCCGCCACTGGACACTATACCGCACCACCAATAAAATACCCTATTTTGTTACATATGATATTTTGGGCACAGTTTTTCGAGTGTAATTACTAAATAAGCGCTCTTTCAGTTGGCGTGCAAGGACCTCCTTCGTACAAATGTTGGTTTTCGTTGATTTTAACTTTGGTTTATGCAGAGGCAGACTCCAAAAGTCCCTCCTCCTGGTTGGAATGTGTTAGGTATGGATTGTCGCATCACTGGGATGGTGCTGCCATCGTGTGGACAATATTAGGAAATGCACATTTTCCGAAGAATAACTAATTGTACTAAAGGCAAACGTCATTTTTGACAGCAGCACAGAACAATGGTGATTAGATAAAAAAATGTTGGTGAAATAACATGAACATCGGCTTTAATGTTACGATTTCTGCATGTTTCCACCGGGACATTTTGCCTGCTTGCAGCAGGGAAGTTATGCGGGGGACACAAAACAAAGTGTGGCGGCGTCCTGCAAAACCAATAATTCCAGTAGGCCCATAAAGTTATGTTACTGTTCCATCGGAATAATAGAACCACTGGCAATGAGGGCCAAGAAGGGAAGAATTATGCTGTTTTATTTTTTTATTTTACTAAACTAAACAGGCGCTAGACAACAGTAAAGTTCTCAAGACAAAAACGACACTTCCCAAACTCCAATGGGACAACAGAACCCAGCTTTATTGCACATGTTGCACAGGCAGCACATTTCATAAGAGACTCATCTGCAGCCAAAGCAGCCTCTGTTTGCTGATGCAGGAAAATAAATAAAATTAGTTGAGAAGGATCCATCAGTCCTCAAGTCCTGAAAAGGAATGTACATCCTGATCCAATCCCTGCTAGCAGACTGAAATGTTAAAAAGATCCCCCTGACAGTCCCAGGAAGCTGTTGAAGAAAACAGACATTGCAATTAGAAAAACAAGCGGTGTAAACTGGCCGGCTAAATTAAGTAAAGACAAACTGGAGAGATGAAACCTTCAATTATTTAATAACATCCAGACTTTCCTTCACTATACTTAGGAAAAAATACATCTAAGTAAAAGACAAGAGGCTAATTTAATCCTGATATAAAACGTGCATTGTTGGAGGCTGAAACATTAAAGGGTGTGTGTTGGACCCGGGCCTCTTTGGCTGGTTCACCCCTGAACTTTTTGCTTTTGATGGCGACCTGGCGTTCATGCTTTCTGGCTTGGCGCACTTTTTCCCTGGGTCCCAGGGTAAAGTGCGTGCGTGGAGTAAGGTTGGCCTGCCCTCCCATAGGAATGCATGGGGAATATCTGGGTCCCTGGTAGTTCCTGATGTGTGGGGAGTGCAGGCTCGAGTTTGGTATGTGCGAACTCGTGAGATTGAATGCTGCGTGATGATGTATGCGGCATGTATGTGTCTAGTGGGGAAGTGCCACTTCTAGACATGGGTGTGTGTGTGCAGTGAGGGTGATGGCGTGTGATTGGCGGGAGCTGGCTGGCAAGCCTGGCAAGCCTGGCTCCAGGAGTCTGGATGGGTCTGCCCGGTGGTGAGTGTGGAGATTAGCATGCTGATGGCTGGGGAGGAGTGCACCTGGGTCCTGAATAGGGCTGGGCTTTACTTTGTCCTGGACTTGTGGACCTTCATCTTTGTCCTAGCGCCTGGGAGCACTTTATCTTCCCCCTGTAGCGCTTGGGAGCGCTGTGGTCGCCCCTCTAGCGCTGGGAGCGCTTTGTGCCTATTTATTGCGCTTGAGAGTGCTTTATTTGCCAAGCCGGTGCCCACGCGGCATTTGCCCAGGATTGCTGCGCCAATCGAGTGCCCACCTCGATTTATTGGTTACTTTAAACAAGCCGGTGCCCACCCAGCATTTGCTGCTCTGTCCCCCCCGCATCACCGCCGCAGCCCGGGACAGCTGAAAATCGCCGCCCGGCGACCAGGAAGTCAGGCAGGCCGGGTGCGGGACAAGCGGACAACCGGAAGCAGGAAGTCCGGCCGGCTGAGGAGAAGAGCACCGGCCGCCATGCAGCAAGGCTCCCCGAGGGCAGAGAGAGCCCGCCACAGCCAGCCAGAGAAGCCCAGTGGAGCCGAGCCGCCACCCCTGCAGAGGTATCGAGGGAGAGCCCCGGTCTGCCTGGTAGTGCCCGCGCTGCCTGGAGAGTGAGAGGAGCCCCGCCCGCGGCACCAGAGCAGCCGCCGCAGGAGAGCCGGTGAGTGTAGGAGGGCTGGGCCTCCCAATTGCAAAGAGAGCGGCCCCGGTTGATAGCGGGCCACTCCACCGACAGGAGTAGTGTTTCTTTAGAGCCCTGAAAGGGCTCAGGGGGCATTTGCATCTTCCGAGTCCCCTAGAGAGGGACTCCAACGGCGGACATTGTTGATTTAGAGCCCGGAGGGGCTCAGGGGGCAGTTTGAGTTGCTCTGCAAAGCCCACGAGAGGCTCAAGGCGCCAGATTTGATTCAGAGCCTGTCGAGGCTCCAACGCAGGGGCATTTTGTTACTGTTTTGAGTCCACGAGGGACTCCAACGACGGTGCCAGTCACATTTCGAGCCGAGGCTCGAGGGGGCAGTTTGGTTATTGAGAGCCTGAGAGGCTCACGGGGCATAATTGCCTGAAGCCCCGAGGCCCCAGTTAATTGTGGGTTTCTAACGCGCTAGAATCGACTCCCGAAGGAGTATCTCTGCGCTATAGACCGCTGGGGAACCCGTCCTGGCTTTCCCTGTGAGATGTTCCCTACTGGGTATCTCCAAGGTGAAACCAGGCATCCCCGGCGTATGTGGGGGGCCGTTGTGGAGATGAGGCAAGCTAATGCCCAGAGTTGCCGAGTGTGATCCCTGGTTAGAGTAGGCACCGAGGCGAGAATTATCGAGTCCGCTGACCCTGGTCCACGACCCTGCCGCGTCGGGAATTGAACCCTGGTCCCGGGCCGTCCTCTGCTTCCGGGTCTGCCCCCTCTAACCAGTGAGCCACACCACTCCACAGTGAACCGGTTGCGACCGCGGTTCCCCCGAGGGGGGACTCCTACGTTCAGGGGCATTGTTGTGCTAGAGCCCCGAGAGAGGCTCACCGCCCGTATTTGTTTTAGAGCCCCAGAGAGGCTCTGGAGTGCCATCCTGTTGTTCTTGAGCCCACGAGGCTCCTACGTTGCCCCATTGATGATTCAGCTGCCCAGCACTTCGTGGGCGGCTGCTACGTTTAGGCCCCTGACATTGGGACACAGGGCGTCCTAGCCCTAGAGAGGCCAGTTGGCCTAGGGACTGCCACAGGTGGTGGCTCATGTGAGTTTTGCGCAATTGCTTGTTCTTACACCTCTGAATGTTTTGATGCATCATGTGTTTTCCTTCCCTACACCTCTGAATGTTAATGCATCATGTGTAATGTTCCTATGCTTATACCCCTAAATGTTGGTGATACTTAGGTGGTTGTTTTTCTCCTAGTACAGGTGTTGCTAGTGAGGTCTTGGTTCCCTGCGCAATATTTACCTAAGGTGGTTAGGGTTGTGTTCGAGGTACTTACCCTTTACCAGTAATTACTGGTTGTGTGCTAATTTGTGCTAAAGTGATTATTATTCTATGATCTACAACGTGCTATTCCTAACAGTTTTTCTAGTTCTAAAAGTGCTGATCCCTGACAGTGGTCTAGGTGGCCCTGTCTTGTACATATCCCCTGTAAATTCTGCCCGTGCCTGTTGGCACATTGTAAAGTATATGTTTATTATCTAATGTTTGTGGTATAATACAAAGACTATTTTTAGATATACCCTTGTATGGAGTTTCCTTTGTGGTGGACCTTGGGTGTTGTTGCTGGGTGCGCGCGCAAACACTTAACCTACATAGCCTCCAAATTTAGCCTGGCTGCTCGCGCCACGTTACCTAGAGGGTGAGCAGGGGTTATCTTGGTGTGTGACTCCCTTGCCCTGACGTGGAAGTGGTGATCTCTGACTGACTTTGGCGCAAGCCTTGGCCAGCCAGAGATCCCGTTTCTAACATTGGTGGCAGGCGGTGAGGATCCGGATTTGTGTTTGCGTTGTACCGCAGTGGCAACGGGCCACACTACAAAACTCTGCATTTTAGATAATTACATGTTGGGGATTATTGAAGTTCTAGTATTTCTTTTCCAAAGTGTGTCCAGTACATTTGTTCCCCACCCTGCTCCCAGAGTTTGGTACCTGTGTCACGTGTGGTCAGGTTAAGAAATCAGGGGTGATAAAAACTGCCTTACCGGTCCGAGGGGGGTGTGTGTGAATGAATGGTGTGTCGCCTGGACAAATGAGTGTGAGTTCTCTGGGGTAGGGAGCTTGCTGAAATACTTTGAACTGTGTACTCTTGCTTCAGCTCAGACTGTTAGGTCCCCTGTGTTGCACGTGTCTGTGAGCATCTTGCCAAGATGGAATCTTCTTTTAACCTCTGTGGTCTGTTTAAGTACAGTATGCATGAGTTGGTACAGGTTTGTGAGGAGAGAGACATCACAGTGAATGAGTCAGACACCCAGTCCAAGCTTAGGGATAACCTGATCCTATGGCAGAAGGATGACTGGGAACGTGAGCACAGTGAGAAAGAGAGGGCCCGGGCCTCGCACCATGAGGGTGGTGGGTCTGAGGGGAGCCCTGAAGAGTCTGAAGAGGAGGATGAGGATGACAGTGAATGGGTCCCAGCAGATAGTGAGGACCCCATAGATAGGGAGTCCCTTGCTGGGTCCAGTGTCAGATGCAGCACCCCATTCCTTCCCCTGTCCCCAGATGAGTGGTTGGATAGGAGGGAAGAAAGGGAGCACCAGCTGGCTTTGGAGAAGCTCAGGTTAGAGCATGCCAAGGAGATAGCGCAGCTAGGTGTGCAGGAGAGGATTGCAGAGGCTGAGAGGCCCTTGGCCAGGGAGAAGATAGCCCTAGAGGGTAGGGTATCCCCTGACCGCAATTATAGTTTACTGGATTCCCCAGGGAGGGTTGGATCCAGTGGTGGCAGCAATAGAGAGTTCAGTGCAGGAGGTCCCAGTCCCCTTCTCCAAAGAATAGTACCTTGTTCCAGAGAGGACAAGTACCGGTTGAAGTTCAGGGGCAGTAGGAGACTGCCTCACCAGGATTGGGGGGATTATGCGGATGATTGTCATGATGCGCTGATTGATTGGCTAGAGGTTCACGGGGAACCTGATTTTGAGGGACTGCTCAACCTGGTTATCAGAGAGCAGCTGTTCAATTGTTTTTCGCCAGAGTTGTGCCGACACCTGTTGAGGTATGACTACTTTTGTCCTGGGGACATTGCGAAGGAAGCAGACCGCTGGGAAGGTGCCAGAGGTTCTGACATGTCATGGGTGAGTGAACCCGAGAGTAGTGGTTCAGGTATCTTCCAGACCAGTGTGGTGGAAGAGGCTCAGAGTAGCCCAGCTAGGTCCCAGTGTAGCGAGAGGGGTGTAGGGGCTCACGTCTTGTCTCAGTGGAGTAGGAGTGAGTGTGGAACTGAGTGTTCCCAGGTGCCCGAAACCCAGTCTCAGAACCTGGATGGTTTCTTGAGGGAACACCAGGTTGGGGACCTAGGCTGTCCTGTTAGACCCCTTGAGGGGGATCTCCTAGTGTCTAGAGAACCTGGAGTGTCTTTAAATAGTGTTCCAGTGGTTCTAGTGTCCGGCAGTGCCACTGCAGGTGGGGGGGCACAGAAGTCCGAAGTGAGGAGTGAATGGGGGATGTGTTCCCCAGTGGGAGAACCAGTGGGTCAGGGACTAGCCAGTGGGGCTACGTTCCCTTGGAGTGACCATGGTGACACCACTTCTGTTCTGGGGGATCTTCCCACACAGTCAGGTGGACAGGGGACGGGAGATCTGCGCCAAACAGACAGTCACACCGCACATGAGTCATGTGTTAGCCTCAGGGGGATGGTGAGTGAGTCCCCAGAAGTCCTGGAGTGCCAGGCAATTATCCCACCTAGGGGTTTAGACCGAAGGTTGGGAGGCCAGGTTCAGGATCGGCCTGACCTGAAGGGTGGGACGTCTGTAACCAGAGTCCTGGCCAGTGCTTCTTCCAGGGGTACCTCTCCAGTTGGGAGGGTGCAGAACTCTGGAAGGGGGTGCAGAGGGTGGGAGAGCCCACCTCTGACCCCGGTGCAACCTGAGGGGTTAAACCCTAGGTTGGGAGAATTGCGTTCTAAGGGTACCCCTCGCAGGAGGTAGAGGAACCCTAGAAGAAGAGGTAGGGGGAGGAGAGCCTTCCCTGAGACTCCTGGTCTGCCTGAGGGTGTAGACCCTAGGCTGGAGAACCAGTGGCAGTCTAGCCCTGTCTTACAGACAGGAAGAGTGGAGAATGGCTACTATGTGCCAGGGGTTACTTCCCCCCACTTTGTGGATAGGCAAGGACCGGTGGCACCTGGGTGGCCCAGGGCCTGGTCCTGGCCGTGGACAGCTTGGGAGTACCAGTGGGGTAGCCCAGTTGTTCCAGATGGTGGTTTTAGAAGGAATCCCAGGGGTTCACAGTGGCGTAGAACAGGAGGGTGTCCCGGCAGTGGTGGGCCCGTGTCCGTGTTCTATCGCCCAAAGCAGGGAAGCCCATCACGGTGGTGATCGGTCTACCCTGCGTTTTGGCTGGAAGGGGGTTGTGTTGGACCCGGGCCTCTTTGGCTGGTTCACCCCTGAACTTTTTGCTTTTGATGGCGACCTGGCGTTCATGATTTCTGACTTGGCGCACTTTTTCCCTGGGTCCCAGGGTAAAGTGCGTGCGTGGAGTAAGGTTGGCCTGCCCTGCCCCTAGAGAGGCCAGTTGGCCTAGGGACTGCCACAGGTGGTGGCTCATGTGAGTTTTGCACAATTGCTTGTTCTTACACCTCTGAATGTGTTTTGATGCATCATGTGTTTTCCTTCCTTACACCTCTGAATGTTTTGATGCATCATGTGTTTTCCTTCCCTACACCTCTGAATGTTAATGCAACATGTGTAATGTTCCTATGCTTATACCCTTAAATGTTGGTGATACTTAGGCGGTTGTTTTTCTCCTAGTACAGGTGTTGCTAGTGAGGTCTTGGTTCCCTGAGCAATATTTTCCTAAGGTGGTTAGGGTTGCGTAGGAGGTACTTACCCTTTACCAGTAATTACTGGTTGTGTGCTAATTTGTGCTAAAGTGATTATTATTCTATGATCTACAACGTGCTATTCCTAACAGTATTTCTAGTTCTAAAAGGGCTGATTCCTGACAGTGGTCCAGGTGGCCCTGTCTTGTACATATCCCCTGTAAATTCTGCCCGTGCCTGTTGACACATTGTAAAGTATATGTTTATTATCTAATGTTTGTAGTATAATACAAAGACTATTTTTAGATATACCCTTGTGTGGAGTTTCCTTTGTGGTGGGCCTTGGGTGTTGTTGCTGGGTGCGCGAGCAAACACTTAACCTACATAGCCTCCAAGTTTAGCCTGGCTGCTCGCGTCACGTTACCTAGAGGATGAGCAGGGGTTATCTTGGTGTGTGACTCCCTTGCCCTGACGTGGAAGTGGTGGTCTCTGACTGACTTTGGCGCAAGCCTTGGCCAGCCAGAGTGCAATAAGTTAAATTAGTTAATGGTACTATGACAACGATCACTTCACCAGTTCTTCTGTGGCTTGCTTCTCCACCCATGCCCATTGTCCTGCAATCCTTCCAATTATATTTTATACATTTGTTGTTCCAATGTGGTGGAATATCCCAAAGCACCACACTGCAGCTTATACAGGAAGATATCCCACTCGTCCCCATTTGCCGGAACAGGAAGGAACTAGAGCCTTATTTAATGTTTGGTGGACAGCAGGGCTTTAAGTGGGATGACAAAACTCGGGGGGGTTTCTCATAGGGGCGTGGCCGATGCAATTAAGGGCGTGGCTTAAAACACTTGTGCTAAAAATCTGTACTTGCCATAGTGTGCTGCCCCACTGGTATTTTGCTGCGTCTGTCCATTCATCCAGGTATATAAAACAACAAGTAAGATTTTACAAGTACAACAAGCAAGAACTACTGGCTTGGTCAATGGTTGTAAATTGTATAAGATAAATAAGCAACAACTATGACTTCATTGTATATAATATTACAAATTCTTCTGTACTTGTGGGCGAGGTTGTGGCGTAAGGCTAGAGCTGCCAACCTTCGAGCTGAAAAAGCAGGTTCGAGCCTCATGTCGGCTCAATGTTCCTGTGATTCAAAACATGAATATGTCCATGTGTAATCTAACTGGTGCTCATGTTTGCTCCAAGTTTGCCCTATATAAAACTGTAAAATGAGTATTTTTGAAGTTACATCAAAAGCAGTGACGGATACAGAGTTAAGCTTTTTTTCCCTCCACCCTGAAGGTGGAGAGCCCGATAGGGACCCATCTATTGCGTTTAAGAACCACCAGTGCTAAGCACTGCCAGGACCCGGCCCACTTAAAGCCCTGGTGGACAGGAAACTCCTTCGTAATGTGATGAATATCCTGTCCACGCTATTGCACCTGCCATATGTTATAATGCACTTTTAATATGGCGGATGGGGCACCTGCCACGTTTGTTACGGAACATTCCATCCGCCAGACTCTATACAAGGCCCTGTATATACAAAAAAAAACTATATAAATCAAGCAACAAAGAATTGCATTCTATAATTCACCAACCTCTCTGAGGGTTTCATATTTTTTTCCAAATCAGTGCTACTTCCTCTTTTCCCAAGTTCAGTCCTACTATCCCTTTTCCTCTCTTGGCACATGGTATCAGCATTATCTTATTTCTTCTCTATATCCCATTTTTAAATTACTCTTTGTCAATTCCAGACCCTTACCTTCTCACCCAGTGGCGGCTATTGACATCTGCAAGTGGTGTGGCGAGCAGGTATCGGGGCTCACGGGGACTAATACATGCCATGTAGACAGTACCGTTATCTCACCACTTTATACAATTTTTCTCTCACTTGAATAGCCTTGGAGAATGCTCTACCACATTCCTCACATTTCCTGGAAGTCTAACTTGTGCTTTAACGAGTTGAACATGCACTCAGTAGCTCTACTGCCTGGCCCAACTACCTCTTCATTGTTTTACTCTTCTATTTTAATTATGTTAGTCACTTTTTTATGCGTCCCGCATTAATTGAACTCTGTTCCTTTTCCCAGTAACCACTCGAATAAGGTGCTTGTGTTCCCGATACGGACGGCTGAGCTCCAGTCTGTTTTTCTCTGTCCGGGTAGTGATTCTTCTGTTTCCATTGAGGCGAATGTGCCTTGTTTCGGATGCCTGCACAATGGCTTGGAGCTGCTGGCAAGCTCGCGCTCTGCATTCGTAAACTGGTATTAGAACCACATTCTTGGCCCCACTGCCACTCATTTGATTCAGTTTACTTTGATTATGGCCCTCGGGCCTTAGTTCTTTTAGTGTGCTCTTGTTTGGTGTTGCATATTTCTGACATTAATTTAGTGTATATGATGAAGCACTCCATTCATTATGTTGAACAACAATATTTAATCAGATTCAGGGCCGGCTTTAGCGCTGGTGGCGCCTGTTGTGACAATCATTTTTGGCGCCTCCAGTCACATGACTCGCTCCTCGGATTCTCTCACTACCACCGGGCAAAAGTCTCCAATCATAAGTTATTGCTAAACACAGCACCCCTCCCCGAGGTGAGTGCCCAGTGCGCCACAACGGTCGCACTGCCCTAAAGCCGGCCCTGATCTGATATAGAGTACATGAGCCCAATCGTGGGGATGCGCCTGGGCGAGTTTCCCCTCATCCCTCTTTCCACATTCTATGTTCCCCATTCCACGCATGGCATTATACGATTCTCCATAGAAGCATACTCCATAAGAGATAGTGCAAATCTACCAACACATATATTACACTCCCTGCTTTACAAAAAGAGGACAACATTTTTTTATCTGTTTACAAGTGTAGCCAAACAGCTGTGACTCACCATGGGCACTCAGAACGAGATACATGGATTAGTAAACTCAAACAGATTTTCACAAAATGTTGTCTTTAAACTGCTTTGAAATTTTGATCAGTATGTTGCTGTGTTGTTGCACTTCCCCCCATAATTTATTCCACTAATTTCATTCAGTCATACTACATTCAGTCACTCTTTTCACATTGCACCATTGTCCACCTTCCAACACCAGAGTTTCAGTATGCCTTCTCCACACGTTTCTGTTACCTTTTCTCTTAGTCACACCAGAATTCAAACTCATATAATCTCCTCCTCTAAATATCCTTTAAAGAACCAGCCTACTGTACATAGTCTTTGTACTTAGCTCTGTTGTTTTACACTCCCAACTTTATTCAACTTTTCCATGTCAACAATTTTACGCTTGAACCTTTTCCATCCATGCTAGGCAGATCACAGAATACAGAATCCTTCCTATGGGCAAACAAAACAATGATTCTTCAGGCACCGACTGTGGGGTTGTTCCATTCATCATAACATCTTCTTCACTTTAATTTTCCAACCATTCCCATTTTACACAGTCAGTTGCACACACTCGTTCAACACTTTGTTCAACCGTTTAGATAACCCATTTCTAGAGGATAGTATATAGTGCTGTTGTGCAGTGTTTAATGCCCTGTAATTTCAGATATAATTCCATTTAATTGGATACAAGTTAAGGGTAATTTCCTAACAGAATCCTCTCTCATAGAGACACCTTCACAAAACCTAATCAGACCCTGCAATTTGCTCCACTTACTAAAACTCTCTTCAGCCCATTTAGAAACATAATCCACTAATCTAATGGTATATTTCCCATCCAAACCTGATCCATGAAAAAGACCACAGATATGCTTCCCCACTTTGTTTCATGCTCGCCTTCGACCTACTGAAGGAATCTTAAACTGAAGAACTGGCTTTTTTTTTAAACTTTGTCTTAGTCTGCCCCTATTAATGTAGCTGTTCATTAGTACCGGCCATCTTGGGCTGTGCAGCCATGCACTGTATTAATTCTAAACATAAGCATTCAAGTCCCCAAGGTCCACTCACATCCTTATTCGTCTACCCTGTGTGTGCACTAAATCCACAGGGCTTAACTAGTCAGAGGATTTGAAAGGTCTTATTATTTCACACTCACACAAATCCACATCAATACATCCAATCAAAAGAAACATCCTTCAACCTTTAACAGTATCCTTCTGGACTGAAATCTGTACTCAACATATTTGTATCTCTAAATATGCCAAATACAGTCTTGCCTAAGAAAGTGCAGGGCAAACACAAGTCTACCAACATGTCTACTTTTAACTGCAGAGGTTGGTATGGATTAATCACACTGTGCATGCCATCTCCCCCCACATCATCCTCAGCAACCTCTAAGATATTTTCTTCGTTATCACTGTCATAGCTAAGTTTCATGTTGGTGTCACCTCCAACTGTGCTAACACTTCTGAACTCATTGTGTAGCTTTTGTTTTCAGGCTCTTGAGAAATTACCAGTTCTCCTACACTTTGCATTCACTGCTGGAAGTAGTTCCATGCTTTGGACTTGCACACTTGCAGCAACATCACTTGTCAATGCTTGATGTATCAGCTTTGATCTTTACTCTACATTGCTTGGAAGTTTGTAGTAGCTTGCAATACGTTCACTTCTTCTATGTAATTTCTATGTAATTTATTTTCTTTACTCTTACAACATTCTCCCTAAGATTTAATTCCTTTGAAAATCTATATGTATTTTTCATTTGTTGACTGATTTGTCAGCACAACCCTTTCAAAAGTCAACAGTTTTTTCTTGGATTTTGACATTATTGATGCTGTTTATCAATTGGTCCCTGATAAATTCTTCATGAAGGTCCCTGAATTTGCATGTCACCATAAGAGTCATTAACACAGCCACATACTGTTCAACAGTTTTAACTGCCAACCATGCATGCAAAACAATGCGCCAATCCAGACCTAAACTAATTTTTTCCCAAAGTTTGTCTTCAATGACCTCATTACATTTTCACATTCACTGTCTACATCTGTATCCTCATCCCCTTCATTACTCACATTTCTACTCCTGCTTTGCACAGATAATGTTTTTAAACCTTGTCTTCCTTCAGTCCCTAAATTCTGCTTCATCCTTGCCAATTTTCTCTTAGCAACATACACAACCCCTCCCACTGTTTCTAAATAGATATTGAATGACCTTCTCATTGCAGGCTCAACTGGGCATTGAAAAAACAGGAGGAGCTACCACAGATTCATAGTCAAGTTTGCCAACACTGCAAACGAACACCAAAAACATTTAGTCGTTGTTGCCAAAGGAGGTTTGAAAATAATATACTAAAATACTAAAGGTTGTTGCAGCAGTTTTTGTAAGTGTTAAAGAACAATGTATTTACTTATAGTAATTCTCCTTCCGAAGGATACTCTGTCTAACCTCAAATTCCTCATTTTAAGAATACCCCCAGGCACCAGACTGTATACTGAGAGTTTTACAGCAATGCTTCCACGTGGTGATAGGCGTCACCGTAATCTTTCACCTTGTGAACACTCAGGAGTGGAACACTTTGCACAAATTGCATATTACAGTATGCCAAAAGATCACTTGGAGCCTTATTATGGTGATCAGGAGTCCACTCCACAAAAATGTGAGGAAAGTAGTGTTACCAAAAATAAATAACTTGTTATTCTGATGGATACTTCTAACCACAGATTCTACACCTTAAGAATAGATACCACAACAATACCACACAAAGGTGGAGGGGCTCAGTTGTGGAGTCAGAGTCAAAAATGTACAGGAACGATTGGGCAAATGGCCCTCTCATCAGATGTAGGTGTCAAGTCAGTAATGTTCGATGAACGTGTGCACTGAAGCACACGTCTCAGCCTGGTACATGTCCAGAACCGGCACCCTGCCTTGCCAACGCCATAGAAGCAGTATTGGCCCAGATGGCACGGGCCAGTATGCCATCAGGAAGTTTCTTTTTGGCCAGCCCATAGAAGGTTGTCCTTAAAAAAGGCTCTTTTCTGCACATCCCCGGAATTCTTTGCACTGGAGAATCCCACAAACAACTAATCATCCACATGAGTTTCTTTTGTGCAGTCAATGTAGAAGCTTAAAGCCCTTTTATGGTCGATACGATAGAGCCACTCCTCCTCGAAGGGTGAGTTGGCGTGCAAAATGTTGGCAGAGTGATAGATTGTTATCTTAAGTGTAAAGAACACGTAACCTCTGCGCACTGTTGCTTTTTGCGGTTCCCTGGAGATCACACCGCTAATTTTTCATAAACATTTCACAACTTATAAGCTTCAAAAAATTGTTTATCAAGTAACATTCAACAGAAAATCAGAAAATCAATCCTAACATTTTACAATGTTGATCTAATGTATTATTACTTTCAATACATTGTTAAACAGATACATAAAATTAAAAATTGATTAATCCAAATCTTTCACGTAGACGACTTGTCTTTAATGCCCAATGCATTTCAAGCTCAAAGAGCTCTTCATCAGGGGCCTGTGGACTAAATATAATTGTCAATTACTATGCTGATATGTATATTTACAGAACATCAAAATCTCATTTAGTACAGAGTTTAAAAAAAAAAAAAAAAACTGTTCGCAAGCAACTTCGGAACTGATACAACCCAAGTACCAACACCGCTGTGTGTGTGAGAAACGGATGGGGAACAAACAAATGGGGAAAAGACTCACTGGTATCGCAGTGTAGCGAAGGTCGTCCAATCTAAATCATGGAAAACATGAACCGTTACTGGCACAAACTCCAACTAAAAACATTAACTCCAACTAAAAACATTAATCCTCTTGTTACCACAACACAACCAAGATTCCCTTCAAGCTCAACTTTCGGTGCTTTCAAACTAATCTTCTAGACTCTCGTAACTCACCCTCCTCCTGAGAATATAAAACAAAAACTCACTCAAATCCGGGTTCTATAACCCTTCAGCACTGTGCTGTTCCTAACACTCTAAATACCTTGCGCTCACCTCTATGTTCTAACGGTAAGTTCCAAATTTCACCTCGCTGTCCCGTTCGTGCACAATATCTTCTGCTCGGTTCGCCAAACCAGCTACAAAAGCCTACAGTTTCCCGGCTTTTTACGAAGCCGCAATAATTTACTAGAAACTGACAAGGGACCGGTAAACACAAGACCGCGGGCGCCATGCTAGAAGGGGTAAACTCAGCGTTTTTAGAAGGAAATGTGTGAAAGAAATGCGAAATGATGAAAAGGTAAAGAAAATGTACAAAACTTAAGATTGTAAAGGAATCCTGTGAACAAAACAAAGATGTTGCCAACAGCATCAAAATACTCGCATTTAAAGTGCTTAGTAAAAAATACATGCATCATTCTAGTACAGATTCAAAGATGAAAAAGCCTCATATAAAACATGATAAATCTACTTTGTCATTTAACCCCTTGGGTTCCTGTGTAACAAGGTACCTTATCCAGTGTATTTCTCTTTGGAGGAGGGATCTGGTTAGATCTACCCCCTCGTATGGTTTCACAACTTCCAATATGGAAAACCTGATTTGGGCTATGCTATGGTTGTTCTCATTCCAGTGTTTCGCCAAATTACTCTTCACATTTTTGTTTCTTATTGTGCTCTTATGTTCTGATATTCTCGTTTTTAACTTTCTCTCCTTTTTACCTGTGTAAATTTTCCCACAGGGACACTTTATGTAGTAAATTAAGTTTTTGGAGTTACAATCCCCATCGTAATGTAAAGTCACTTCTTTTCCAGTTTGCGGGTGATGCAACGTTTTGCCTACAATTACATTTGAACACTGTACACAGTTGTGACATTTCCTCATTCCTCTGTTGGTCGCTTCTGTTTCTCTTATAGGAGTCATCAATAGTTCTTTTAAGTTTTTTGATCTAGTGTAGGCAAAAATTGGCTTCTTGGCAAAAATCCCATTAAAATCCTCTTCATTCTTAAGAAGATCCCAGTGTTTGTTTATGATCGTTTTCAATTTCTGCGAAGAGGTGGAAAATTTTGATACAAACACATGTCTATCCACTGTTTTGTTGGGTTTCTGTGTCAATAAATTATCCCTGCTGTATGTCTCAATCCGATTTTTGGCTTTTATCAAAATATCATCAGGATATCCTCTGTCTTTATACCTTTGGTGTTGTAAAGTAAGATTTTCCTCCAAATCCTCCTCATGTGAACAAATTCTTTTGAACCGCATGTATTGTGACACTGGTAGGTTGCTTTTTAAATTCTGAGGATGAAAGCTTTGGAATAATAAAGAATTATTCACATCTGTGTCTTTTCTAAAAACTCTCGCTTTTATCTGTGAATCTTGAATGTTGATTATAACATCTAGAAATGACAATTCTTTATCGCTGATGGCATGTGTAAATTCAATGTTGTCTGCACAATGGTTCAGTCTATCGATTTCAAATTCCAAGCTTTCCTTTGTTCCGGACCACAGAACAAATATGTCATCTATAAATCTGCGATATAAAATCGCATGTTCATTCCAAAGATTATTGTTGTAAATGTAGTCAGCCTCAAATTTTGCCATAAAGGTATTAGCATATGCTGGGGCCCCAGCAAATCCCATGGATGTTCCATTCTGTTGCAGAAAAAACCTAGATGACCATTGAAAATAACTATGATACAAACAAAAATGTAGAAGTTCCAAAATAAAGACTTTCTCTGCCTTTACAGTTGATTGTTGAAGCAGAGCCCACTCCACGGCTTCCATGCCGGATTGATGAGGGATAGAAGTGTACAACGACTTCACGTCGATTGTACACACCCAAGTTGAACTTGTTAACTTGATTTCTTTCAATATCAGTAGAAAATCATTGGTGTCTTTTATATACGACGGCCATTTTTGAACAAATGGCTGATGGAATTTGTCAATATATTGACCGAGTGGTTCAAAAACTGTACCACATCCAGTCACAATTGGACGCATAGGTGGATTTTGTAGATTTTTGTGCACCTTAGGGAGCATATAGAGGCGCGGTCTTCTTGGGAATTGTACAGTGAGAAATTGTTTGGTTTTGGCCGAGATATAGCCTTGTTCATGTGCTTTCGTCAAGATTTCACTGAGAACTGTTTGTAAATCTCCAATGGGGTCTTTATCAAGCTCAAAGTAAATGGAAGTATCTGCCACGTGTTCATCCACTTTTTGGTTGTACATAGATCTGTCCATCACTATAATCATTCCACCTTTATCCGCCTTCTGTATTAGAATGCTTTGGTTCTCTTGAAGTCCTTTCACAATGGACCTATCATATACTGAAAGATTCTTCCTTTTGGAGTTCCTCATTTTCAAGCTTTCCAAATCATTGATTACTGCATTTTCAAACGCATCAAGTATTTTGTGTGATGATGGTGCCTGAAATTTAGATTTTGGCCTAAATTCCAAATATTCTGGTTCCTCTTTGTCGGCTTCAAATGGTGCCACATTTGTGAAAAAATGTTTGAGTTTCAAAACACGCATGAATTTGTAGAAAGCAACCTCTCTCTGAAGTTTGTTGGTGTCATACGTAGGAACAAACCCTAAACCTTTGTTCAATACTCTCATTTCGTCTTTGGTGAGTTGAGTTTTAGAAATGTTCAAAACCAAATTTATCTCATGCTCCTTGTGCGGGCTCCTTCTACCTCCTCTCCTTGTTTTTGTGCAGATTGTTTTTTCTGTTGTTTCACTGGTGGTTGACTTGAATCCCCGGCCTGGACTAAAAAAGACTGACTAGTGCCTGCTGATTTTGATGAGACAGTGGAAGTTGATGATGTTTGAACTTCAGCTATTTGAGTTTGTGCAGAAGGTCTATTGGTATTCAAATCACTATCGGAAACAAGACTTTCTTCAGATGTTGTAACTGCTTTTTTCTTTTGATATGTTCTTCGTTGGGCATAAACTTCAGCCCATGTGTAGACTTCATTCAATTTATAATCCAACGTATCCCGTTTGAACTTCCGTAGCTTGCCTTCCTGTAGCTCTTTAGAATATTTGTCTAGTTTTACGGTGATGTCTTCAAGTGATTTATCCCAATCTACCTTATCCATCCGAGACTCCAAATTGTGTTTGATCTCATCTATCTCATTGGCTAATTCTTGAATGACCAGTTCCTCAATCAGTAAAAGAATTAAATCTAAGGAACATTTATTAAGGATAGAATGCCACCTCTCCATAAACTCTTTGTTCAGGTGAAATCTATTCAGCATCGGTTTGATTGACATCCTTAAACCGCGTGGTATCCTTTTCACCCTGTGATACTGCACCAAGGTTGACGCATGCAGTTTTTGATTTACTTCGCGTTTTGCGAGATACTCAAGTTGTTTTAGTTGTTGAATGATGGTATTTCCCTGTACGTTAGAAGATTTGACATCCTGTATTATTGCATAAATATCATCCGCTTGTTCGATTGTGTAAGCTAATGTTTTAGCTCTGTTCTCTGTAATACTCGAAATTTGCTCAAATGCCATGGTTTGGTGCTCAGAGCACAATCGAACAAGCGGATGATATTTATGCACTAATACAGGATGTCAAATCTTCTAACGTACAGGGAAATACCATCATTCAACAACTAAAACAACTTGAGTATCTCGCAAAATGCGAAGTAAATCAAAATCTGCATGCATCAACCTTGGTGCAGTATCACAGGGTGAAAAGGATACCACGCGGTTTAAGGATGTCAATCAAACCGATGCTGAATAGATTTCACCTGAACAAAGAGTTTATGGAGAGGTGGCATTCTATCCTTAATAAATGTTCCTTAGATTTAATTCTTTTACTGATTGAGGAACTGGCTAAGGTCATTTAAGAATTAGCCAATGAGATAGATGAGATCAAACACAATTTGGAGTCTCGGATGGATAAGGTAGATTGGGATAAATCACTTGAAGACATCACCGTAAAACTAGACAAATATTCTAAAGAGCTACAGGAAGGCAAGCTACGGAAGTTCAAACGGGATACGTTGGGTTATAAATTGAATGAAGTCTACACATGGGCTGAAGTTTATGCCCAACGAAGAACATATCAAAAGAAAAAAGCAGTTACAACATCTGAAGAAAGTCTTGTTTCCGATAGTGATTTGAATACCAATAGACCTTCTGCACAAACTCAAATAGCTGAAGTTCAAACATCATCAACTTCCACTGTCTCATCAAAATCAGCAGGCACTAGTCAGTCTTTTTTAGTCCAGGCCGGGGATTCAAGTCAACCACCAGTGAAACAACAGAAAAAACAATCTGCACAAAAACAAGGAGAGGAGGTAGAAGGAGCCCGCACAAGGAGCATGAGATAAATTTGGTTTTGAACATTTCTAAAACTCAACTCACCAAAGACGAAATGAGAGTATTGAACAAAGGTTTAGGGTTTGTTCCTACGTATGACACCAACAAACTTGAGAGTGAGGTTGCTTTCTACAAATTCATGCGTGTTTTGAAACTCAAACATTTTTTCACAAATGTGGCACCATTTGAAGCCGACAAAGAGGAACCAGAATATTTGGAATTTAGGCCAAAATCTAAATTTCAGGCACCATCATCACACAAAATACTTGATGCGTTTGAAAATGCAGTAATCAATGATTTGGAAAGCTTGAAAATGAGGAAATCCAAAAGGAAGAATCTTTCAGTATATGATAGGTCCATTGTGAAAGGACTTCAAGAGAACCAAAGCATTCTAATACAGAAGGCGGATAAAGGTGGAGCGATTATAGTGATGGACAGATCTATGTACAACCAAAAAGTGGATGAACACGTGGCAGATACTTCCATTTACTTTGAGCTTGATAAAGACCCCATTGGAGATTTACAAACAGTTCTCAGTGAAATCTTGACGAAAGCACATGAACAAGGCTATATCTCGGCCAAAACCAAACAATTTCTCACTGTACAATTCCCAAGAAGACCGCGCCTCTATATGCTCCCTAAGGTGCACAAAAATCTACAAAATCCACCTATGCGTCCAATTGTGACTGGATGTGGTACAGTTTTTGAACCACTCGGTCAATATATTGACAAATTCCTTCAGCCATTTGTTCAGAAATGGCCGTCGTATATAAAAGACACCAATGATTTTCTACTGATATTGAAAGAAATCAAGTTAACAAGTTCAACTTGGGTGTGTACAATCGACGTGAAGTCGTTGTACACTTCTATCCCTCATCAATCCGGCATGGAAGCCGTGGAGTGGGCTCTGCTTCAACAATCAACTGTAAAGGCAGAGAAAGTCTTTATTTTGGAACTTCTACATTTTTGTTTGTATCATAGTTATTTTCAATGGTCATCTAGGTTTTTTCTGCAACAGAATGGAACATCCATGGGATTTGCTGGGGCCCCAGCATATGCTAATACCTTTATGGCAAAATTTGAGGCTGACTACATTTACAACAATAATCTTTGGAATGAACATGCGATTTTATATCGCAGATTTATAGATGACATATTTGTTCTGTGGTCTGGAACAAAGGAAAGCTTGGAATTTGAAATCGATAGACTGAACCATTGTGCAGACAACATTGAATTTACACATGCCATCAGCGATAAAGAATTGTCATTTCTAGATGTTATGATCAACATTCAAGATTCACAGATAAAAACGAGAGTTTTTAGAAAAGACACAGATGTGAATAATTCTTTATTATTCCAAAGCTTTCATCCTCAGAATTTAAAAAGCAACCTACCAGTGTCGCAATACATGCGGTTCAAAAGAATTTGTTCACATGAGGAGGATTTGGAGGAAAATCTTACTTTACAACACCAAAGGTATAAAGACAGAGGATATCCTGATGATATTTTGATAAAAGCCAAAAATCGGATTGAGACATACAGCAGGGATAATTTATTGACACAGAAACCCAACAAAACAGTGGATAGACATGTGTTTGTATCAAAATTTTCCACCTCTTCGCAGAAATTGAAAACGATCATAAACAAACACTGGGATCTTCTTAAGAATGAAGAGGATTTTAATGGGATTTTTGCCAAGAAGCCAATTTTTGCCTACACTAGATCAAAAAACTTAAAAGAACTATTGATGACTCCTATAAGAGAAACAGAAGCTGTAGTGTAGTTCCTATTATCCCAATAGGCTCTGCGCATTGGAATAATACCTTCAATAGTATAGGCCTAGACCAGACGTTAACTAGGTCTTCTATTGTCGATATTAGACCTAAAGTTTTGGGTTTGCCAGCTAGCTCAGAGTTCACTAGAAACTTTCTCGAATAGGCAAGGAGGAGTTGAACCTCCCTGGATAGACAAGAAGGGATTTAGTTTCTGACAACCATAGAACATGACAACTTTGCTCTCCCCTAATCAAGAGTGTATCTCTAGAGTCGTGTGAAAACAAGACGACTTATTTTACTCAGTCAGTACGTGCATTCTTAGTCTCACCAGATTGTAGAGAAAAGGAAGAGACGGGCGTGTTCAATAAAAGATGGTATTTATTGATCAGTCTCTTTTCTCATACAAGAGAAATGGATCGATATTATTGCAATACTTATGGTTAAGTAAAGTGCATACATTAAAAGCAGAAGTATAAAATAATACTGTAAAAACATTGATGTGGTTTCTAAGCCATATGATGGGTTAAAATGGATAAAATAGATACATACACATATACATTTGACTAATCGTACTCAACTGGTGTTTCTAACTACGCCTACCCCAGATGTACCTGACCTAAGCCTAATACGTGGGCGGGAATAGAAAGTAGCAGTTTAAGTTAAGTTTGTTTTGCCAAGTGACTGACTAAAGAATTCTCTGCAAGGGGTTATTCAGTTCTGTACCTGGAATCTAGGATGAATGAGGGATGGTATCTCTCGTCTCTGGTCTCGATATTCCAGGCTGCCTGCGAGGGCTACCCAGAAGCGCCGGAGCTGGATTTCTCGGCAGGAGAAAGCAGCGTCTCGTTCTCAGCGCGTCAGGAAGGCGGGGCTGCGCCAGCGGGGTCTGCTTTGCTCTGGGCTTTGGCAAGTCTGGCTGCTCCGATCTCGTCACCACCGCGTGTGTTTGCATAGGGCAATATCGGTAATATTTATACCTTTAAGGTGCCGAGATTGACGTAAGGATGGACATAGATACGTCAATAAGGATGTCATACGACCTGGTCGTTAGCACATTCTTTTGCTGAAGTTCTCGGTGAAATCAAAACAATGGCCGCAGGGTTTTTCCCAGGTTGTCATAGGTTTGATTTGTTTTGAGAACTCCGTATGCCTTATCAGGGGCTGGAGGAATATCGCTTGTCTAATTAGATGGCAAGCGTTATGACCTAATCAGATAACACGTTCCTGTGCCGTAGTGTGGCTTAATCAGATAACGGTTCCTGCATCATGGGGGTTTTCTGCCTCATGGGATGGCTGCTAGTTAACTTGTTAACCAGAATAGGGTCAGGAATAGGGGGATCGATACAGAACCTATAGGAATACATCACACCCACTCCACGCTAACTATGGACATATTTACGAATCTATGCATAGTAAAACATACTGTAGAGTATCGTGTATACCTTACCACCCCAAAATACATAAATGCATTTTGAAATTATCAAATATACGGAAAAAACAGTCACATGTAATATATGCACTCAAGCTGTAGAATAATGCTAAAGTAATCACGCATATCTATACATTATCATTAATTTGTATATGAGAATTTACACATGAAATGGCTCCTAATACAGAAAAAAAGTTTCGAGACCATTCCATCGCAGAATAAAATAATTATGAACATACCAGCGGGCAGCTAATGTCTATAAACTATCTAAAATTTGAAGTTTTAGTTCTCTAAGAATAGTTCTTACTTTAAGCAGAAGATAAGTGTCCTGAAAAATATGTACAAATATTTTGGGGCTGCTGAAAAAATCGCTGTCCGTGAACTGGAAGGAAAATTGTTCATGGTATTTTGCTATTCTAGTTGAAGGCCAAATTCAGGGAACGCCATGTGCGAGCTTGCTCAAAAGTCTCTATTTATGCTCTGGTGAGAACATCATATCATTTAGACTGTCGAAAAAGCTGTCAACAGCTTCCTGGGAGAGTTCCACTAACTCGGAAAAGGATGTAACCATGCATTCGTGCGCATGATTGTCTCCATTTACGTTTTGATTAGTATTGCTGACAGAAGGTCGTACCTGATCAATGCTGCTTTCATCTTGAACTTCACTACCCCTCAATCGTAGTGGTGAAGCTTCCACGAATGCCGTCATCAGGATTGGTAGCCGTTGAGGGCAGCACAAAGCATGAGCCTTTATTGGACTCAACAATGTTTCTGCATCCATTGGCGCATCTGATTGTAGCGTCAGACAGGTGTCTAACACGCATTCTTCTCCGCATAGCAAGCACCTTAATACAGGTAAAACACATCGTTGCCACATTGGTCGAAATGAAAGAAACCAAGTCATGTTCAGATCTCTAAGCCGGGATAGTCCCAGGATTTTTGATATCCGGTCCCGGTATCCAATGGCTAGGATTGTTTCTTCCCTTGTCGCAGGTGTTTTGTCTGTGACATGGTTTGCCATAACGAAATATAAGGACTAAGAATAGTATTCCTGCAATTAGTCCCAAAATGAGGGGAAGTCCGCCAAAAATCGAATGGACGAAATCTGGAAAAATACCCAGTATGGCTTTGAATGGTGTTAATGCCATCGAAAATACTGTCTTAAATACTTTTGAGACTCCACTGGTATCAGAAATATTTAAGATTTCATTCAGGATTTCTGCGAAATGTATGGGGGAATTAGTTGATAACAATGAGTGAATCTCTGCAGTCGTCCTTGCGACTAGGAGATCATACGTTTCTTTTGATGACGTGAGCCTGGTCGGCGTCTGAAGAAGCACTGTTTTCATTCTGCTTAAAGTATCTATTCGAATAGAAGTAATTTTCAAGTTGGGCCATGCCCTTGCCTCCCTGTCTGGAAGGGAGCTGGGGCACAATAAGCGTCCACAGCACTTGACCTTCGCAGTCGTAGTTACGAGATAAGGAGTCCCGGGCATAAGACTACAACATCTGCGGTCCACAATTAGAACGTAACTACCATTATAGAGTCTTTGAAAGAATGGTTCTATCTCTGTTGCAGGTGCGCCTAGCTGGTGACATGAAAGGTTATTTGAGTTCCCTTCACAGGCTCCATGCAAACTAATTCCATTACACAGAAGTGTACCGCTCAGTGACATCGCACAATTATTGCTACTAAGAAACACTTTCTGTCCTTTATTACTGACACATGCATGTGAATAGGGCAAGTTCCATGTTGTTTTAATGTACCCTTTTCCCAATTTTTCGTACATGCCAGCCTGTATATATTTTTGGCAGTATTGAAACCTGAAGGTTGATATTGGAATATTAATTATCCCATGTATTATCCATTCACTGACAGGTCGTTCTGACATTGTCACTGGTAATCTCTCGAGTTTCTCAATGCTCAGGATTGTATAATCAGCACCCTTTTGTGCCATACTGATTTGTTTATCAGTGAGGTTAAAGATATTGAATAGTGACGTTGTGTTGATTAAACGCCAAGGCACATAGCCTGAACGCAGATTTTGTAACGTCCAGCCAAGCTGTACAATAGAACGCAATTGGGACTGACCGTGTTGTAACAACAGTAAGTCTTGCGATAATATGTCGATTGCTGAAGACACAATGCTGTCCAGAGAAAAAATTCTGGAGGACAGAGTCATTAACCCATTGTCCACTACAGAGAGTGATTTTTCCAAATGAATACGGTCAATTTCCCGTATACTTTCTGCTGTCTCAATTTGAGTCACCTTCCAGGCCTCGTTGTATGCTGCATATACAGAGGCTGCTATGAAACGTTTCTGACGCTGTTTGCGCGGTCCCATAATGAAATCACGCAAGTCAGCACCATCAGTAAGTAAAGTTAGGTGTTGCTTAATTTCTGCCAGTGTGGAAGTTTGTAGCCACTGAAGGCATAATTCGCCCACACTGTAGGTGGTTATTATCCCTGGGTGTTGTCTTTGGGAATATCTAGGGTCTGGCCTGGTCATTTTGAATCCCTGTGTTTTGTTCAGGAATCTGTCTTGACAGTTATTAGTATCTGTGGGCCAGATCAACCACTTTTTCCAATCAGGATGTGTTCTGTTTTGGTTTAATACATAATTTACGTCTATCTCTTCATCTGTAGAGCTATTGCTGTTCATTGTTGGTTTTGGAATAGACGGTTTATTTAAGTCTTTGATTTTGGCTAGGCCAAGACAGGTAGTTTGTTGAACAGTGTCATTTAAAAATATAATTTGTTCTGGGATCATGCAGGCTCTAAACAAAGATTCTATACCCTGTACTTGCCATTCTTTTGTACCCCAAACACTCTTTACTTCAACATTTTTGTCCCAATAATCAAAACCAAAAGTATTCATTTGTTCAAAGAATGAGTCTGAATATATCAATTTCGTGTTTGTTATCATGGTCTTTGTCCCTGTCTTATTTGACAATTTGAAATAAAATGTTTCAGCATTACTTGTGTTAAAACCTGAAAAGTATGAATATTTGTCATAAACGGTTCTTGAGCTTCCTTTTGGAGGGGTTGCACAATGTTCCCATTGATTATAATTTAAAACATTTCTAGGTTGTGCAGATCTATGTAGAAAATGGTTACCATAGTGGTTATAACAGTACATACTATCATAATTTGTCGAACCCTGCAAATAATCATGTTTGGTAAATTTAGCAGACATCACTAAGTCAGTCATCATATTATTTATACTTTCAAAGTCCCAATCATCAGCAAATGAACTTGGTTTTACAAAGTCACTCAACGAGATCTTAATTTGGTGTGGATATTTCAGGATTTCAACCGGACCATAAATTTCGTAGTCAGTGTTGTCCCATGCTACCCCACCCGGTATAGGATTGGCTGTGAAGTTGACTGAAGAAAGTTCTCTTTTCTCGACGTGTGAAAATGTGTGTGGTTTGAGGATCAAGTTGATTGTCTGACTTGCTGTGTCCATTTTAGCATATTTTCCCTCAATGAAGCGTCCCAAAGTTAGTACCATGATGAGCCAAAGTATGAGGATAAATGCACCAAAACCCACCGAAAATTCAATCCATGGAGAAATCAGATATGTTTCTTTCAGTTGTTTCAAAAGTACTTTAACTTTATCTTTAAAAGTTTTTGTTGATGGCTGTGTTTTTGATTCAGTGAAGCCTTCAGAGGAATCATCGAAGTTTATGAAGTAGCCGGATGCAGTTCTGTCAATTGTTCCAATTGCTTCAGGATTACTGTTTCTTGCATAGTCGTTTGTTACTTCATTATAGATTGGTGTGTCTCTGCTAAATGTTTTTATTTGGGTTTTCAGAGGTCTAAGTTCCATTGCATTGTTGCATAGTCCTTGTTGTAGTTCTGTAGGCGTTTCGAATGTGATTAGCCTCTTCGATTGAACCTCTGTGTTCGTAGCAAATCTTGGTGTTCTACTACTTATCGGGAGTCCACTTGGCCTACTATTTGTTATCGGCCACATGATTGTGGTTTTACCAGGTCGATGGATACAACTCGGTTCTCCTTTTTACCAGCAAGCGGCGGTAGTACAACTGATCTTGTCCCGTTGATGGACAAGACAGGAACTGCTTTTCTGTAAGAAGGCCCAAATTCCTTCTTTACTGCGATCTTTTCTCTGACTAGATCCCCGACTTTTGGAATCCAGACAGGTCTTGCTGGGACAGGTGGTGGTTCTTCAGTGGTTGTTGGCTGCTGTTTCAACTTTATGTTGCTCAGGTCTTTTCTTGTTTCGTTTAAGTCCTGCAAAATAGCCAAACGATCTTTGATATCAAAGCTTTTTTCCTTCACCACTGAAGTCTGACTGTCGAGGTCTAAGACTAACATCCTAGTTCCAAACAATAATTCGTACGGACTGAATCCCTTCAGAGAATTTCTTGGCAGGTTATTTAGATTACGTTGGACACTTATTAGATGTTTGACCCACCCAGCTCCCGAACCTAATATCCTTTCTGTTATAGATAGCTTTATGCCTTGGTTTTTTCTTTACACCATCCCGTATCCCTCAGGAAGGAAGTGAGAAGAGTCCCGCTGTGCTATGCTCATTTGGCCATGTTTCCCCTCAGGTTGGAGGGCTAGAGTGAAAACAATAGTCAAACGTAGCATGCTTCTAGCGTATATGCCATTTAGACTCGCAAATCTTTGTATAACAGTCCAGACGTCAGCCGAGTGCTGGTGATCTACATTATAAGTGGAAACTAGCCTGTATATGTTAATCGGACGCTTTGCTTTTTACTGTTGATCTTTTCTGGAGTGAAACGACACGGTATTACACCGTTTCTCTCACCACTGCGATTTCTGTTACAGTTTGGGCAGTTCTTTACAAACATGGTATGATGCAGGCTCATGCCTGGCCACCAGTACCTTGATTGTAATTCTTCCAGAGAATCTTTTAGTTTGAGGTGTCTGAGACCCTCGCCCATATGTGCGTCTGCTATTAACAAGGTTCTCCTGTCCATGTTTGGAATCACTCTATCCCCCACTCCAGGGATTCGAGCAAAAGGGACGGAGTTTGCATCGATTATGTATGTATAAATGAGTGGATAGTTGATCGGTAGCGCTGAGCAGTCGCCTTTTGATGACGTTTTCACCGCCAGCACTGTTTCACCGTCAATATACTTCACTGTACGCTTTTTTCGAGCTACGGAAGCCGATTTAGTTGCTACCGCTGTGGCTGTTTCAGCCAATGAATTCCCTGCAACGTGAACGCCATCACGCTGATGACTCAGTGAGTGTGTCACGTGAGTCTTTGGTAGTTCTTTTTTTAAAAGAACTATTTGTTCCCAAAGCAGTTTTTGCTTTATTGTTGCACCTGTGTCATCTTTGTAACCGTTTTGAATCCATGTCTGCAAATCGTTGTTATATGATTTGACGCAGTAATATGAATCGGACACTATAAGTGTCGGGAATTCGCGATCCGCATTATCTAGCGCCATTTTCAATGCTATTATTTCAGTCTATTGTTCTGAATTAGTTTCTACTGAGTGTGTTTTTGTTAATAGAGGTCTTAGGTTCCTGTGATATGTCTACCGTCCGCTTGATCTTTTTCTCTAGCTATTGCGGTTTGAACTGCATGAACAATGTTTTCTTTAATGCTGAATTTCTTTTCAGCTTCTGTGTACAAGTGTGATTTGAATGCAATTGGTACCTTTTCTCCCTCATTAGAGGTCAGGTATGTGAATCCGCATCTTCCTGGGATGACTCGAATCACTAGATTGCGTGTGTTATCACGTGTTTCTAATTTTGTTTTAATTAACATGTCTGTTTGTAAGGATCTCAAAATTTCTGTGTGTATTTGAGTCCAATTGGTTCTTTTAAAATCTGGTTTTATTAGATCATTAAGGGGTTTGACCCTTTCTGCGTAATTTGCAATGTATGTTCTTCCGAAATTTAGGAAGCCTAGAATTGACTGTAGGTTTTTTAGTGTTCTAGGTGCTTGGAGTACGGCACATTTCTCTAGGAAATTGTCAGCCAGGCTTTTGCCTTCACTTGATAATTCGTATCCTAAGAACAGGACTGTTAGATGGGCAATTCTAGATTTTTTAAAGTTGAATTTGTAACCCTCTGCTGCGAACCCAAGTATTATGGTGTTCACTCTCTTCAAGTGAGTATCCAAGTCATCATCTGTTAGGTATATGTCGTCGACATAAGATAATGCCTCGTCATCATATGTTTGTAGTAATTCTGTTACTCTCGCTGAGAATACCCCTGGGCTATTCTTGTACCCCTGGGCTAACCGACAGAATTGTTTTTGAGTGCCATTTATTGAGAACGCAGACAAATATCTGCTCTCTGGTGCTATGTTTTGACAAAAGAATCCATTAGAGATGTCTAATGTTGTTTTGTATTTTTTGCGCACTATGTTATTCATTAGTGCAGCACTATGCGAGTTTTGCACTGCAAAAGTTTTGCAACATGAGTTAAGGTGTCGGTAATCCAAAACTAGACGATATGAATTGTCTGGTTTGGAGACCGGAAACAAAGGGTTGTTCATTTGTGAGGTGCAAGTTTCAATCACCCCCTGGTATTCTAATTGATCTAGGATTTCTTTTACCTGTTTTTTAGCTTCTTGCTTAATTGGATACTGTCTCTGTGCAGTAGGTTGTGATTTTAACTGGATTTTGTGAGGAGGAGAGTCCTAATCCCATCCTACATGATTTTTATATAAAGCAGGAGCTTGAGCTACTGCCCACTTTCTGGCAAGTGTGTATTTTTTATGAATTGGGATATGATTTGAGAAGGCAGGCATAATTATTTCTTCGCCATGAGGGCACTCCCTGACAAACTCTGGTGGCCAGTCTTTTTCAGCTAGAAGGATGTCATAGCCCTTGGAGAGATTATCCCAAAATAGTCCCCTTATTTTTCTAGTCTTATCCCCTTCTATACGTAAAGTTATTTCATATATTTTGTGAGGTTTGCTAACTCTGGTGTCTGCAGTTTCCACTTGAAGATATTCATTCGTGTCCACTGTCTCCAGAAGATTCATAAGGACTTTGCGAGCTATGCTCACTTCTGCTGCGCTGTCTAGCATTGTCTGAGCCCATTCTCCGTTTTTCAGTTGTGTCCTCAGTATTCTCGGCATTGTTAACTACCTTGATACTGGCTACCTTCTTTTTTGGAAATTGTAGTTTCTTTTTTAGATGAGCAGATTCCTTGTCTTTGGACTTGGCGTGCTCTTCTCTTTGTTCTGATCGTCCTCTTCTTTCCGATTTCTGCGAGGAAGTCTGAAAAGATTGAGAGGGACGTGTATCAATGTCTTGATATCTATCAGGCTTCTTTATATTATCCCTATTTCTAAGGTTATATCTTTTCCCAGAGGGGTCACTTTGGGGTGACCTGTGTCTTTGGTTCGGAGATTTTTCTCTCCGCCGAGGAGACCTTCCTCTGGACTGGAATTTCTTTTCTTTAGGATTGGATTGTTTGTTTCCATCCCAGCTCTTTTTTTGTGATGTTGAATTATTATTAAAAAATATTTTTCCAGGACTTTCAATCAGTTGTGGTTTTACTGGTATTCCACCTAAACTATCTCTACCTAATTCCTCATAGGATTTTTCTATAATTCTGGCAATTTCAGCTGGTTGGTCTGCTATATCTGTCTCCTTTAACCTCTGGTGGATCGCCACGTTTGCTGCTTCTCCCTTTATGTTGGCTAATAATATAGCCGAGACCTGCTTGAAGTCTTTTAGTAATTTCATACCAAGAGTTAAAGCGGGTTCTGGACCGTATTCGTCTTGAATTTGTTTTAGCACATCTGGTATTACCGAAATGGATGGAACACCGTGCGTTTTTGTGTAGATGGGAGCAAAGACTGTACCCCAAGTGTCACAGTCCTCCACGTGTGGTGCGATTCCCATTGGAAGACAGATAGTCAGAATCCTGTGTTTTTCTAACGGGGTGGTGTCTGGAAACACCGCCTCTATTTGGGTGATTTTTTGTGCTAACCAGAATGGTATTTGTTCCCGTTTAGCTGGTACTTTACCTAGGCAGGATTGTATGTTCTGTGGTGTAATTTTATTTGTGTTCCCCTGATGAGGGGTCAGCTGTGGAATTGTAATTGCTGGTTGAATTGTTGAAGTCCGCATCACATATTGGACTAATTGTCTATGTAATTTTATTAATTGTTTTAGCTGTGTTAAAAGCTCTGCTGCAGACATCCCATCGATGTCTGGATGTGGTGTGTATCCGGCTAGGACCGGCCACGTTGCTCCTGGTCTACCTAATGGACCGAGCCTGGTGATGTGATTATTATGTTTTAGGGCGCCATTAAATAAGAGCAGATGCTCTTGAAATTTAAGTGGTACTTCCACCTCCTCGAAAGGAGTGTACTCATTAGGAGGTTCCTCTGTTTTGTAATAGTGGAAGACCTTTGTTACAGCATTTGCTGCTGGAAAGTGTATCCATGAATAGAATACCTCTGTCTGCCGATATTCGTGTGCCTCAATTACGAATATGACTGTGCCACCTCTAGGTGTCAGTCCATTTTCTATAAGTTTTAAAGTTATAGATTTTCTTATGTTGACCGCGATGAGTATTATATCCGGGTCAGCGTCTTGCAGTGCATTATCAGCTGCTGCGAGTTCAGTTACTATTCTAACTGCCTCTCTTTCTCCTTCAGTGTCTGACATTGTACAGTCCAGAAGGTTATTTAGTTTGTTTTGCAGATCAGGTTCTTATGGAAACAAAGATTAGATGCACAATATTTTGGAACAGTGTATCCTTCAACGTTGACTAAACCAAGGACCATACATAGGAGTTTCCTCCTGCGAGGTCTGGCGGATATTACCTTTCACCCACTCCAGACGTCTTTGGAGTATTATGGGAAAAAAGGGGTCTGAGTGAAAAAGCACGACTGAGTTACTCTAAATGTCTTACGTTAGTTTTATCGCCTATCCAAACACGTTGGGCGCCATGTAGTGTAGTTCCTATTATCCCAATAGGCTCTGCGCATTGGAATAATACCTTCAATAGTATAGGCCTAGACCAGACGTTAACTAGGTCTTCTATTGTCGATATTAGACTTAAAGTTTTGGGTTTGCCAGCTAGCTCAGAGTTCACTAGAAACTTTCTTGAATAGGCAAGGAGGAGTTGAACCTCCCTGGATAGACAAGAAGGGATTTAGTTTCTGACAACTATAGAACATGACAACTTTGCTCTCCCCTAATCAAGAGTGTATCTTTAGAGTCGTGTGAAAACAAAAGACGACTTATTTTACTCAGTCAGTACGTGCATTCTTAGTCTCACCAGATTGTAGAGAAAAGGAAGAGACGGGCGTGTTCAATAAAAGATGGTATTTATTGATCAGTCTCTTTTCTCATACAAGAGAAATGGATCGATATTATTGCAATACTTATGGTTAAGTAAAGTGCATACATTAAAAGCAGAAGTATAAAATAATACTGTAAAAACATTGATGTGGTTTCTAAGCCATATGATGGGTTAAAATGGATAAAATAGATACATACACATATACATTTGACTAATCGTACTCAACTGGTGTTTCTAACTACGCCTACCCCAGATGTACCTGACCTAAGCCTAATACGTGGGCGGGAATAGAAAGTAGCAGTTTAAGTTAAGTTTGTTTTGCCAAGTGACTGACTAAAGAATTCTCTGCAAGGGGTTATTCAGTTCTGTACCTGGAATCTAGGATGAATGAGGGATGGTATCTCTCGTCTCTGGTCTCGATATTCCAGGCTGCCTGCGAGGGCTACCCGGAAGCGCCGGAGCTGGATTTCTCGGCAGGAGAAAGCAGCGTCTCGTTCTCAGCGCGTCAGGAAGGCGGGGCTGCGCCAGCGGGGTCTGCTCTGCTCTGGGCTTCGGCAAGTCTGGCTGCTCCAGTCTCGTCACCACCGCGTGTGTTTGCATAGGGCAATATCGGTAATATTTATACCTTTAAGGTGCCGAGATTGACGTAAGGATGGACATAGATACGTCAATAAGGATGTCATACGACCTGGTCGTTAGCACATTCTTTTGCTGAAGTTCTCGGTGAAATCAAAACAATGGCCGCAGGGTTTTTCCCAGGTTGTCATAGGTTTGATTTGTTTTGAGAACTCCGTATGCCTTATCAGGGGCTGGAGGAATATCGCTTGTCTAATTAGATGGCAAGCGTTATGACCTAATCAGATAACACGTTCCTGTGCCGTAGTGTGGCTTAATCAGATAACGGTTCCTGCATCATGGGGGTTTTCTGCCTCATGGGATGGCTGCTAGTTAACTTGTTAACCAGAATAGGGTCAGGAATAGGGGGATCGATACAGAACCTATAGGAATACATCACAAAGCGACCAACAGAGGAATGAGGAAATGTCACAACTGTGTACAGTGTTCAAATGTAATTGTAGGCAAAACGTTGCATCACCCGCAAACTAGAAAAGAAGTGACTTTACATTACGATGGGGATTGTAACTCCAAAAACTTAATTTACTACATAAAGTGTCCCTGTGGGAAAATTTACACAGGTAAAACGGAGAGAAAGTTAAAAACGAGAATATCAGAACATAAGAGCACAATAAGAAACAAAAATGTGAAGAGTAATTTGGCGAAACACTGGAATGAGAACAACCATAGCATAGCCCAAATCAGGTTTTCCATATTGGAAGTTGTGAAACCATACGAGGGGGTAGATCTAACCAGATCCCTCCTCCAAAGAGAAATACACTGGATAAGGTACCTTGTTACACAGGAACCCAAGGGGTTAAATGACAAAGTAGATTTATCATGTTTTATATGAGGCTTTTTCATCTTAGAATCTGTACTAGAATGATGCATGTATTTTTTACTAAGCACTTTAAATGCGAGTATTTTGATGCTGTTGGCAACATCTTTGTTTTGTTCACAGGATTCCTTTACAATCTTAAGTTTTGTACATTTTCTTTACCTTTTCATCATTTCGCATTTCTTTTACACATTTCCTTCTAAAAACGCCGAGTTTACCCCTTCTAACATGGCGCCCGCGGTCTTGTGTTTACCAGTCCCTTGTCAGTTTCTAGTAAATTATTGCGGCTTCGTAAAAAGCCGGGAAACTGTAGGCTTTTGTAGCTGGTTTGGCGAACCGAGCAGAAGATATTGTGCACGAACGGGACAGCGAGGTGAAATTTGGAACTTACCGTTAGAACATAGAGGTGAGCGCAAGGTATTTAGAGTGTTAGGAACAGCACAGTGCTGAAGGGTTATAGAACCCGGATTTGAGTGAGTTTTTGTTTTATATTCTCAGGAGGAGGGTGAGTTACGAGAGTCTAGAAGATTCGTTTGAAAGCACCGAATGTTGAGCTTGAAGGTAATCTTGGTTGTGTTGTGGTAACAAGAGGATTAATGTTTTTAGTTGGAGTTAATGTTTTTAGTTGGAGTTTGTGCCAGTAACGGTTCATGTTTTCCATGATTTAGATTGGACGACCTTCGCTACACTGCGATACCAGTGAGTCTTTTCCCCATTTGTTTGTTCCCCATCCGTTTCTCACACACACAGCGGTGTTGGTACTTGGGTTGTATCAGTTCCGAAGTTGCTTGCGAACAGTTTTTTTTTTTAAAACTCTGTACTAAATGAGATTTTGATGTTCTGTAAATATACATATCAGCATAGTAATTGACAATTATATTTAGTCCACAGGCCCCTGATGAAGAGCTCTTTGAGCTTGAAATGCATTGGGCATTAAAGACAAGTCGTCTACGTGAAAGATTTGGATTAATCAATTTTTAATTTTATGTATCTGTTTAACAATGTATTGAAAGTAATAATACATTAGATCAACATTGTAAAATGTTAGGATTGATTTTCTGATTTTCTGTTGAATGTTACTTGATAAACAATTTTTTGAAGCTTATAAGTTGTGAAATGTTTATGAAAATTTAGCGGTGTGATCTCCAGGGAACCGCAAAAAGCAACAGTGCGCAGAGGTTAAGTGTTCTTTACACTTAAGATAAGGTTCTAAGTTCCGGCACGGTTCAGGACAAACGTGCCACCTCGGCAGCACGCTTGGAGGAAGAAAGATTAAAAATTAAAAATTAAAAATTAAAAAAGCAGGTTTTACAGTACAAAATTCGAGTGCTCCTCTCATCTTTTCATTCATTTAGAGTGATAGATTGACCAACATGAAAATGTGTCACAACTTTGAATTAGAAGCCTACCTGTGTCCTCAGCCCTAATTTCTTGTGTGCTGCAGGGTGGCTGCACTTAAGTGTGTCTCCAGTTCCTTCCCGCAGCGGCTCCTCCATTAAGGACGAGGAGCGCCGCTCCACTGCTCTCTGAGAAGCGAATAAAAGAAAAATAATTTATAACAAACCATGTTACTATCATTTTAATTTTCCTTGCAATGCCCAGTATGCAGATTCAAGGGCGGGACGGGCCGGGTCATCCTGATTGACACTGGGAGGCTGGGAGGAGGAGGAGTGGTATGCACTGCTACAAGTGCGCATGTCTGTTTGGCTGGCTATTTTAGGCCACCCAAACAGACATGCGCACTTAGGTTTCTCCAACCCAGCTGTATTCCACATCCGGGGTGAAGACGCAGCACAGACTCCCTGTGACTGAGCAAGCATTAAACCAGCCTGCTCAGGCCAATCCCCACGCTGCTCTCATGCTATGTATAGCATGAGAGCAGCGTCTGGATTGGATGGGGAGCCTGTGGTGTGTCCCCAGGTCTCCTGGGAGCAAGAGAGAAAGAGAGCAGAGGAACACTGAGGCACGAGGTGGCCGGCAGCATCAGGTAAGTTTTTTATTTATTTATTTTTTACCCTCCCCGTGCTCCCCTACCACACTCCTTTCCTGCACTCCTCCCAAGCTCCCCCTGCACCCCCTCCACCCACCTCACTACTTTTTATTTGTATCAGCAACCACAGGTTATTTTTTGCAATGCACAGAGGTGATGATAATATGGAAAACTGTTTTGAGCATTAGTAAATGCAGGGAGCGACTGTGCATCAGCTTATAATGAGTGCATAAGAAATGTCATCACTAAGGCCAAATACCATTGTGGCGTGCTGAAGGACTTCAGGGGAAACCTTAGTCAGACCTTGGATAAAATGCATCACTACAATAGAGAGGGTTGAACAGGTAAACACAAGAATACTGAAAGGCCAGAGAGATAACCCTTAACTATGCCCACTGCAAGGCTTTGCTGGGCCAATGACAGAACAAACCCTGATACAACTGTATGTTTGGCCTGCTGACGGTCAGTATGATGAGCGGCAAACCAGGCAACTAGTTTCTCCTAGTACTCAGGATGTGCTTTGTTAAAGAACATTGGGCTGCAAGAATGAAATCAACTACTTGGACAGGTAGATTAAACACATTTAACTGCCACAGTTCTTCCGCTATGCATGGAGGTTTAGGTTTTGGAGAGTCAGGTTCAGGACCCTCCCCTTTTGCTGAGATGAGATAAGAGATTGTGCTGTGGCTCTATTGTCCTGAAATCACTTGAGCGTCAAATCGATCTTCTCGCTAAACAGTGTAGAGCAATGGCCATGCCCGTCAAAGTCTCACGGACATCTCCTGGAAGCCCAGTTGATCTCATCCAAGGATTCCTTCCAAAGTCTACACTGGTGCCAATAGCTATGCAAACAGTCCATGCTATCTAAACCAGCATGCAATCTTATGTTATGTTATGTTAAGGGTTTCTATATAGCGCTCGAATCACCCGGAGGCATCTTGGCGCTTCACCTAGCAAAAACCGTGAGGACAGGAGGTGGAACCATGAAGACAGATGTGATTTAGAACAAAAAAGTTTTCAAGAGCTTCCTGAAAGTCAGATAGGAGGTACATTTTCGCAAGGGGAAGGGGAGCTGATTCCAGTATTTGGGGTCGACATAGGAAAATGCTCTGCCACCGGTACGAACGAGACGAATATGTAGGATCTTCAAGAGAGCTAGGGAGTTGGACCTAAGGTTGCAACCCGAGATCTGATGGACAAGCAACTTTTGAAGGTATTTGGGGCCCCTGCCTTCCAAAGCTTTAAACGTCAGACAGCAGATCTTAAAGAAGGAACTTTTTTTATTGGCAGCCAGTGCAGTTTCTTCAATGGGGGGAGTGATGGGGAACCCGGAGGACAATTTAGTGTCATCCTGGCGGCCATGTCTGAATGACTTGTAATATGGCCAGTAGAGTCTCACCCACTTCTGCCAGTAGGGCATTGCCGTAATCGAGACGGCTGACTACCAGCGCCTGGACCACGGTTCTGCAATGGCTCTCTGGTAAGACATACTTAGCACTGGCCATCATGTTTTTTTTTTAGCTAGTGAGGCTTTAAAGTCTTCCGGGATAGCCGGATTGCTGACCTTGACCCATAAAGCATGGGCACCTGCCCAGAAGGCACACTGCATTCAAGGATCTTAAATCTAAACTAGATGAAGAGAGCATTCTCTTTCCAAATGCATTAATACATTTTGACTCAGTAAGCATTAGGAGTGACTTTACTTGTTGATACCTGTATCACCATGCTTCAGGGTGTTTTATCCAAAAATCAGGATCATTGGGGCCAGTTTATGTCTCCTGGCTACAGACCGACTGACTGAGGGACCCGAACACAGCTTAGACCAGGTAGCCACGAGAATGTTTGCGAGGACCTTGTTGAATGGCAATAGAGGCTCAGAAGAGGAGGGACCTGGCTGAGGGATCTCAGTTAACAAGTTTGACTTTGTTCAAAGGTACACAAACCTAGCACCTTTGTTGACCTTTGCACAAGCACTGCGAAAGAGGCACTTTCTTCCATTGGTACCCAGGTGGTGAGTCCAGCTTAGTCTCTGGTGATGTAGCTAGCCCACTGGGATTTTGTAAATCCAGGTATAACCCGTCATTGGAATAATGAAAGGGAAATAGGTTGTCAGCCTACTCATCGTCATCAGTGTTGTCGGGTACGTTTTGCATTCCTTGAACCGTGGGAGAGGCAGGTCCAAATAAGTCACTTTAACCCTATTGTAGTGACAGAAAAGTAGGGGCCAAGGATTAGAGTCTGGATGCAAACTGACTGGTTGTGCTTTTCAAACCTCATAGCACAATATAGGCCTGGAGTGGGCCAACAGGAACTTGGCGTCAGTGACGGATGTTGGTTGGGTCTGGGGCCAGTGGAGTCACAGTAGACACTTGACTTTCTGTGAATCCAGGAACCAGGGTGGAAATGTGAATCAGAGTCAGAACGGGCCTAAGAATGGGTCTCACAGGGTCAGCTGGTGCTGATGAGGGGCCCGCTAGAGACAGTCCGACGGGTGCGCTTTGCAGTGAGGTAGACAGAAGCATCCAAAAAGCTGTTGATTGACCTCCTTGAAGGCTGCTATTTGCTGTGGTGTCTATGGAAGTCTCTGGAATTTGGCCCACAACAGGACCAGTTTCACAACCATATCCGAGTGAGAAGACACTTGTAGGGTATGCTCTTTTAGTTCTTCCCCTCACGCTTCTCACTTGATTTTGAGGGGCTGAATGGGATTGAGTCCAGCTTAACTTGTTTGTACTCATGGCGCGTCCTTGACTTCGACTTAGCTTCAGACTTTGAGCTTACACTGGACTTTTGACAAGACCAGCTCCTTGAATAGGATCGCGAGCAGCACTGTGACTTGAAGTTGGACTTATGTTTCAACTGTGACCTTGCCTTATGTTCAGTTATGCAGTTTCGCCTCGAGCTTCCAGATCGTCTTCAGGTACATCAGAACACATTTATCACACAACTTTGTGTGCTGTGATACACCTGTGGACTATCACAATTTCAATTATTCATTCTACATATGTTCTTGTTATAATGTAAACATGTTGCATATTAGTGCCTTGAGAAATCCCAAGCTCTGTGAGCCATGTAAGGGCTGAAACACATGTTGGCTGTCACAACTGTACTGCCACTTAAATGTAAATAATACAAATCTAAAAAATAGAAAGAAAAATACATCCTGTCCAGAAAATCATCAGAGTCTATGGAATTCTTTGACCTTTGAAAAGTCCTTAATTTTGTGTTCATATCAACTAGTGACTACACTGTGTAGCATTTGGTGTTTGCATTCCCTCTTTTTTTTCTAGATTTTATCTAAAGTCAAATCACAGTATACTGTTCCGAGGAGATTCAGCCCCAGAGAAATGATCCCTAACTGAATGCATTTACCCTGAGAAGCATGTGCCTTTGAGAACAGTTGCTCGGGTTTAAGCCATAGGCCAATGGCCTACGGCTTAGACCTGAGCTTACTAGCAGGTCTATAGGTAACCGACACATACTCTCACTTGCAGAGACAAGGACCATTATATCCCGAGTTTTTCTGCCTTCTTTTTAAGCTCACCATCGACCAGGAATATCACATAAACATTTTTTTGCTGCATCTGGTTGACAGTTGATTTTATTCTCACACTTGTTCACCAATCTTCTCACATTGTAGGACACACCATTCCCTGTCCTACTGTGCTGTCGGCAAATTTATTAAAACATCTCTGAGAAAGAGCCCTCTCATGCAGCCCGCCAGGCATTGCAGCACTGGCTTGGTGAGGAGAACAACCCCCAACGATGAAGCATGTCACCTTCAGGTTTGTGAGGGCAACTGTTCTCAAAGGCACATGTTTTTCAGGGTACCTGCATTAAGCTAGGGATCATTTCTCTAGGGCTGAATATCCTCAGAACATGATACTGTGATTTGACTTCAGTTAGTTTGGGGAGAGTGTATACTGGACCAGTAATCTCCCCGTCCTCTCTTGTGATATATAGATTTTAGCTGAGGCAGTGACATCAGTTTTCAGGAGGGAGGGTACAGGCAGATAACAATTGGTAATTCAAGGTTGAAAAACAATTGGAAGGTACAGAAGTGAAGAAGAGGAATAATAATGTGATGTGTGTTGACATAGGGCCATATGTATCAAGGCCAAATGGGTTCGCAAAGGAATCGCAAATTACCACCAACTTCTAGTACATATGCGCACACATGTCATTTTCAGGGGTGCATCAGGGTGTTCTTGAGACACCCCTGCACCCTTGAAACTATTCTCAATTTGCGATTAGCAAATTGCGAATCGCAAATTGAGAATCATTTCACATTCATTCCTATGGGCCACCTGGCCCATAGAAATGAATGGGAAAGTATTCCTGAATTGCGATTAGCAATTTGCTAATCGCAATTAAGGAATCTTAAGAAATCGCAAAAAAAAGCGATTTTCTACATACATACCATTTTGCGATTTCTAAATAGCGATTCCTTAAAATTCGCTATTAAGAAATTGCAAAAGGGTATGTTGATACATATGGCCCATAGAGAGTAGAGATGTTAGCGATTTTCTTTTCTAGGTAAGACATGTGCACTATCCATTGTACTAGCATCGAGGGGCAACTACATCTTCATCGTATTTCTTCTGTGGGAATGCCAAGCAGGCAATGGGAGTGTTAGTCACTGATTGTATGTTGTCTCTCTTTGTAGGGTTTACTGCCAAGACGAGCACGGAAAAGTCTATATCCCTGTTCACATGTTTCCAATAAGTAATGGGAACCAGGTATGCCATACAAATGTGATTGTGTGCTCTTGTGGATTCATCATTTCCCACTATTGGCAACGGGTGTTGAATAGTTGTTGATGTATCCTGAGTTTTTGTTATGTGTTGTGTTTCATGGGCGCCTGCGGAGACAATTGCTTATTTATTTTCAGGGGAAGCAGCTTGTGTTTTTATATTTTTGGTGTCAGAACACCTCAAAAGAAGGTGATTTGGGGCACACATAATACTCTAAAGATGAGATTAATAATGCCTTTACCATATCCCTGTGTTCCATAGAGGTGGGGCCCTTTGACTTTAGATTAGAGAGGCTTGCCCTTGGAGGACAGTATCCATACCATTGTAGAAGTGCTACTAATAGCTGCAGCTGGTTACATACATGTTCAACCTCCAATGGATGCATTTGTTAGACATTAAAGTAGGGAAGAGGACGTGGTCTAATGGCTAGATGGGTAGACCTCGAAGCTGGGGAACCGGTTCGAGTTTCAACAGTGACGCGCAACATCTTGTGATTCTGGGAAATCACTTAATCTCCCCCTGCATAAAAAAAAAGAATATGTCCTTGTGTAACGGAACTGGTGCTCATGTAAAGCGCTCTGATACCTTTGGGTCGAGTTCGCGCTATACAGGGGCGTAGGAAGGGGGGGTGCGGTGGTGTGCGGGCTGCCCTGGGTGGGGAAACAGAGTTTACAACGCTGTCAATACCACGCAGGTAGGTAACAACGTGGTCGTTACAACAACCGCGTTGTTACCACGTGTGGCATTGCATCACAAGACGTTTCAACGACTTGCGCTAGGTGGCATGCAACACCAGGGAATGTGTGGGATTTTAAATCCAATACCTTCCCTGCTGTTTCTCTAACTGGAGTAGGAATAGTAATTTATACTATTCCTAAGTCCAGTGCGCTACCTAGCGCAAGTCGTTGAAACGACTTGCAATGTAATGCCACGCGTGGTAAAAAAACGCGGTCGTTATAATGACCGCATTGTTACCTACTGTGTGGTAAAAGCACGCATTGTAACGTGCTACATTCCCCTGGGTGTCATCACTGAGGCGGTGACAAAATGGCAAAAATATGTGTTTTAAACACCGATGTTTGCCATTTTGTCAAGCCTGGGGAGACGATAAATTTTCCGCACCGGGTACCACCTGACCTTGCTACGCCACTGGCGCTATATAAAACTAAAAAACAATAACAGCCCACAGTAGGTGACTTAAGGAACAGTTCAGCCTGCACCTATGTTGAACAGTCTCCAAACTGCAGCGCTGGATTGTCATACTAAATGGGTGTTGTTTTTTTCTATTCTCCCACGACGAGCTGCAGTGGTGTGGACACAGCAACCTTCCCAAGCCAAGCTCCTTTTATTGATTTATCATAAATAAAACTATTATTCATACTGTGTAGTTTACATTTCTTTGCTACAATAAGCAATCAGCATCACCTCTTGTGCGCACCAGAAGAAAGAGTAAAGGGACTACTGTTTCTTGGTAGAAGAATCCAATGTTGCCGGAAGCCATACAGATACCAAGATCTGTGAAATAACTGAGGTTAAATGATGTAGAATCAGAAAATGAAATAAATGAACGCAAAACATGAAGTGGAGTCTAAGAAAGAGAAAACAAGAGGTAGAAATGTTCAAATGAATAATCCGAGAAGGAATGAAAAGCAAGAATACAATGTTTGCTATAGGTGTGGGAGTCAAACCGATTTAGTGTATATCAAGACGGGAAACATCCTTTACAACGCAACTGTTACAACGAAGTACCTTTACGACGCAACCATTACAACGCAACTTTTACAACGACTTGCGCTGGGGGGCGCTCTAGGATAGGGAATAGTTTTAATTTACTATCCAACACCTTCCCTACTATCCACTGGGACTGGAGTTGGTATAGTAAATTAAACTATTCACTATCCAGCGCCCCCCAACGCAAGTCGTTGTAACGACTTGCGTTGTAAAACTTGCGTCGTAAAGGCATGGGTTGTAATAGCATGCGTTGTAACGTCATCCATCCATCAAGACATACCCAGTCCAGAAGACAAGACACATCCAGCCCAGAAGAGCAGATGTGACGAATAGAAAGAGACATTTTGCAAAAATGTGCAGGGCAAATTACCGGAGTACTGAACGTTTTGCTTTTGTGGAAGAGGACAAAGAAGACAATATAGATGAACTCCAAAACAGTGTGTTATACCTAAAAGAAGACGATGGTGAAGACAAACAAAATGCATCCTTGTACATCATTGTGCCAAAACCTCAACATAGCAACATTGTGCCTGCTAAAACAATACAGAGAAGCATCTTGAAACTTGACCATTACAATGGTGTAACAATCAGCTTAATAAACAATTAGGGGCTACGCTGGAGTTCAAGCAGAGGAAATGTATGGAACGGGTGTATGTGGCAGGAAAGGGAATTGGAATCCTGGGTTGGAGTCAGCAGAATGATTGGATAGAATATTAAAATCAGGATCTAGAGAACATGTTTTAGTCATAATAAAATAGATGACCTCTTAGGAAACCACAGATCATTGAGGACCGAATTGGTAAATTAAAGTGGGGGGAACACAGAATCAAGATAAAGTATTCTGTAATTCCAATAGGAGATGGTATTATGCCTCATTCATTCTCATGGTCTTGGAATGCCCAACTTTAACCCCCTACTGGAGTGAGGTATGGGAATCAGTATCTGTGGTGAAGGGGTGACAGGTGGCTGAAACTCAAGGAGCATCCCTATTTGGTTGGGTCACCAGACCGAGGACAGGGACCGCCACTGCTAGAGTCACAGACTTGGCACTCATACTCACCAGACTCCATATAACTATGGCCTGGAAGACTCCTGGGAGGCAAGTCTGCAGGGATGGCGGTTGGAACTCCGCAAGTGTGGCTAACTTGGAAGGAGCCATTCTGCAACAGGAGGTTAAACTGGGCTGTGCCCTATGAGCTGGTCAAAGGCCTGGACTCATGTCCTAGCTAACAAACCACAGACAGGGACTCAGAGGAGGCTGGAGTACAGAGGGGCAGACAGACGGTGGCTCGCCATGAGAACGTGCGCTTGGTCGGGTTATCTGAAATATGCATGTCCAAACACCCATGTGGGATGGTTTGGCACCCACTATACACCACAGGTGGACATAAGTAACCTAGAATACTGAAAAAAGATAGCTATCACGTTCCCATAAATGCATAAAGCAAATTTATCCTTGATGTCTAGCAGGTCTATTTCTAGTTTTTGGTTAGATGTCATGTTTATGCTGTGCCACTGTTCTCTCCCTGATTATGCTCCATCTCCAGGCTTTGCTGAAGGGCTGCTATGAACAGCACCTTGAGCTTAAAAGGCCCGGGAGAGCTTCGAAATGGAAGGGACATTTTGTGTTTTTTACTTTGTTGCTAAAATTCAATAAAATATTTTTTAAATAATAGATTGTTTTAGGCCCGTTACAGCGTCAGCTAAAAAGAAAGTAAAAGAAATACTACAAAATATGTGAAAGAATTACATAATTGAGTAGATTCAAGCATCTGCATGGCTTTCATCTGTAGTAATTGTGAAATGAAGCAATGATCAACTCAGGTTCTATGTAGATCTGCAGGGATTGTAAAAATATACAGTTAGACAGTTATCATTTGCCAAATATGAAAGAAATGCTTAGGACTTTAAAAGATGCAAACACGTTTAGCAAATTGATTTACAAAGGTAAAGCAAAACTGCTCAGCATGGTGACTGCAGCATCATTATCCCATTGGTTACACACAATCTGTTTGGAGACCAAAAGAATATTCAGTAGATCCTTGTATGTGGAAGAGATGAAAAAGAGCATACTGTAACTTTAGATAATGTTCTAAAAACAGAGGCTAGACCCTAAGGCCTACACCCCGTGTGCACGGCCAAAAGCTGTGCGATACAACGGAGTTGGCTGACTGTGTTCAAAAAAAGAAGAAATTCACGGAAAAAACAAAGGTTCAAGTGATGTTATAGTTAGGTGTTGAAATGAGATCGAAACTAACGTGTAAAAATCAAACAAGCGCTATGGGCCAGATGTACGACCCTGATAAATTGCGACTCGCAATTTGCGCTTGATTGCGAGTCGCAATTTACCATCTACAACAGTGTCAGTGACACTGATTGCGATTTCCAATGGGGTCGCAAAATGCGAGGCTCATTAATATTAATGAGGCACCCACATTTTACAACCCCATTGGGAATGGCAAGCCTAGTAAATTGCTAATTGCAATTTGCGCTTGATTGCGAGTCGCAATTTACTATGCACAACAGTGTCAGTGGTCAGTGACACTGACTGCGAATCCCAATGGGGTCGGAAAATGCGAGGCTCATTAATATTAATGAGGCATTCGCATTTTGCGACCCCATTGGGAATGGCTAGCCCTCCCAGGGATGGTGGCCTGATGGGCTCATCAGACCACCAGGTCTGGGACTGCTTTTAAATAAAGCAGCTTTCTTTTTTTTAAATGCAGCCCATTTTCCTTGAAGGAAAACGGGATGCATGAAAAAAAAACATAAAAATGAAACGTTTTCGTTTTATTTTTTAAGGGTAGGCAGAGTTCCCTGGGACCACTGCTTGCCCTTAAAAAATATATTTGCATGCATTTGCAAAGGGGAAGGGGTCCCCTGGGGACTCCTTCCTATTTGCGAATACATTACCACATACTTGAAGTAGGTGGTAATTGCAAGTGTTTTAGCGACCGCAATTGCAGTTGCAAAACATTAGTACATGGGATAAAGAGTCACTATTTGGAAGGGAACGCCCCTTCCAAATTGCGAGTCTCTAAACACTTTTTTGCGAGTCGCAATTCATTTGCGACTCGCAAAATTGTGTTGGTACATGGCCATACCAATGTTAGCTTATGCAATTGGGTCGCTAACCCGCTTGCACATGCTAAAATTGGTCGTACATCTGGCCCTATATTTCACCAGTTAGAGTTTACAGATATAACTATAACTTGCGCCTCTCCATGAACTGCTTATCACCTCACATATTACATTACACATGGCATGATAAATTCCATCATTGACGACATCACTGATGGAGCTCCATGGTACTCCACCCAGGGATTTTACCTCCACCTGCTGCAAGTAGACCAAGTCTCTGGTTAAATACATGGTACAAACATGCAGAAATCATAACAGTAAATAATATTTGCTGAGACATGAATGCCCCCTGCATTGGTATACAGGAGTGTACTCTTTTCCTGAGTGTCTGACAACATGTGACCCCGGTATTCTGGCTGTTATTTTGGTTCCGGCATAATGTTAATCTAGCATGGGTGCAGATGTCTTGCCCTACCCCTGACAATGTGAAGTCCAGGACTTGTACTGTGACCTGGAGGGGCATACCCAACATGCCCTCTGAGTTGGCAATGGACCACTGACCTCACCCTGAGGTTAAACATTAAGCTGTGATGATAGCGTCCTTTGGTTTGGGAATGGTAAGTGCAACCAGAACTTTTATCTGTGTCAGTAAGAGCTTATTGACGCTTCTTGTTAAGTCGAAGCCTACCAGACAGCACAGCTGTCTGGTGTGCTAAAGGCATCTTGGGGACATTCATAAAGCTTCCCTGGAAATGCATTCTGCCCATTGCCTGCCATTGTCTTTGTGGTTTGTAACTTACATTTTGTGGCTTTCTATTTGCTGAGTTTATTTGTTTTAGGCTATCCACTGTGAGTTTGTCCCTCCCAGGGAGCAACATTTTTTCACACTACCTTTCTTTGTATTCTTCCATGAGGGCTCCTTTCTGTACATCTTTTTCCTATCTTGTCACATTTGCTGTGCATTCAGAGACAGAGGTCCAATGTCAGGCTCTATCTTACGAGGGAGCTTGGTGTTTACTTTTCTTTCTCTTACTTGACTTCAAAGTGAGAGGATTTATGTGACAATCTTGCTGGATACTGGGTTTAGGGAAGAGTTTTTTTCTAGCACACAACAACATTTAAACGAACTGTGAATGTATTTCAGAATATATCAGAATTAGGAAAGCACAAATGTGTGTGTGTGTGTATGTGTCTTGTAAAGCGCACTGCTGCCCTGAGGCGTCGTGGCGCTGTAGACCGCTGGGGATCCCGTCCTGGCTATCCCTGTGAGATGGTCCCTACTGGGTATCTCCAAGGTGAAACCAGGCATCCCCGGCGAATGTGGGGGGCTGTTGTAGAGATGAGGCAAGCTAATGCCCAGAGTTGCCGAGTGTGATCCCTGGTTAGAGTAGGCACCGAGGCGAGAATTATCGAGTCCGCTGACCCTGGTCCACGATCCTGCCGCGTCGGGAATCGAACCCTGGTCCCGGGCCGTTCTCTGCTTCCGGGTCTGCCGCCTCTAACCAGTGAGCCACACCATTCCACTCCACAAATGAAGCACATTTTTTGTTAATTCTGAAGTGTGTTGGAAATAAATACTTGAATATAAGCAAAACAAATCAATACACTAGGTGATGCCATTTCCACACATTGGGCCAGATGTACGAAGCTTAGTATTTACAAATTCCCAATTGTGAAATTTTGCGATTCACTATTTAGTAATCGCAAACATTTGTGTTTTACACTTTCTTCAATTCCCAATAGATCGCAAATAGACCTACCTCATCAATATAAAAAGTGTAGTTCTCAATTTTCAACCCATTGAGAATCACAAACATCACAGGGATGGTGGCCTCTTAGGGTCGGCAGACCTACATGTCTGTAATTGCTTTTAAATGAAGGAAAATGGAATGCATTTAAAATAAAATGTTTTCTGTTTCATTTGTTAAGAGTAGGCAGTGCCATGGACCACTGCCTGCTCTAAAAAATGTTTTTTTTCGATTCCCAAACATGTGGGACCCCTTCCCTTTTGCAAATGACTTACCACCAACTCTCAGTTGGTGGTAAAATGTGAATGTTTTGCTTCCGTATCTCGGTTACAAAACATACTAATGTGAATTAGTATTTGGAAGGAATGCCCTAAACTCGCCCCTTTCAAATACCTATTCACAATCCCAAATTGTGATTCAGTAACAGATTGCCAAGTCTCAATTTGTACATCGGAAATTGTATTTTTGCGTTCGCAAACGGCCCGATTCTGCGAATTGGGCCATTTTCAAATGCAAAAAAGCTTTGTACATCTGGCCCATTATCGTTTATGTGCTGTATAGTTTAAACTGTATACCTGTGCAAATGTAATGGTCATTTCAATAAAAAATGTGTTGTCTTTAACCCCTTCCACGCTCATGACGAGCCCAGCTCGTCATGAAGTAGCCTCCTCGCACGCTCATGACGAGCCCAGCTCGTCATGAAACATGGGAATCAACAAATCTCAGCACAGGAGGGGAATATGCTGAGCATCCATGGGGTTAATGGCAGTGTGCTACCACACCATGAATACTGCACTCTATACAACTCCATTCTACTGTGCATTACTCCATACCACTGCACTCTAATATGCACCACTCCCCTTTACACCACTCTGCACCACTGCATTCTGCGCTGATAGAGCGCGCAGGTCACCTGACTACAATTTACCAATACTCACCTAGGCCCATAATTCAATTTTCACAGTTACTCTATCAGGTAACCCACACTCTACTACCAGTCTATTTTATTCCACTAATTCAGTGACCATTGATTTACCAATCCTTGTCACTGGTACCTATGACCACAATGGATCAGGGAGTTAGTTGTAAAGAAGGCAGTCAAATACCAAATAACTTTGCACTCATGTAATAACCACATACTCGGGAAAGGTTTAAACTCTTTATCTAAATTTCATCAAAGGTCCTAATCCAGAGGTTAAAAGCTATCAGACTATCAATAACCAACATTAGAAACAGTGTATAGCTATGCAAAAGAAATATTATGCCAATTATTTAGCAATATAAAAGGGAAGGTAAGAACAGGGAACATACTATCGGAAATTAAAACAGACTTGCACAATTTGTCTAAAGGCGGGTAAAGACATGGAACATGCTACATAACACAACTTTGAGTAATTATTAAAGGGTGGGTAAGATAAAGGGTCACAAAATGCAATCACGAAAACAATTTTAGCATATGACTAAAGGGAAGGTAAGAAATTGGAACACGCTTTTTAATCAAATGACCAAACTTTAGTATTTTCTAAAGGGAGGGTTGGAAAAGGGATCAAGAAACATATACTATGCAATCATGAGAACATTTCAGCATAATCTATAGGAGGGTAAGTAAGTGGAACATGCTAATTAAACAAATAACGTTTTGTTCATTCAAAAGGGAAGGGCAAGAAAAGGAACATATATAATCAAAGCTTTTATCGATTTAGCGAGGGTAAGAAACGGACGCAAAGAATAATGACAATTACCCACACAGATATATATTTACCTAGAATGGTGTGAAGACCAACCCTGGCCACGGGTCAGTTTAGGACAGAAAAGAACCCCAAAGGTTGCAGTTGCCAGTAGGCCAGCAGGTGCAGATCAGAATGAGGACAGGATAAACCAGATTTGGATCAGGACCGGACCCCCAAAGGTTAAGACCAGCACCCGCAGTTCAGTTGCAACGCCTGCGCTACTCCCTCTCTGCAGCTAACAGTCAGAACCCCCATTGAGTATCGATTTCACCGACAAAGTGCTCCGCCAGCACTTCAGCTTCCCGGGCCCCGATTGGGTCAGCAAATCATCTAACAGAGTGCTCCGCAGCCCTCTGCTCTTAGTCACCTATTGAGTGCATTGGGTCAGTGACAGGTCAGCTATTCGGACAAGTCGGACTATTTCTCTAGCTAAACCTAGGCTAGTTATACTATTTTCCAGGTCAGTGTACCACCCCCCGATGTTGCAAGTGTAAGGATCCCCAATTTCGATTGGACAAAAGAGGAGGAGAGGTCGTCACACCACACCAAATTTTAGACTTCTACCGTCTCCTATTCAAATTTACTTTCCCACCCATCAAATTCAGGTTCTCATGATGTCTTCACTTCTCCAAACAAAGGATGCTCTATTGACAAATACATTGTATTTTTATAGAGTTCATTGTGGCAGGTTCCCAGGAGCATCTTCTCAGTCAGTCAGCTCCTTGGCGATAGTCCAAAGGTCACTGTTCTGGAGACTTGTGATTCTCGCGCAGTCGCAGTTTCAACAAATATGGAATACAGCGTTACGAGACAGGCCAGTTTTCAAAGTGTAACATGAAATGGAAAAGAAACAGTTTTAGAACACAGAAAAAAATGAATATACTGTATACCATGAATTTCTACTCTATATCCATTATCTTAATTTTAACTATAGCATTAGGATTAGGCAGAACAAACGGATGTATGACGTTACAACGCATACTTTTACTCCGCAGACCGTTACAACGCGACTTTTACACCGCATACCGTTACAACGCATAGCGCTTAGAGGTGCTGGATAGTGGTAAGTATAATTTACTATTCTAACTCCAGTCCCCGTGGACCCTAGGGAAGGTGTTGGATAGTAAATTATACTTATTCCCTATCCTAGAGCGCCCCCCAGCGCAATGCGTTGTAATGGTATGCGGAGTAAAAGTCGCGTTGTAATGGTAGTGCGGAGTAAAAAATGCGTTGTAACAGGTGTATACCAGAACAAACAGCTTAGCACAAGCAGCAGCGCAAGCTTCTTGCATGTGATAACATAGAGTAGCCATTTTAGCCCTAGTGCGCAGAAGCAACAGATTCCCTCCAAAGCTGCGAGTACGTCAGGTCACGTGGGTATGACAGACGCATGCGCAGTAGAAATTCCCGCGTAGCAGCAGCCATTTTAAATGCAAGCGTATTAGGATTAGTAAACACATAAGCAAGCTTTACTCGGATACCATATATTGATGAAAAAGGGGCAAATTAATAAGACAAACATTTTGATTACATAATTGGTTATTCGAGGTTCATGAGTTGAAGCAAGTCGCTTTTTGTGTGAATCCTTGCTCCATCAGCGCTATTGCACACTATTCCACTCTGCACCACTCTACACCACTCCACCCTACGTCACTGTACTGTACAACACTGCACTCTACTCTGCACCACTCTACTCTATGCCAATGCACTGTACACAACTCCACTCTACACCACTGCACATTACACCACTCCAGTCAAGGCCACTCCACTCTAGTCTGCACAGCTCCACTCTATGCCACTGCACTCTACGCCAGTCTAATCTGTTCTACAGCACTCGACACCATGCCAATGCACACTACTCCACTCCACTCTTCTCCACTGCACTCTACAGCACGCCAGTCTAGGCCACTCCACTCTGTGCTCTTCACAATTCCACTATATGCCACTGCACTCTACTCCACTTTACTCAATACCATTACACTCTATGCCACTGCACTCTACACCACTCTATTCTGCACAGTGCAACTGTGCACTCTACACCGCTGCACTCTATGTCACTGCACTCTACACCACTCTAATATACTCTGCACCACTGCACTCTATGCACTGCACTGTATGCCACTCTAATATACTCTGCACCACTGCATTCTACACCAGTGCACTCTACTCCACTGCATTCTAAGCCTCTCTACTCTGCACTATTGTACTCCTTGCCAATACACTATATGCCACTCCACTCTAAACCATTGCACTCTGCACTACTGCACTCTATGCCGCCATTACAATCTAGGCCACTCTACTCTGCATCACTGCACTCTATGGCACTGCACTCTACATCACTCCACTTAACATCATTCCACTTTGCAACACTCTATGCCATTGCACTCTCTACAACTCTTCTGAATGCCACTCTACTCTGCACCCCTGTACTCTATCCCACTGCACTTTATGCCACTGCACTCTACTATGCACCACTCTAATCTACGCCTCTGCATTCTGCAACGCTGCATTGCACGCTGCTGATTTCTATGCCGCTGCACTCATCAATCTACAATGTACTCTACCAGTCCACTCTATAAACACTGTACACCACTTTACACCGCTACACTCTACTCTGTGCTACTGCACTCTGTGCCACTGCTCTTTAAGCATCTGTACCACTGTACTCAGCACCACTGCACTTTACACCACTTACTCAACACCACTCTACGGCAGTGCACTCTATGTCACTCTACACTAGTGCACTCTAAGACACTCCATTCTGCAACACTGCACTGTATGCCACTGAACTCTACACCTCTCTACTCCGTACTACTGAATGCAGTATTCTGCAACCATATATGCCATCGTAATTGAACTTTAGAGTACTGAGTTCTGCTATATGATCAAACATGCTTTCCTTTCAATAAAGATAAGCAATAGACTGGATAATGCCCTACTGTGTCTCTTAAAAGCTCTTGCCCTCCACACTACCACCCTGAGAAGCCTGCCGCTGCTTGCCCTCACTGTCCTGAGAGTTAAGTGTGGAAATGTGGAAAGTGTTGTACTTGGCCCAGTTTGCAAAGCTTTGGTAGGACTGGCCCCAAGACACTTCCCCTCATGTTCGGAAAATATGCAGTCCTTAACATTGACCACTTGATGGCAGCAGCACTCAACTATAGCGACAATGTAGATCTGACACATTCCAACGAAGACGGACGTCAATTATAAAGGATTCCCAGTTTCGCAAGTCCATTGTTCCTAACTAGTTTTTGTTGAGCTTTCTTCGTGTACTTCTGACCTGCTAGTTCAGACTTTTCAAGCCTGTTTCCGCATAAGCCAAAGTAAAAAAATAAACCAACAAGGAACATGATTTTTAGACTGAACCTCTGCATAGCAAACTCATTTCGTGCTGACTGCCCCACTTTTGCGAGTATATCTAGACAATCGGTTAGCGGACCACGGTATGCATTGGACACAGGCAGTGATAGTGGGCATCTATTCGATCCTGTAGTCTGCTTTTAACGTCGTGTTAGAGGGCTGCTCTTGTTGTACGACTGTTTACGGTCACTGAACAATGAGGCCAGTCGACATTCTGATTACGTACATGGTCTGGTAGATAAGCAGCAGATTTTAGCAAGTGACGTAACCAGTGTGTCATGGGCCCTAGAGCAAGGAAGAACATGCCGCCCCCCCCCCCCCATCCCCGCTGCTGTATACAGCCACAGCTGACAAGTTTCCTAGGTCCATGAGTAATGGGCTGTTACAGTACAGATTTTTCCTTTGAATTCTGGGACTTGTAGTTCTGTTTTAGAATGAAGTAAGACTAGAAGCCCTGGAATAAAAGACAAAGCCTGGACTAAAGAAGCACATCACACAAGGACCTGGGGCACTTGTAGAGCAAAAATCAGGGCTCATGGGTCCTCTGGTTGCCAGGGCCCAGGTGCCACTGCACCCGCAGCACCAATGGAAGCTACGCCGTGGTTTAGAACCCGAAGATGTGTTTGGTGCTAGCTTTCCAGATTTTACCGCATAGTTTAGTTTTGAGCAAATCAATGCTCCCTTATATTTAAATTCCAATAAGTTAAATTTTGGGAGCACCTGCTGAAGAAAATGTTTGCAGCTGGGAACTGTACAATAATATGAATTTCATTATTACCCTTTAAAAGATTTGCATTCCAAACGGAAGGACATATATGATGCAAAAATGGTGTGGTCCTTTTTAGTGGCCGCAGGCACGGATCGGAGGTGGCGGGGCGGGCGTGTGGAGAAAAATAAAAAAATCCACTTATCTTTTCCCTGTGTCCCTCCTCCGTCCTCTCTCGGCGTCTTTTCCAGCCGGAACCAAGCAGGAAGCACCCAGGCACCCATGAGCAAATTCCAATGCTGCAATGCAGCGTTGTGATTGGTGTGAGCGCCGTGATTTGGCACTCAGTCAGGGCCAGGGAGCCTCAGCATGTTCTCCACCGTTCTCTACCCAGGCTGTCATACAGCCTAGGTGGAGAACATGTAAAATGCGCATGACTGTTTGGACGGCCGAAGACAGCCGGCCAATAACTCATGCCCGCTTACAAAGTGATCACCACTCCTCCCCCAGCTCTGTGAGCAGAGCAGCCACGCCCCCACAACTGCTTCAGCAGGGAAAAATAAAATGAGTGTTATTATCATTTTATTTTTCCTTTTTTACTCTGCTGAAAAGCAGAGGAGCCACCACTGATCCTTTCTCTGAATGACTCAACCTGGATGGACTCAATGTTCCAAGATATAAATAAGAACTTCGAAATCTACTAACAGTTCTCACTCCCCATGTCAACAAGCATTGGCAAAGCCAATAGGTTTCGCCAATTGTAATGACGCTGAGGCGTAGGTGATGGAAAGATATTTATTGTAGAAAGTACAACAGGAAACAGGTGAGAGCCAGGCAGCACGGCTTCCTTCCAGGACACCGGTAGCAACTGATGTCCTGGAGTGGAACCCGTGTAGGAACAGCATGAGCATTCCATGCCTCGCTCTGCCCCAACACTCCAAGGTACATTAAAGGGAAACACAGTGCAAATAACAATATAACACCTATGCAGCATCTTTTAGCTTCGTTATTCTTTTATATTATATTTTTTATTCCAGTGCATGCCGCTATCTAACCGGATTATTAAAATTTAAAAACCGAAGGCAGTAGCCACAAACATTTCAAAAGAAGCCCCTGGTCTGCCTCCAAGGTTCAACAAGTCACATAAAGCAGGAATGACACATTCAGGGCAGCTGAGTGGATAAGAAACTGCTGCCTTCTCACCTACAAACCAACGAAAGGGAAGAGTCTGATGGAACAATAAACATTTAACTGTGCTTCACATGTTCTCTGGACTTCTTTGAAAACCAGGACAACTCGAGCGGGCAAGCAATAGATAGTGATATGTATCATTCAATGTAATTTGTGCTTATCGCTGCACAGTGTACCGTCCGCCCATGTACCATGGCATCACCAGTTTATGAATCATTGAGCAGCAGCGTGGGGTCAGAGTCCTTGTCATTTCACTAGAACAACTGGCAGCAGTATGCCAGCAAGGGGGTGGGGATAAATAGCAGTGAAAGGTGCGATAGTCCCACGATGTGAAGCGCTGCTCCTGAGGCCTAGTTTATTGTGAGTAAGGGTGCAGGGTACTAGCTCGAATCAGGCCACGGCGTTTTGATGATGTCATTTCCGTTGCAGCGCGCGCAATCTAATTTGTTTTATTTCTTTATTTCTGTACTTAACTCCGGTTTACTACCCCTCACCCTGCCCCTCCCCGCTCCGCCGCAGCACTCCCACTATGAGCCGCGACTGGGTGCATGTGAACAACCAGAGGATGTGGCATATTGGCTAGAGCAGCCGAATTTGAAGCTGGGGAACCAGGTTTGCGTCTCGGCGGGAGGTTTAACATCCGGTGATGCTGGGAAAATTACTAAGGGCCTGATTTAGATCTTGGCGTACGGGTTACTCTGTCACAACGGTGACGGATATCCTGTCTGCTGAAATATAACTACCATTATATCCTAGGGGATTTATATTTTGGCGAACGGGATATCCGTCACCGCTGTGACGGAGTAACCCGTCCGCCAAGATCTAAATGAGCCCTTTAATCTCTCCCATCTAAAAATCAATGTGTCCATCTGTGATGCACCTGGTGCTCATGTAAGAGTTGTTCACATATTTATCCTTGTCAAGTACTGTAATTTATTGTTCCTATGCGGCGTGGTCTGCATTTGCAGCCATGTCGTGTGCACAAAAAAAGAATTGGTCTGCCCTTCAGTTTTAACCTAATAATTTAACAATGGGGTTTTGGGGGCAGCCAACCACAGAGAGGACTGCCACCCCGGAATATTGGTGGATTGGAGCAGTCCGACGACTGCTGGGGGTTGAGTTGGGTTGGGCTGTTTGATAACCCTGGGACCAGCAGTTGTCTTAACAACACAGTGGCTGGTATTAGGAGACCTTAACATTTCTGGGTTCATTGTGGTAGCCTTTATTGGTGTTGTTAGGTAGATTAAAAGGTTGGTACACTTACTGTGATTATATCAGCGGAAGATAAGGTGGCACAGGCGATGAGGCTGCTGGAGGATGCGGGTGCCTGGACCTGCTGGCAGCGGGCGTTCTGCTGAGGGAAGGTGCCCCAGTGTGTGGAGTGTTGGAGGGGGTTGTGGCTGCGGTCTTTGCGAGTTCGCCGCAGCGCCTGACCCACACTGCTACATTGAACAAGCATTGGCATAGCCAATAGGTCTGGCCTTTGGGACCTTATAAGTGTTTAGTTATCCAGCACAATATTCTTGGTGCAACAACATCAAGTGTTGCATGGTGGAAGTGGTGGTAGATGTGGTGGTGGACATGGTGGTAGTGGTGGTGGTGGACAATGTGGTAGTGGATGTGGTGGTGGTGGTGGTGGATGTGGTGGTGGAGGTGGTGGATGTGGTCGTGGATGTGGTGGTGGAGGTGAGGGACATGGTGGTGGAGGTGGTGGACGTGGTGATGGATGCGGTGGTGGTGGGTGTGGTGGTGGACATGGTGGTGGTGGTGGACGTTGTGGTGGACATGGTGGATGTGGTGGTGGTGGAGGTGGTGTACATGGTGGTGGAGGGGATGTGGTGATGGTGGTGGACGTGGTGTGGGGGACATAGTGGTGGACATGGTGGTGGTTGTGGACATAGTGGTGGACGTGGTGGTGGTGGACGTGGTGGTGGACATGGAGGTGGTAGTGGACATGGTGGTGGTGGACATGGTGGTGGTGGTGGACGTGGTGGTCGCGGTGGATGTGGTGGTGGACGTGGTGGTGGACATGGTGGTGGTGGTGGATGTGGTGGTGGACATGGTGGTGGTGGATGTAGTGGTGGTGGACGTGGTGGTGGTGGTGGACGTGGTGGTCGTGGACGTGCGGCTGGATGTGGTGGTGGACGTGGTGATGGTGGATGTGGTCGTGGACATGGTGGTGGTGGTGGACGTGATGATGGTGAATGTGGTGGTGTACGTGGTGGTGGCCGTGGTGGTGGTCATGGTTGTGGTGGTGGATGTGGTGGTGGTGGACATGGTGGTGGTGGATGTGGTGGTGGTGGATGTGGTGGTGGTGGTGGTGGATGTGGTGGTGGTGGTGGTGGATGTGGTGGACGTGGTGGATGTGGTGGTGGTGGACTTGGTGGATGTGGTGTTGGTGGATATGGTGGTGGTGGATGTGGTGGTGGACGTGGTGGTGGATGTGGTGGACATGGTGGTGAATGTGGTGGTGGTGGACGTGGTGGTGGTGGTGGACATGGTGGACATGGTGAACATGTCGGTGGACATGGTGGTGGTGAATATGGTGATGGACGTGGTGGTGGTGGTGGTGGACATGGTGGTGGTGGTGGACGTGGTAGTGGATGTGGTGGCCTTGATGGTGGTGGACGTGGTGGTGGTGGATGCGGTGGTGGACGTGGTCATGGTGGATGTGGTGGTGGTGGATGTGGCGGACATGGTGGTGGTGGTGGACATGGTGGTGGTGGACTTGGTGGTGGTGGACGTGGTGGTGGTGGATGTGGTGGTGGATGTGGTGGTGGTGGACGTGGTGGTGGTGGTGGTGGTGATGCTGGTGGATGTGGTGGTGGTGGATATGGTGGTGGTGGACGTGGTGGACACGGTGGTGGTGGAGGTGGTGGTTGTGGAGGTGGTGGACGTGGTGGTGGATATGGTGATGGTGGTGGACGTGGTGGTGGGTGTGGTGGACGTGGTGGTGGACATGGCGGTGGACATGGTGGTGGACGTGGTGGTGGTAGACGTGGTGGTGGACATGGTGGTGGTAGTGGACGTGGTGATGGGGACGTGGTGGTGGATGTGGTGGTGGACATGGTGGTGGACCTGGTGGTGGACGTGGTGGTGGATGTGGATGTGGTTGTTGTGGTGGATGTGGTGCTGCTGGTTGACGTGGTGGTGGTGGATGTGGCCATGGATGTGGTGGTAGACGTGGTGGTGGTGGACGTGGTGGTGGTGGACGTGGTGATGGTGGACGTGGTGATGGACTTGGTGGTGGTGGACATGGTGGTGGTTAATGTGGTGGTGGTGAACTTGGTGGATGTGGTGGTGGTGGACATGGTGGTGGTGGAGGACGTGGTGGTGGTGGACGTGGTGGACATGGTGGTGGTGGCTGTGGTGGTGGTGGATGTGGTTGTGGTGGATGTGGTGGTGGTGGATATGGTGGTGGACATGGTGGTGGTGGACATGGTGGTGGTGGTGGACCTGGTGGTGGTGGACATGGTGGTGGTGGATGTGATGATGGATGTGGTGGTGGACGTGGTGGTGGTGGTGGATGTGGTGGTGTGGGATGTGGTGGTGGTGGATGTGGTGGTGGATGTGGTGGTGGTGGTGGATGTGGTGGTGGATGTGGTGGTGAATGTGGTGGTGGATGTGGTGGTGGTGGACATGGTGGAGGTGGATGTGGTGGACATGGTGGTTGTGTTGGACTTGGTGGTGGTCTTGTTGGTGGTGGTGGATGTGGTGGTGGAGGAGGTGGTGGTGGTGGATGTGGTGGTTGTGGTGGATGTGGTGATGTTGGACGGGGTGTTGCTGGTAGACGTGGTGGAGGAGGACGTGGTGGTGGTGGATGTGGTGGTGGTGGTGGTGGACGTGGTGGTGGTGGACATGGTGGATGTGGTGGTGGTGGTGGATGTGGTGGTGGTGAATGTGGTGGACATGGTGGTGGTGCATGTGGTGGTGGTGGTGGACGTGGTGGACATGGTGGATGTGGTGGTGGTGGACGTGGTGGTGGTGGATGTGTTGTTGGTGGTGGACGCGGTGGTGGATGTGGTGGTGGATGTGGTGGACATGGTGGATGTGGTGGTAGTGGTGAACGTGGTGGTGGACACGGTGGTGGTGGACATGGTGGTGGTGGATGTGGTGGTGGACGTGGTGGTGGACATGGTGGTGGTGGATGTGGTGGACGTGGTGGTGGATGTGGTGGATGTGGTGGTGGTGGTGGATGTGGTGGTAGTGGATGTGGCGGTCATGGTGGTGGGCGTGGTGGTGGTGGACATGGTTGTGAACTTGGTGGTGGTGGTGGACATGGTTGTGGTGGTGGACGTTGGGGTGGACGTGGTGGATGTGTTGGTGGTGAGGTGGTGGTGGTGGAGGTGGTGGATGTGGTGGTGGAGGTGGATGTGGTGGTGGATGTGGTGGTGGGGTGGTGGACGTGGTGGTGGGCATGGTGGTGGATGTGGTGGTGGCGGACATGGTGGTGGTAATGGACATGGTGGTGGTGGTGGATGTGGTGGTGGTGGTGGACATGGTGGTGGTGGTGGATGTGGTGGTGGACGTGGTGGACATGGTGGTGGTGGACGTGGTGGTGGATGTGGTGGTGGACCTGATGGTGGTGGTGGACATGGTGGTGGTGGACGTGGTGGTGGATGTGGTGGTGGTGGTGGACATGGTGTTGGTGGTGGATGTGGTGGTGGACGTGGTGGTGGCCATGGTGGTGGTCATGGTCGTGGTTGTAGACGTGGTGGTGGTGGACATGGTGGTGGTGGATGTGGTGGTGGTGTTGGAGGTGGTGGTGGTGGTGGGTGTGGTGGTGGTGGTGGTGGATGTAGTGGTGGTGGACATGGTGGATGTGGTGGTAGTGGACTTGGTGGATGTAGTGGTGGACATGGTGGTGGTGGATGTGGTGGTGGTGGTGGATGTGGTGGTGGACGTGGTGGACATGGTGGTGGTCGATGTGGTGGTCGATGTGGTGGTGGTGGTGGTGGATGTGGTGGACCTGGTGGTGGACATGGTGGTGGACATGGTGGTGGATGTGGTGGTGGACATGGTGGTGGTGGATATGGTGGTGGTGGACATGGTGGTGGTGGTGGATGTGGTGGTGGGTGTGGTGGACGTGGTGGTGGACATGGCGGTGGACATGGTGGTGGACGTGGTGGTGGTAGACGTGGTGGTGGACATGGTGGTGGTAGTGGAAGTGGTGATGGGGATGTGGTGGTGGATGTGGTGGTGGACATGGTGGTGGACCTGGTGGTGGACATGGTGGTGGTGGTGGATGTGGATGTGGTGGTTGTGGTGGATGTGGTGGTGCTGGTTGACGTGGTGGTGGTGGATGTGGCCATGGATGTGGTGGTAGACGTGGTGGTGGTGGACGTGGTGGTGGTGGACGTGGTGATGGTGGACGTGGTGATGGACTTGGTGGTGGTGGACATGGTGGTGGTGGATGTGGTGGTGGTGGACTTGGTGGATGTGGTGGTGGTGGACATGGTGGTGGTGGACGTGGTGGTGGTGGACGTGGTGGACATGGTGGTGGTGGCTGTGGTGATGGTGGATGTGGTTGTGGTGGATGTGGTGGTGGTGGATATGGTGGTGGACATGGTGGTGGTGGACATGGTGGTAGTGGTGGACCTGGTGGTGGTGGACATGGTGGTGGCGGATGTGATGATGGATGTGGTGGTGGACGTGGTGGTGGTGGTGGATGTGGTGGTGTCGGATGTGGTGGTGGTGGATGTGGTGGTGGATGTGTTGGTGGTGGTGGATGTGGTGGTGGATGTGGTGGTGAATGTGGTGGTGGTGGACATGGTGGAGGTGGATGTGGTGGACATGGTGGTGGTGGATGTGGTGGTGGTGGACTTGGTGGATGTGGTGGTGGTGGACATGGTGGTGGTGGACGTGGTGGTGGTGGACGTGGTGGACATGGTGGTGGTGGCTGTGGTGGTGGTGGATGTGGTTGTGGTGGATGTGGTGGTGGTGGATATGGTGGTGGACATGGTGGTGGTGGACATGGTGGTAGTGGTGGACCTGGTGGTGGTGGACATGGTGGTAGTGGTGGACCTGGTGGTGGTGGACATGGTGGATGTGATGATGGATGTGGTGGTGGACGTGGTGGTGGTGGTGGATGTGGTGGTGTGGGATGTGGTGGTGGTGGATGTGGTGGTGGATGTGTTGGTGGTGGTGGATGTGGTGGTGGATGTGGTGGTGGATGTGGTGGTGAATGTGGTGGTGGTGGACATGGTGGAGGTGGATGTGGTGGACATGGTGGTGGTGGATGTGGTGGTGGTGGACTTGGTGGATGTGGTGGTGGTGGACATGGTGGTGGTGGACGTGGTGGTGGTGGACGTGGTGGACATGGTGGTGGTGGCTGTGGTGGTGGTGGATGTGGTTGTGGTGGATGTGGTGGTGGTGGATATGGTGGTGGACATGGTGGTGGTGGACATGGTGGTAGTGGTGGACCTGGTGGTGGTGGACATGGTGGTGGTGGATGTCATTATGGATGTGGTGGTGGACGTGGTGGTGGTGGTGGATGTGGTGGTGTGGGATGTGGTGGTGGTGGATGTGGTGGTGGATGTGGTGGTGGTGGTGGATGTGGTGGTGGATGTGGTGGTGAATGTGGTGGTGGTGGACATGGTGGAGGTGGATGTGGTGGACATGGTGGTTGTGTTGGACTTGGTGGTGGTCTTGTTGGTGGTGGTGGATGTGGTGGTGGACGTGGTGGTGGAGGTGGTGGTGGTGGAGGTGGTGGTGGTGGATGTGGTGATTGTGGTGGATGTGGTGATGTTGGACGGGGTGTTGCTGGTAGACGTGGTGGAGGAGGACGTGGTGGTGGTGGATGTGGTGGTGGTGGTGGACATGGTGGTGGTGGACGTGGTGGTGGTGGACATGGTGGATGTGGTGGTGGTGGTGGATGTGGTGGTGGTGAATGTGGTGGACATGGTGGTGGTGCATGTGGTGGTGGTGGTGGACGTGGTGGACATGGTGGATGTGGTGGTGGTGGACGTGGTGGTGGTGGATGTGTTGTTGGTGGTGGTGGACGCGGTGGTGGATGTGGTGGTGGATGTGGTGGACATGGTGGACGTGGTGGTAGTGGTGAACGTGGTGGTGGACACGGTGGTGGTAGACATGGTGGTGGTGGATGTGGTGGTGGATGTGGTGGTGGACATGGTGGTGGTGGATGTGGTGGACGTGGTGGTGGATGTGGTGGACGTGGTGGTGCTGGTGGATGTGGTGGTAGTGGATGTGGCGGTCATGGTGGTGGGCGTGGTGGTGGTGGACATGGTTGTGAACATGGTGGTGGTGGTGGACATGGTGGTGGACGTTGGGGTGGACGTGGTGGATGTGTTGGTGGTGAGGTGGTGGTGGAGGTGGTGGATGTGGTGGTGGAGGTGGATGTGGTGGTGGATGTGGTGGTGGGGTGGTGGACGTGGTGGTGGACATGGTGGTGGATGTGGTGGTGGCAGACATGGTGGTGGTAATGGACATGGTGGTGGTGGTGGATGTGGTGGTGGTGGTGGACATGGTGGTGGTGGTGGATGTGGTGGTGGACGTGGTGGACATGGTGGTGGTGGACGTGGTGGTGGATGTGGTGGTGGACCTGATGGTGGTGGTGGACATGGTGGTGGTGGACGTGGTGGTGGATGTGGTGGTGGTGGTGGACATGGTGGTGGTGGTGGATGTGGTGGTGGACGTGGTGGTGGCCATGGTGGTGGTCATGGTCGTGGTGGTAGACGTGGTGGTGGTGGACATGGTGGTGGTGGATGTGGTGGTGGTGGTGGAGGTTGTGGTGGTGGTGGGTGTGGTGGTGGTGGTGGATGTAGTGGTGGTGGACATGGTGGATGTGGTGGTAGTGGACTTGGTGGATGTAGTGGTGGACATGGGGGTGGTGGATGTGGTGGTGGTGGATGTGGTGGTGGACGTGGTGGACATGGTGGTGGTCGATGTGGTGGTAGTGGTGGTGGATGTGGTGGACCTGGTGGTGGACATGGTGGTGGACGTGGTGGTGGATGTGGTGGTGGACATGGTGGTGGTGGTGGTGGATGTGGTGGTGGACGTGGTGGACATGGTGGATGTGGCGGACGTTGTGGTGGTGGATGTGGTGGTAGACGTGGTGGTGGTGTGGATGTGGTGGAAGTGGTGGATGTAGTGTGGCCGTGGTGATGTTGGACATAGTGGTGGTGGTGGACGTGGTGGTGGTGGTGATGGACCTGGTGGTGGTGGGCGTGGTGGTGGACGTGGTGGTGACATGGACGTGGTAGTGGTAGACATGGTGGACGTGGTGGTGGTGAACGTGGTGGACATGGTGGATGTGGTGGTGGTGGAGGACATGGTGGTGGTGGATGTGTTGGTGGATGTGGTGGTGGACGTGGTGGACATGGTGGACGTGGTGGTGGTGGTGGGCGTGGTGGTGGACATGGTGGTGGACATGATGGTGGTGGATGTGGTGGATGTGGTGGACTTGGTGGTGGACATGGTGGTGGTGGTGGACGTGGTGGTGGTGGATGTGGTGGTGGTGGACATGGTGGGGGACATGATGGTGGTGGACGTGGTGGTGGACGTGGTGGTGGTGGTGGAGGAAGTGGTGGTGGTGGTGGAGGAAGTGGTGGTGGATGACTATTGAGTAGGAGGGTGCTGGCAGAATGCGGAAGGAGAGGAGGATCTCGAAAGGGGCACATGGGAGAGCAGAAAGAGGCCGAATATTAGAAACAACAAGCAGTCTTTGCATGGTAACAGGGACCTGACAGGCACAATTTTGCCACTCGTGCATGTTTGGCGTTTCCCTTGTGGGAGCGAGCAGCGGCGCCATCTGTTTTGAAAGCGCGATCAAGATAATTAAAAACAGATGGCGCCGCTGCTCACTCCCGCAAGGAAAACGCCAAACGTGCACGAGTTGCAATACAAACGAATAGAAAGCATGCACGCGTTTAGGCAAAAGTCCTGAGCAATGGCTAAAGGTCCCCTTAAGAAGCGCTTGCGCGCTGCGTAGGCAGAACCTAAAAAGGTAAGCGTTCAGGCTGCTAATGAGTGCAGAGAGTGGCCAGAGGGTTCGCGATGTGGGCTGCAGGGCAGAAATCTAGCCAGAGGGGCCCGGTGGGTGCAATAGTATGCATAAAATGCACTGATTCAAGGCCTTGGTGGACGGCTAGGAAGTTGGGGCTGCCATCTGGATGCACAAGCCATTTCTGGTTCAGAGAGGGCCCTCAGTGGATGGGCCTTAGGCAATCCGCGAGGAGCAGCTGGGAAGGGGAGGGGGAATGGAGGCGCACCACGGACAGGCCATGGGAGACGGGTAGCACAGGGGAAGGCGGGGACACGTGGGTTGGGGGAAAAGGCAGCATTTGCCACTAGGTACAAGCCGGGAGGATGAAAGAGGGGAGGGGGCGGATTTCTGGGGATTATGGAGCTCTACTCGAGATGGAAGAGTCAGGCTCCTGTACAAGTGAGCAGCAAAGGTCGCAGGGTAAGAAACAGGCAGGGAGGGGGGGAGGGGGGACTCTGGCCCCCAATATCTCTGGATGATAAGGGATGGCTTCAGAGTGTGCCACAAGGGTGAGGGTAATATAGGAAAAATAGGATGCCAAGGAAGGGGGCAAAGCCACCGGGGTGTGTCTGGAGGAGATTGTCAAGGCTGGAGAAGCAAAGGAGGCATCAGGGGCCGCGTTTACGAGCCTGTAGGGGCCAGCCTCAGCATTAGTTAGAGCGATGCTTGAATGGAGCGACGAAGAGGGGCAGAAGGGTGAACCCGGGGAACAGTGGGTCACAGCATGATAGGCAGACCACAAACCAGCCAGAGCGAAGGGCAAGGCAGTTGGCGTTGGTTGCCAGACCAGGGGGCAGCTCAGGCAGGGCGAGAGGGAGTTACCCGCACACCAGGCATGTTTTCTTTGTTGCAGGGTCAGCACTTGCACAACGTAGTGGACTTGGGAGAGCACAGTTCGGCTCCGCTGCCCTGAGGTGAAGAGAAGACAAAGCCCAGTGCGGTTAGCTGGACGCTAGCGGTGGACAACATGATCACTGCCTCAAGAAGGTCTAGAGTGGCCTATGCATGGCAACCAGCGGAAGTGTTCAGTGCAAACCCCCGGCAGCACAAAGCAAGGAATGCTTCGTACGGCATCAATGGTCAGAATGGGAGGGCAAGATTCGGCCCTTCAGCACAGAGCGGACCAGAGCACAGTTGTTCAACCAGATGTAGTCGCACAGTGGTGGTAGCAAAAGGACGACCATTGGGCTAAGGGTATTGAGGTATTAGATGTGTCAATGTTGGACTACGAGGATTAGAGTGTGGAACAAGGTGCAATGCTAGAAGAGGATGACCGTCAAGTGGAGGAGTTGAGATGGTGGCAACCTAGGGCGGGGCAGGGCAGGAGACACTAATGAGTCTGTACTTAGCATCTTCCAGAGTTCAGGCGCTCAGAGTCAGCAGGACGCACATGGGGTTGTGGTTTGAATGGGACTGTTGGCAAGGATGGTGGGCTCTGTATTGGTTACTGACCATGGCGTCAGGGAAGTTAGTGCGAGACACGACAAATGAAGCCTCAATGGTGTCCATTGGGGTAGAAGCGGAGGAACTCCAAGAGAGCGGGTGGCCCGCCTGAGGAAATGTTTATATGTGAAGGATACAGGCCTAGGCATGGAGGGCCATGGTGTGGGTGAGCAGGCTGAAACAGTAGTAGGCTAAGGGGATAGTAAGCAGGGTGTCTCAGAGCTTGTAAGAGGGAAAGGGAAAGAATGGGAGCCCCCTGGGGCTACGAGCAAGGCCACGGATAAGGGCAGGGGAGGGGACGCCAGGGGGGGGGGGGAAGATAACTGAGGAGAAGGCAGATGCCCCCTAAAGCACAGAATTGAAGATTAAGAAATTGCTTTACATTGGGCTGTCCAAGCCTTTATGGCAGATCTCATGCTTGACACTAAAAAGAAAATATGGGAAGGAGGGTACGTCAAGATGCTTAAGCTGCAGCATAGACAGTTGAGGGCCAAAGGGGGTTTAAAGGAGGAAGAATATGAGTTATCCAAGTGCCCAAGAGTTCCTGTCACAATAGAAAACTGGACTCTTTTATGTGAGTGTATATTGTGAAACGTTTCCAGAAAGGGCTGTGATACTTTTTACGTATATGGACTTTATTAGAAAAGTGCAGCTCAATTATGGCAGTTATGCGTGGGCCAGTATGATGACGAGTTTGTTGCTCAAATGGCCCTGGATCCTGAGGCGCAATGGGGGGAACTCGACATTGACCTTTGGCAGCATACGACAGAGCCTGCTAAGTTTGGCAAAAAGATTGTCACGGCCTGGGGTTACCTATAATACACTAGAACTTTCGGGAGTGCCCCGTTGAGGAGGGGTGGGGGGCAGCAGGCAAAGGACAGAATAACCAGGCAGGAGTATACTGGGGCTTTAATAAAGGTTGCCTCACTGGAGAGTATTGCAAATCCAAGCACGAATGCTCGAAGTGCACTGGCAGACATGCCCTTATACATTGATATGGGGCGGGTGGACAAACAAGCATGTCCGCAGGACAGATACAGCAACAGAGAGGGACCACAGGGGCACAGCACTATGGTCAGATGGCAGGTTTATGGGTAGGAGGACCCGGGGGGTAAGGGTTAGTACACCAATTAAACTGGAGAGGCTGCAATTTTGGCTCACACATTAAGAGAAAAGTGACAATGCTAGGCTATTAAGGGAAGGATTCAAATGGGGGTTCAGACTTGGATACGAAGGCCAAGGCTATGTAGGTGGGGCAACAATTTACATTTGGTCAGTGCACCCAAACAGGTGAAGAGGGACACGTTGAGGAAAGAGATACAGCAGGGCAGGATGGCTGGCCCTTTGATGATTGGGCCATTAAGAACCTGATTGTGTCACCTGTTGGAGTGGTTCTGAAAAAGAGCAAGGGCAAATCAGGTACATACAACACTTAATGTGGCCTGAGGGAACTTTGGTTAATGACTTCTTCCCAGAAGATCAGGTATCAGTTTCCTATTCATCAGTAGATGTGGGTCTTTCCTTGGTGGAAAGAGTGGGACAGGGGCACGAATGGCAAAAAGCAACATCAAGTCAGCTTTCCGTTTGTTGCCAGTACACCCTGATGATTTCCAGCTTCTGTGCATCCAATATGAAGGGCAATGAGATGCGGATAAGGCGCTCCGGATAGGATGTTCCATATCTTGTGCTCTCTTTAAGTGCTTTAGTACATTCCTGCAATGGCTTTACTCTTGGTGTACAGGACATGATCATGTCACACTCTAGTTGGACAACTTCTGTTTTGTGGGTAACCCCAGTTCCACAGACTGTCAGCGGCTGCTGGTAAATTTTCAGGAGCTCATGGGGGTCCGCAGGTACCCTTAGGACCGGAGAAGACAATGGGACAAAATGCGGTGCTGTCATTCTTAGTATTGAAATTGATTTGTGAGCAATGGAAGCCTGCTTGCCTGAGGATAAAAAACTTACTATGCAGCTGCTTTTGGATGCTATGTTGGCTAAAGCTAAGGTAACGGAGAAGAAGGTATAGTTGGTACTGGAACATCTGAATTTTGCCTGCAGGGTGGTGTAAGTAGTGAGGACATTCTGTAGTAGGCTGGGGATATTCCTGTCTGGCTTGTCATTGCCACATCACCATGTGAGATTAGTGTTAGATGTCAGGGAGGCTTTGAGGATGTGGCAATTTTCTCTGGAATCATTCAACTGATTGCCGCTGGTGGCTGTGAATCAGGTGGATTGGAGTGCAAAGATAATTTCAGATACTGCAGGAGGAATTGGCTTTGGACTGTATTGGCAGGGAAAATGGTGCACGAAAGAATGCCACTACAATGGAAAACATGTGGGCGAAGTATTGAATTTTTGGAATTCTTTCCCTTGGTGGTGGCAGTGATCTTATGGGGAGGACAGTTGGCACGCAGTAGAGTCTAATTTCAAATTGACAATATGTTAGTGGTTGAGGGGGTGAATAGACAGTCGGCCATAGATGCCCAAGTGCTAAAATTGCTGCCGGTTTTTGTACTGGGGTACTTGAAGTATGACATTGTGTCAGAGCTTGACGCATGCATGGTGTGGACAATCACATTGTCGGTGCTTTGTCTCATCCACAGTGGGAGAAATTCCATGAGCTGGCCACAGAGGCAGACAGAGTCAGGACCCAGATGCCTCAAGAGCTGTGAAAAGTAGGCGATAGAGGATGCTCCAGTTGGTGGTAAATTTGTTGGCGGTATCCACAAGGAAGGCTACTCAGGCCTAAGCAGAACTCTTAGCTAGCGGAGCACAGAGGAGGCAGGAGGGATGGGCCAGGAAAGAAGATGTAGTCAAGGGTCATTCCAGGAAAGCTTGAGGGCATAGCTTTTATGGGGAAGCTCCTTGGGAGCTATGTGACATTGGCAGTTGAATTGGGGAGACAGAGGTTGGAAGGCTGGGCAACGGAGGCAAGTCAAGCAGGGACGAAGAGGAGGCCACTGACTTTGGGTCTGTTGCTTGAAGTGCTTGTGGGTTTGCCCAGGATTTGCCGGGGGAGAAGGAAAGTGTGATGTTCACTACATTGATGACATGGATGTTCTAAAGTGCGTTTCGGGTATTAGAGCTATTAGGGGAAGGGATGCAGGGGTAATTTGGGAGGAAGTACGTCGGTGTGCGAAGGTTTCCAAGCTTGGCTATACAGGTTAAAGAGAGATCAGAGGAGGCAGGATAAGGCTGTCTTACTTCAAGTTTATCCAGTGGACAGGTTTTGTTCGGTACACTGGGGGTCCTCCCTCTGGGCTCAGAATCACTTGGTGGTAGGTAGAGTCTTCCAGCATATGGATGGCAGTCTGGTGACGGCATTACAACTGTTGGCCATATTTCACAAAGCCCTGGCACACGTAGGAGTTGATGCAGGAGGTTACGGGGCACATTCATTCTGCATTGGTATGGCAACAAGGCGTAGGATGGAGTAGGGAGCTTATTATAAGTCTGGGTAGATGGTCTTCTGATTGTTTCCAGCATTATGAACAACCACTGCCTACTCTTACAAAAAGAATTAGAAGTGTTTAATTTTTCTTTTTTAAAAGCAGCCCGTTTTCATGTAAGGAAAACAGGCTGTATTTAAAAAAAAACCTTGCTTTATTGAAAAGCAGTCACAGACATGGTGGTCTGCTGACCACAGCAGGCCACCATCCCTGTGAGTGCTGGCCATTCCCAATGGGTCGCAAATTGAGGCAGGTGATTTGAGACCCCATTAGGAATCGCAAACAGTGTTTGAGACAGTGTTGTACATTCCGTTTTGCGAGTCTCAGTTTGAGACTACCAAAATGGAATGGTTGTACATCTGGCCCCACGTTTTCTGTGCCACGCTGCTCCCATGAACCAAGATACCGATACCATCTTAAATTTTAGCCTACATTTACACATTTCTTCACATTTACAGTGTTTTATCGTTTTTAATTTTTAATTTTGCTTTTTATGTATACGTTATTAATTTGATAATAATATTTATTTTCTAAACAGTCATGGAAGCCCTGAGCCGTGGACTGCAGATTAAGAACTGCTGCTGTAAAGGAAAGGTGCAAATTTGTTTTACTCCAGAGACAAGTGGAGTAAGAGACAAAAGAAGAGAATAAGTGTTACGTGATTAAATTCTTATGAAAAACAATAATAATAAGATGATCATAGAGTGGCTATGATTGGTTCAGATAACTCTCCTAAAGGCATGATTTTCATTGTCAAAGGAGTGCACAGCCAGAATGCTCTGTACAAGAGTTAAGAGGTAACACTATTTCTGCGAACAATGTATTTAATAAAAAATAAGAGAGTGAGAAAGTAAGCAAATGTTTTGCGACCCAAGGGGCTGATTACAATGGCGGATGGACTTTAGTCAGTCTGCCATCGTATTGGGGATTGGGACCACTCGACATGCTGTTGGCGGTCCCATAGGCATTACAATGCGACGCCACCACAGTGGTCGCAATGCCTATATTTTACATTGCGGCAGGTGCTGCTCCGCATAGGTGGTTTTGTTGCGACCACAAGCAATGAAGTGCTCACTAGGAATATCCAATTATTTATTTTTTATTGCCAACACGCTAAAAACACATACACACACACACACACACACACAAACACTCTCACACACACAGTCTCACACACACACTCTCACACACACATATTCAACTCGGTCCAATGACCCAAACCCACAAAAAAATAAAAGAGACACAGGTGGGCAGATAATTAGTGGATAAAAGCACAACAGTCAAAGTCTCTCGCACTGTTGGAACTTAGGCGCAGCTCCATGTTATTACTGCAAAAAAAAACTAACACCCCCCAAATGTTCATATTTGATTACATGCATGCTATATTTGAAACATACATGTTTGGACGCGTTTCAGCTTAAAAACAATACTTGCCTGTTTAAAAAATATATATATTCTGAAGAAACAAATATGGAGTTTAAGATCAAACGCATCTAAACATATCCTGTTAAAGTCAACAAGAAATATCTAAACAACTTAGCATTGCAATAAGTATACAACTTTACAAATGGGATCAAAACACAAAGTATACATATCAACAACAACCAAAATTACCCACAAAAGAAACAAAATATAAACAAGTGCCTAATCACAAGCACAAGAAAGTTCACAAACTATCACAACCTAAATCCAAATAAACGACACCTACAAAAAAGTCTTTACCTCAAACACAACGCTAAACAAACACAAATTAAAGAAGGTTCTTACATATCGATACTGTGTAAGTTCATCTCACCCTTAATTATGAAAAATAATAAAAAGGACCTATTCACAAGGCCAAAACACTTCACAGACTAACATAGCCTAAATCAATATAAACGACACCTACAAAAAAATATTTACCTCAAACACAAAGCAAAACAAAAAGAATTAAGGTTGTTGCATACCGATAGTGTGTAAATTCATCTCACCCTTAATTAATAAAAATCGTCGTAAACACAAAGAAAGAATAAAGCGAAAGAAAGACACAGTGAATATAATACAACCGTTCGATCAAATTCATACATTGTCAATAAAAAAGAGTATTACAAAAAAATGGCGGGAGTACAATAAATACATTGCAATATATTCAGTAACAACAAAATAAACACATTTCACATCAAAAATTAAAAACGTTCCATAGAAATACAATAAGTACATCCACAAACCCAAATACAGTCGGAATACACAAAGGTAATAAAACATTATAAACACATAATAAACGTACAATAAATATAAACACAATAAATACTACATATCCAAAAACAAAATAACAATATTAAAATTCAAACCTACCTGTCAATAGACGCAGCAACAACACAGGCAACACACTACACGCCTTTCACACACAACTGTTCTCGAAGATCTGGGAATTTCCCCGTTGACGCACAACAACCGCAACGCTACGTAACAAAACGTAGCAATGCGATTGGGTAAAATAAACGTCAATCAAAAACAAAAAAGGGAAACTAAAAAAAGACTAGAACGCTAACCTAAAAAACGTAGGTAGCGTTTAGGAAACAAAATTGCGTCCGCCATTTTTAAGTTAAAAAGTACATCCGCAAAACAAAAAAAGGACTCTATTACATACTATCACACACGCCACACCCAAAATACAAAATCACACACACACATACACAAGTTCACAGCAACAAAACAACACACACTTCCAACACACTCACACTCACACACCATCACATCATCACCAACACACAATATTACACACTCAGCATAACACCAAACAACAATACACTCAAATAATGATCACATTAACACACTACATCAACATCACACACTCACACACACACATACACACCCTCACTCACCCTCTCACCCACCCTCTCACACTCACACACCCTTTCACCCTCACACACCATTTAACACTCGAACACCCTTTCACCCTCAGACACACTTTCACACTCACACACTCTCACCCTCACACACACTCTCACCCACCCTCACCCTTACACACCCTCATAACCCACACCCTCACACACCACTCACTCTCACACCCCCTCACTCTCACACCCCCTCACCCTCACACTCCCTCACCCTCACCCTCACACTCCCTCACCCTCACACTCCCTCAGCCTCACACTGCCTCACCCTCACACACCCTCACACACACTCGCACCCTCACACACCCGCTCACCCTCACACACCCTCTCACCCTCACACAACCTCTCACCCTCACAAACACTCTCACCTGCACACTCACAGCTCCACACCCTCATCCTCACACACACTATCACCCTCAAACACACTCTCAACATCACACACCCTCTCGCCCTCACACACCTTCACACCCACAAACACCCTCACACACTCACTCTCCCTCACACACCCTCACACCCTCACTCACCCTCTCACACACCCTCTCACCCACCCTCTCACACACCCTCTCACCCACCCTCTCACAATCACAAACCCTTTCACCCTCACACAGCCTTTCACACTCAAACACCCTTTCACCCTCACACATACTTTAAAATTCACACACCCTCTCACCCTCACCCTCACACACACTCTCACATACCCTCAACACTATCACCCTCACACCCCTCACCCTTACACACCCTCATAACTCACCCCCTCACACACCCCTCACACAGCATTACTGGCACAACACCTCACACCCCCTCACTCTCACACCCAATAACACTCACACACCCTCACCCTCACACTCCATCACCCTCACACTCCCTCACCCTCACACTCCCTCACCCTCACACACCCTCTCACCCTCACACACCCTCTCACACTCACACACCCTCTCACACACCCTCTCACCCTCTCACCCTCACCCTCACACCTCCACACCCTCACCCTCACACACCCACACACACCCTCTCACCCTCACACACCCTCTCACCCTCACACACCCTCTCACCATCACACACCATCTCACCCACACACACCCTCACACACTCACTCACACTCACACCACACACTGCTGCACGCCACACACTCCAAATCCTACCTCCAAAACCTCACTCCAAATCAAGCCTCCAAAACAACACTCCAAAACCACACTCCAAATCCTAATCCACCCTCAAAATCCAAATACACCCTCAAAATCCACCCTACAACTCATATTACAAATCCACCTACCAAAACCAAACTCCAAATCAAATCTCAAAATCAAACCTCCAAATTCACCCTCTAACTCCACCCTCCAACTCCACTCTCAAAATCCACCCTCCAACTCCACCCTCCAAATCCACCCTCAAACTCCACCCTCCAAAACAAGCCTCCAACTCAACACTCAAAATACACCCTCAAAATACACCTTCCAAATCCAAATCAACACTCCAAATCCTCCCTCCAACTCAACACTCCAAACACACCCTCCAACTCCACACTCCACACTCCAACTCCACCCTCCAAATCCACCTGCAAAATCCACCATCCAACTTCACCCTCAAAAACCACACTCCAACTTCACCATCCAAATCCACCCTACAACTACAGCCTCCAAATACACCCTCCAACTCCATTCCCTCCAAATCCAACTCCACCATCCAAATCCAAATCAAAACTCCAAATACAAATCCACCCTCAAACGCCACCCTCCAACTACAACTCCACACTCCAAAATCAACTTCACCCTCAAATTACAAATCCACCCTCTAAATCCACACAACACTCAAAATTCACCATCCAAATTGAGGTACTGGGTTTTTCAGAACCGGTACCGAACCGGTAACCCAGCGGTGTCAGGGTACACCCAAAGACCTCGAGTACTTTCCTGATTCAGACCACAGAAACTCAGAGTCTTCTAGGTGAAGTCAAGGATCAATTTTATTGGCTGCAACCAAGGTAACAGGCGTCCTAGAAGTACAACAGCACGGGATGTATATTCTCAGGAGACTGCTCAATCTTACAAAGCCAGGCGTCTCTTTTTATACAAAATATTAAGCTTCAGGCAAACATTCTTGGATTTACAGTATACTATTCACATATTTTCGTTACAAAGGAAAAGCAGAGTCATGATGACAAGCCCATATTTCAGTTTGTCCAGCCCACAACAAATCACCCGGCAATGCCCAACATTTCATCAGATATCGGTGGACCCCCAATAAAAATGGGCACCTCCCCATCATAAAGCAAGTGAGAGAGAAAAGAGCAGGGACAGGTGTGAGCAAGATTTGGCAGGGTGTGTGCGATGAAATGGGTTTATGGCCTGTTGTGCCTTGATGCTATCTCATTCGGCCACTGGGAGAGGAACTGACCAAACAGGTTCGGCCTGGGGCAATGGTTCCAACTTGCCCAGGTCACAGGAAAGTCAATTAAGGTGTATGTGTCCTTTGGAATCGAATTTAGCTGTTTCATAAGCCTATGTAAAGAGCAACTCACAAAATGGCTGCGGTATATAAAATGGAAGCCAAGGGTTCAAGACGAAAATGGCGATTTCGAGGTGAAATCGTCACTCGAATATGACGAAAATGCTTGTACATAGTGTACTAGCCATTTTCGGTCTTTTGATATAAAAATCGTCATGCTACGACGAAGTTTTATTCACGAGTTCAGAATTTTCAGAACTACAAACCCTCCTTTTGCCCTTACATAGGCAATTTAACCCAATCTCATGCTAATCTGAGTCCAGGTCTATATTCCTAAAGTCGTTAAGATGTCGCTGTAACATCATTCTATTACTTAGTTCGTCTCTCGATACAGGCTTCCTTACACATAATGTAACACAGAGGCCACATATTGCAGGAGCACACTGCACGCACAGACAGAACAGGAAAAGAATGGCTAAGACCATCCCAATGACCATCAGAATTTTCCATCCCCAGCCGGATATCAGTTCCCAGAACCATTCCATAAACGACCAATCTCCTTTATCCACATGAATAGATTCGGAAATCTTATGTAGTTTGGAGATGGCCTGGTACTCTGCTGGAGCGTTATCTGGAATGAAAACGCAGCAACTCGATTGGATCAATCTACATACCCCACCTCGGTCTGCAAGTATGACATCTAATGCGACCCTGTTCTGAAGGGTCATAAGTCGATCCGACTGGAGCTCAGCAGTCAAGTTACTAAGGGCACCAGCAGTTTCAATCACAGTGGATTCAACCACCCTTGTCAATTGCCTTATGTTCCTGCTGTTAGCCATCGGTCCCCAGAACGGCAGAAAACCCTTTACGAAGTCCCCAAATTCTTGTCCTGCAGTGTCTTCTTTGCTCAAGACACCTCTAACTATCCTTGTCTTGTGGTAATCTGCCGCTGCTGTGTAGGTGGGAGGCAACAGGAACGATAGAAAACATGAGCCCGAAAAGTCAGGGGGCAACCATATATAGGCTCTATCATGGCAGATGAAATAGGTACCCTTAGCTGCTAAAAAAGAAGGGGAAGTCTGAGACCCAAAAACATACGTCTCAGTACAGACACTCTTCCCTAACTGAGCTCGGGGATTCTTGCCAGTACCTTGCAGACATAGGTGACCCTGATGGGGTACAATCTAAATCGGGGAAGATCTCTTAGCTTGCTGTTTCTCACTCAGAGTAGCTCCATATCCGGTTACGTTGCATCCTATGTATACTAGTGTCTCATCTCTAGGGATAGTCTCGTAGGAAATATCTTCCTTAATCATGTCTACAATACCCTTAACTAGAGCACTATTCTTAGGATTGTCTTCCACAGAACGTAGGGGGTAGACTTCATGTGCATATATGAACATTGTTCTGTATGCCCACACAGAACCATTGTGGCTGAAAGGCAGGACCAGATAAGGGATACCTTTATCCGTTGTGTGAGGCATAAGACCACAAACCCAACAGTTAGTTGTGTTCATTACTAGTTGGTGTTGGTGCAAAAGCTGAACAAAGGAGTTGTTAATAAACTCTAATCTCCTAGCTGATTCGTGTTCAGGAAGGGGTTGAAAAGAGTGTGGGGAAACAGTAGAAGGAGGAGGTATGGGCGGTGTAGTGGGTGCAAATGTTACTCGAAAAGAGAATAAAACATAACTTATTAAAAATATCATCACACTGAATAACATGAAAATGCACAATATCAAAAAGCTTTTCTTTGTCATTATTTTACAAATCTTGTGTTTAAAATTCATTTCCTTGGCAGGTCTCTCCATCTCGAGAAACTCCATCCTCTCTAAAGTGCTGCCCGCGATGGGAGGTTGTTTCTGCTAAGGAATGCTTCTGTCAGTCTAGGGCAACTCCCTTGGACCAACCAGAACTGCCGACCTAACGTCGTCAGCTGCACCCGAAAGACTTTGGGCAATCGCGGCCCTAGCAGTGGAACCCGGATGGCGGTTCGAAAAACAAAAATAAGCAAGTTTCTCAGATGGGAGAGTTGCGCTTTCAAAAATAGTACTTGGAGGAAAAAAAACTTTTATTAGTTCGTATTTCTCGGCCTCAGATTATACCGTTGTTTTCCTGGTATTGTATTATCTTGGAAAATGAGTTCAGGTTCTGTAGTGTCCAGTCGCTTTGATGGTGATACTGCTGGTTGCAAAATTTAATCACTCTCTTGTTCAGTCAGTGTTCCTTTTACACGTGCATCACTGAAAGGCAGGAAACGTGGCACGGTTTCAGTCTCTGAGTCAGCGACACTCTCCTGGACCCACTGGTCGTACGGCAGAGGCAGAGGGATCCGCTTGCAGTGGATCCCGTGGATCCAGTTTTTCTTCCCTTCCACTCGAACAGCTGATCTTGTGGAAAGAAGGACGAGGTGTGGGCCGGTCCACCTGGGCTGGTCGTTCTTTGTCCGCTGAAAGTTCTTGACCAGAACCCAGGATCCAGGGTCGATCTGATGTCCTGGAGCTTCAGAGACTTGAGGCAGTGTATCATGCACCTGTTGGTGTAAAACATGCAATTTAGCCGTCAATTCGTACAAATAATCAAGCAAAACAGGGTGTTCAACTTCGCTGAACTTTGTGGCCCTTGGCACTCCCCATATGTTGGCCGGTCGGCCAAAGACTATTTCGTAGGGACTAAGTCCCACTCGCGAATGCACAGTCATTCTGGGGGATAGGAGTGCTAGGGGTAGAGCATCAGGCCATTTAAGACCAGAGCTCGCTTGGATTTTGGCTAGTTTAAGTTTTAAAGTGCCGTTGTAGCATTCTACTAATCCAGCTGATTGGGGGTGATTTGCAGCGTGGAACTTTTGCTGAATGCCTAGCCCTTCACATACTCTCTTCATCACACGACCCACAAATTCACTCCCATTGTCACTCCAGACCATTCTAGGCATTCCGAATCTGGGGAAGTACTCTTTCACAAGGGCTTTAGCAGTGGATAAGGCAGTGTTGTCTTTTAGGGGGTAGGCTTCCACCCATCTTGAAAAGGCACAAACAACAACGAGGACGAATTTTAAATTGTTGCACCTCTCCATGTGGATGAAATCTAGCTGCAAAACCTCAAACGGATACGTAGGAGGTGCAAAATGACCAGCTGGAGTTGGGGTTCCCCTACCAGGATTGTGTTTCAGACACACCATGCAATTCTTGACGACATTCTCTGCACACTTCAGAATTCCTGAATTTTGCCATACTGGAGCCAACAACTTACAAATCCCTTTCACACTGATGTGAGCCATTCCATGAGCCATTGTAACCACTGCAAGCACATATGCATCGGGTAACAACCATCTCTGATGCTCTGACAATTCAACCCAACAACCATTTGCATCCATTCTACCCGTACTTTCTCTCCACATGTTCAACTCTTTCTCTGTAGCCTCAGCTTGAATGGATTTCACACTCTCTATCGTGTCTTCACACATTCCAACATCACCAACCCATCTTGCAGGGCCTGCAACATACATTCGGCTCATCACCATCCTTGCAGTTTCTTTCGCGATTTCGTCAGCAAATGCATTTCCCCGATCAACATCATCAGTCACCTTCTTGTGAGCACTACATTTCACAATCGCCACTTGCAGAGGCAAGATCAGTGATTCAAGGAGCTCATTCACCAACTGACCATGCTGAATCTTAGCTCCATGCGAAGTCAGGAACCCACGTTCTTTCCACAGTCGTCCAAAACTATGAGCCACACCAAATGCATACTGACTGTCGGTGTAGACAGTCACTTTCATTCCTTTTGACAACACACATGCTCTCGTAAGTGCAATCAATTCTGCTGCTTGAGCTGAATTATGTGGAATACGTGCAGCTTCAACAATTGTATGCAAAGTCGTGACAGCATATGCTGCAGTCGTGTCACCATTCGGGAGCTTGAAGCATGAACCATCCACCCACAATGTACCATCACATTCAGCAAGAGGAGTGTCTAGGAGATCTATTCTCCCTTTCGTTTCTTCTTCTGTTCTAAGAAAACAATCATGCTGTTCAGAAGCATCTAGTTCCTCTACAATTGGCAACAACGTAGCTGGGTTTAGAGTGTTGCATCTTTTTATATGCACATGACTCGCTAACAATGTCAATTCGTAACCTGACAATCGAGCACTAGTTAAGTGCTGTGTCTTGGTTCTGTTCAACAACGTGTCCACTGCATGTGGAACCATCACGACTAATATATTATTCATCACTAGACCAGCAGACTGTCGAATAGAAACAGCTGCTGCCGCTGTTGCTCTTAAACAACTCGGCAATGCTTTAGCTACCGGATCCAAAGTCGACGAAAAATATGCACATGGACGCTGCTTGTCTCCAAACAACTGAGTCAAAACTGACAATGCACAACCTTGTTTCTCATGGACATACAATGTAAAGGGCTCACTGTAGTTGGGGGTACCCAACACAGGAGCCGAACATAATGCTGTGCGCAATTCAGAAAAACTTCTCTGACACTCTTCAGACCAAGGAACAGGATTGGGTGTATCTTTACACGTTAATGCCACCAAAGGTTTGGCTAATAACGAAAAATTTGGTATCCATTGCCTGCAATATGATGTAATGCCCAAGAAAGCACGCACTTCTCTCTGCGTTCTTGGCAAACTCAATTTCGCAATTGCCTGATTTCTTTCTGGGGTCAGTTTCCTTCCCTCCTTCGATAAGAGATGACCTAAGTAGGTCACTTCTTGTCGACAATATTGCAATTTGGAAAGGGACACTTTGTGATGCAAGTCGCACAAATGACGCAACGAAGACAACGTGGCTTCTTTACAGGTTTCCTCAGTATCTGCAGCAACAAGCAAATCATCTACATACTGAATGAGGGTAGCACCTTCAGGTAAAACAATTGTATCAAGCTGTGTCTTTAGAGCTTGGCTATATATTGATGGACTTTCACAGTAGCCCTGGGGAGCGCGTTTAAAGCAGAAGCTGCGTCCTCCTAAACTGAAGCCAAAAATATCCCTGCTCTCCTCAGCAATCGGGATGCTGAAGAAAGCATTCTTCAAGTCAATCACCGAAAACCATGTTGCAGAAGCTGGAATCATAGTCAATAGGGCAGTAATGTCTTGGACAACTGGAAATTGTGGTACAACTATTTTATTGACCTCTCTAAGATCAATCACAAATCTGTAAACAGGTGGCTGGGAAGGATCAGTTCGTTTTAAAACAGGCAGAACAGGGCTATTGCAAACGTTGCCTCTTGTTTCTTCAATGACATCTTTTTCAATTAGATCGTAAACGATCGCTAGCAAAGCTTTTTCACCTTCACTAGAAATTCTTTATTGGGGAATTCGTGGTATTTTAACATTGGCTTTCAATGTTACAACATATGGCGGTATTTCTAAAAGACCTACATCATTAGGACCAGTAGCCCAAAGAATATTAGGGAGAGATGACAATTCTGTTGGAAGTTTGTCTCTCGACAAATACATTGGAGAAACCACTTTCTTACCCAGTGTAAGTTGTACTCCAGAAGGAGAACAGTACAAAGTCGCATACAATCTTTTTAACAGATCCAATCCCAACAGGTTTTCACCACAACCTGTTGTCAGAATAAGGGGTGCTTCTAATTCACAAGGACCAACAGAAAGAGACATAGGACTAGAAATCGGGTTCCTAACCGGGGCGCCAGAAAAACCTACAGAAACATTTGTTTCGCCAGACAAAGGTGCGCCAGGGAGTTTGGAGTGCATAATAGAACTCTTTGTAGCACCAGTATCCAACAGAAAAGGCTCTGACACACCTGATGTAATCACCTCAACGTAAGGTCCACTCTGATCTACTGGAACTGAAACAACTCCCTCTCTTTGTCTATGGCTGTCCTAGTAATCACTACCTTCCCAATGCTCATCTTCTGTATAGTAATCATCAGCATAGTACTGAGCTGTCCTACCAGATGCGCTATTCTGCTGATCGAACCTATTCATGGAATTTTGAGGTGGAAGAGACTGTGTGTTCTGGGGGAAATTTCCACGTCCTCTACCTCTAGACGCTTGCTGAACACCTGGACCTCTTACACCAGAAGCACCATTTGCACGCTGTAATAAAATAGGACAACTATACTTGAAATGACCCTCTTCCTTACAATATGAACACTGATTGGGGCCTACAGGGACACGTCGTTGAGTATACTCGACTCTTTGCGAGTTCCTCTGATACTGTTGAGGCTGCTGATAATTATTCTGATAGTTACTCTGACCACCATTATTTTGACCACCATTATTCTGGCCACCACCACCACGTGGCGGATATGCTTGCTGTAACAAAACCTTCGTTTTCAGCTCCTTAGTTTTCTTTTCTGCTCTATCTTTCTCGTCTTTGTCTCGATTTTCGTAATACTGTGCAGTAACCAATATCTGAGCTGAGGAGGAAACTGCCCAAGAGCTCTCTGAATCCTTTAACTTTTTACACAACTCCGGAAGCAGATTGTGCATGAATTTATCGACGAACAAACGCCGACCACCTTCTGTGCTCATATCTTGACCACTGTGGTCGACAAAAGTCTCTTCAAACCTGGTGAAGAAATCTGAGACCGTTTCATCTTTCTTCTGCTTACATGCAGACAACTTATCCCAATTTACTCGCATGGCAGGCATTAAAGTCTTCATGTAATTAATAATCCTACCAGGGAGATCTGCTACTAAAGGCTCAGGCTTAGCACCACCAACTTGTCGGCCATCTGCAGCAGTAATATTAGCCCATGAGTCACCTAACTCCTGATCATGATCTGCATGACAAATCTTTCCCCATAAAGGCTGTGGAACAACGTTCCCAAACAACATGTCTATGTCTGCTAAATTCATGATACATGACCCAGCAGTCTGTGACAACTCTTTGTAACCCCCTGCGGGATTTTTACGGGGATCAGGCAATGTCTGTTTAAGGGCCAAAACTTCAGCTCGCTTCCAAGGAACATGTACCCACACACGCTGAAAATGTGCTGGTGGAACATTATCAGGACCAGCTGCTACTTCTTCCTTCCATACTGGAGGGACTTCTCTCATGGGGTACTGTCGCGCCTTTTTCCTACCGGATGCGTCATGCTCAAATAGTGATCGAGAAGTGCCCCCCTTACTCCAATATGACAACAATGTCTCAACCGCTCTCTCGACATCGGGACCTACGATCATGCCCTCTGAGAACTCGAACTGCACACGACACAACTTGGGCGGGTTGTATTCCAGATCATTGTCTTCCAAATCCTCACAGAGAAAAACACACATTTGTTCAAAACATATCTCTGCTTCGGTGCTTCCCATTGACGTAAGACTTCCATGACAGACTCTACATCATACCTTACAGCGTCGATAACCCATTTATGCGCTAAACGATTCAGTAAATCGCTCTCTCGATAGTCAGGCAGGTGACTCCGCAACTGTCTTCGTTCTGTGTTAGGGGTCGTATTAGGCGACCCGGAGAAAGGTGAGAAAAGATTAGTAACAGTGTTGGCCATTCTCTGTCGAACGGAAGGAGAAACTGACGGAAGAACGGGTGGAAAAACAGGGTGAGTTAAGGCAGGAGCAGAGGCAATAGCAGAGGGAGCATTAGGAGAAATAGAAGGTGCACTAGGTAAAGTCGTAGAAAGCACAGGTGAAGCAGATGTGATCGGTGGGCCTTGAGGAGGCTGCACCGAAGGAGCAGGAGCCAGCTGAAGAACAGCTGGTGGGTGCGGTGGAGGAGCAGGAGGCAATGCAATCACAGGTTGCGCAACTAAAGGTTGCCGAGGTGCAGTAGCATTTTGCGCATAGGGGGGTGGCGAACTTAATAAATGCGCCATTAACTGATCTTTTTCAAGCTCTTTTGCTGCATCTTGCTGAAGAGGCGGCAAAACTGGATAGCATTTATCTATTACCATTTTACGTTGCCTGTGCAACTGCTCACTCATCTGTTCTTCTTCATTGTCTTTAAACTGCGTGGCAGCTTGCATTATCGAAATACCCCTTTCTCTCTTATTTTTCTTTGCTAATTTAATTTCCTTTTGTTTGGCTTCCTTACGCCATAGGTGGAAAGAGTCAAACATCGCCGGCCGGGCTTTCTTCTTAAAATGTTTAACTTCGAGGTTATCTAAGATTTCTGTATCAAAGCTACCATATTGGGGCCATTTTAAAACACCATCTTTTCTGGTGTATTTGATCCACACTTCATTATATGTGATGGGGCCTACTCCATGTTTCACATACAATTCATATGTTGGAGTTCCAATCGGAGGAACCAGACACGAGTCCTCCAATTGGGAATCCCTTTTACTACAACCAAGACAAAACAAATTTCCAAGTCTGCTAAGACCAGGCATCTTCGCTCACTAGTCTAGCTTCAAACTTCAAAGGATTATCGATTACGATATTTCTCGTGAATACACGAGTCCTTTGGCTTTGGCACTTGCAAGTTCCAAAAATGATCCCAAAGGATACCTAAAACTAAGACCAACTAAGGACTGGGAGACGCTCCACTTATACTTAACTGAGATATCGATGACGTCACCAGAAGACTCGTCTTATCGTTTCGCTCTACCAAACTTCAAGGGTCCAAATCAGGGCGATAGCCAGGGCAGCAGTCCTTTGTAGCCGTTGGGAAGCGGGGAACCTCGCAGCAAAGACTTTCGGACCACGTCGACATGCAGGGGTCGATGAAGTGGTTGGCCTTCCTCCAGAATTTTCACACGAAGCTCCTCACGAACCTCTGGCTGGACCGGTACCGCTGGTATCGCCCCACGTTGGGCGTCAACTGAGGTACTGGGTTTTCAGAACCGGTACCAAACCGGTAACCCAGCGGTGTCAGGGTACACCCAAAGACCTCGAGTACTTTCCTGATTCAGACCACAGAAACTCAGAGTCTTCTAGGTGAAGTCAAGGATCGATTTTATTGGCTGCAACCAAGGTAACAGGCGTCCTAGAAGTACAACAGCACGGGATGTATATTCTCATGAGACTGCTCAATCTTACAAAGCCAGGCTTCTCTTTTTATACAAAATATTAAGCTTCAGGCAAACATTCTTGGATTTACAGTATACTATTCACATATTTTCGTTACAAAGGAAAAGCAGAGTCATGATGACAAGCCCATATTTCAGTTTGTCCAGCCCACAACAAATCACCCGGCAAGGCCCAACATTTCATCAGATATCGGTGGACCGCCAATAAAAATGGGCACCTCCCGATCATAAAGTAAGTGAGAGAGAAAAGAGCAGGGACAGGTGTGAGCAAGATTCGGCAGGGTGTGTGCGATGAAATGGGTTTATGGCCTGTTGTGCCTTGATGCTATCTCATTCGGCCACTGGGAGAGGAACTGACCAAACAGGTTCGGCCTGGGGCAATGGTTCCAACTTGCCCAGGTCACAGGAAAGTCAATTAAGGTGTATGTGTCCTTTGGAATCAAATTTAGCTGTATCATAAGCCTATGTAAAGGGCAACTCACAAAATGGCTGCCGTATATAAAATGGAAGCCAAGGGTTCAAGACGAAAATGGCGATTTCGAGGTGAAATCGTCACTCGAATATGACGAAAATGCTTGTACATAGTGTACTAGCCATTTTCGGTCTTTTGATATAAAAATCGCCATGCTACGACGAAGTTTTATTCACGAGTTCAGAATTTTCAGAACTACAAAATCCACCATCCAAATCAAAATCCATCCTCCTAATCAAACTCCACCCTCCAAATCCACCCTCAAACTAAACCCTCCAACTCCACCCTCAAACTCCACCCTCCAACTCCACCCTCCAACTCCAACATCCAACTCCATCATCCACCCTCCAACTCCAAATGCAAAAAAATCACTCCAAAAACAGCATCAAAATCCACCCTCCAAATCCAACATCTAACTCCACCCTCTAACTCCACACTCCAAAACAACACTCTAACTCCACCCTCCAAATCCACCCTCCAAATCCAAGTTCCAACTCCACCCTCCAACTCCACCCTCCAAATCCAACTCCACCCTCCAAATCCAAACCAGTGTTGTTTGTAATATCAATACATGTAAGTCACATAAATACAACACATATTGCATTACAATAGCAATAGCTCAAACTTTGCAAATGAGAAACATATTGCATTGCATTTTAATACCCAGTTAACTTCTGCTGATCTGATGCTCTCTTTCACCACACCTCCTTCTCTAACTCCCTATTATATTCTCTTCTCCTGTGCTGATCTGCTGCTCTCTTCCACCCCACCTCCTTCTTTAACTCCCTGTTCTCTTCTGCTGTGCTGATCTGTTCCTCTCTTCCAACAAACTCCTTCTCTAACTCCCTGTTCTCTTCTCTTCTCCTGTGCAGAACTGCTGATCTCTTCCACCCTGCCTCCTTCTCAAACTCCCTGTTCTCTTCTCTTCTCCTGTGCTGATCTGCTGCTCTCTTCCACCCCGCCTCCTTCTTTAACTCCTTCTTTTCTTCTCCTGTGCTAATCTGCTGTTCTCTACCACCCGCCTCTTTCAATAACTCCCTGTTCTCTTCTCCTGTGCCGATCTGCTGCTCTCTTCCACCCACCTACTTCTCTAACTCCCTGTTCACTTCTCTTCTCCAGAGCTGATCTGCAGCTCTCTTCAACCCGCCTCCTTCTATACCTCCCTGTTCTCTTCTCCCGTCCTGTTCTGCTGCTCTCTTCAACAACACCTCCTTCTTTAACTCCATGTTCTCTTCGCCTGTGCTAATCTGCTGCTCTCTTCCACCCACCTCCTTCTGTAACTCCCTGTTCTCTTCTGCTGTGCTGATCTGCTGCTCTCTTCCACCCACCTCCTTCTCTAACTCCCTGTTCTCTTCTGCTGTGCTGATCTGCTGGTCTCTTCCACCCCACCTCCTTCTTTAACTCCATGTTATCTTCGCCTGTGCTAATCTGCTGCTCTCTTCCACCCACCTCCTTCTGTAACTCCCTGTTCTCTTATGCTGTGCTGATCTGCTGCTCTCTTCAACCCACCTCCTTCTGTAACTCCCTGTTCTCTTCTTTTAGCCCTCTGCTGACCTGCTACTCTCTTCCACCCCTCCTCCTTCTTTAACTCCCTGTTCTCTTATGCTGATCTGCTGCTCTCTTCCACATCGCATCCTTCTCTAACTCAATGTTCTCTTCTCTCGTGCTAATCTGCTGCTCTCTTCCACCCCACCTTCTTCTTTAACTCCCTGTTCTCTTCTGCTGTGCTGATTTGCTCCTCTCTTCTACCCACCTCCTTCTCTAACTCCCTGTTCTCTTCTCTTCTCCCGTGCTGATCTGCTGCTCTCTTCCACTCTTCCTCCTTCTCTAACTCACTGTTCTCTTCTCCTGTGCTAATCTGCTGCTCTCTTTCACCCGCCTCCTTCTTTAACTCACTGTTTTCTTCTCCTGTGCTAAACTGCTGTTCTCTTCCACCACCTCTTTCTCTAACTCCCTTTTCTCTTCTCCTGTGCCGATCTGCTGTTATCTTCCACCCGCATCCTTTTTAACTCCCTGTTCTCTAATCCTGTGCGGATCTGCTGCTCTCTTCCACCCGCCTCCTTCTTTAACTCCATGTTCTCTTCTGCTGTGATGTTATGCTGTTCTCTTCCACCCGCCTCCTTCTCCAATTCCCTAGTCTCTTCTCTTCTCCCGAGCTGAACTGATGCTCTCTTCCAACTGCCTTCTTCTCGAGCTCCCAGTTCTCTTCTCTTCTCCTGTGCTGATCTGCTACTATTTTATACCCGCCTCCCTCTTTAACTCCCTGTTCTCTTCTACTGTACTAATCTGCTGCTCTCTTCCACCCGCCTCAGTCTTTAACTCCCTGGTCTCTTCTCTTCTCCTGTGCTGATCTGCTGCTCTCTTCCACCCCACCTCCTTCTTTAACTCCCTGGTCTCTTCTCTTCTCCTGTGCTGATCTGCTGCTCTCGTCCACCCCAAATCCTTCTTTAAATCCCGTTTCGCGTCTCTTCTCCTGTGCTGATCTGCTCCTCTCTTCCACCCCACCTCCCCCTTTAACTCCCTGTTTTTTTCTCATGTGCTGATCTGCTGTTCCTTTCCACAACCTCCTTCTCTAACTCCCTGTTCTCTTCTAACATGCGGATCTGCTGCTCTCTTCCTCCAGCATCGTTCACTAACTCCCTGTTCTCTTCTCCTGTGATAATCTTTAAGCTATCTTCCATCCGCCTACTTTTTATCTCCTGTTCTATAACTCCCTTTTCTCTTCTCTCGTGCTGATATGCTGTTCTCTTTCACCCGCCTCCTTCTCTAACTCCCTGTTCTCTTCTACTGTGCTGATCTGCTGCTCTCTTCCACCCGCCTCCTTCTCTAACTCCCTTTTCTCTTCTCCTGTGCTAAACTGCTGTTCTCTTTCACCCCGCCCCCTTCTCTAACTCACTGTTCTCTTCTCATGTGCTAATATGTTGTTCTCTTCCATCCACTTCCTTACTTAACTCCCTGTTCTCTTCTCATGTGCTAATCTGCTGTTCTCTTACACCCCGCCTCCTTCTTTAACTCTGTTTTTTTCTCCTGTGCTGATCTGCTGTTCTCTTTCACCCGCCTCCTTCTCTAACTCCCTTTTCCCTTCTCTCGTGCTGATCTGCTGTTCTCTTCCACCCCAAATCCTTCTTTAAATCCCTGTTCTCTTCTCCCGTGCTGATCTGCTGTTCTCTTCCCCTACACATCCTTCTTTAACTCTATGTTCTCTTCACCTGTGCTGATCTGCTGCTCTCTCCCACCCGCCTCCTTCTTTAACTCCATGTTCTGTTTTCCTGTGCTGATCTGCTGCTCTCATCCATCCGCCTCCTTCTCTAACTCCCTTTTCTCTTCTCCGGTACTGATCTGATGTTCTCTTTCACCCCACCTCCTTCTCTAACTCCCTGATCTCTTCTCCTCTACTGATCTGCTGTTTTTTTACACCGCCTCCTTCTGCAACTCCCTGCTCTCTTCTCCTATGCTGATCTGCTATTCTATTCCACCCCGCCTCCTTCTTTAACTCATTTGTCTCTTCTGCTGTGCTAATCTGCTGCTCTCTTCCACCTCACCTCCTTCTCTAACTCCCTGTTCTCTTCTCTTCTCCTGTGCTGATCTGCTGCTCTCTTCCACACCACCTCCTTCTTTAACTCCCTGTTGTCTTTTGCTGTGCTGATCTGATGCTCTCTTCCACCCACCTCCTTCTCTAATTCCCTGTTCTCTTCTATTCTGCCGTACTAATCTACTGCTCTATTACACCGCCTCAATCTCTAACTCCCTGTTTTCTTTTGCTGTGCTGATCTGCTGCTCTCTTCCACCTCACCTCCTTCTCTAACTCCCTGTTCTCTTCTCTTCTCCTGTGCTGATCTGATGCTCTCTTCCACCCACCTCCTTCTCTAATCCCCTGTTCTCTTCTATTCTCCCATACTAATCTACTGCTCTATTACACCGCCTCATTCTCTAACTCCCTGTTCCCTTCTCTTCTCCTGTGCCCATCTGCTGTTCTCTTCCACCCGCCTCCTTCTTTAACTTCCTGTTCTCTTCTCCTGTGCTGATCTGCTGCTCTCTTCCACCCCACCTCCTTCTTTAACTCCCTGTTCTCTTCTCCTGTGCTGATCTACTGTTCTCTTCCACCCACCTCCTTCTTTAACTCCCTGTTCTCTTCTCCTGTGCTGTTCTGCTGCTCTCTTCCACCCCGCCTCCTTCTTTAACTCTCTGTTCTCTTCTCCTGTGGTGATCTGCTGCTTTCTAAAACCCGCCTCCTTCTTTCACCCCCTGGTCATTTCTCCTGTGCTGATCTGCTGCTCTCTTCCACCCGCCTCCTTCTTTAACTCCCTGTTCTCTTCTCCTGTGATAATCTTGAAGCTATCTTTCATCAGCCTACTTCTCTAACTCTCTTTTCTCTTCTCCTGTGCTGATCTGCTGTTGTCTTTCACCCGCTTCCTTCTCTAACTCCCTTTTCTCTTCTCCTGTGCTAAACTGCTGTTCTCTTTCACCCGCCCCCTTATTTCACTCACTGTTCTCTTCTCCTGTGCTAATATGTTGTTCTCTTCCACCCGCTTCCTTACTTAACTCCCTGTTCTCTTCTCATGTGCTGATCTGCTCCTCTCTTCCACCCACCTCCCTATTTAACTACATGTTCTCTTTTCCTGTGCTGATCTGCTGCTCTCTTCCACCCCGCCTCCTTCTTTAACTCCATGTTCTCTTCTCCTGTGCTGATCTGCTGCTCTCTTCCACCCCGCATCCTTCTTTAACTCAATTTTTTCTTCTCCTGTGCTGCTCTGCTGCTCTCTAAAACCCGCCTCCTTCTTTAACTCCCTGTTCTGTTCTCCCATCCTGATCTGCTGCTCTCTTCCACCCTGCCCCCTTCTCCAAAACCCTGTTCTCTTCTCCCGTGCTGATCTGCTGTTCCCTTCCACCACCTACTTCTCTAACTCCCTGTTCTCTTCTCCTGTGCTGATCTGCTGCTCTCTTTCACCCGCCTCCTTCTTTAACTCCCTGTTCTGTTCTCCCATCCTGATCTGCTGCTCTCTTCCACCCCGCCCCCTTCTCCAAAACCCTGTTCTCTTCTCCCGTGCTGATCTGCCGTTCCTTTCCACCGCCTACTTCTCTAACTCCCTGTTCTCTTCTCCTGTGCTGACTGCTGATCTCTTCAACACGCATCCTTCTTTACCTCCCTGTTCTCCTATAATATGCTGATCTGCTGCTCTCTTCCACATACATCCTTCTGTAACCGCACACTCACATACATACAACCATGCACGCACACACATACAACACACATACAACCACACACACACAACCACACACATCTATCTATCGAACTCACTCTATCTATCGCTCTCACTCTATCTATTGCCCTCACTCTATCTATCGCCCTCACTCAATCTATCTATCGCCCTCACTCCATCTATCTATCGCCCTCACTCCATCTATCTATCGCCCTCACTCCATCTATCTATCGCACAACAACAGCATCACTCAGGGGTACCACAGCATCACTCAGGGGCACCACAACATCACTATGCGCTACCACAGCATCACTGAACGCCACAGCATCACTTGTCGCCACCACAACATCACTCAGCGCCACCACTGTATCAATCTGTGCAAACATTCAACAACAACTGGTTCAAATATGTTCTCTCAATGTTTCAAGCTTTATTACATATATCACAAAAAATGTTGATATTTCACTTCTTTTCTTATATTTTAGTCACGATAAAATACACTGTACATAATCTTCACAAAAGTTATTTACAAAATTTTAAGCTATTGCCATTATAAATTACAATAACTTTTATTTAAGTATTAATTATTTTAAGAAAAAGAAACATTGTTATTTATAAAATCAATACTTCTAAGCACGTAAATACAAAACATGTTGCATAAAAAATGCTATAGGTGTCACATTGTCAAAAAATAAAAGTATTAGCATTGTAAATGGCAAAGCTGTTAATTTCACAATTTTCAAAAATAACACATAAATAACAAATTTGTTATGTACAGGACAAAAACCTCAAAATGTCCTAATGTGAGACCTATTGCATTGCAAATGCTTGTTTGGACTTGATGCAGGTCTTAAGTTGTTAAGCAGGATGCTCTAAGACCAAATTGCGTTCCCAACAATACTTCTATAAACTCCTCTTCTAGCCAAACGAGGCAGGGGTAAAAGTCAATATCTCAGCCAAAAGCAAAAATAGGTCAACTACTACAAGCTTTTCTTATTCACATAGAGTTAGCCACTGAAGTTCACAAGCATGTATGCTGATAGAACACGGGGTCTAGGGGCCCATTGTATTATTTGTAGTGTGTTTGGAGTAGAATTTGCTTCCTGGTTTGAGGTTTTAGCAAGTCCGTATGGATTTACCTAAATGGGTTTGGCACTCTGTGTTTTGACTTTGCAGATTCAACTTTGTATCGGATGGTGAGCCTGGTCCTGTCCTAAATGTTGAGCCTGGTTCTTTTCTAGTTTTTGATATTCACAATTTCCATTTGTTTCGTTTAATGCCAAGGGGACACTCCCCCTTCTTTTTTCCTGATTTTTCTTCTTTTTTTATCCACTTGGGTACACCCTCCTAATCTGATTGTTTCTATATTTTGTATTTTCTTTCATTCCTTTACCCTGAAACAGGCCCTTGATCGCTGCAACTGCAGTGCTCCCTTTTATCTGATCGCAAATAACATTGTTATCACTTATCTCTCCTTCCTACTAACTATCCCACTTACCTTCATTCTGCTCCTACTCTCTGCATCCCCAGATACCTGCCATGATCTACATTGCTTGTTGTGAAGGTGCTTCTGCTGTGGTGCTGTAGGACTGTCAATTAGTTGTATTATTTACCTATCTCATCTTTTATCTGGAGGTTGTTTGCACCAGTGTTCCAGTGGTGGGGCTGTGTGCTTCTTAATTTAGGTTACAGTGAATAACAGTCGAACTGCTTCATGTGTGTGGTATGTGGGCATTTTATGCTTAGGGGCTGGTAGTCCCACACAAGACGTCCATGGGGCACGAGGGATTAACCGTATGCTGGTTTTCAAGATGTCATCATTTGTTTCAGTCAGGGTGCACTGTATTAGTGTCATCATTGGGTAAGTATTTTTAGTGTTCTTTTCAGGAGATACTGTAGTTTGCCATTAAAGAAACCACAGACTTCATTCTACAGGTCCCTCCTCAGACATGTTCACTCTTGGCAGCTGCTTCCTGACTCGTTTTGAAATTTCGCACCTCCGTAGCTCTGACTATCCTAGAAGACCATAAGTGGAAACTTCAACACCAAACACTTAGGCCCATTTGCATCCTTGCCTTCCCTTGTTTCCTGAGCCTGGTCCAAATTTGAAATCTGTTTGCATCTAATTCAGGGATAGTGACGTGCTTATTTCAATATTTTAATGCAGCAGCAGCTTGCTAATATTATTGCAACTAATATTTGTGATCTCCTCCTATTTCTTACATGTGAGGTCCTGTTTTAATCTAAATCTAAAATATGCCTTTTATGAATATTGCACGGTCATATCACTCACATTGAAAAAAGATCGAGCAGGAGACTGTGTGATTATCAACTTTAGGGACCCGGGTGTGGTTAATCACATTTTAGCATGGGGTGGTCCTCGACAACAGGGTTCAATCACTCCCCTCCATCTGGGGCACTTTTATCTGCATTCAAGGTACCCAAGCTCACGGGGATTTTCCCCTCTATGCAACAGGGGTGCGAGGATGGAATATAATATCCCGATGGAGAATAGATTCAATGCCTTGGACAATGTAGACTGACTAATTCGCCCACTAGGGCATTTGGATTTGTATAATGAGTTCATTTTAGCGGGGAATTGGGCAGAAAAGGGAGCGAGGCACGCTGAGATGGTGAGCACGATCAGTACCTGGACCCCTCAAGTGGATCAATTCTTGATGCAACCAATGACCCCTCTATTGTCCCGCTATCATGGGGTGGTCACCGGGGTGGCAACTGGTGAAGGCACCTCCCGGACCAGTAGTCCGCTCGCTCCCTTGGTGGATGATAGTTTAGGGCCCCAACCCCGCATGTCACTTATAGGGTCTTGGAATGTAGCAGGGATGGGAACCAAGTTATTGGGTCCAGAATGGGGGGAGTTGGTTGACCTTTATGACGTGTGTTTGTTCCAAGAGACCTGGATGACATCAGCTCCCCATAGGGTAGGTTTTGCTTCTTATTATAGCCCAGCACTACAGGGACCTAGGGGCAGACCTTCTGGCGGCTTGTGTATATGGGTGGCCACCCACCTGGGGTGTTCTGTGAAGGTGATAGATACCTCTTCTCCTGACATCTTGGGTATTTCCCTCAAATTCTTAGATAAGATGTCCTTGGTGGTCTTTAATATTTATCAGCGGCCTAGTTCCCCCTTGAAGGGGTCTCCCTTAATTGAGGTGCTCGATGATCTTTTTTCTATGTATTCTGCCCCTACTCATAGGATATTGGGAGGGGATTTTAATTGCCATTTTGAACCCCAGGTGGGTATACCGTCTGTAACTCTGGAGGAGGACGCTACGTGGCACATACAGGAGTGTTTCTCAAATCACGTTAAACGCCTGACTCCATTGGCGGTGCAGATTAACAAGTTTTTAGTTTCCCACTCCTTAAGGGCTTGTAATGGCAGGCTTCCCCTGATGTGCCAGGGAAATTCACCTATAACAGAGCCGGGAAATCCTCAACTATTGACTATATAATGGTCAATGTTGAATTCTGGTCCATAATTAAATCTTTTACTGTTATAGAGAGGGTGGATAGCGACCACAATTTGCTTTCGCTGGAATTAACCATTGCCCTGGGTAACATTCTAGGTGTGAGGGAGCCTCCTATTCATCCTAATCCTAATCCTGTTCTGGGGGCAGGAGGCAGACGAATCAGGTGGGCCAAGTTTATGATGGCACCAGACAAAGTAGCGGAGCTTTACCAGCAAGTTGCCACCTCTCTTGAAGAGGCCTTTAAGCTCCCGGCTACCAATGATCCCATGAACTTTGGGGCGTTGGAGATTATACACACTAATTTAGTCACCTCCTTAGCAGATTATTTCTTTACTCCAGTAAACCAGAGGGCTCGTCCAAAAGCACAGGAGCACTGGTTCAATAAACATTGTAGGGAGGCAAAACGTGCCTTGGTTAGAGAGGTCAAAACAGGCTCAGTAGAGAGCATAAGAGAGGCTAGACACTCTTACAAAGACATCATTAAGGAATCTAAATTGGAGTGGGAACCTGTAGATGGGAAAGTATAAAATACGCCCTTGACACACGCGATTACAGGGCGTTCTGGAATTTGGTGAGATTTGGCTCGCCAGAGGGGACATGTGCAGTAATACCTAACTTGCACGAAGAGATATGGATTGCGCACTTTAAGCCCCTTTTCGAGCATCCAAATTACTTGTTCCCAACTGAACCGGCTATAACTGCATCTCACTCACATGTTTCCCTAGACCCTGACTACTACCCAGTCACCCTCCAGGAAACCCAGGAGGCCCTAAAAGGTCTAGCGGCAGGTGAGGCCCCGGGATTGGATCATATACCGGGTGACCTGTTTCTGGCTGAGCAAAAGGTTTGGGTCCCATATCTCTGTCTCTAATTCAACGCCATCATCTGCGGTATGGAAATCCCCAAAACTTGGTTGGGGGCTGAGATTATCCCCATCCACAAAAAGGCTTCCCCTCTGGACCCGGCAAATTACCGCCCCATTAGTCTTATCGACGTCTTACAGAAACTTTTGGCCCGCATTTTACTATCAAGGTTGCAGTTCTGGATGGACGAACATCTCATCCTGACTCCCCTTCAAGCGGGCTTCCGTGCTAAAGTTTCCACCATAGACCAACTCTTTAGACTCCAGATGGTCTATTGGAAGACGGTTACTATGGGAGCGGGTACTCTGTATTTGATCTTTGTAGAGCTTAGATCTGCATTTGACCTGGTCCAGAGGGAGAAACTATGGGCGGTTCTACTGGAAATGGGTGCCCCAGCTTACCTATGCCATCTCTTCAGACGGTTACACCAAGACACGTTTGCAAGAGTAAGGTTTGGGAGGGTAGAAGAGCTCTCGGCCGCTTTTCCAGTGGAAAAGGGCGTGAGGCAGGGGTGCATCTTAGCCCCCACGCTCTTTTCCCTCTTTTTAAATGGCCTGATTAAACATCTTTTGGGCACAAAGGATTTAGACTCCCCTAGCCTGGCATCCCGAAAAATCCCAGCCCTAAGGTTCGCTGATGATACCCTTTTATTATCAAAATCTTCCTCGGGTATCCAGCGGACATTGGAGGCTTTTTGCTCCTTCTGTCGACTCAGAAATTTGGAGATTAACCTCTCCAAAACAAAATTTATGTTTTTTAATTCCAAATCACCCAATTGTACCCTCCCTCATATGGATGGCATTGCACTCGAAAGAGTTTCCACCTTCAAATACTTATGGGTAACTCTGAATGATAAGATGGAATGGGGGACAAATATAGCTAAGGCTAGCATGAAGTTGTCCCAATCTATTGGAGGTATCCTCAGGGTCCATAATGAGTGCTCGTCTAAAATTTTAGGACCACCGTTAGAAATTTACAAAGCACAGGCGAGAGGGGGTGCGCTCTATGGGGTTGAACTCTGGGGCCATGCTGATGGAATATAAATTCGATAAATACATGTTATTGGCCTAATATATACAATATAACCTTATAACCACACGTTAGCATTGCATTATTCACATTGTATTATTATAGTAAGGAATGATTCACCTTCTGTCTGCTTTAACCTATTGGTGTGACTAGGCCCCTTACGTTTCGTTTCTCTGTTCCATGTACCGTTTCCCTGAAATCACGTGATTAGGCTGTTTGTACGAAACCACAATGGCCGACTTAGCTGTCTGCTCTACTTGCTAGTTTGTAGCTCAGGGAAACCCAAGGTCACACCTGCCCCTCTTGTGGGATGCGCACATTCTAGCGGATCCCGTTCTTGCGCTCCTCGAGCTACAGATAGAAAGGGAGGCACCTTACTGACCTGCCCCCGGAATAGCTTGGACCTAGCTACTAGCAATCAATTGTGCCTTATATGGGTCTTCCTGCTGGCTCACTGACAAGTTGTATCTTTCCTAGTAAGGTGTCATCGTGCTATGTGTGAAACGTATATATGCTTTGTGCCACTTGCATGTAGTCAGTCTCCTCTGCGCACCTCTGAGGGTCGTGTAGACTGAGGCTCCCCTGTCAGGGTTTGTACTTTGCAGAATAAACGATTGAACCTTCTCCATTGCCAACTGACTTATTATTGTAAGTAAGATATATGGGCTATTGGTGAGTATAGTCCATTAGTGTTATATTTTGGTTCCTTCAGTTGGCGACTCCGCGGGACTCAGCGATAGGGTCTTCCCCTCCTGTAAACAGGAGTAGAAGTGACAGGGAGGAGTTCTGGCCAAGTGGGTGGACAGAAAGTGGATCCTGATTTGAAACACCCGCTTGTGGTACGAAAAACAAGAAATTCCACTCCCGAGCCCAGTATCCCTCCCAGCTGCTGAAGACCACACGCCGGGGTCCTACGGGCTTAACCCGAGAGAAAAAACAGACTGTGTCGGTCTGTCTAGGAGTCGGCAGTGGAGAATTTGCAATCGACCTGAGTGCACCAGGTGAGTGAATTTTGATTGCATTGGATGAGGAACACTTGGAGGAAGTGTCTCTTTGGGAGCAGTTAACTGCTTTTTGTTGGTGGCCGGGGAAGCCGGACCACGAGGAAATCTGGGGGTTTGACGTTGTGGAGAAGTGGCTGCACGGGTAGATGCCCTACGGACTTATTTGGTGAAAAGTTGAGACAACACCTGGTGCCTTAGCGGTGTACGGAGTTACTCGCTCAGCCGAATCCTCTTCGGGAAATCCCTGGGAGCAACTGGGTAAGCTAGGGTTCTGGAGCCGTGTGCCCAGACACACGGCCCAACCAGAACAGGACCATGGGATGGCCTGTAAGAGGGTTTGTGGTTCGCCTATCAGGTGATCTCAGAACAGTCTGATGACTGTTTCTTTTGTTGTTGAATTTTGTTAGTCCGGTATTCTTTGGAATAGATTTCCCGAACAGGAGTCGACGGGCTCCGTTCGTTTTGAAGACATGTCCCTTGCATAGAACAAGTACAGCAAAAGCTATTGCCTTACGACGCTTTACAGCACTTTATGGTGAGAAAATAGAAGAGAATGAGAGTGTGAGTGGTGAGAAGGACGCGTCCAAACGTGAATGGTTTTGACATATATGAATAAAATTGTGTGATTATTATTAAAAATGCCCTGTTAGTAAAATGTGTTTTAGGTGCTGCTCTAGGCAACATGGACGGCTGGAAGAAAGACAGCCTGCCCCTCCCGAGGGCAGCCCCAGTTTTGATATGTATGTAAAACACGGTCTTACACCGATTTTGTTTAATACAATTTGGCACAAGTATACTAAAGACAACTCCGATTTGCAATGGCCTCTAACTAGGTCCTTTGATGAGAAAAAGATTAATTATATCCAAAACAAATTGTTTATGAAGAAAAGCCGCCAGTCAATGTTTGATTCCTTGAACCTATGGTTGAAGGAGGCAAAACGATGACGGATAAGAGAAGAGAAATTGGAAAAGCTTAAATCAGGACAGTCACCCAGAAAGCGATAGCCTATGATAAGGGGAAGGTCGAAGAAAATATTGTACAAATGGATAGGCAGTTCCGTTTAGAGACAGACAAAAGTTATGTGGCCCGACCCGATACTGGAGATGAAATAGAGGACTTATTAGAAGCCCGACCACCCCCTCCTTATGCACCACAGGGATTATACCCAGCCCTGCCCTTGATACGAGCAGACCGACTTGGAATAGCATCGGCCGCTGGAGTACCAACGGGAACAGTCGCCACGGCCCCTGTGGACGGATCAGTGCGGAGTGCGTTACTTCCCCCTCCCACTCTCCGACCAACTACCTCACCCTTGATATCCCTACAGCCGGACGCGGCTGTCCCTCCCCTTTGCATCCAGTATTTATCTCCCTTCCGACTCAGACCGCCATAGATCCCCGATATACGGTTTGCCTAGATACCACACCCAAGCGCCCTAGACCTGACTTGAGTGATCAACGAGTCTATACTAGGTCATTGTTGGGCACGGAAGAAAGAAAGGCCATAGTGATTCAGGCATCCCAGTGGATGCGGAACGCCATTTATACTTTGGAAGACATTTGGAGCACTATGAAAGATTTTGAACCAGTTGCGCAGCAACTGGCTTTAGAAAATATGGCAATCAGATTAATTTCATTATGGAAGCAGTGTTTCGAAGAAGGACTGCCTCCTCAAATATTGCGGGATATCAGAGACCGAGCTTTTAAATTTCAATTACAGGCTGATGAAGTATATCAGAACGTAGCTACTCTCATACATTACCGTGAACTAATGCATCGAAAGTGTGCCGATTGGGGAGCACAGCACCCCATGAGAGAGGTGCACCCCCTCTTTTATCCAAAACTACCTGAATTAAAGGATGCCAATAATGTGGTAACTAGGGCTCGCGTGGACGCTAGGCTTCAGGAACAATGGGTTTACACCCCTTGGAAACGAAGCGAGGTCCTCACTTTAAAAGCTCAGCTCCCCGACCCTCGTAAAAATCCCACTGCCTACTATAAGGAATTAACGGAGGCTGCCAATTCTGCTATCATGACGATACCCGATATTGAGCTGTTCTTTGGCCTCTTGATTCCGGTAGATATTTGGAGACAAATACATGACACGGATCATGTCCCCGAGTTGGGAGGGACGTGGGATCAACTAAAAACCTGGGACAAGGAACGAAAGCCTGGAGAGAAACCTAGAGATGAAGTATTAGCGGTACCAGACAAAATTATTACATATATGCAGACTCTCCTCCCTCCTAGAAAGGTTGATTGGGACAAATTAACAGCTTGTAAACAAAAGAAGGATGAGTGCGTGTCAGATTTCTTTACCAGATTTTTGAAAGTTTTCATAGATTTCAGTGGACAGGACCTATCCACGGAGGGAGTGGTACAGTTATTTGTGAATAGGTTTGTTACAAATTTGCTCCCCGAAGTTATGTCCCGTCTCCAAGCAGCCGAGAGCATGTGGACTACGGCTTCTCCGTCAGTAATTCTCAGTATGGCTCAATATTATGAACATCGAGAGAATGAAAGTAAAGAGAAGACAGAAAAGAAGACAAAGGACTTAAAGACTAGAGTTCTGTTGCAGCAAGTTAGCAGAGGATAGAATGCAGTACGGGGAGGGCGCGGCTCTTTCCAAAGGGGTGCAATGATGGGAAGAGGTAGAGGAGGTCCCCTGAACATTGGTATAAATCAATGTTCCTATTGCAAACAGGAAGGACATTGGAGGGTAGATTGCCCTCTGTTGCAGGCAAGGAATGGTCCTAATAGAGGACGAGAAAGGGGTCGAGGAAATATAGACCGAAATAGCATGAGACGAGAAGAGAGGCAGCATGAGGATTCCCGAAAGAATTACTTTGACAATCCTCAAACCAGACAGTACTACAACGAGAATTATGGGGATGATGGGTATGACGGACAGGACTATGCATGAGACAGCCAAGGACAGAGCGGGGGCCACTCTACAGTACCAGTTGACCAAGAGGGACCTTATGTAAAAGGGGAACTGTTGGGAACATCGGGAAAATTTCTAGTGGATACTGGGGCAATGAATAGTTCAGTTGCCCATACACTGGTCCCAGGGGCTGCTCTGTCTGGCCAAAATAACGTATCAGTGGGATTCTCTGGGATACCTGTGGTTAGCCCCATTTCTAAACCTCTGCCTCTCACCATAGGCCCCATTTCTATACATTCGCCTTTTCTTTTAACTTCAAATTGTGGAGAAAATCTTTTGGGTTTGGACATTTTGAAAAAGTTAAATGCACGAATCTTTTGTTCCCCCGATGGTGTCTATTTAACAATGCACAAACCACCCCCGAATGCAGCCCAGTATTTTTCTAAAAATGAAAGCCTTCCCCCCGAATTTTCTACGATTCCTCGGACACTGTGGGCCACAGGAGACACCGATGTAGGTCTGTTAAGAATAGCCCCCGTGTTAATAACCTTGAAACCTAATGCACAGCTGCCTCGCATTCCTCAGTATAAAATTTCACCAGAAGGTGAACAGGCCTTGTTGCACATTATCCGTGACCTCATTCAAAGAGGAGTGGTAGAGGAGACAGCTGCTAATATTTGTAACAGCCCGATCTTATGGATTTTGAAGAAAACACCAATTGATGGTGCCCCGGATTATAAAAACACATATCGTTTTGTGATTGACCTCCGAGAGGTCAACAAAATCGTGGTCCCACAGTACCCAGTAGTACCCGATATTACTGCAATTCTAACAATGATTCCCCCAACGGCTCAGTATTTTTCAGTAATTGATCTAAAAAATGCTTTGTTTAGCATCCCTATTCACCCAGATAGCAGGCATATCTTCAGATTCTCATTGGCTGGCCGAAGCTTTAGATTCACGCGTGCACCTCAAGGCTATACAGAAAGTCCCAGCATTTATAGCCAGGCCTTGAAAGCAGTTCTCGATTAATTAATTTTGCCTGCGGGGAATACGATCATCCAGTATGTGAATGACATCTTGGTGGCCTCGGATACTGAGGAAGGCTGTAAGGAGGCCACGGTTAAATTATTGAAACATTTGGCTACCAAGGGTAATAAAGTGTCCCTTTCTAAATTCCAATATTGTCGACAGGAAGTGACCTACCTTGGCCACTTACTGTCGAAAGTGGGGAGACGATTGACTCCAGAGCGAATGTCTGTGATAACTAACATGTCTGTACCTCGTACTCAACGTGATGTTCGTGCTTTTCTTGACATAACCTCTTACTGTCGCCAGTGGATTCCTAACTATTCACTCCTCTTTAAACCCTTGTTGTATCTGACAACCAAAGATGTGCATGAACCCCTACCCTGGACGGATGAATGTCAAGAAGCCTTTGATTCCTTAAAGTCTGCTCTTTGTTCTGCACCTGTCTTGGGTACTCCAGATCTCCGGAAGCCTTTTTCACTTTATGTGCACAAGGTGGACGGTTGCTCACTTTCAGTGTTAACACAGGGTTTCGGCGGAAAACAAAGACCCTGTGCATTCTTTTCATCAGTCCTGGACATTGTTGCACGAGCCCTCCCGAGTTGCCTGAGGGCCACTGCTGCAGTAGCGGTGGCCATCCGGCAATCGGAGGGAATAGTTCTGAACACGGATCTCACAGTCATGGTACCGCATGCTGTGGGTATCCTTTTAAATAGAACCAAGGCTCAGCACCTTACGAGTGCTTGATTGACAGGGTATGAGTTAACTTTGTTTGCACCCCATATTACAATCAAAAGGTGTGCCACTTTGAACCCAGCTACATTACTACCCCTCCCTTCGAATGATGAAAAGGACGATGTCCATGATTGTATATTTAGAACTGAAGAGGAAACGAAGGGACGCGTAGATCTCACTTACACCCCTTTATCTGAACCCCAAGGGGAGTTGTATGTAGATGGCTCTTGTTTTAAGTTACCAGATGGCACTGTAACAGCTGCATATGCTGTTACTACATTAAAGACGGTGGTGGAGACCGCAAGGATTTCTCATCACTCAGCCCAGGCAGCTGAACTAATAGCCTTGTTAAGAGCATGCGAATTGAGTGAAGGACTGAGGGTGAACATTTTTATAAACAGCCAGTACGCCTTTGCCGTGGCCCATAGCTTTGGGAGGCTGTGGCGGGAGAGGGGTTTCTTCACCACACATGGCCAGAAAATTCAACATGGCCCTTTAATGGACCGATTGTTATTTGCTTTGACACTACCAGAGAAAGTGGCTATCATCAAGTGTAGCGCCCACAAGAAAGTCATTGACTCCACTGGAAAGGGAAATGCTTTTGCTGATTCAGTAGCGAAGGAGATAGCCCAGACTAGAATGAGGCCCATGTTCCCTAGCACATCGGCCCGGTGGGTAACAGAAACATCCCTTTTCGACAACACCATGGAAAGTGTAAGAGAACTACAAAAGGAAGCAACAATAGATGAAGTACAGAGATGGGAACAGGAAGTGGGAAAACTAGATAAGAATGACTGTTGGATAGATTTATCTGAGAAGCAGCGAGGGTTACTACCTAATGCATTGGTATATGCTGTAGTGACCATGGCCCATGGGCCGGCCCATGTAGGTGCAAAAGGTATTTGTGCGGTGTTAGACCCAGTATGGAACAACCCAAACATTCCCAAAACTGCAGCACACATAGTGAAATATTGCCCTGTGTGTTTACGTCATAATCCTGGAGGTAGGGAATCTGTGTTAAGTGGAAATTTTGTCCCACCGACTTTGCCTTTTGAGGTAATACAAATTGATTACATTCAGATGGAGAGAGTAAAATATCTAAAGTATGTACTGGTAGTGGTATGCGCGTTTAGTAAATGGGTTGAAGCCTACCCCACTAAAGAAGCTACTGCAGTTGCAACTGCCAAAGCCCTGGTTAAGGAGTATTTGCTCCGCTATTGTTTGCACCGGGTCATCTGGTCCGACAATGGGCCTCATTTTAATGCCCAGCTAGTACGGAGTGTTTGTGAAGGGCAGCAGATAAAACAGAAGTTCCATGCCGCCAGGCATCCCCAGTCGGCTGGTTTGGTTGAAAAGTATAATGGCACCCTGAAATTAAAAATGGCTAAAATTTGTGAAAGTACTGGACTAAAATGGCCCGACGCGTTTCCATTGGCATTACTGTCCCTAAGGACAACCCCTCACACTAGAACTGGATTGTCCCCATACGAAGTGATAGAGATCGTAGGTCACCCAACCAATAATTTCACCATATAGTTTTCGGGCCCATAAATTTCAGTTCAACCTATACATTAATCAGATGACCCACCGATTCTTCTACCAGTAATCCAGTTTCCTACCTACTTATTTCTATTGTACCTGACTTACCAATCCACCGTTGCAGGTACCTAAGATCCAAAATGGATCAGGGAGCTAGCTGTAAAAGAAAGGCAGGCAAAATACAAAACCCAACTTATTTCTATTCCTTCATTAAATGATCACAGACAACTGGGAAGTTTTAAAAGTTTATCTAGAAATCAGGTTCGGAAATTAGTAAGTTTACAGTTAGAAGGCAATCAATAATCAAGATAACGAAAAGAACGTAACCATAGAGGAACAGTGTCAGGGCAACCATTTATGAGTCTACAAGAAAAATAATAACAAATGTAATATGCTAAACAGATTTCGGGAATGTATCACGAACTAGAGTTTTACTGTTTGGGAAATACTTCAAGAATAAAGGATTGGAAATCCTATACATCTATAGGAGGGGAAAAGTGGAACACGCTATAGTTCTAGAATCATAATGCAAATTCAGATTTCAAGAGAAATTTATATACCACAGTTATGCTTCATAAACAGTATGGAGAGAAAATGTTCTAAAAGGTAGGGGAACATAGGAACATGCTAAGAAAATATATACTTAATGACTTTCATAATAGGTTGCGGAAAGCACGGAAATTAACATATGCAAAGGAATGTCTTTATTTAAGCAAAGACAGAAAAATAGAAGATGCAGTGAAGAGTTTTCGCACTATATTTACCTAGAAAGGTGTGCAGACCAACCCTGGCCACGGATCAGTCAAGGACAGGAAATACCCCAAGGAAAGACAGTCATCTATGGGACAGCAGGTGCAGATTGGACACCCCAGGACAGGACAGGAAAACCAGATTAGGATCAGGACAGGACCACCAAGGCACGACCAGCACCCGCAGTTTGGAAGCAACGCCTGCGCTCCACCCTCTCTGCAGCTATCAGTCAGAACCCCGATTGGGTTAGCGAACTCCCCAGCAAAGTGCTCCGCCAGCACTTAAGGTTTAGTAAAACCTTTAAAGTCTAAGGTCAAATTCGGACAGAGTGCTCCGCAGCGCTCTGTATTCAGTCACCTATTGAGTGCGTTGGGTCAGTGACAGGTCAGCTATTCAGACAAGTCGGACAATTTCCCTAGCTGAACCTAGGCTAGATATACTGTTTTCGGGTCAGTGTACCACCCCCCAATGTTGCTCAGTGTCAGAATCCCCAATTTTGATTGGTCCCCAAGTAGGATAGGTCAGCACACCAATCAGAATTTACTTCTACAAGCTCATATTTGCATTCTAAGGATCCGCCTAGTGAATTTGGGGTTCTCATGAGACAAGCCAGTGGAATACAATGGAATATTAACAAATGTTTCAATTTGAGTACAGACAACTCCGTCCTGCTGGGTCGCAGGTCATTTTCTCAGGAGCATCGTGACCGTCTCTGCCAGCTGGCTGAGTTCCACTGTTCAAGGCTGACTTTCCCCTGGCTGCGCGACATGCGCAGAAAGGACCTTCAAGATGGTTCTCGGCTCATTCAGACCCCCCAGTTATCACGGTACATGAAAAGTAAGCGAAAACAAATTAAAACATAGAAACAAATGAATTTACTACATATCATGATTTTGTACTTTAGGTTTCTCACTGTAAAAATATACTATGCAATTATAGATTAGTGCAATGCACAATAACACGAGAGCATCTGCGCAAGCTTCACCATGTGAGTATTTCAGACAGCCATATTAGTGGCTAATACGCATGCGCACATTTTCCCACCACAACTGCGACTACGTCACGTCACGTGAGTGTGACTAACGCATGCGCAGTAGTAAATTCCCAAGCGACGGCCATTTTAAGGACAAGGGTTACGAAGTTAGTAAAACACATAAGCAAGCATCACTAAGATACATGTATATAGTAAAAATAAAGGAAATTAGTAAGACGTACAATTGGATTACAGAGTTATACATGATTCGAGGTTCTTGATTTCAGCAAGTCGCGTAATGTGCGAAATCTTGCTTCATCAGAAGTGATCTTTGGTCGTCCCGCCAACGTATGGGGAGTCCCTAGACCCCGATCCTTTAGGAATATTGATTACCCTTTGATGACAGACTACCTGTACGCGTTAACTAAAGATTTGCGTTCTATTCATCAACAGGTATCGGACACATTGCAGCCACTACCGGAGGGTCCTGGACATCGATTACAACCTGGCCAGTGGGTGTTAGTGAAGAATTTCCAGCGGAAATCGAGTTTGGAGCCGAGGTGGACCGATCCCTACCAGATCCTCTTGGTGACAAGGACGGCGGTGAAAGTGCATGGAAGAAAGCACTGGATCCACGTCACCCATCTGAAACGGCTGCCACTGCCTCTGCCGTTTGACCTGCGGAACTGAGAAGGAGTTCCGAGCCAAGAGGGAGAGCTGAATCAAAGTTTTGTCCCCTTTTCCGACACCCAAGAAATAGGGCAACTGAGTGAGGTGTTGCCCGCAGTTGAAAGTGCGACAGCTCAATCAACTGAAGCTGTTATTCCTAGGGCACCACAGGTTTCGGATGCATCAGATGCCCTTGCAGCGGAATTGTTTTCTGACCAGGAGCAACCTGGCTGTTGTAAATACGACCTGCGGCCCTGAAAACAGCGCGGTACCCCAGCTTCCACTGATAGGAGCAAGACAGAGACTTGAGTTGAGGAACATCGGATAGTTTTACTGGGGTACTGAGCGAGACACTGGACTGAACTCGTTGAGAGCTTGGAACATTGTGATAAATAGCTCTGTTCAGAAAGAAAGACTGAGTTGAGGGCTGCGGTCGTACTACTGGAATATAAAGTTTGTTCTTTTGATGAACGATAGGAGTCTACCTGTGAGACTCTAACCGACACAGGGAGAAGAACCCTCTGGTGGTGTGTGTGCTTTGTGGATACAAAGATTAGATTTGGACTTTTAGAGAGGAACCAAGTTAGACTTTGGACTTATAGAGAGTATGTTTCCTTTTGCCCGATTTGCCATGGAGGATGAACGACCACTTGCCCCTCGACGGTATATTGATAATATGCTATCGTTTTCCAGATGGCCCACCAGAGTGAAGGTGGCGTTTGTTGCTTTTATTGATATAATCACAGTAATTTTGATGTGTGTATTTGCATAGTTAGAATTTCAGCACCCTGTACAGAAACTGCTAAGAACTACCCCTGCCCTGGAGGAACACCTCTTTTATTCCTTACCTCCACATAAGGCTAGACACAGAGAAACTTATTAAAAAATGTTTTTATTGAAATTTTACATCAGACTCATAGCACAACGAACAAAATGAATTGTTGGGTCTGTGGGTTACTCCCGTCAGTAAAGCATCAGCATGAACTATTAATTTCCCTACCTTTGTCTCACCTGGCTGGCTGTGAAGCCTGGTTCCAATTATTGTCACTAATGTATTCTCATTATGTAGCTGAACCTAAGATAGATACCGAAAAAGATTATGAGGCCATTCTAAAGTACATAGAGCAGCATCAAGGATTTGATGCCGAAGGAAATGGAGGAGAAGGATCCTTGGACCCAAATGCTTGTATGAATGTATATACTGAATACAAAAATGCTACCTGGTTACAGGAGGAAATGCAGGATTTTGAACTTTTCAACTCCACCATGTATTGTCAGCACTTCAAAGAACGAAATGTCACTAATGATAAAGCTTTGCCCCTTCCCATTATAAATGGTACTTCCCCCTTTTGCATACAGGGACAAGGTCACATTAAGGTAGGAAGCAGTAGATGTAATTACACTTACACCTTGCAGACGTACAGCACTCCTCCAGTAATTAATCTCCCAAATGTATATTTCGTGTGCGGTGAAAACGCATATACATGGCTTCCCCGGGGATGGGCAGGGCGGTGTTACCTTTCATTCCTCTACCCCCCAGTTTATATTGCTCCCTCGGACTATCATAAGACACATCAACTAGTTAAAAGAGAGATAGAATCTAACCGGAGTATCAGGAGTTTTGATACTGATAGTACTGATCAGACTGATACCTCTTTGCAACAGTTTGAAGATTTCGCCAAAGGTCTTACCCCTTTTTGGGGACCAATTTTTAATAGCCGTAGTATACAACGTCTGTCAAGAATAGTGGAAAACGTGGTTCAGACCACAACTGGGATTCTGACCAATATTACTGTTGAGCTTCAGGCTACGAGGCTTGTTTCGCTTCAGAACCGAATGGTTCTTGACGTCATCCTCGCAGATAGGGGAGGAGCCTGCCGCATGATTGGCAGCTCTTATTGTGTTTTCATTCCTGATTCGGCCCCAATCATACATCTTGCAATTCAGAAATTACACCGGTTAGCTAGTGAAGCGCATGTTGACAATGGTATTTGGTCCCCCAGTGGGTGGTTCTGGGGTCTTTTAGCTACCTGGGGTTGGAAAATATTTATGATTCTTGCTGGAGCCTTTGGGGTCATATTTACTTGTTGCCTATGTCTCCATTCTGGCCCGGCTTGTTGTTCTTTTTGTGCAGCTAGAATTACTTCTGCCTTAACGATTTCTCGTCAGACCAAAGTCGAAAAACAAATGATTCAGAAGGAGGTTTCGGACCTTATGCAGATTGATGAGGGAGTGTTTGTAGAATAAATCTAGTTATATTGGCTATAGTAGGCCAAAAGGGCTGTCTGATGGGATATAAATTCGATAAATACATGTTATTGGCCTAATATATACAATATAACCTTATAACCACACGTTAGCATTGCATTATTCACATTGTATTATTATAGTAAGGAATGATTCACCTTCTGTTTGCTTTAACCTATTGGTGTGACTAGGCCCCTTACGTTTCGTTTCTCTGTTCCATGTAACGTTTCCCTGAAATCATGTGATTAGGCTGTTTGTACGAAACCACAATGGCTGACTTAGCTGTCTGCTCGACTTGCTAGTTTGTAGCTCAGGGAAACCCAAGGTCACACCTGCCCCTCTTGTGGGATGTGCACATTCTAGCGGATCCCGTTCTTGCGCTCCTCGAGCTACAGATAGAAAGGGAGGCACCTTACTGACCTGCCCCCGGGATAGCTTGGGCCTAGCTACTAGCAATCAATTGTGCCTTATATGGGTCTTCCTGCTGGCTCACTGACAAGTTGTATCTTTCCTAGTAAGGTGTCATCGTTCTATGTGTGAAGCGTATATATGCTTTATTTATTTATTTATTTATTTTATTTGATTTATATAGCGCATTATAACCCAGGGGTCTCTAAGCGCTTTGTCGAGCAGCACAGACAGATTCCTAGATTGACACAACCAGACTTATAACCCCACCCAGGCCTTCTGACACAAAACAGTTTTCAGCTTCTTCCGGAAGGACATCAGATTAGACTCCCTCCGCAAATCCATCGGCAGATTATTCCACGCTGCAGGGAGGGTATTCGAAATAGCACGACCACCCACTGTAGCTAATCTGGCGCGTGAGAAGAGATGCTTCGGCAGATCTTAATGCCCTGCCCGGTGTGTATGGTGTTAGGCGGGTCTTGATGTATCCTGGGGCCTTGCCATAGAGTGATTTATGTGCAATGCATAGCCCTTTGAAAAGCACCCTCTGCCTCACCGGCAACCAATGTAGCTCGCGCAGAAGTGGGGACACATGCGAATTCCTGGGTTTCTTAAAAATGAGCCTGGCGGCATCATTCATCACCACTTGGAGCTTATCCAAAGTTTTTGGGGCAATCCTATATATAGCGAGTTGCCATAGTCCAACCTTGATAATATCATTGCGGAGACCGCCTGTCTCAAGGTTGAAAATGACAATAGTGGTGCAATTTTCCTGAGTTGTCGTAGAAGTCCGACACAGGTTCCCACCACCATGCTAACTTGCTTCCTCATGGATAATTTATCATCCACATGGATGCCTAAACTTTTTACCGTCACTGCAGGTACTGGGGGTGGACCAAGTTCTATAGGCCAAAACCCATCATGCCAAGGACTGCCCGCTATAGTGATTGGTAAAACCTCTGTCTTGTCAGGGTTAATTTTTAAAGAATTCAACGACATCCAGTTAGTTGTATGCTTAAGGATGTTTTGCAGCCTTGTTGACACCCCAGAAACCTCATCCAATTGGATGATGATTTGGGTGTCATCGGCGTAGTTGTATACCTGACAGTCCATTTGGTTGAGGAGTGCAATCAACGGTTGTAAATATATGTTGAATAGCAGGGGCGACAGGGCAGACCCCTGCGGCACTCCACATGAAGTTGACATTACAGTGGAGACCACTTCTCCCAGCTGTACTCTTTGCGTCCTTTCCAACAGGAAAGAGGCAAACCAGGTAAGAGCTGTGCCCTGGATGCCAAAGTCCCTCAACCGCGACAGTAGTTGTTTATGACATACGGTGTCAAACCCCGCGGAGAGGTCTAGCAACACCAGAGCACCAGGCATCTTCCTGTCTGCCCTACTCCTGAGCTCATCTAAAATAGACAGCATGACCAATTCTGTGCTGTGATTCGCACGGAATCCCGATTGGTTCGGTTCCAACAGGCCGTTCCTTTCCAGATGATCTGAAAGGTAGGGTAGTACATGCTGCTCTAGCACTTTAGCCAAGAAAGGGATCTGAGATATGGGCCTGAAATTTTTCATGCATTTCACATCTGCCCCTGTTTTTTTGGCAGAGGAACTAGTCGTGCTTCCTTGAAGGCCAACGGAACCTTCCCTGATGCTAAGGATGAGTTCAGAAGAACCAAGACCTCCTCCTCCATTCCTGGCAAAGCCAGTTTAAATATTTCCGGAGGACAGGGATCAGCCTGGGATCCAGATTTGACTCGCCCCATAAGCTGTGGCAGTCCCTCCTTCGTAATCAAGGGTAGGGTGTCTAAAGGACTGTCCACCCGCTTCTTAACCGGGGTGGTCTGTGGGAGGCAAACATGCGTAGAGGTACCGGCGATTTCAGCGATCAGGTCAGTTATTTTACTGGTGAAAAAGTCCTGAAATCTCTGACAATCCTCTAAAGTGAACTCCGGCCTCTGTTCTTTTATTTTCCTGAGTTCATTTAGAACCCTAAAGATTTCTTTCTGTGGATCTGTGGCTGTGATGATTCTTTCTTGGTAGAACTCAGCCTTCCTAGCTATTATAGCACGCTTATAGGTCGCTAGTTCCAATAAGTAGAGACTTCTCGCCTTGATGTCATAGACTCTGCGCCAGGCTCTTTCCGTCTTGCGCAGAACCCTCTTCTTCTCCCTAAGGGAGTTATTGTACCAGGGAGATCCAGAGCCTCTATTCACTAGATTGACCCTTCGTGCTGGCGCTACATAATCGGCCGCCTTTCGAAGTCTGTCGTCCAAATTATTGAGGAGGACATCCGGATTCTCATCCCCAGAGTTCAGGGGTGGGTTCGCTAGGAGATGTGTTACCATTCTATCTCCATTATCATTTTTCCATTTTCTCACCACCCTCTGCCCCTCTACAGGTTTCCTTTTTTGTATGTTCATCAAGAGGTCTCCCTTCACTAGGTAGTGGTCCGACCAAACACAAGGCGTCAAACTCGGCGACCCCTGTGCCGGAAGTGTCGTTCACACCAGGTCAAGCATGTGACCTTTCACATGTGTAGAACCTTTTACTTGTTGGACTAGGCCTAGCGATAATAAAGCCTTGTCAATCTGGCTTGCCTGCCCTTCTTTAGGGCTGAGTTCCCAGTGGTAATTAAAGTCCCCCAGTATGACCATGTTATCGTACCTTGAGCGCAAGTCCTGCACGAGTTTCACGAACAGGTCTGGGAACTCCGGCTTACCCCATGGAGGACGGTACACCACCAGGACTATCAGGCAGTCTATCCCTCGCCTCAGTTTAACTCCAAGCACCTCCGTCCCTCCCAAATTTTCTGCCAGGATTGTTTCTCCTCGCATCCGATCTGTAAAGAATAATGCCACCCCTCCACCTTTCTCCTCGCCTACTCTATTACAGCATAGGACCGAAAAAGTTGCCGGCAGTGCAGCCACAAGATCTGGTAACGAGGTGTCCTCCAGCCACGTCTCCGTGACTCCTAACACGTCGAACTCCCCGTCCTCCAGTAATGAAAACACCTCTCCATTGTGTTTTTGGAGGGAACAGGTGTTTAACAGGCCGTAATGCACAACCCCTGCTTTGTAAGTTTGATAACCTCCAGGCCCGTTATCCGGGACCATCCACAGGCCTTCCTGTCGGAGTAGGGCTGCGTTCCCCTCCTCAAGGGGTAACTTACCACGATTTAGTGTCTGTAGCTCCCCTCTGTCGTAAATAATACGCCGACCAGGGGTCCTGGCCCCGGGTCCCGTCTGGTCACGGATGGGCACAGATGGGCTCGCCTCTGGCGCGCCCGCTGCGCGCGCCCGCTGCGCGCGAACGCTGCGCGCTTGCATGGGGCAGGTTTAAATGGGCTCCTGTGAGCCTGTCGCGTCAGGCAGCAGCTAGCCTGCTAACCAAGATGTCTGCCGCAGCCGGCGCTACCCCACTACCTCTTCCAAGATGTCCCCTCGTCCAGCAGAGCAGCTAAAGGGCCGCTGTAACAGCGGTGAGACTTCCAATTATAGTGTTAGCAATGACCTAGGAAGCCCCGTTTACCCCCACAATGATACAACGCAATTAAAACGGCAAAAAGCCGGAAAAGAAATGCTTTGTGCCACTTGCATGTAGTCAGTCTCCTCTGCGCACCTCTGAGGGTCGTGTAGACTGAGGCTCCCCTGTCAGTGTTTGTACTTTGCAGAATAAACGATTGAACCTTCTCCATTGCCGACTGACTTATTTTTGTAAGTAAGGTATATGGGCTATTGGTGAGTATAGTCCATTAGTGTTATATTTTGGTTCCTTCAATGCTAATGCCACAATGCTCTCCATTACGGAGAATAGTTTTATTAGGCGTCTAATGAGACTCCCACAGAGCACTCCCCTGATTCCACTTCGGCTTGACCTGGGGTTGGTCCCGCTACATGAAGTCATCCTTAATCGACCTCTATTTTATTGGAGGAGGCTTTGGGCAACACCCAAGCTCTCTAGCTACCGGGAGGAATTAACTTACCTTCTGACGCTGAGAGGTGTGGGAAAAATCCCTTGGTTTAAGCACGTAAAACAGCTTTGCCAAGACCTGGGGAGGGGGGACTTGTGGCTTACTCCGGAATCTTCCTCCCTCTCAATACATAGGAAATTACTGGCTAAAGTGCTTAACCAATTCCATTTGGACCAGTTGGTAGTGAAACCATCCCTTGGTAGGCTCACGAGAAGTTTTTTAGAAATAAAGGATGTGTACCTTTTTGAGAAATTCTTGGATAACATCCAGCCCCCTCTGGCGAAGAAACTATATGTCCAATTTAGGCATGGTTGCCTTCCCGTGAGGGCTGTAACAAATAAGTGGTCTATGGCTCAACACGCATTAAGCCTATGCCTGGGGTGCGAACAGGCCGAAGAGACAGATCTGCATGTTCTGCTCTTCTGCCCCCTGTACTCCCAGGCTAGAGCAAAATGGATCTTGCGGTTATGTAAGTCTAAGGGTTTTAGGGACTATAGAGAGGTGTTTAGATTGTTAAAATGTGATTCTTCTGCTTTGGTTGTGTTCGCGACCTCTAGATACCTGTTTTCGATGTGGTGTACTAGAGGAGCCAAAATTAAATCGCATCTTGCCCTAATTGATTTTACACCCCCTTGAATTTACTTGGGATCTGTAACACACAATTACCCATATTATGTCTGTATTTAACCATCTGTTTTAATTTTTCATGCTTATATATATATTCTTTTCCTTTTTTACTTTTATATTGTATATAATGTTTTTAATGTTTTTAGTGTTGGCCAAACTGTAAATTTACCAATGTGTTCTGCTTTTATGGTTTTTTGACTGACTGACTGAAAATAAATTAAAACTGTATTTACAAGAATTTGTTTAAGAACTGTTCAAGGTCATCAGGGCAAGACTCTCTACAGAACAGAGCTGTCTCTATCAGGGGGCTCCCTGAATGACTGCGGCCTTGGCCAGAGCCCACTTAACCCATGCCTGAAAACATCTCTGACTTTCATGGTCAGTGCAATCCTGTGTGCACTCCCATGCTGTCATTGGCACACGTGCTGTGCCCTGTATAGAAAGGGGTGGTCTTGTTTAACAGTTCCTAACCTTTAGTTTCGCAGCTTCCTTCCATATAAGTGCACTAGAGTTACGGCACAGCAAACTGATATACCGAGCAGGAGCATAGCTACCATTGATGCAGCAGCTGTAGTGGCACTGGGCCCAGAACACTGAGGGTTCCATTGAACCCTGATAATGGCTGTGTTTTACTACCCCAACAACAGTTAAAGGTGCCATTTCCTTGTTAACACCAGGGTCCATTCCATCCTTGCTACACATTTTAGTTCGAGCCTGGACATCGTAGTGCTGTTCTGCGAAGCATGCTTTATTGTGTTATGACATAGAAGCTCCGGCAATTCCCTACCCATCTTTTTAATTGGCTTCAGTCCTTTCGAAATTGTTGCTTTTAATTTGTGAATAGGCTTAGTAGCCCCTCCTTGGTACCTCCTTGTCTGCATGTGTATCCTCTCATAACGACTGGACTTTTTACTTGTGTTGTTACACGGTCTGCTTTATCTGGTGGTTGAGCACTGTTTTCTTTAATGATCTTCTCTATTCCACCCACGACGGCGCAGCAGGCCGCCAACTTTTATATCATGTCATTTACTCATGTATTTTTTCATTTCCAGCGCAGTCCGCTTTAACTACAGCGGCCGCGCTTATTTATTTATTTTACTGTGCAGTTAGCTTTCACTTATGCAGCTGCGCTTATATATTTATTTCCCAGCACGACCGTTTTCACTTTAGTGGCTGCGCTACAAAAGCTTTCTTCGTTTCTTTATTTTTATTACACTTTGTGAAAAAGCGCTCCATAGGCACTTTTACTTTAATGTTGGCCGCTCCCTTTCTTTAGACGCTGCACCCACACGCGCGGTCTGGTTCTTGGTGCACATAATCTTGGCTTCAGCGCACGGAGACCTTACACTGCCGCACACAGAGGAAAAAAATTAGAGGGAACATTGGTTGGCAGCATTT